>NC_084588.1:46564003-47164003 GCF_033807715.1 Cololabis saira | reverse complement strand
TCGTACGCGCACCCTACGATGCGCGTTGGTGTAACGCGGAACCATAAATCAGCTGCGTGAGCAGTGCCGACTCGGCGCTCATATATTTCCTCCACAGCCCACTCTGAGGCCATGGTAGATTTAGGTTACGTGGCACTGTTGACTTTTTTTCCCTGCCGGCTCTGCTCTTCCCGCTCTGCTCACTCGCACATTACGTGACCAGATCACGTGACTGGTCAAATCGCAGCCTTTGCGGTTAGAAAATCTTTTATCACATTGCAATATTATCGCAAATGCAATTAATCGTTCAGCCCTACTCTATATAATGATTTATTGTCGATTACGTATGGGTTGATTTGTCCTTTTTCCATATCAAGGATATAAGGAATTGAACTCTAATTTATGAGTAAGTCTTTTTAACAGAAATTTGTTAAATTTAAAAAATATATATATAACCTTGTACAAACTTTAAAATTTAGCCATCCTAAAACTAAGAGGCGTCTTTGTTTTTTTTTTTCTTTTCTTTTTATCTCTAGATATGTATGACGGCCAGCTGGCCTGATGTTACCTTTATCTAGTTATAAGATGTTGGATATCTGGATACATGTACTTTGGTATGTTATATTTTATTTTACACCAGGTGTTGTGAATTAATCTTTTCATTTTCTATACCATGTGACCCCCTGGGGAGGGCTTAAACGGGGCGTCTATTGTATCCAAAATCAGTCTGTAGAAGGGCAAAATGCGCTCGAAATGTTACGACGTATTGATGTGCTAAATAAATCTGCACTGGGGAGCAAAAGTGTGCGTCTCCTGTGTCTGAAATGTAGAATACATTGTTATTTTTCTATTACACCGGTTTGGTGGAAAAGAGGGGATACAGGCCCAGAACCAGCCTGGAACCGGTTTGGTGGAAAAGGGGGTACCAGAGGGGATGGGGGGACTGCTGGTTAGGAAGGTAAAACTTCAGTCTGATTCATCAGACATCGCCGTCGTACTTCCTTCTCCACCTCTCAGAATCTCAGAAACCCTCGGCGGGTGTCTCTCTCTCTCTCTCTCTCTCTCTCTCACCTCTGTGTCGTTATCATGTTCCCAGAATGCAACACTGCGGTGAGAGACTCCTCAGCCTTATCAGCGGGGGGAACAGGGACGACCCCATCAGGAGCCCCGCCGCCTGCCTCACAAAGAGCTCCATATAAGTAATGGGGATATCGGAGGTTATATCTGATTATCCTTCACCCAGCAGAAGTAAAAGAAGGCAGAGAAATAACAGCTTCCTTGTTGGAGCTGCACTCCGATGCTCGAGCGGCCAGGTGCCCGCGGTGCCTGTCGCTCTCGTCGCTCGGCTTTCTGAAGGTCAATCTTCGGCGGCGGCGCACGTGGCGGCCGGCCTGTTTACCTCTCTGAAAGCCAATTACACCGGCAGAGTGCCGCGGCAGTCAGAGCAGTTCTACCTGCTGCAGGAGGAGGCCGGGATGACGCCTCCTGACCCGTCTGTGGTGAATCATATCGATGTGCACACATGCAGCGATTATCCCCGGCTCCAGTGCATGAATAATGGCGGTTTGTTTACTGCAGGGCGTCCTCCAACTTAAAAAGAAATAAAGGCAATTTTGACCAAAATTATTTGAGAGAGTTGAAAAAAAAAAATTATAATATTACCTTCCCCCCTTCCCAAAAAATAAAAAATTGGGTTTGTATGTTTGTGTATGTATATGTATATACAGTATATGTATGTGTATGCGTATGTATATGTATATACAGTATATGTATGTGTATGCGTATGTATGTGTGTGTATATATATATATATATATATATATATATATATATATATATATATATATATATATATATATGTATATATATATATGCATTTTTTATTTTTAAATAAGTCACATTTTATTTATATATATATATATATATATATATATATATATATACATATATATATATGATTGAGAAAACTCCATTAACAGGTGATAATAATCTACTTTTGACAATAACTATTTAGTCTACAGCTCGGCCTAACGTTACTCCTTCCACGTCTGACGAGGCCAAAGTTTCATCAACCATAAACACGTGTAGCTAATAACCCAGTCAGGAATTGGTTAATAAGGTGATATAAGCAGAATAAAACACATTCAAAAGTTATTATAAGCCAGGATTAAAACTTAAAAAAAACACATTAAACACATTAAAAAAAGGGAAAAAATAAGAATTCCAAGCGTGGGTCCCTGCTCTGTTTTTCTCTCATCCAAGGGATAAAAAAAGTTGAAGACCCCTGATTAACCGGGAGGTTTTATATTAGGTTAAATGCAGAATGATTATAAACCTGCCTTCATTATCTAAAAAATGGAGAGGCCTCGCTAATGAACCAGAACCAGCCCTGGAAACGTTTAAATGGATGGATGGATGGATGGATGGATAGATGGATGGATAGATGGATGGATGAAGGATGGATGGATGACGGACGGACGGACGGACGGATGGATGATGGACGGACGGACGGACGGATGAAGGATGGATGGACGGACGGACGGATGGATGAAGGATGGATGGATGGATGGATGGATGGACGGACGGACGGACGGACGGATGGAGGATGGATGGATGGATGGATGGATGGATGGATGGATGGATGGACGGACGGACGGACGGACGGATGGATTTGGTGGAAGAGGGTGGATACTAGCCAAGAACAGAACCAGAACAGTGGTGCCGCCTCCTGACTCGTCTGTGGTGAATCATATCGCACATGCAGCGATTATCCACCGCTCTGGCGCATGAGAAATGGCGGTTTGTTTACCGGGAGGTTTTATATTAGGTTGAATGCAGGATGATTATAAACCTGTCTTCATTATCTAAAGAATGGAGAGGCCTCGGCTAATGTTTGCTGATTTATTCTCAAAGCCGGTGGGTTTAGCTGCTGATTTACGCCCGTCGGTGACGGCTGGCGTAATCATACAAGTGTTGGTAAAATAGTGATGAATGGCGCGCTGTTGTCCTCGCCGGCTCTCCGGCTCACACCTATTACGCTGAATGATGGCAACCTTAATCATAAAAGGAGAAGGGGGGTGGGGGTTCTACGGGCTTTCTTTCTCAGACTTTGACTGAGGTTTTTTTGGGGGTTTGATATTATAATTTAGAACATTTAAAGCAGAGTGATGGAGAGGAATGGATCATAAGGCAGATAGATGAGCAGGAGGTCCAGACTTCCCCTTTGCCATCCTCCTCTGCCATCTACAGCCCCCTGGAGGCACTGCTGATGCTGGTGCTGATGCTGATGTTCCTGCTTCTGGAAATCACTCCTCAGGCTTCAGGTGGTTAGTTAGAATCAGAATCAGAATCATGTTTGGTGGAAAAAGTTAGTCCTAAACCATATCCTCTAGTCATATGTGCAGATATAATGCATGTGTCTGCACCATGAAATGATCACGTCACGTATCAGCATTTTTATTTATTTTTATTTATTTATTTTATTTTGTTTCACACAAATACAAGGATGAAGAAAAAAAGAAAAAACAAAAGAACAGAAGGAAAGAATTCACTTAAAGGGGACCTATTATGGCATCTAATACCTATTTTAAACATGCCTTGAATGTCTTAAAAACAAGCTTTTGATTTTTTTTTGCTAAATAAATTAGAAATTCAGCCTCTGAGCCATGTCTTTATCTTCCCATTCTCTAACCTCATTATCTATTCTGAGTGGGCGGAGCTATGATAATGAGGCTCTGTGCTGATTGGCTGCCTGAATGATGCGATACACAGCTACGAAAAAATGGTGGAAGCTCCGGCCGGCGGAGTTAGTTGTGGGCGTGGTTTCACGCATCGGAGGCCAACCAATGTAAATCGCATTTTGGTTCCGTAACGACGGGAGCAGAATCTTATTGGCCCGTAGAAGCCACATCACACTGGACGGCTCATCCGGGCGGCTGTACAGACACTGCAGAATTTGGTTGTTTCCTCCTTCTCTGAGTTGGCAGGCTGAGGTTGTCCTGGAGCCCCAGAACTGGTCCCTGTGGGACTACGGTTGTCCTGGAGCCCCAGAACTGGTCCCTGTGGGACTACGGTTGTCCTGGAGCCCCAGAACTGGTCCCTGTGGGACTATGGTTGTCTAGGAGCCCCAGAACTGATCCCTGTGGGACTACGGTTGTCCTGGAGCCCCAGAACTGGTCCCTGTGGGACTACTTGTTTGAATCGTACAATGGGTTTGGCTAAATACAATCTTTGACTAAAACGGTCCTGGACAATTCTAACTAAAATGCTCAGACTTTTAGTCGACTGAAACTTGACACCACTAAAAAAGGAGAATGAACGTGACTAAAACTAATAACTAAAATAATAGCTGGACCCAAAGACTAGACCTGAAACAGGCTGACAGAAACAACACTAGTCGGAGGAAAGTCATTTATTTCCACTGACACATTTGGTCAAGTGGATTGAAGCTGAGCCTTCGGATTCGGCCTTTACTTTGCCCCCCCAGCAGAGTCCACACCTCCCTGCAATTACTGCAAACAGAGGAGGTGATGGCTCTGAGATGGTCCAGATAACGAAGTCAGGACCGTCTCTCCTGTTGACACCATTAAGCCGTCGCTGAGAGTGAGCGAGTGTCAGGAGGCCGGCCAGGGCCTGTCACTCACAGATCACCACCCACTTCCTGTTTAAACCCATCTGGACCCCCGGATCTGACCCCAGATGTGCTCCGGGGGGCTGATGGGCCCCGTTGCCGGGAGACGGAGTCACCATGAACCGTCTGTCGGAGGCTCATGTTCTTGGACGGGAGTCGGAGGAGGAGGAAAGAGCTCCAGGGTTGTGGGTCGGGCCGGGCAGCGTCGACTGCCAGGGGAGTATTAAAGCAGTTCCAAGTAGCAGCTGTCTGGCTGAGCGAGCTAAAATAACTCCAGCGCTGTCAGAATGCGCCCAGACTTGTAGACTTGTGTTGTGCCACAGAGGGGGTGCTGGTTCAGTTATCGAAGAGTTATTAATGATTGTCGAAGGACAACCCTAATAATGTTGATTTATCAAATTGAATTAATCAAAACAGGGAACCACCTGACATAGTCAGGAAAATGATAACTAAACAGCAAAATCAGTGTCAAGGTAAGTTATTCTTCAGAATAATAGTGAAGGGGGGAGTCTGAGTACAGACCTTTGCAACCAGCAGTTTTGACAAATATGTGTAAAATAAGCACAAACAACTTCTCTCATTCAAATTAATCAGAATTTATTCACACAAGTGTTAAAAGATGATATAGCTGATCAGGAAATAACCAAGGTTTGTTTTTGGTCTCGGTCTTGATACTCTCTGGTCTCGGTTTAGTTGGTCTTGCAGGAAAGAACGGCGCAATTTAGAGACTCCGGAGTGGGTTCGAGCGTAATCCGACGTCTGTGTCACGACGCACCCCTAAATCTCTTCCTGGGGCGGCTTATCGAACAATAACAGACACTTTGCAGATCTATATTTAGCTGAAGAGATGAGTGTTGTGTTGTGACTTTGCAGCACGTGCGTCAACTGGCTGTAATACCTTAATATTTGATCTACTGCATAAATGCATGAAGACGTGTCACAAGCATTTTATTTTCATATTTTCCTGAAAGGATTATGTTGGAAATTGAATCTTGAATCACTAGAATTCATCTAATTCATCAGGAGGCCCAGGAGCAGCAGAGCGTCGGGTTCTGGGAAGAACTTTAAAATAAGTCTGATCTCATATTGAAGTTGTTGATGAAACAAAAAAATTACACGAATAGACTTTTAAAACCCCATATTTTGCTTAAACTGTAAAGTTTCCAGTTTTCAGGCCATCTAAATTAAAATAGGAGAAGTTTTTAGTCCCTGGTAAACTGCAGGAATTGTCTCAGTGTGAAAATCTAGTGATAGATGGTTCCTAATAAGTGTTTTCTTACTTACAGTATCTTCAGAAGTGTTTTATTTATTTATTTATTTTCTCCCCTATTCATTTTTCAAATTTTTATTATGTAAAGCACCTTGTTGCTGAAATGTGCAAAACATATAAACCGGCCTGCATCACCTCTTATATCCCCTCACTTATATCCCCTCACCTCAGCTTGTGAAGAAGAGATTTGATCTGCACTGAAAAAAGTAAACCAACTCTGTCCTCCGTTTCATTTATTTTTTTCTCATTCTAATAGTTGGAAAATATTAGTTTGTTTATTCAAACTAAGTTTTCTAATTTATATCTACCAATGTTTTTTTTTTTTTTTTTACTTTACTATATTATAAACTGACAACAGATCACCAGATTGATTTTTTTTTTCATTTTGATCAAAGCATTTTTTTAGATTTAGTATTATTTGCGCAGTCTTTACATTTTCTGGCGGTAATTCAAAAATAATTGATATGAAATAAAAAGTTAAACTAAATGAATTATTTATACTGAGTCAACACTAAAATTTTGGGTGTGACAGATTACCCTAATTTTTTTAAGTTAAGCTAAGGTTATATTTTTTTCAGTGTGATAAAACACTCAAACTACTCTTTTTATTTAACTAGTCTTTTTATTTTATTTTTGTAAAAAAAATTTTTTTAAACAAGTTGGTTCCTCGTACGATATTTCGTGATTACAAACAAATCTTTTGATGCAGCGATGACATTTCAGTAATCAACTCCTCTGAGTTCTATTTCTCCCCTGATGTATACGAGGAAATAAGATATAACTTTAAAAAGAAGCTTAAAAAGTTGTGAATCAAATTCCATCTGTCCACATTTCTTTCACCATCAAAGAACTCTGCACAAAGTTGTAAAATCTGACAAAAAAAAACGTAAACCTTCAGCCAAATCTTTAATGTGGTTTGAAATAAATCCTCAACAGATCCATCCAGAATAACCAAACTGTGTGCTCGTCGTCAAACTCTGACAGAAACACGATTAACTGTGGAGGGAGGAGTGTTTCCACCGGTGTTTTTATCTGCAGGAGTTATTTAAAAATCATTATGTTGTTATTTGTGTTGTTTTATTAATGAGCCTCCAGTAATCTTTAATAATGAATGTCGACCTGCCAGAGACTGAGATGAGAACGAGCCTGAACGGCTTCATCTGCAGATCCTGATGACAGACTTGTGTTAACGAGAATAAACGGCCCTTTTTAATAACTAACAAACCTGCCTGTGATTGGTCCGTCGTGACGACCCCCCCCCCAGGTCTCAGGAACCTCAGGAACACAACGTACGCTTCTTTGGTTTAATAAAGTTAATTTTGTCCACGTCTTTACAAATTAATTTGCTAATTCTTTTTGTCCGACAAAACCTTTTTAGGTTTTTTTAATTACCTGACATGTTTCAGTGATTCCTTTCGCCTTCATGAGAGTCACAAGAACGTGTTTGTGACCTGTCATTTATAATACATTTTATTTGTAATGCACTTTTCCTAAAATAATCTCAAATAAACAAAAAGGAAAAAAATCAAGAAACATAAGAAACCATAAGTAAAAGCATAAAAGCACAGAGACAATAAAAACATCTATGAAAGACCAGGGAAAGCCTTCCTGAACAAAAAAGTTCATTTATCAGCTGATTTTATCTAAAAAACCTACAAATTCTTGTCCGACAAAAAGAATCAGCAAATTAAATCTGGTTCTTTGGTTCAGGCTGTGAGGGAAACATGGAGGTCAAGGTTTTCATTAGAAGGTAGAGATGTTTCTACGCTAATAAAAGCACAGTCATGAACACTTTTACACCTCTGATGAGGGCGGAAGTAACCGCTGAAACATGTCAGGTATTTAAAAAACCTAAATATTCTTGTATGATGGAAAGAATCAGCAAATTAAACTTTTACACCTCCCTGAAATTACAGGTTCACTCTCCGGATCTCGGATGATTTTCTGAAGCTGCAGTCGTGACGAACAACTAATCAGGATCAGTGGAGCGTTTTCCACTCGGGATTATTAACAGATTTCAACAAGACAATAACCTGAGATGCTGCAGGTAATGGATGTGAGGTGAGTAGGCCTGTGTGGAAAAAAATCGATTTTTTGACATTAATTGCTAAAAATCAATTTGTATGTCTAAAGATCGATTTTTTTTTTTTTATTATTACAGTACAACTTTTGGTATTTTTTTGTTTATGCCCAAAAAAGGAATGTTTTGTTGGACACAAGAATAACTGGTGTCATGCTTTTGCCTTTAAAAATGTTTAAAGGTATGAAAACATTCAAGTTTTCAGTTATAATTGCATAGATTGTCTATATTTCATTATTTTATATACTGTCTTGGGGTTACATTTGCATAAAATGCTAAAAACTAAATTCTCAAAAATTAAAAACGGAAAAAGAACGAAAATGGAAAAAATTAAAACGGAATGTGTTAAAAAATAAAACCGATTTGATCCGTCTCTGTTTCCTCCCTGGATCTGTTTGGTAATTCTGACCCACAATGTTTCTGAAAGCAGTTCTATCAGCATTCTGGGAGCTGATTGGTCCTTACAGCATCATTAGCTGCAATACTTGCTGTTGAATCTCAATATAATACTAGTATTAATATGTTGCAGAACTACAGTCATATAATTCATGCAAAAGCTGAAAAAACTGTTTTAATAACAGTAACACAAATCAATATAGGAATCGGATCGAATCAAATCCTGATAATCGATTTGGAATCATAAGAATTGGAATCAAATCGATTCTTGACATTCCTTTAGGCCCCAGCGACGGCTGATGAAGCCTCCAGCGACGGCTGCAGACTCTGTCCTGCTTTCAGAGGCTGCAGCCTGAAATATCTCTCGTCCGTGACGTCGGCCGTCTTTGTTGTCCAGAAATGAATCATAGTTTAGCACGAGGTGGCATTCTGCAACACCGCCATGAATACAGCCCTGCTGAGTCATCCTCCCCCCGACACACACACGGCTCTGCTACTGCAAACAGGAAGCCTGAATTAACGGAGATCAACTAACACACACTTTTCTTATTTCTTATTGTTGGTGTTTTGGTGATGAGAGGGAACAGGGACCAACAGCCGAACAGCTGAAGCCCCTGCAGGAACTCACTTCTGCCGGACTTGTACTCAGTACTCGAGTTGTAAAATAAAATCAGGGGGGATGGTGGATTTTATCATATGGGGACAGATAATTTGTGCTGATTACAAATAATCTAATATATTACAAATAATAGCACTGACCAAAACAGCTGCAGAAATACTGCAGGAATGACATAGCAGCAGTTAAATGCAGCCTTCTGTAAGCTTTAAATATCCACTGGGCTTACATCAAATACATCAAAACACAACAATAAAGAACAGTTTTCTGAACTTATCAATATGACTCTGTCCTTCACAGGATAAGTAAAATGGATCACTGCAAAAACTCTAAATCTTAACAAGAATATTTGTCTTATTTCTAGTTAAAATGTTTCATTTTAGTAAATAAATCTCATTACACTTAAAACAAGACTCATCACTGGAAAAAACAATAATTTTCACCTGTTCCAAGTAGATTTTCACTTGAAATAAGTAGAAAAATCTGCCAGTGGAACAAGATTTTTTTTGCTTAAGAAGATAAATCTTGTCTTGGCAGATTTTCCTACTTATTTCAAGTGAAAATTTACTTGAAATAGGTGAAAATTGTCATAAAAGTTATTTTTCTGGTGTTATTTTTCTGGTGATGACTCTAAATGTTGAAATAGCAGTAAAACCACATTCATTGATGAAATGACATAAGGGGTCGAAAGGGGGGATGGCAGTTTTACAGGGGGGAGGATTTGGACCGTTTTTATTTCAGGGGGGGATGCCATCCCCCTCATCCCCCCTCAACTCCAGTACTGCTTGTAGTTCTCCAGACCACTATTGGTCCTGGTCTTGTCTCGGTCTTGGGTCTCTGGGTCTTGGACTCTGATAACTGAGAGTCTGTTGCTCACCAGAATCTGGTGATCAGCAGTTCTTCCTTTTGTTAAGTTTTGTAAACTATTTTTATTTTGCATCTGATTTAATGTTTTGGTGCATCTGCATGTGTCTGTATTTAATTACAGTTTAGTGTTTATAACGGCCTTGTTTGAATAAATATATGAATAATATTTGCACATCGTTGTGATTGATTAAGCATCAAGTGTTAGGAATGAGGTTGGAGTCGGACCCAGATGTAGGAGAGCAGGAGGCAGGAGTTCCAAAAACAGTGATTTATTTAACTTGAACAAAATCCAAAACGCTGCTGAGAAGGATACAAAAACCAGAGCTTAAACATGAATCAAAAACCAAAAACCAGACCCCAAACATGGAGGAAGGAAACAGTACGGACCAGCAGAGAGCAGGGAAAGACAAGACCAGATATACACAAGGGATAACGAGACACGGTGCAGACGATCAGGGACGATGGGAAACAGGAAGGTCAAACAGGAACTGAAACACAAGGACACAAGCTTCAAAATAAAACAGGAACTATCAAAACCATAATATCAAGTACATTTCAGTGATGCTGATCAGTGAGTCAATCCTCCAATAGTGTAGAAATAGCGGTAGTGCAGTCGCCACACAGATCTGATCTCAGCTGATGGATGGAAACATTTCTAGTGAGTTCAACATCATCATCCACTTCTCTGTGTTATTGAGCTGCAGTTGAAAACAAGCTCATATGGAAACTAGCTGAACCAGGATGGAGCTGATGCTCTACAATCACGCAGGATCAATACATTATTAGGTCTGGTCTCGGTCTGGAGCTGAACTAGTCCTGGTCCTGATACTCTCTGGTCTTGGTCTTGACTTGGTCTTGTTCTTGGTCTTGGTCTTGGTACTCTATGGTCTTGGTCTTGATACTCTCTGGCCTTGGTCTTGGTCTTGATACTCTCTGGTCTTGGTCTTGGTACTCTCTGGTCTTGGTCTTGATACTCTCTGGTCTTGGTCTTGGTACTCTATGGTCTTGGTCTTGGTCTTGGTACTCTCTGGCCTTGGTCTTGGTCTTGGTACTCTCTGGTCTTGGTCTTGGTCTTGATACTCTCTGGTCTTGGTCTTGGTCTTGGTACTCTATGGTCTTGGTCTTGGTCTTGGTAATCTCTGGCCTTGGTCTTGGTCTTGATACTCTCTGGTCTTGGTCTTGGTCTTGATACTCTCTGGTCTTGGTCTTGATACTCTCTGGTCTTGGTCTTGATACTCTCTGGTCTTGGTCTTGATACTCTCTGGTCTTGGTCTTGATCTTGGTACTCTCTGGTCTTGGTCTTGATACTCTCTGGTCTTGGTCTTGGTACTCTCTGGTCTTGGTCTTGGTACTCTCTGGTCTTGGTCTTGATCTTGGTACTCTCTGGTCTTGGTCTTGGTCTTGGTCTTGGTACTCTATGATCTTGGTCTTGATACTCTCTGGTCTTGGTCTTGGTACTCTCTGGTCTTGGTCTTGGTCTTGGTACTCTATGATCTTGGTCTTGGTCTTGATACTCTCTGGTCTTGGTCTTGGTCTTGGTACTCTCTGGTCTTGGTCTTGGTCTTGGTATTCTCTGGTCTTGTCTTGGTCTTGTCTTGGTCTTGGTCTTGTCTTGATACTCTCTGGTCTTGGTCTTGGTCTTGA
The DNA here is from genome assembly GCF_033807715.1 of Cololabis saira. NCBI lineage: Eukaryota > Metazoa > Chordata > Actinopteri > Beloniformes > Belonidae > Cololabis > Cololabis saira. The sequence continues at coordinate 47,152,523 of NC_084588.1, read as the reverse complement.
TACTCTCTGGTCTTGGTCTTGGTCTTGATACTCTCTGGTCTTGGTCTTGGTACTCTCTGGTCTTGGTCTTGGTACTCTCTGGTCTTGGTCTTGGTACTCTCTGGTCTTGGTCTTGGTACTCTCTGGTCTTGGTCTTGGTACTCTCTGGTCTTGGTCTTGGTCTTGGTACTCTCTGGTCTTGGTCTTGGTACTCTCTGGTCTTGTTCTTGGTCTTGGTCTTTGTGGCAGGGTGGCTGCTCCTCCACCCTGCCACAGTCTTGGTCTTGCACACCACTCCTCTTTCAGCTGATTATTGCAGAAAGAAAATGAAAGCTCAGATGTGTCCCGGCATCTAAACACCGGAGGAGAGAAGGAGCGAGGGATGAGAGCATCTAAACACCGGAGGAGAGCAGGAGGCCAGTCCGGGGGAGGATGAGCCTCTCCATCTCTGCAGTAATGAAGACTGACTGAGAGGGATTGCAGCCGCCGCCGCGGCGCAGGACGCGCCATTGCGATGTGCAGCACGTTGCTCTGGTCTGAGACCACGAGGCCGAGAGGACGAGAGGAGCGGGAGGGTAAAGTCTCTCCTCTTCACTTCTCATCCCCTAAACGAGGCACATTCAAGGACACCAGCGGGACTAACTGATGACAAAACCAGACGGGATGGTTTTATGAGAGAGATGAAAGAATAAACATCCCTTCTCTGGCGGAAGAAGAGAGGGGGGGAACACATGACCTGCAGGACCTTTCCTGAGTGGAAGCTGTTAAAGGATGACGATCCGGCACAATAAATATAAGTGTTTATTTTTTTTTTCCTCTGTTTTTGGGTGATTTTTGGCAGACGTGCAACACTGAGCCTCACAGCTGGTGACGTCAAACGCTCCGCGTGGGTTCTTTGTTCCTGACACGCGCTGAGATAAACTCAACAATGAGATGAGAAAGAAGAAAGGATGAGGAGGAAACCTGGGTGCGCACTCGACACGCGTCTGAAGCGGCGGCTCCCGCGGAGCCACGCGCTGCAGGCCTGTCTGCTCCCCATGTTTCTGGATGATAACCCAGGGTAACCCTGACCGAATAGAGGGTCTGCATTGATGTCACTTCCTCACTTACGCCCTCTTACTGCACTGAGTGGCAAATCATCAGCAAAAATATCTGCAACTAGTGGAGAAGACGGGATAACAGCCGATTAAGGGCTTACATTAGCGTCAGTTGGACTTGACAGTGACCCGTACAGTTACCAAGAACCAGTGGTCCATGGACATTAATATTTGGTACAGTTACCAAGAACCAGTGGTCCATGGACATTAATATTTGGTACAGTTACCAAGAACCAGTGGTCCATGGACATTAATATTTGGCCATGAATCCAGTTTCCTGATATTTATATGTACTTAATTTCTACACCTGAGAAATACACGAAGCAAAGCTTGAAGTCATACAAAAGTCTTGACGCTTGGTCCGACTTCAAGACAGGATTTGTTGTAGAAATTAAAGTGATGAGGACACCGAACTTTATGATTTGACCGTTTAACGTTCGCTACCCAAAAATCTTGGGTTTACATTACCTGATACAAAATGGGAAACGCAAATCCACCTTTCGGTGCCTGGAATCCAGTTGTTTCTGTGAATTGCAGCGATCCATTTGTCTCTCTTAAGCTTATTTTTCATCAGTCTTTAAAACGATAACTCTGATTTCTTGCTAAATCTATGACTACAGTCGATCGCACAGCAGCTCTTTCCCATTTTAGAGGTTTTCCAGTTGCTCAAACTGAAAGTTTACGCTGCCACTCAGTATTTCTGACACTCAGTCTTTCTGCCACTCAGTCTTTCTGACACTCAGTGGGTGAAACTCGCTGTGAAGTCGCATCCGTGACGTCATGCGCATTCCCTTTATTGGTACAAAATGACAATATAGCAACAAGCCATTTAACTTGACAACCTTTATCAATAATAACAAACGTGCATTATGTATAGATGAAGTAGTTTGACTGTATGAGTCAAAAAGAAAATTTAAAAAATCAGCCTGAAATAAATAAATAAATAAATAAATAAATATTATTAATAAATAAATATTATTAATAAAAAATGTAAAACTGAAATAAACAAAATAGCGATCAATTACTCATCAAAAGAAAGTCAATTCCACGACATCAAAACCACCTCAAAAAGCCTCAAAGCAGGTCTAGCAGGTTTGAAATCAGAACTAAACACGCATGTTTGCCTTTTACAGACACACGTTCATCTCCCTAATAATAGTTAAACTTCTTAACAACATAAATTGACATAAAACTATAGCCAATATGTTATATATTGACTGAAAATTAAAGCTTATATATGACCAACTGGTCATGTGACCACTCTTGTTCAACGGGGATGAATGCAGAGGACGTTAACAAGGCGTTCAATAAATGTTCAAAACAGAATTGTCCAGTCTAGACAGAGATTTCTATCTAATGAGCGGCAGCTCAGGTGTTTGTGCTACATCGTTTTATTTCAATAACATCCCCACCTTCAAGTGAAGCACGAGTTTCCTCATGTTTTGCCTTTTTTTTCTTCTTTTTCTCCTGATTCGTGATGTCTTTTGGACGACATGTTGAACTCTCACCTTCTGCAGCTTCTGCAGCTTCTGCAAGATCCTGCCTGCACACAGCTCTCTGATTGGTCAGATGTCGAGTGCTGTCAATCATTGCGCGGCCAGATTACAGATCTCTTTTCCCTCCTCCGCCTCCCGGTAGCGACTCCATTAGCACATGCGTTACCGTGCAAATGCGTCCCCTCGCATAAAACATGGCCCCCGTTGGAAGACAAGGCCCTACTGTACGATCAGCTCTGTTCTGCCTTTAGTCTCTGAAAAAAGTTACATGTTCATCACCATGGGCGCAATTTCCACTGGGGACAGGGGGGACATGTCCCCCCCACTTTTTACAGTTTAAAAACTAACGGTAGGCTCAGTCTGTAATTGCGAATCATCAAGACACACTTTGCGAAGGTACTGACGGCCCTTTATTTATAATGAAAGGAAGGAATGAACATGATCTATTTTCATATTTCATAGGAGAAATATATGGAGACAGGCGCAAGTGAAGAAGTGCAGGCAGGAACCCAACCATGTTAGCCCAAAAGTGGTTGTAGAAGCATCTCAGCAACAAAACCTGAAGATTTCAAGAGAAGTGGTGCTGTGAGTTTCCTTGGCTCCATTATAAACAAGGAGGATTCAATGGAATCCTATGTTTTTTCTGTGCCCAAGCTTTTGAAAATGAGAAATCAAGCCTGGCCAAGAATGCAGATCCAGCATTTTCCCAAAACGGGCAAAAAAAAAGTTAAAAAGTGTCTAAAAAAGTAAATGCATATTAAAATTGTTTGATTGTTCATGCTGTTGCATTCACACACAGTCTTACAAAGCCACACTGCACATCCACGCTACAGCTACACGCACAAATTTGCCGTTCCTACTTGTATCCCCCCCACCTCTGAAACTAAAGTTTCGCCCTTGTTCATCACAAATTCATAAAAAATACAGTTCACATCTGGTTCCGATCTTTAACATCAGCCTGTGAAAACCAGACTTATTTATCCACTTATACCCTGAAAAACCAGCCCGAGTTCTACATTCATGGCCTTTTCTTCCTCTTCTTTAGACGCGAGGCTCGTGTCCATTAATAGCTGCAACGGGACTTTTCCTTTCCTTGATTGGAAGTCCTTTACGCTAAAGTGGTTCCATTCAGCGCGTCGGAGAAATAATTAAAGCTAAATTAAAGCTAAACTCACTAAGGACTTCTCTTCTAATTGGCCATATGGACGGGAAGGAAAAGTTTACATTTTTCCTTTTGTCTTTCAGAGCAGATGTGCCGGGTCTCGGACTCCTGGCCCCGGATCCCTCGGTGGCTCCAACTGTAATTACCAGACCCTTTTATTGCTATTTTAGTCGATGGAAAGGTCGGAAAGTTAAGTAAAGTCACGTTTGTGTGTTGAAATCAGTGAGTGGAGGATGAGGCATCAACGGTTCAAATGTTGTATCAAAGACGGTAAAACCCTCTCTGAACCTGCAGGTTTTGTCCTTGTCCTGCACGTCGCTCTCTTTTATCATTATCTATTGATGTATCTGCGCTGCGGAGAAAACAATTAAGTCATTATAAGAATTAAATCTGTATCAAATTGGAAAACCGTTTGACTTCCGGAGCCCAGAAAAGACGCTTTGCTGCAACTTCCTCCTCCAGGACTGTGTTGTCCCACGGTGGGAAAGGAAGCTAAAACTTTGAGATGGCTTTAAAATGTTTACATACCTTCAAAAATCACAACATTCCTGCCACAAAACTCCTGTTTACTACAAAACACCTGAACAGAAGGAATGATCTCAGGAATAAATCCTCCAGATCTGAAAATATCAGCTACATGGAGTCATTAAAAACACTTTTCAAAGAGGAAGCTTCAGGGTTTGGTGTTGATTTACATGAACAATTAATACAATTAAATAAAAAGAATAGCTTTGGGAAGGAAAAGTACATTAGCGTTATTTTTAATGTCATTGTCGGGACACGAATGTCGTGAACACGGAAATAAAGGAAACGCAAAGGATTGTCTTCTCACAGCTGTCAATCATTCTGAGGATTTTGATGAAGCTTGAATATGACTTTATTAAGAATCTACTAAATCCTCATAACTGTTTATCACCACTGAGGCGTCGCTACGACGACACATTGAGAATCAGGATCCATAGTCTGAGAAGCAAGAGGCCGAAAAACCGAAACCAGAACCAGATTTAGTGAGCGAGAGCTGTGTGATGTTTTGTTTTCTAGATCACTTTAACTACTTCCAGTTTGTTTTTTAGACTCACTCCACAGTACCTGAAGTACTTTTTATTTATATCTAGTTGCTTTTTTGGTACATTAATTAGAAATAAAGTGATGTAAAACCCTGTTTTTACAATGGAAGTGGACGTGAGAGACGACAGTTCTGGGTGCTTCCACACCTGTCCCGTTTGGAGCAGTTGTTCCGAAACAGGGAGCGTTTCCCCCTAAAGATCGGTTTGATTGGTTCATGTGAACACAGCAATCGGGCTCGGATGCGGGACAAAACAAGCGAGCTGAGATCCTAGGAGAGCTGGTCTCGGCTCGCTTCCATTCCAGACCTGGAGCGGTTCGTTTGCAGTGGGAACATAATCCACACAGCAACCGACACAACTCCATTCATTGTGTATGTGCTACCGCGGCGCAAAAAGAAGAGTCGGCGCAGCCTCCACCACCTTCTCTCCTAGTGGACACAACTTTCTCTCTTCTCCCTTCTCTCCCATTGGACGATGTCATCACAGCACAGCACGGTGAAATAAAAAAATGTTCAATTCGGGCAGGCAGGCGCGGCGCAAACGCCGCGGCAGGCGCCGCTGAGCTTGGCAGCAGAGCGGTCCGCTCTTGCGGACGCGGTAGCACATACACAATGAATGGGAAAGCCGGCGGTCGCCATTCTGCGCCCTCTCTGTGAAAGGGGTTATAACCATTGTTGTTTTTACCGCGGTACGGAAGACAAAAACTCCTTCTGCGTTCATTTCTAACCAATGAGTGAACAGTTGGTTCATGCATTTGTTAACAGCTTTGAACCGCTACAGACGGTTGCACACAAACGCCACAAACAAAAAACGAAACAACTGTATCGATTTAGCCCCTGAATTGGAACAAAACAAACGGGCCACCTAGCAACTAGCAACGGGGGTGACATAGCTAATATAAGCCTTAGAATGAAGAAAAACACATGCTGCATGCTATATCTATATTAGTTATAACTGGGGGAAGATTTTTTTTTCATTATGCACTGAAAAAATGCATGAAAAAAGTCGAAATGTAGAGAAAAAAGTCAAACTTTCGAGAAAAAAGTCAAAATATTGAGAAAAAAGTCGAAATGACGAGATTAAAAAGGAAAGGAAAAAGGAAGAAAAAAGAGAAAAAAGGAAAAAAAGAAGGAAAAAAGAAAAAGAAGAAAAAAAAGGAAAAAAATTTTTTTTGAAAAAGCTCCAGGAGCCACTAGGGCGGCGCTAAACAGCCGCATGCGGCTCTAGAGCCGCGGGTTGCCGACCCCCAGGCGGCCAACTGGTGGCTGGCCGTTTCCAGGCGCCCCGGGGGGGCCCTGGAAACCGGAGGCCCCTGGAAACTGGAGGCCCCTAGAAAGCGGGTCCCTGGCAGCAGCTTCATCAGGGTCACAGGGACAATTTGTTTAAGTGTTTGCAGCCGAGCTGTGGCTTCTTTGCTTATTTCCCTAATAACGTTATGTAAATCAGGTCGTGGTGCAAACAAGCTCTGAAAAATACAAGCAAATAGCTCCTTCATTACCCATTACACGTGCAAATTGCCTCGGCTTTGAAATTAATCCAGCAGAGCTGCACCTTCGCGCCCTCCGGGCTCTTTATGAGTCCCGTATTCTCTGAACTGATCCGTCGTTTCTTATCTGACTTTTCTGGGACTTTCTGCTCACCTGACGAGCTGTTGACAAAGCGGGTCCCGGATCGGGGGAACCGGTCTCTCCGGGAGTCTTTCAGGGCCCGATGACTTCACTGGATTAGACACAATCTCACGTCGCTAACTCCTAACTCCACGTCGGCGGTGAGCGGGTGAATATTAGCGGGGGAATATTAGCGGGGATTTGCATGTCATTTCCACACGTGTGCTGATGTCAGACTTACTTTCCATCAGTGATCGTTAACTCGCTGCACTTTGCTCTCTGTCGAGTAGAAGGATCCCAGTTCTCTGTTTCTGACCTTTATTCACACCTGAAACGGTTCTGCACCGTCTGAACCAGATTCTGCTCAGATACACGAGGAGGTTTCTGTTTCACGGGTTTACAGAAGAGTTCAGGACAAAGGGACACAGCAGGGGCCGGGGTTTCCTGGGAACTGGGATCTTCTTTTTTTACGAGGATAACGCTGCAAGTTCACTCTCCGTGACTCAGACTTCTTTTTAAATTAAAAGAGGATCTCAACTTTACAGAAACTTGATTTTGAGGACTGAAAGATCCTCGTCTTTCGTTTTGTCTGGTGCGCCATAAGAAAACCAGTGAACAGAATCAAAGTTATTACAAGCTTTATTATATCATGCACAATGTTTTCCAGCCAGAGGTGCAGCTTTCTCAAACCACAAAGGTAGGAGAGAAAATGCACACGGTGGTCATCGATCCAGCCCTATTTATACTAAAAAGGGAGATATTCTTTACGTTATAGGTGCAGATGTTGAACCTTATCTGTGGTTAAAAACACTTAAACACGTCACACTTACAGCCACATATATCCTGCTGATTGTTTCTTACTTGAGATGCTAATTCAGCAAACACCTAAGATCACTAAAATTTTCTCTTCATTGACTTCCCCTAAAGAAGAACTCAGCTAAACAGTTTAGTCCAGGGGTCGGCAACCCGCGGCTCTAGAACCGCATGCGGCTCTAGAGCCGCCCTAGTGGCTCCTGGAGCTTTTTCAAAAATGTTTGACCTTTTTTTCCTTTTTTTTCTTTCTTTTTTCCTGTTTTTCTTCTTTTTTTCTTCCTTTTTTCTCTTTTTTTCTTCCTTTTTCCTTTCCTTTTTAACCTCGACATTTCTACTTTTTTTCTCGAAATTTTGACTTTTTTCTCGACATTTCTACTTTTTTCTCGAAATTTTGACTTTTTTCTCGATATTTCGACTTTTTTCTTGACATTTTGACTTTTTTCTTGACATTTTGACTTTTTTCTCAAGATTGTATTTCAACATTAATCTTGACATTTTGACTTTTTTCGCGACATTTCGACTTTTTTTCTCGAAGTACATAATGAAAAAAAAATCCTCCCCCAGCATGTGTTGCCTTCATTCTAAGGCTTATACAAGACTTTTCATTTTTTGCGGCTCCAGACATATTTGTTTTTTGTTTTTGGTCCAATATGGCTCTTCAACATTTTGGGTTGCCGACCCCTGTACTAGTCTTACAAACCAGGATGAGTAACTATCAGTTTAGAATCTTATAGAAAAACCCTTCAAACTTTTAAACAATTTAATAATATCCTAAAAAACAGGACTTTAGATCGACCGGCTGCGTCACACCTGGCGCTGCCAGAGGTGTAAATGTGTAAATGCAGTAAACTGGATCATCGACACATCTGAAAAACCACCTCGTGAAAATCTCAAATATTTTTGCAATATTTTTTTTAAATTTCTGGTGTTTTCATTGCATGTTTTTCTTTGATATTTAATTTTTGTGCACATTTGGGGGTAACAAAATCACGACTTCTGCTGCTTTTCCATGTCGATGTTAGAAAAACAAGGATTTGTGTGTAATTCCACACGTGCAGGTTTCGCTCAGTATCCTGACCCTGATTAATAAACAGTTCGCTGCTTTAGTTTAGATAATATAGGATAAGATAAGATAAGATAAGATAAGATAAGATAAGATAAGATTATCCTTTGTTTCTCCCTCAATGGGGAAATTCACTTTGTGCACCAGCAGTACACTCAACACACACATGCAGGGAAAGGGTAAAAAAGTAAAAAATACATAATTACAAAATATAAACAGTATATACATTGGAATGAAAAATAAAAGTAGTGCAGTACGGGAAAGAAAGAGGTAGACAGATATTGCACATGTTGTTATAGTCCATTACTGAGCAGCCTGGTTGTGGAATATAGATGCATTTACATCCACCGACCACTATAGTTTATAGTTTATAGTTTTATTTGGATCCCCATTAGCTGCACAAACCTGCAGCTATTCTTCCTGGAACCCGACACATAATATACAATACAAGACAAAAATTAAAAGCAAACCCAAAGAGGTAGAAGAAAAAGAAAAGAAACATAGAAAAGAAAAAAAAGAAGGAAATTCTACTACAAAATATATTCTAGATTTCTGTCAAATAAGACCAGTGCTCCTTTTGACACTCACATTAAGGTTACAGTCATTCCGAAACATTTAGATGTACTGCATTACAATACAAAATCATACCTTCTTTAAATAGCATCAACCAATTCAAACAATGTATAGTCATCGACAATGCGTTTAAGTTATAATCATTTATCGTAACTTGAACCAATGACCATTTTTAGTAAACCAATAGCCATTTAATAATAATTAAATAAGTTTTATATGAATTTATTTAAGAGATATTTCTTTACTAGTAATTTGAATTATTTTATGCTAGTAGTTCGCTCAAAGTGTTTGGGAAGTAAGTTCCATTCATACATAGCTCTGTACATCACCGTTCGACTAGACGGAGTTATTCTGCCTTACCGCAGCACAACCAAGCTGTTTTAGTGTGACTTAGCCCATGCTAATAGCATTGGCTTCAATGTATTCTCCTCATCTCTGACCTTGAACGTTTGAACTGAGCAGTGATGGAGTTACAACGAAGACGGCAGAAGTTTGATTGAGCGGGTTCCTCGACAGTCTCCCAGGGTTCATCACAGCAGGGTTCATCACGGCAGGGTTCATCACGGCGGGCCCCCGGCTCCTGTCAGGCCGTCACTACCCATAACTGCTGCATCGGTAGGCGCTAGCTACTGTGAGCCACAGAAGGATGGATGGAGGATGGACCTTCCAGTCATGTCATCTTCTGTAATCAGAATCAGAATCTGCTTTAATGATGACGTTTGAACATCTCAAACAGTGAATTTGACTTCGGTTAACATGGTTGGCACCATCTTTCCAAAAGAGGATGACACTGGGATGGAGGAGGGGAAAAGGGCATCTTCACACTGTGTATAAATACACAGTGTCATGGTGCAAAAAACACCTCAGCACAGAAAAGCGACGTACACATAACAACGTCATGATGAAGACTTGAATGCATCCTGGCACGGTGCATCCAAGTGATGGCCGCGGCCTTCGTGGAGCTCTGAGTTGGGGGGGGGGATCCTCCACGTCTTCCAGGGGTCCACCATGTATCCAGCAAAAAAGGCCCCGTCGGGGCAGGAGGCCTCCCCTCTGGCCCGACTTCTCGTCGCAAAAATTTGGTCAATTGCACTGAGAGACCAGTTAACCAACTCCATGATTGTAGAAATGACACGTAAATATATGTTGATATTGATCAGATACACGAGAGCTCCACCTCTGTTTACATCAGAGACGGACATTTAGATTCTGAGCTGGAAATGAACCGGGACCCCGACTCTGTCGGGGATCCAGTATCTGCTGGGACCACATGGTTCCCAGGTGACGCTTTAGTACAGGGGTCGGCAACCCAAAATGTTGAAAGAGCCATATTGGACCAAAAACACAAAAAACTAATATGTCTGGAGCCGCAAAAAATGAAAAGTCTTGTATAAGCCTTAGAAAGAAGGCAGCACATGCTGCATGTTTCTATATTAGTTAGAACTGGGGGAAGATTTGTTTTTTCATTATGCACTTCGATAAAAAAGTCGAAATGTCGAGATTAATGTTGAAGTACAATCTTGAGAAAAAAGTCAAAATTTCTTGAAAAAAGTCCAAATGTTGAGAAAAAAGTCGAAATGTCGAGAAAAAAGTCGAAATGTCGAGAAAAAAGTCAAAATTTCGAGAAAAAAGTCGAGATTAATGTTGATGTACAATCTCGAGAAAAAAGTCAAAACGTCGAGAAAAAAGTCAAAATTTCGGGGAAAAAAGTTTAGAGAAAAAAGTTGAAATGTCGAGATTAAAAAGGAAAGGAAAAAGGAAGAAAAACCGAGAAAAAAAAATAAGAAGGAAAAAAGGGAAAAAGAAGAGAAAAAAAGAAAGAAGAAAAAAAGAAAAAAAAGAAAAAATGGTCAAACATTTTTGAAAAAGCTCCAGGAGCCACTAGGGCGGCGCTAAAGCCACCGCATGCCAACCCCTGGTCTAGAAGCCAGACCGACTTTTAGAAAGTGCTTTTGGAAAACATAATAAACAAGTATGCAAAAAACCCAACATGTTGTTTACGTGAAATTTCTTTGAAACAAAAGTTAACTTCATCCTCCTTCAGCGCCGCCTCATCCTGACGTTGGAGGTTTGTTTGTTTAAGTTGGTTCAGAGTAAAGTGAATCAGGCAGCAGGTGAATCAGGATTAAACGTGACCCTCTACTAGGAGAAGCTCAGAAGAGGAATAACCCCGACATTAGTTCTGAAGAACAGCATTAAAGGAACATTAAATGGGAGTCGGGTGAGGCGACGAGGCTAAACGACGGCGGTTCTCCAGCGGTTCTTCATTAGTCTGCAGTTCCAGCAGCTGGATGTAAAGATTCATCCGTTCATGCAGCCACAAAGACAGGGCTGTGTTATAAACCCCGAGTGCAGAGGAGTCCTCAGTCCGGCGGCGGATCCAGCCGGCGGTGACTGTGGGTTTTCCATCCTTGACTCTGCATTTGCATAATGGAATTACGGGCTCAGCCGCGCTCTGTCTTTAGTGGACCATTAGGCAGGGCCTTCGCCGGACTGTAATTAGCGGCTTCTGCCCTTCACCTTCATTAGCATGCAAATGAAAATCCTCAACACCAAGAAATATTTGGCACATTGGGAGAAAAATGCCAAAGTGATTAACAGGCAATCTGAAGCGAAATTGTCTTTTTCTATCCATCAACAGTTTTAGAGTACTCAAAATGAGACGTTTGCAAAGTGGCCGCGCGCTAACAGGTTGATCTGTTGAGCGTTTGCCAGTGAATTGTCAGTGAATTGCGATGACATGACGGGCGACGGAGGGTTCGCCCCACCAGAGGTCGTCCGTCATTAATCAAAGGAAAAGTAAGCAGCTGTTTCTGCCCAGATACAATTGAGCCTTTTCATCAACAGGTTTATTCTGCATTATGTCTCATATTTTCCCACTTTTACAATACATGTCATCCCCGTCTTCAGCCGTCGAACCCCAACCTTCGTAAAGACTCTGCACTTACGAACCATCGCGCGTGATTTGCAATTCAAATGCGCTGATTTGAATTAAAAGCTGATTAGCATGAATACAATTGAACTTTCCAGACATGTCAGACAAGACGAGGCTAGAAGAGGCTCGGCCGTGCGGGCGACACATTAATCATGGGAGAAGGCTGCTGCGCTGCTGGATGAAAACATCCCTCCGCCCGTGGAAACGAGTGAGAGAGCAGCACTTCCTGGTGGCTACTCTGATTAATGGCGTCTAATTGTGAGGGATGAGGGATGCGGCTCCGCCGGCTCGGCCCGCGGCAGCGGCTCGTGTCAACATGCATGTAATCATAACTCCCAGGATGCATCTCTGCTCCCGTATCACAGCTCAGAGAGGGAGAGGTCTGATAATCTGTGTCACGACTGCAGACTCGTGTCCAGATGTCTGAGTGAAGCAGCTACTTCAGACATTATATATTTAAATCTCAACGGCACTCGTCAACGGAAGAGTATCAGGGCCAGGCAGGAGAGAAATAATATTTTAGAGGAGGAAAATGTTTTTTTCATTATGCACTTTGAGAAAAAAGTCGAAATGTGGAGAAAAAAGTTGAAATGTGGAGAAAAAAGTCAAAATGTTGAGAAAAAAGTTGAAATGTCGAGAAAAAAGTCAAAATGTGGAGAAAAAAGTCGAAATGTTGAGAAAAAAGTTAAAATGTCGAGAAAAAAGTCAAAATGTGGAGAAAAAAGTCGAAATGTTGAGAAAAAAGTTGAAATGTCGAGAAAAAAGTCAAAATGTGGAGAAAAAAGTCGAAATGTTGAGAAAAAAGTTGAAATGTGGAGAAAAAAGTCAAAATGTTGAGAAAAAAGTTGAAATGTCGAGATTAATGTTGAAGTACAATTTCGAGAAAAAAGTCGAAATGTTGAGAAAAAAGGCGAAATTTCGACTTTATTCTTGAAATTCTATTTCAACATTAATCTCGACATTTCAACTTTTTCTCAACATTTCGACTTTTTTCTCGAAGTGCACAATAAAAAAAATCTTCCCCTCTCAAATATTTTTCCTCCTGCCTGGCCCTGATACTCGTCCTTAGTCACCTCAGCTTTCACTCCAGCCCAAAAATAACAGTAATCATCAGTGACTTCAGAACTATCTCCGTCAGAGAAGCCGTTCATCTTCATTTCAACACCAGCGTTGGGAAAGTGTTGAACTGTTAGTTCCATCTTGCTCGAGGCAGGAAGTCAGGAGTTTCCCGTAAGTTTGGAGGAGTTCTCCCAAACAAACTTTGGGACACGGAGGTAATCGGTGGAAACGCTTGCTATTACTCAGCCGGACACAGATGCTGATTTCCATCTTGGCCGGCGGCTGCAGGGCAGTCAATCCTAGCAGTCAATCGTAGCTCCCGCCGCCGCCGCCGCCGCCGCGGGCGTGACAGCATTAGTCTGTGTTCACTCGCCGGTCTGGACTCTGACAGTCCGTCTCCATCGTCGGTCCGTCTCCATCGCCGGTCCGGGCCTGCTGCTCCGCCGGTGTTTATGCCTCCACCCGGGCATCCATCACAGCCGCAGGGATCCAAGTCCCCCACCGTTTCTTTCTTTTCTTACTTTCCATGCTTGTAAATCCCAAATGTCGAGGTTTTAAAGTGGGACTTTTCATTTTCACTGGCACCGATGTCTGTTTGGACGCACAGATAGTCTGATTACAACGTGCTAGTCAGAGATTGAAGGATGTCGTCGACTGCAGAAACAACTCCATGGATCTGAATGATCCTCGTTCAGATTGAGAGCTGTTTAGATTTGCAGGGTCCTGTGACATCACAGACCCAGATTAGCTTCCTAACAGCTCACATTTGGTGAACCTTTGACGTGGAAAGTGAAGGCAAACGTTGCACGGGAGAGTTGTGGGGCGGTGTAAACAAGGGAGCGGGTAAACTATGTTTTTGAAGTATTTTGACCAAAAAATCTTACAAATATATAATTATTATCTCCAAGGAAACTCTGGAGTAAATGTGATAATGTGTCATTTAAGGTGCTTTATTGCTTGTGTTGTTCTTTCAGGTGTAAGTCGCTTTGGATAAAAGCGTCTGCTAAATGACAGTAGTAGTAAATTAACTTCATGGCCAAACATTTCCACCATTTCCTGCTACTTTCCACCCTGATGCTGCGTGTTTCCATCAGAACAGCAGCAGCAGCACATCAATCCAACCAATCAAGTTGTGCGTTTTGTTTTTTGGGGGGTTTTTTTGCACCTACAAATGGTTTTATTTTTAAAAATGCCATCAAATACATATTTCACGGAGCATGTTTCTACTGTGGCTGCATTTCATACATTTTGACGGCAACATTTTTCATGAGGAATATGATTAGAAGAAAAATACATCTTACTGATTTTGCAGTTTTCTTTGAATGTACATTTTAACTGTAAACAATAAAACACACAAAAAAACCCTGCGATGAATCTTCTTTGAAGTCGTCTCGTGTTCAGTAAAGGTTGTGAGACGGTCAATGTTGCTGATGTATAGAAGTGCATTTTTGTAGCATTTCAGTACACCGTATGAATTTAGTGCAGGTTCACCATAGCGCTTTAATTGAAAGAGATAAATAGAGGGTCTGCATTGACGTCACTTCCTTACTTACGCCCCCTTACTCAAAAATGTCTGCAAATAGTGGAGAAGACGGGATAACAGCCGATTATCGGCTTAAATTAGCGTCAGTTGGACTTGACAGTGACCCGTACAGTTACCAAGAACCAGTGGTCCATGGACATTAATATTTGGCCACGAATCCAGTTTCCTGATATTTATATGTACTTAATTTCTACTCCGGGGAAATACACGAAGTAAAGCTTGAAGGAATACAAAAGTCTTGACACTTAGTCCGACTTCAAGGCAGGATTTGTTGGAGAAATTAAAGTGATGAGGACACTGAACTTTATGATTTGACCGTTTAACGTTAGCTACCCAAAAATCCAACATTACCTGATACAAAATGGGAACCGCAAATCCACCTTTAGCTGCCTGGAATCCAGTTGTTTCTGCAAATTGCAGCGATCCATTTGTCTCTCTTAAGCTTATTTTTCGGCAGTCTGTAAAACGATAACTCCGATTTCTTGCTGAATCTATGAGTACAGTCGATCACACAACAGCTCTTTCCCATTTTAGATGTTTTCCAGTTGCTCAAACTGAAAGTTTACGCTGCCACTCAGTCTTTCTGACACTCAGTCTTTCTGACACTCAGTGGGCGAAACCCGCCGTGAATTCGCATCTATTACGTCATGCGCATTCCCTCTATAGTGAATGGTTCTTTTGTAAACTTCAAAAAGGCAAAAAACTCAGAAGTTGTGTGTTTAACTCACTTCTCGAGGACTGGCTTCCTCAGTCAGCCGCTACCCTGCAAAGGAAGGCACTAGCGGTGAATAATCGGATTAAAACAACCGGCATATTTATGAAAAAGGTATTGCATCTTCTCATGGAGTTGTGTTTGATTTGATTGGAGTGTTTTTGAACCTGAACCTGAACCTGAGAGGCCCGGCAGCGCCGTATGAAAGGGAAAGTTTCTCTCTTCCTCCCAGCGTTTCTCCTGAATCTCCTCAAGGATCCGCCTCACGTGTTTCCACCTTCCTTATCTTCTGTACTCGTGGCTGTTTGTCACAGGCTTCTGTCAAAAAATGTTTTCCAAAAACAGTGTTGATTTCCGAGTGGGTGTGTTGAATGTGAGGATCTGGCAGCCGGAGCAGCAGTTAGCCTAAATTAAACCTGTGACTGCCCACACTTGCTCCAAAACGGGCCAAAAATTTAAAAAAACATTGATTTCATACAATTAAATAAGTATTTTGCGATCCATCAGTCCGTATATGGCCTGCAGGGTCGTTCCTCCACCAGCTCTGTTATGGTAAATCATGTTAAAGGAAACTTAGGTCCGCTGGGAGCCGTTTCTTTTATTATTTATTTATGTATTCTTCAAAAAAAAAGCAATTGCATCATTCCTCACAGTGGACAACTTGCTCAATAATTCATACAATTAGTTTTTCTCCTTAAGCCAGCTCTCTGGTTCCAGTAACCTGCTCAACCTCTGCACCGGCCCGTCTTATTAATCAGCTCCCATCGATTTATCCCTGGAGCTAATTAAAGGCCTGACATGTGCAGCTGATTCCAGACAGCTTTATGTGTCACAAATGCAGAAGCGCAGCCGCTCCACCGCTCTTTAACGCTCACCCTGGATTCACATCAAAAGTGTCACGGCGTCATAGGTGTCCGGCTGCCATTCATTGTCTATGAGAGCTCGCTGCGAGAGGCGTTTGAGTCGTCCAGAGCGTCAATTTGAAGTTGAAAAATCTGAACTTTATGCAAATGAGCAGCGGTTACACCGAGGCAGCGTCCAATCACAGACCGGGATTCCCGAAGCGAGAACCCTCAGTTTAGATTGTACTTTCATGTACACACAAACGTACACTCATTCACATGCGTACATGAGCAGAGCTGTGCACTAACAAACTTATTTTTATCAGGAATTCATATATTTTATCCAGCAAACTGACAATTTTGCTGATTTGACTGCCGTTTTTACCTGAACTAAATGTTTTTACCTGAACTAAATGTTTTTACCTGAACTGCTCATGTGAAACACGTAACTGATGGTTGAGGAGCTGGATGGTCCCAACGATTTTATTTGCTACATTGATCCAACGCAAAATAATTAAAAACTGTGATTATTAAACACAAAACACAGTTTAAACTAGCAATGCCCCGATACCAAAATCCAAAATCGGGATTTTATAATCAATTAATGCAGAAAAACTGTTCATTTCAGAGGGTTCACTTGTGTTTTCTCACCACTTTTTTCTTAAACATTCAGATTTTGATCCGTAACCATCAGATAAAGATGGTTTCCACAGTTGTTGTGTTTTCCTTTTCCTTGTTGTATTTCTTGATTTGGCCTCCAGGGCCACCGTAGAAACCCCAACTTTAGCTGATTATGGATCAAAATCTGCATATAAAAGGAATTTGACGTTCAGTCAAATGAAGAGTCAATAGCTGGAGAATGAGAATATGAGAATTTTGAATTTATTAGGATCCCCATTAGCGGATGCAGTTCATCAGCTACTCACATAACAAACAGACATAACAATATACATTTACAAGTACAGAAACAATATGATCCATACTGATATTCCCTGCTTAAGTACACTTAACAGTCAAATAAAACAAAATTAACAGTAATAGTAATAATGCAAGATAACCTCAATAACAAAATGAGATTAAAAAGTAATAATGATAATAAAATATAAAGTAAATAAACATCATTATAAGTGTGTGTGTGCGTGCGTGTGATAGTATCCTATGTGTATGTCTACATGTGCAGAATTGTTTACAGGCGTAGGGCTATTTGACGTTGTTTCAGTTGTCTTTTAAAGCTTGCTTTTGTTTTTTCTTTAGTAATCTGTCCTGAAAGAGTGTTCCATTCTATCATGGCTCCATATATACAGGACTGTCTCAGAAAATTAGAATATTGTGATAAAGTTCATTATTTTCTGTAATGCAATTAAAAAAAAAAAAAAATGTCATACATTCTGGATTCATTACAAATCAACTGAAATATTGCAAGCCTTTTATTATTTTAATATTTCTGATTATGGTTTTCAGTTTAAGATTAAGATTCCCAGAATATTCTTATTTTTTTAGATAGGATATTTGAGTTTTCTTAAACTGTAAGCCATGATCAGCAATATTAAAACAATAAAAGCCTTGCAATATTTCAGTTGATTTGTAATGAATCCAGAATGTATGACATTTTTGCATTACAGAAAATAAAGGACTTTATCATGATATTAAAATTTTCTGAGACAGTCCTGTAACTGTTCTTTGCATTGATTGTGTTCTAGCTTCAGGAACTATAGCGCCCTCTGGTGGCCTCGTGTGGTATGTATGTAAGTCAGAGCTACGTGTCAGTTGGTTATAGAAACAATTTGGGCATTTTAACACATTAATATTCCTAACAAAAACAAGGAGTGATGCCGTCAGCCTCTCTGTGACTTTCATCCAGGAGAGCTGGTCATGCATTTAAATACATCAGACCTTAGCGTGCATGGAAGGGCCAGCCGAGCTGCTCTATTCTGAGCTAGCTTCAGCTTTCCAGCTTGAGAGGACAGTTTAGTCATCTTTTAGTTTCATGGGATGCTTCCTGCAGCAAACATGTTTCTGAAGCATGTTTGTAGAAACACAACACGTTCAAGATGAGGTGTAAGATAACACACTAATGATCCCACATCAAGGCTGAAACGCGGCGTGTTTGATCTCAGCCGTTCTTACAGCTCTTGGGCTGTAAAAAACGTCCACTTCCTCCAGAAACATCCTTCTTCGCCAAGACAAACACTTGACACCATTCATTAAGTCGCTAAAACACTCATAACTACACTTCATGCCCCCAAAATGAATATGTGCTACTTAAAGTAGCAGCGGTGGGTAAACAATTAGTGTATTCATCCCTTCAGTGATGAAGCTTCCCACTACCCCTATTAAGACGTCGCATCCTTCTGCAGTTTATCCCCGCTGTTTTATGAATTCACAATTACACCTCATTAATGTGTCATTTGCATAATTACAAGGAATAAGGACACCGTTCGCAGTGGGGATGTGCGCTACCTTGAAGAAAAGAGGATGCAACACAACGCTGCGAGCCGCGGCGGCACAGATGTTGGGATATTGTTTTTAAGTGGGTTGATTATTTATAAATGTGAAGTTTAAAAACTGGAGGAAAATGCTTCGATGTCGGGATTTATAAGGATAACATTCAAACCTGGGGACACCTTTGTTTCATATATATTCTTTCAGCTGCGTGACCCCCCCCCTCCCCCTTCTGTAATGTATTTCTTTCTTATCAAGGGCAAAAAATAAAGTGTGGAGAAAGAGAAAGATACCTGCAGTAAAAGCTATGTGGGGCATTCAGCAAAAGAGTTTATTGAGCCTGCACAGGTACTTTAACCCAGTCTCTCTGGGTTATTTGGAAGATAAATGAAACTAGAGAAACAGATGACAGGTCTTTAGCTCAACTATAAAATGCAATTAACCAGCAAATGAGGCCAGGAAAGCGGCTCTGACCAGTCGGCAGCGGACGCCGCTCGGCTCCGCCGTCTTTACTGGCCTGAGAAATCCTCTCTGACGTTTTAACTACTGCTGATTTTGATATTCAAAAGTACGAACGGGGGGCTGTGACACGAAGCCGTTGTTGTACATTCAGCCTCTTTTTCCACAATCCACAGCTACATCAGCTCGGTTTTTCCCCCGGCTGCAAGGCTCGCGTGGGGAGTGACTGCCACCTAGTGGAGGGAAAGTGTAAGGCAGCGAAATTTCTACTGAACGCTCAGACATTCAGGTCATTGCTAGTAGTTTGTTTTTTTGTGTCTATAAGTGTTTTCAGGCAGATCCGTCTGAGAGAGGATGAGTCTGAGAGAAGCTGAAAGATTGAAGTTGATTAGGAAACACCCGTCACTTCAGGTGGGTTTCCATCACTAGATGAGCAAACTTCTTTTAGGTCTTTATATTACTTTGAAAATGAAGTAAAAACCTCCATTTAAACAGTCTTTTTAAAGCTATCATTGCATGTTATTTCCTTTAGATATGAATTAGCAATCAAATTTGAAGTGATTTATTTGTAGTTACAGACTTTGCCTTTTTTAATCAGGCAGAATCTTTTTTTAAGTCTTAATATTTCTTTATATTTAAAATTATTTATATTTTCATTGAATATTAAGTGAAACCACGTTAAAACCTTCATTTAAACAATCCTTTAAAGATATCATTGCATGTTATTTGCTTTAGACGTGAATTAGAAATCAAATTTGAAGTGATTTATTTGTAGTTACAGACTTTGCCTTTTTTAATCAGGCAGAAAAAATGTTTTAAGTCTTAATATTTCTGTATATTTAAAATTCTTTATATTTTCATTGAAAATGAAGTGACACCACGTTAAAACCTTCATTTAAACACTAATTTTAAAGCGATCATTGCTTAGTATTTGCTTTAGATTTGAATTAGCAATTAAATCTGAAGTGATTTATTTGTAGTCACAGACTTTGCCTTTTTTTTATCACTCAGAATTTAAACTTTTGTTTTAATACAGCATCAAGAAAACAAAATCTGAATCTGAGAAGTGTCTGTGTCGTGTTTTGTTTTGTTTGTCTCTGTTTACTCTCTCACTAAACCAAAGTGTTCAAGGTAATCAATAGAACTGATCAGATCATCCTGTTGTGCCAAAACATGGACTAAATAACAAACCACGTTTACTGTCTCCAGAACCTCTAATCACTTCTAATTATAGGCCTGTGTTGAAAAAATTGATTTTCCGATTCCATATCGATTCTCATTATTAATTCCTAAAAATTGATTTGTATGTCTAAAGATCGATTTATTTATTTTATCATTATTACATTACAACTTTTGGTATTTTTTTTTGTTTATGCCCAAAAAAGGAATGTTTTGTTGGACACCAGAATAACTAGTGCCATGTTTTCGCCTTTAAATATGTTTAAAGGTATGAAAACATTCAAGTTTTCAGTTATAATTGCATAAATTGTTTATATTTCATTACTTTATATACTGTTTTGGGGTTACATTTGCATAAAATGCTAAAAACCAAATTCTCACAAATTAAAAACCCGAAAACATTGAAAATGCAAAAAATAAAACTGATTTCATGCGTCTCTGTTTCCTCCCTGGATCTGTTTGATAATTCTGACCCACGATGTTTCTGTTTCAGTTCTATCAGCATTCTGGGAGCTGATTGGTCCTTACAGCATCATTAGCTGCAATACTTGCTGTTGAATCTCAATATAATACTAGTATTAATATGTTGCATAACTACAGTCATATTATTATGGAAGAGTATTAGGGTCAGACAGGAGAAAAATAAGAAAAATGTTTGAGAGGGAAAAAAAATTTTTATTGTGCAAAAGTCAAAATGTTGAGAAAAAAGTTGAAATGTCGAGAATAATGTACAATTTCAACAAAAAAATCTAAATGTATTTCAACTTTATTCACGAAATTTCGACTTTATTCTTGAAATTGTATTTCAACATTAATCTCGATATTTCGACTTTTTCTAGAAATTTATTTCAACATTAATCTCGATATTTCGACTTTTTCTAGAAGTTTTATTTCAACATTAATCTCGACATTTCGACTTTTTTCTCGAAGTGCATGATAAAAAAAAATCTTCCCTTGTCAAATATTTTTTTCTCCTGCATGGCCCTAATACTCTTCCGTATATACTGTAATTCATGCAACAGCTCAAAAAACAGTTTTAATAACACTAACCCAAATCAATATCGGAATCGGATCGAATCAAATCTTAATAATCAATTCGGAATCTCAAGAATCGGAATTGATTCTTGACATTTGAATCAATCCCAGCCCTATCTAATCAGATAAGATAAGATCAGATAAGATAAGAAATCATTGCATCCACTTATTTGTTGTTGATTTTGTTTACAGTACGAGATGCAACTCTGGCCCGTTTCATCAGAGGAAGTTCCCGCCCACTCACCGATCCACCAGCAGCTGCCGCCCCGGCGGTCCGATTCCTGCCAAGGCCCTTCGTTCTCCGCCATAATACATCTTTATTAGTCTAATCCCGTCGCCCCTGTTCTCTCCTCACACTCCATTAGTCTCTATCCAAATCATGTAGTTACAAACACACTGACATTGAAGGCGGGAGAAATACTCTCCGGACATCGGCGGCGGATAATTGCTTTAACTTTTCCACTAACTGTTTAGTGCATCAAGTCTGGAAAAGCCTTTTTTTTTGGCAGCGTGACAACGAGCAGCCCACGTTGGAACCGGAGCCTCCTGCTTCACGTGAGAGATGTCTGGATGTCTGGATGCAACGCTGAGCTCACGGGTCAGGAGATTTATGGCTCCGGCTCGTCGTAGCCGGAGCAGGACGTCTTCGGGGGTTTCCACATCCCTCCATTTGTTTTGCACATTACGGATGTTTCCCTTAATGTGCTGCGAGGATTCCCCTGGAGGAGCCGGGACGGGCTTGTTCTCGGGTTCAGGCTTCATTTAGTTCCTCTGGAGATACGAGCTGACATGCAGACCCTCTCCGGCTCTCCTGAGTTATTAATACAGGAGAGAAACAGAGGAGAGAAACCGAGGCCCAGATCCACCTGTACCTGGAGACGGAGGGAGAGACGAGCCGATGCTTTTTTAGTTCAGCTGCAGACCCGTGTTTCTCTAATCTCAACGTCTTCAGCATCAATAGAGGGAATGTGCAGTACGTCACAAATGCGACTTCACAGCGGGTTACGCCCACTGAGTGTCAGAAAGACTGAGTGGTCGGGATGGGCGGTATGGACTAAAAAATGTTTCACGATAATTTCTGGCATTTATCCCGATAATGATTAAAATTACGATAAAAAAAATACCAATTCAACTCCATGTGGTAAATTTATCACCACATTCAGTCTTTGGAGCCCCCAAAACACTGCTCTAAAAGATACTAAATGCTACTAAACTACACCAATTAAATTGAATTAATAAAAACCAATTAAATGAGTCTGTACTGCAAAACTGGAATGACTCAAGCTCCTCACTCTCAGATCCGCCATGTTTGTTACACAAACACGTCATCAACTGGAATTTTTCTTTCTTTCTTTCTTTCTTTCTTTCTTTCTTTCTTTCTTTCTTTCTTTCTTTCTTTCTTTCTTTCTTTCTTTCTTTCTTTCTTTCTTTCTTTCTTTCTTTCTTTCTTTTTTCTTTCTTTCTGGCTCATTTCCTTCTTTTTTCTTTCTGGCTCATTTCCTTCCTTCCTTCCTTCACGCACACGTCACAAACAAATCAGACAAAAACGTCATCAACGGGAGTTTATCGTTTTTACCGCGAGTTGACAAATTCTTACCGTGGGGAATTTTTTTGACGGTTTATCGTGAACGGTAAAATATCGCCCATTCCCACTGAGTGTCAGCGTAAACTTTCAGTTTGAGCAACTGGAAAACATCTAAAATGGGAAAGAGTTGTTGTGCGATCGACTGTACTCCAGAGGTGTATAAAGTACTTGAAAAAAGTAGAGTAAAAGTAGAAATACAATCACTGAAAAAGACTTTGGTAAAAGTTAAAGTCACCCAAATGATCCTTCCCTTGTTTTTTCCACTTTCAGGTGAATGAAATGTGGTATAGAATACAACACCAAAAATAAACTGTCTTTCTTGCAAAATATAATTATTTGATTATTTTAATTTGTAACGAGTAACAAGGTGCCAAATGTAAAAGTAACGAAGTAAAAGTATATTTTTTTAACTTTTAAAATGTAGTGAAGTAAAAGTAAAAGTCCTAATTTAAAAAAAACGTACAAATCCGTAGTAGTGTAAAGTAGTGTAACCAAGTACATTTACTACGTTACTATACACCTTTGCTGTACTCATAGATTTAGCAAGAAATCAGAGTTATCTTTTTACAGACTGCCGAAAAATAAGCTTAAGAGAGACAAATGGATCACTGCAATTCACAGAAACAACTGGATTCCAGGCACCGAAACGTGGATTTGTGGTTCCCATTTTGTATCAGTTAATGTTGGATTTTTGGGTAGCTAACGTTAAACGGTCAAATCATAAAGTTCAGTGTCCTCATCACTTTAATTTCTACAACAAATCCTGCCTTGAAGTCGGACCAAGCGTCAAGACTTTTGTTTGCCTTCAAGCTTTGCTTCGTGTATTTCCCCGACGTAGAAAGTTTGGTTTTTTACAACCTGGACCTTATTTCTGGCATTTTTTATGGTCGTATACTCACCCAGAGGTGTTTGGTGTCATTTGGAGTCCTTCGGAAGATATTAGGATTTTTTTGCGAGCCGCTTCTCCATAAAACGGTAGTGAACGGGGCACAGCGGGACACAGACGATGCAGCGTCTAAATAACACATGACACGCTGTGTCTGGGACACATGCGCGTCCCAGACACAGCTCTGTGTACAGCTGGAGTTCGCTACTGTTAGTTTACTGTTAGTTATTTGAAACATGTCTGAATATTTGTCAAATTCTGAGGTTGTGGACGACGACTTTGAATATGATGGACGTCCTTACCGTTTTGAGCCAGAGTATACGGCTGAAGAGCAACCTGAACGGAGGACAGAGTGCGCGCACAGAGATGACGTCATGAGTTCAGAGGTCTTGTTTACAAACGGATTTATTTATTTTATTTATTACACAGACAGCGCCACAATGTTACAACAGGTCCTGGAAGCAGATCTAGTGATTCATAAAAGAAATGAAGAGTTTCGCGGCAATCATGTGTTATTTAGACGCTGCATCGTCTGTGTCCCGCTGTGCCCCGTTCACTACCGTTATATGGAGAAGAGGCTCGCAAAAAACTCCTAATATCTTCCGAAGGACTCCAAATGACACCAAACACCTCTGGGTGAGTATACGACCATAAAAAATGCCAGAAATAAGGTCCAGGTTGTAAAAAAACAAACTTTCCCTTTAAGTTCATATAAATATCAGGAAACTGGATTCGTGTCCAAATATTAATGTCCATGGACCACTGGTTCTTGGGGTAACTGTACGGGTCACTGTCAAGTCCAACTGACACTAATTTAAGCTGATAATCTGCTGTTTTCCCGTCTTCTCCACTAGTTGCAGCTGTTTTTGCCACTCAGTATGAGTAAGGGGGCTGGTCCAGTGGGGAAGTGACGTCAATATAGACCCTCTATACATGAATAGCAAAGGTTTACATCACCTGTTACCAGGTAGAGTTTTGCAGCACTGTGATTCCTGGTGTCTGACCTTCAGGATTCAGGAGAAGTGGTTTTGTCTAATAAACAAATATGTCTCTGCAACATTTATTTGCTTCATTCACTTGTATTTTTAAAAGTGAAGGCAAATAACCTCATTCTGTCATCTTTACGACCTGCGCCGACAGGTGGAAATGTTTGTTGTGCAGAAAACACACAGAGAAGGTTTTGTGAGTGAGGTGCAGCCGTTAGCAGACGTCAGCTAACCCTAACCCTGTTCATCCAGCTGCTCCAGGTCCGGGTCTTGTTTGGCCCCCAAGGGTCTCCACACACAAGATCGCTGTTGTCATAAGATTATCATAGTTTTACAGCAACGTTGCTAGTTATTTCCATAATTACATAATATAAAAGGGTTCACTTGTGAGTAACTTAATATTAATAATATTTTTATTATCTCAGTAATATTTATATTACTGAGATAAAATGTCTTTCCAAAAGCAATCAACATCTTGAATAAATACAAGATACAAAAGGTACAGTTACCATACATTTTTAAAGTCTTTATACTTTTTATTCTTACATTACTATTTTGAATATCTGCACTTTTTACTTATTGAACTGAGAGACATTCAATTCAATTCATCCAAAAAAAACTTGCCAAGTGGTTCACACAAGCCATTTTTTGCATCATTTTTTCAGTGCTAATACTCTAAATACCCATGTCAATGAAGAGCCTGGTGAAATGGTGAAAGATTTGGCATGTAAAGAGCCAGATATCTTCCTGAAGGAGATGGACGACACATAAATGGCCCAAAAAAAGGAGGGGTGATGCTTGGGTAGAACTAGCAATTGTAGCATCTCAAATTCAGCTTCAATCCTCAACTAAACGACTGCATAAATAAAAAAATAAAAAAAAGATGGCTGCCGTCTCACATAACTGCCTTCAGGGTTGCAGTTTGGTTCTACGTTTTAAATGACCTGACGTAGATGTGGTGAGTTACTGGTGAAGTCAGTCTGTCAACCCGTCTGTAAGATTTGGATCTGAGGAGTAAATAAAGCACGGGTATATTTCCGTGTAATTATTCCCCAAACTGCATTTATGTTATAATAGTTATTAACCAGGTTAATAATGGTATCAGTAATGGTAATAAAGGTATCAGTTTATGGAACAATCTGGATACAGAAGCCAAATCAAACATTACATTTAACCTGTGCCGCCCTTACTTCCTTCTGATGATGTGATTTACTGAGCAATGACCCCAGAGTTCAGACGGAGGGAACCCTTTGTAACTCCTTGAGTGACCAGATAGCACATATACACATGTACGGAAGAGTATCAGGGCCAGGCAGGAGAAAAATAAAAATAATATTTTAGGGGAGGAAGATTTTTTTTTTTCATTATGCACTTTGAAAAAAAAGTCAAAATTTCGAGAAAAAAGTCGAAACGTTGAGAAGGAAGTCAAAATTTTGTGAATAAAGTTGAAATGTTGAGAATATTGTTTTGAAAAACATATCACCCTTAACGTTCCACTCCAAGGATGTGAGTTAGTTAATTAGTTACAGCTGCTGCTGCATAGCTGTCAGTCGCTAACTGGATTGGATGGACCAGAGGAGACATTTACACTTTATTCACCAAATTGTATTTCAACTTTATTCTCGAAATTTCGACTTTATTCACGAAATTTCAACTTTATTCTTGAAATTGTATTTCAGTCCACAATAAAAAAAAGTCTTCCCCTCTCAAATATTTGTTCTCCTGCACGGCCCTGATACTCTTCCGTATTCATGCACACATAAGCAGCATGATTTATTTTAAGACTCGGAGTCTAAGAATGCCATTTAGTAAAGATGGCACTAGGTAATAAATCCTCATCAAGTGTGGAGCGTCCTGTTAGATTCTCCCCCCTCGGTGACAGCTTTTTAATAAGCTGTGTGCGGTCCTGTATGTGTACTTGACATTTACTAGCCGACGTTAGCCCTCCCTGTCCGTCACCGCACATTATGCATTTGCCGCTTCGCTCCAGCGAGGCGTCAGCGCGTCCTCTAACCGCGTCGCTCACGGCGACCACGTCCGGGGGAAAACCGGGCCAGGGCCTGTTTGTTGCCGTAATTGATTTCTTTTCAGCTGCACAAATGAGTTTCTTATTTCTTTGGAAGTTATTTATATGGAAATGGTGAGATGTTGCGACTGTGTTGGAGGAGTTATTCTCACCTCGCGCCACCGCGGCCGCCGCCGCCTCCGCCTCCTGGGGAAACTCCCTTTGTTGCCGTTTGCTGTTTGCTGATTCTGTCAGCAAAAATTAATTGGTGTCCGTTTTAACTCCCCCCGAGCCTTAATTTCTGCGAGCGCCGAGATACTCGCGCCCAATTACGGGGTGTAAATAACATTTGCTCTGTAATTGCCTCAATAAAGATTTATCGCCTTCTCTTCATTGTCCTTATGTTGAGGCGTTTGCACGGCGAGACGGAGGAGACTAAGTCGTGGAAAAGTCGTCTCCATGTGGTAAAGACGACTACGTTGTGGGGGGTAAACAGAACCTGGTGCAAAATAGGAGACAGGAACAATCGCACTCATAGAGAATCTCATTTCTTTTATCTTCGCTGATGGACTTTTGAATTAAATTCCATCAAATGACAATTTTCTTAGAAAGTAAAAGCAGATCTGGATAAATAATGTGCCTTATCGGCGTGCCATTTCCCTTTATGCCAAGTTCGTATCACTATCTGCACCTTTTCCATTGCCAACAGAGATCTGCGGTATTTTATTCACACAGATTTCTCTTTTCCAATCGGGAGGGAGTTTTCTTCACGAAAAAAATAAAATCTAAATATAGTTTGTTTGTTTGTTTGTTGTATTTAGGATCCCCATTAGCATTAGCAACAGCATTAGCTATTCTTCCTGGGATCCGACATACACACAACACACAAATTAAACTTAATACATAACAGACAGTATCTCATAGCCATCATTTTTGTCCATCATTCCCATAGTTTCTTGTGCTGGCCCCCCTTTTTTCTCTTTTGTGCATGTTTGCAGGCCGGAGCTTCAGGAGCTGCGTGCTGGCCATCCATCCATCCATCCATCCATCCATCCATCCATCCATCCATCCATCCATCATTAAATCACCCAGATTTAATCCAACAGCACCAGGTGTTGCAGCATTTTCCACGTCCCGTCCACCGGAGACCAAGTTTGGGCGGTTAATTCAGTGTCTGAGTCAAGGTCAGATCATGTAGGGATCCTAACAAACACTCTCATAGTCCGAACACCTCAAAAGGTCCCAATTATCCTGAAATCCCAATGTTTGCAGCAGCTTGGGTGGAGGCTGTTGTGGAGCTCGGGAATATTCCACCATGTTGGAGGTGATTAGTGTGAATCCTGGTCGTACGACCCGCTAGAGAGTCTCTGCAGCCGTAAAAGGTGTTGTAATTGTTATTTTTCCCCTCGCAACACTTCTTTTTACATGCCTGCATCGGCTCTGACACAATAAACGCAAAAGATATGGGGAAGTACTTTAGGTTGTAAAGCTTGGACTAAAGCAGACACACTCTTCTAACCTAATAAGGACAGAGCTTTCTAAAAATGTTCGTCTTTTCAACTCTTCTTGTAAAATACCTTTAAGCATCCCCAGGTTGGTATGCAGAAGCAGGAGTACCGTAGCATGTTTATTTATTTGATTTTATTTCATTGAGTCCATGTTTTAGGTTGCTTTAGCTCTTAGCATCAGCTCCTCCAGCGTCAGGCCCCGTTGGTTCCTGCAGAGCAGTTTTATAGCCCTTTTTCTTCGTATGAGGCGCCGTTAGCAGTACTGGAGTTGAGGGGGGATGAGAGGGGGATGGCATCCCCCCCTGAAAAAAAACGGTCAAAATCATCCCCCCTGAAATAAAAACGGTCAAAATCCTCCCCCCAGTAAAACTGCCACCCCTCCTTTCCATCCCTTATGTCATTTCATCAATGAATGTGGTTTTACTGCTATTTCAACATTTAGAGTCATCACCAGAAAAATAACACCAGAAAAATAACTTATTTGACAATTTTCACCTGTTTCAAGTACATTTTCACTTGAAATAAGTAGAAAAATCTGCCAGTGGAACAAGATTTATCTTCTTATTACAAGCAAAAAAAATCTTTTTCCACTGGCAGATTTTTCTACTTATTTCAAGTGAAAATCTACTTTCCAGTGATGAGTCTTGTTTTAAGTGTAATGAGATTTTTTTAATTAAAATTAGACATTTTAACTAGAAATAAGACAAATATTCTTGTTAAGATTGTGAGTTTTTGCAGTGATCCATTTTACTTATCCTGTGAAGGACAGAGTCATATTGATAAGTTCAGAAAACTGTTTTTATTGTTGTGTTTTGATGTATTTGATGTAAGCCCTGTGGATATTTAAAGCTTACAGAAGGCTGCATTTAACTGCTGCTATGTCATTCCTGCAGTATTTCTGCAGGTGTTTTGGTCACTGCTATTATTTGTAATATATTATATTATTTGTAATCAGCACAAATGATCTGTCCCCTTATGATAAAATCCACCATCCCCCCTGATTTTCTTTTACAACTCGAGTACTGGTCGTTAGGAACAATCAACGTTAGCTTTAGCAGCCAGTTCCTTCAGCAGATTCCTGCCGAACATCTGCAGAGCTGCTGGCAGATGTTTGCAGCAGAAGATGTTTGACACGGTGACGCGGCGGTGAAAGAAAACGATTTCAGCCACGTTTAGCCGAGTTAACACAAACGGCTGGTTGCGTCGCTAAGCGCTACCGCTACATGACTACTGGGGAGAAAGTGGACGTGGCTGGTGATTGGCTGAGTCGTCTGTCAATCGATCATATTAGAAATAAATGTATTGCTTAATCAAGTCAAGTCGAGTTTATTAATACATTTAGAGCCAAAGTGCTTCACCAAGCAAAGATCAACACGGTACATCTCACATAACAGAATAGTATTTAACGGTGATCACAGTTAACGCAACAGATAAAATTAATAAACTATAATAAAGCTCATGAAACTATTTGGATAAAACATGGAACCAAAAGCCCTGGAGAATAGAAGAGTCTCCAAAAGAGATTTACACTGCAAGAACTTATTTTGTTTTTTATTTTTTATTTTATTCTTTATTTCATTAATTAAAAGAAAAACAAAACAATTCAATATAATCACAACAAA
Organism: Cololabis saira; assembly: GCF_033807715.1. NCBI lineage: Eukaryota > Metazoa > Chordata > Actinopteri > Beloniformes > Belonidae > Cololabis > Cololabis saira. Next base: position 47,122,868 of record NC_084588.1, on the reverse strand, counting down.
TCTATTTCCTTGAATGAAAGGGAACAGAAAGAAGACTAAGCTTATTTTATCTGTCACTTTTTCCTAAGAAATCAAATAAAAAAAGAAAATACAACAAAGTTATAAAATAACACAAAATAGCTGTCGTCAAACACAGACAGTCGTATTCTTTTTTGATTCAAAGAAAAAAAATATGACAATGGTGCTAAAAAGAGAGAGAGAAAAACAAAGAAAACCCACCTAACTTAACAATTATCATGATATTTCTTCATCAAACTGGCTTTAATTGTTCTTTTAAATGTAATGTTGGATTTGCATTATTTGGCTTCTGTATCCAGATTGTTCCATAAACTGATATCTTTTACAGAAACACAACGTTCCCTTAATTTTGTCCTGAATTTTGTTTTTTAAAAGATCTCTGTTCCTGTTATACGTATATTCTCTTTTTTCACATTTTTTCTGTATATTGATTGGCAAAATGTTCTTATGAGCTTTCCACATAATTTGGAAGGAGCTCCCTGAACGGGTTTGTTGTCGTCTTTTAGAGCCTCTTTTAGATATTTCTTAAGAACTTTTGACCTTTCATGCAAGCTAGATGTCTTTTTTTGCAATTAAATGAGGCTCTTTTGTGTCTGACTCAGACTCCGTCTCTCGGTGAGAACGTTTAAAGAACGCCGGTGTCAAAGGTGATGCCGAGATCCGAGCAACGGCTCTCTTATTGAAAACATACGTTTTCATCTGTTTGTGTTTGCTGCTGTGAAGAATTCAACACATCCAAGGGTCGAGATTGGAGTCGTCTGCGATATAAAAGACAGAGTGATGGAGCCGAATGGGCCGAACGAACTGGGAGCAGTCGGAATGAGAAGAGCCCCAGTGGGAAAAAGCAATATTGTCTGCTCTTCCCTCGCTGGACAAGGTCAATTAAAGAAGGACATGCATTGGCAATCAAACCTGACACCAAAGATAGACTATGGTGATTATAACCTTGCAGACGGGGGGAGGGGTGTTTAAAGGTTATTAATAATGATTTATGGAATTAATTAAAGAGGTAAGATTGGATTCTGCGCTTTAAATATATTATATAAATCCTGCTGAGGGAACGTTTACTGGTTTGCTGGTGGGAACTCCGGATGTGAAGTGTTCGCTACAACTGGGCGGTTCTTCACTGGAATCATGATCATGACTGAAGAGATAATGACTGATTACTGAAATTAACACCCCAAATATCACGTGTGATTCCAGACTTACTGTAGCTGTTCCAGCAGAATATACTGAGCTTGTGATTTGTCCTTAACGTTTCAGGAGATTTTGTTTATCCATAAGAATCTGGTTTTGTGTTTTTTAATACTTGGGACCAGGCTGTATCTTAAGGGTGGTTATATTATTCTTATTTTTAGCCATTGAATTCTCTCTGCCACCTCCAGAGTAGCATAACTCCACTGTGACTAGGGTTGCCACCTTTCAGAAATAGAAATAAAGGACGCCCCAATTTCAGCAGCGCACGAGCCAAAAAAAAGCCCCAAAACTTCTAAACTGCATAAAAATGTGTTTATTTTATATGAAAAAACGTGTTCTTTAATAGCATTGAACTTGCATGACTGTACAGACAGCCAACCATAAAGCAGCTGAAATAGCCTCCTATGCTCTGTATGTCCACATCAGCCAAGGTGTAGAATATTGCTTCAGGTGAAGAATATGGGGTAAAAGTTAACTTATTTCAATAATTCAACTAGAATATGCTGTAAAAGTTAATCTATTTCAACAATTCAACTAGAATTTGGTGTAAAAGTTAATTTATTTCAATAATTCAACTTAAAAGGTGAAACTAATATATTGTCTTATTACATGCAAAGCATGATATGTTGAACCTTTATTTGTTATAATTTTGATGATGGAATTGTTTATTGATTTCATAAAATATTCTCAAATTTATTTTTTATTTGGGGTTTTCAAACTGTGAGCCATAATCAGAGAGCAGCGTCTTGCTGGTGCAGGAATGCTGCACGGAGATGAGTGACGGACACTGGCTGATTTATGGTTCTGCGTTGCACCAACGCAGAGTTTACGGGGTAGGATACGCGGGGACGCGAACGTACGGTGCGCGTCGCACGCGTACCCCTCGCCGTAGCCATGCCGTCGATTTAACGCGGAACCATAAATCAAGCTTAACGCGGGCGCATTGTCAGTTTTCTTTTCGTCTTTTCAACTGAGCACGCAAACACAAACTGAGGGTGCAATGCTTGCTTATGCACCATCGTAGAACCGGGCCTGGAATAATATATGTCCGTATTGGTTCAAAACGGAACTTTTAATTCCCAATTCCCAACTCCTACCTGGAGGTTCAGCCCGAGTCCTCCCGCTGTCTGACACATAGAAAGATCGGGCACAGAAGCAGCAGGTCCTGTTGTCCCGCCACAAAGATTTCTCTGGCCTTAATGTTTCCTGTGTTTTATTTTGTTCATTATTGATAAATTTAGTGTTGATGTGTGTGTGACAGACGTGTGTATAGGGTGTTAATGAAAATACGGGACAAATCGCGTCCCGTATTAGTTCAATACGGTACACAACATTTTTTTCTCAAATAAAGGACAATTCCGTATTTTACGGGACGGGTGGCAACCCTAACTGTGACGGCCTCAGGGCCTGCTATGGTTTGTGCGGTGTACTGTGTTGTGTTTTTGTGTGTGTTTGTCCTGCAGGTCCTTAAATGGGCGGAGCCAAACCTGGTGATTAATCTGGAGCACCTGGCCAGTGCTCCCACGTGATTTAAGGCTGCCTGCCCAAATGCCAGGGTGGCTGGCCCCCTCTGCCATCACCACCTTTTCCTTGTTGTGTTGCCTTCCCTTGTTTTAACACTGACAACATGCACCTCATATTTCTCGTTGCAGCCATGCTGCATGATGCTGATTCTCCACACCCCTTTGTACTTATTTTTGCATTTTCCTTTAATAAACTTCCATTCGTTAAATCTTAGTTCTGTGCATCTCCCTCATTTGTTGTGGCCTGCGAGCCGGTCATAATACACTTGTAATTATTTCAGAGCAACAAAGACCAAGAATCTCAAGGAGAGACTCGATCTTCTTTGATTGGTCGACTCTCGTGAACACACACTCCTGACTTTTTTTGTCAATATTTCTTTCGATTGACCTCAACACCTAAAGTCTTCCATGGATCTCGGTGAAACTGATGCATGAGATACTGAAGTGCAGAACAACAGACTCCCACCCCTCTAATCCGTGGACAACAGCCACAAAGTTCATCATTGGAGATATTTCTGGTTTTTGAGTCGTGCTGCCATCAGCCTACTCTTTTCGGCCACTTCCCATGATGCATTTGGCACATTATCGCTCTGTTCCCTTTACTCTGCATGTATGTATAAATGTACATACTATTATTAACTGTTATTAATGTTTCTCTGTCTCCTCCGTGTCATAATAATGTCGGTAGCTGGACTCATCTCTATGGGTTCATCAGCACAGAATTATAATGAATTGTATTTAATAGGAACGTACTGATGACTGAAACGCAATTTTCTACGACAACCACATAAATGTTAGACAGCTTGTGGACAAGATTACTATACTATGTGTTAATAAGACCGACTAGGTATTAATGAGTTGCAAAGTGGAGATTAAAAGATTTTCCCTCCATTTTTTGATCATTTTGCAGATAGGAGCATTTGCATTGTGGCCATGGATAATTAACTTATAGCTGGCCATAATCTGATTGGTTTTGCATTGAACGTTTGCCCTTACTCTTTAAATTGCCTTGAGATTACGTTTTTATAATTTGCAATTAAACCAAATTTTCCCTCTTTAATAAGTGCTTTCCATTCCACTTCATGCCAGTTATTGGGATCATCATCATCAGATCTGCTGTCTGTCGTCTCACATCTTCTCATTTTTTACCTTAACAACATTTTTAAGATGTTTAAAATGTTGCACTGAAGGGACCACACGGAGACAAACAACACAAACAACCGCACACACTAGCACGCATTTGGACAATTTGTTCCACAAATGCTGCGCTGAGAATTACACAGCCGCAATAAAGTCTGAAAAGATAAGACGTTACAAAGGAAAAATGATCCTCATTATGGTGCTGCTGACAACTTGTTTATTCCTGTAGCGGACGCAGCAAAACATTAGCAAGTGTTTCTGGAAACTTCAAACAACGAATCCAATGATCAGTGTTTTTCCGGCTGGCTGTTATCTTCACTGTTTTATGCCGCCAGTAATGAAGAAAAATAGTGTTAAACATGAGAGTTATTAGGTTCTAAACTACAATGATTGTGGGACGTGGTTTTTTTTTAACCATTTTGAAGTTTTAAGACTGTAAGCCAATACCCATTTATTTACCCAGTCATAAACATTCACTTACACAGTCATAAACATTAATTTACATAGTCAAACATTCACTTATCAAGTGTCATAAACATTATTTTAAAAAGTCAAACATTTACTTACACAGTCATAAACATTCAGTTACTAAGTCATAAACATTCATTAAGCTAGTCATAAACATTCACTTACCAAGTTATAAACATTTACTTACACAGTTTTAAACATTCACTTACATAGTCAAACATTCACTTATCAAGTCATAAACATTATTTTAAAAAGTCAAACATTTACTTACACAGTCATAAACATTTACTTACACAGTCATAAACATTCAGTTACAAGGTCATAAACATTAATTTACTAAGTCCTAAACATTCACTTACACATTCATAAACATTCACTTACCAAGTCATAAACATTCACTTACACAGTTATAAACATTTACTTACCAAGTTATAAACATTCACTTTCCAAGTCATAAACATTCACTTTTTCAGTCATAAACAACTACTACACCTACATAAACTGTCACACTCTGCCCTGTTGGTTCATGTCCCACACCTGTTCACTTTCCAGCACTCAGTATCGGATTGACGTCTTGGTATCGACTCTGGATTGCCTCTGATCACGTCTTCTTGTCTCTGCCCCGACCTTTTGCCCGTCCCGGGGCAAAAGTCTTTCACCTCTGGAAGTAGTTTGCCCCGCCGATCGACCTTCTGCCTTGTCCACGACAATCCCTCTGCCTGCTCCCTCTGGACTTTGTCTGCCCGGTTCTGATACAACTTCTGCCTCAATCCCGATCCCAGCTCGCCCCTCCACGGTGTTGTTGTAGTGAGGATTTCTTCAATAATTATGAGGCATTTTTTGGTTCCTTTTTGATGGTTTATTTTAGAATATTTACATGGGTTTTGTTAGGAAAAGGGTAAACTTGCACTGGCTCTGACCGGACTCATCATAGCTGGGAGGGAATATGTCAAAAATCATAAAACTTGTGCACTTGGTGACAAGTCTTTGATATTTGGCATGGTGTTAGTTATGGACATAAGGTTTTCAAAAACCACTTCAAACAAATTGTGTCGCCCCCTAGTGGCCGGTTTGCAGAAAATTCAAAATGGCGCCCGCCGAAAAGACCAAAGGTCATATCTCAGCTTCTCTTAGTCCTAGATTGTTGTCTATTGTCACTTTCTCTACTTTATTGGTGCTAGGAATTCAATTCTGAGATTTCCTATTTCAAAGTCATGTTGAAGGTCAAATTTAATTTTGAAGGTAATTTTTTGCACAAAAATTTCCATATCTCTAGAATTAAGTCACATAAAAATATTATATAGGGCTCTAGACCCATATTTTCACCCCCAAGGAATGCAATTTTCTGTTTATTGGACAGGTCACTATCGCTGTAGTGTCAATAATCTCTTCATTCAGGCTTAAGATGAACAGAACCTCAGAACTAAATCACAGTGAAAGAATAGGATTTTATTAAAATAACACAAATTTCCAATTTTCTGCAAACCGGCCACTAGGGGGCGTCCCAATTTGTTTGCGGTGGTTTTTGAAAACGTTATGTCCATAACTAACACCATGCCAAATATCAAAAACTTGTCACCAAGTGCACGATTTTCATGAATTCCCTACCAGCTATTAGAGAAACTTTTATCTTCAATCTCTCCCCCAGCTGACTCAGCTTATCAATTACGGCACACACTTCTCCCAGAGCACTCAGGTGGATCCAGGGGTGGAGCTAGGCAGAGTGCAGGCAGCAGACTTTTTAAGTGGATGAGTCATAACAAACTCCGGCCCGATGAACATATACTAAAATGTTCATCTAGTTTATTCATCAGCAATCCAAATTCAGTTCAGTTCAAGATTATATAACAACTGAATGGGTCGTCTCATCAATGAACGGTTTGGTAGCTGAACAGAACAAGAACAAACTCTCCCATCTCGTCCAATGAATATGTCTTGAACTCGGCCCAATTTCCAGCATTGTCGGGGTAGTAGATGTTCATGAATCAATACTACGTCATCAATCTTGAATGGGCTAGTTGGGGTTATGGGATTTGAAGCATGAGCAGATCTCAATAACAACAAATACTCTTCCCTCCAGCGTTTCCACCGCAGGTTAAGAAGTCTTTCTCGATACTTCCACTGTTTTATTAATCCTTTTGGCATTTAATCCAATGAAGTCAGTATCTTTCTTTGTTCTTATTAGCAACAAAGTTCTCCTGTCAAAAGATGAGCTGGTGTGAGAGGGGCATTGTTGTCCTCAGATTGCCTTCATCGAACACTCACAGGAATAGTGTGTCTGTTCCAGAGCTCACTAGCCTGCAGTCGGTACTGTTTCCTGTTGGTTCCTTTAGTCTTCGAGGACTGTTGCCTGCTTCCAGCTGAAGGACTTTCCTGTTGATGAGCCAGTCAATAAAGGCTTTTGTAATCTCTACCTGACGTTGTACGGCACTTGTGTCCTAAAATCCACCCTAGACGTAAACATCCACGTACCCAGTCAAGAGTTGGGCTTCATGGAGATTTGAAGTAAACTTTTCAACTGTTAGAGAAAACGTGAATCCAGCTTGTTTTAATTGGCTTGGAGTGAATGAAGTTAGTGTCACCGGGACTGGGTCAAGTTTCAAACAACATAGATGTAAATCAGAAACAAAACTTGAGGAATATCTATCATAAAACCATTCGCTGAGGCCACATAGAGACAGAGAAACTCTTAGGTAAATCTTTTCTTATCTCTACAATAGATTTATAATGTTTTTTCCAGGTACAGTCTTTCATCTTCTGCAATATTTTACAACTCTTTTCGATTTCCTGTTTTATGAAACTCGGCTCCAAGATCAGCGTAGGACGGCGATGCTGGAAACCTGGAAACATTTCTAAATACGTGAACGTAAGAGCTCAAAGACATAGCAGGTCACTTACCAGTCTCCCAGTTCTCAAATGCAGTTTGTTAAGAGCAGCAAAAGAATCACTATAAATGGGGCTAATTCGCCTCATTTCTTCACATAGTTGAAGATGATCAGACATGAGATTAAAGGCAGGAGCAGAGAAACATAACAACTAAAGAGAGGTGTCACGGCTGCAAAGGATCATGGACTATTTAAAAGACTGTATTTATGAATGATGCACTCTGTGCAGGATATTGTGTGTGGCATTAATATGGACGTTCCCTGCAGCTCAACAACAGACAGACATTATCTGAGAGAATATGTGGTTCTCTGATGCCTCCTATTGTGGGCTGTTGATGTGACCCCAACGTACTATATCCGGACGTACATTAGTGATATCTGGAGGTATCTGAAGAGAATACTGTAGCCAAATGTATGAACAATGGATGAAGTTAAGGGTTTCTGATCAGACATGTTGGATATGTTCTATAATTATATATTTGAAAATGTCTTGTTTCATTAGTTTAAAGAGAAGTGCAACAATTGAAGGTGAGACTCGGTTTTTCAACTTCTGTCTTACTGATCATTCCATGTGCACGATCAGAACCGACATGATCATTTGAAGCGTTGCTACGTAATACTGCAGTAATTATTCTTTCCTTTAACAAGGCCCAGCTGCCCTCCGGCCCTCACATGTCCTGGTCAGTTATGTCTTCATCTATTTCTCAATCTGGGAACAATCTCAGCCCACTGAAGCATGGAGGTCTTTTATCTCTATTTGCCCACAGATCATTCTCGTAAAGCACCGATCTAAACTTTCCAACGCTGTTTTTAAAGTTTATGCACTGATGAAAGCTTGACAAATCACAAGCATTGTTTGTATGTATTAAATCGCCATGAACTCCCACGCTGAGCTGCACTGTTAAACGAGTTCTCCTAATGTTATTCCACTGGCAAAGTTGAAGGTGAAAGGGCCTTGCTCAAAGGCACTTAATTGGTGGTGGTTTTTATCCAAAGGTCAGAGTGAATCTCTGGCTTCCTACGCAGAGCTTCTCCCTTGCTTTCTAAACGTTTGAATCAAAAAGCCCAGCATGCCACTCGCTTGTAAAACGGCAGTAAACATTGTTCTCCGTAGACGTCGGTCAGTCGTCAGGAGCCTCGAATGTAAATGAAGTTTAATTACAGGTCAAGCAGAAACTGCACGGTCCGTGTTTGATTGGACCAGATTTTAGGAACTTTTACTTTAGCATGTTTCACCATCCATCGAGCAGCCGGACCTTTATGACCCCCTGAAGTTGAGTAGATCTGTCAAGATGTGGTTTAGTTGAGGACCCAAAAGCAGGAGTGCGGGAGGCAGGAGTTCCAAAAACTGGGTTTATTTAGCAAAACCAAACCAAAAACACTGCAGAGCAGGATCAAAAGCAGAACAAAAACAGGAATCCAAAAACTTGACGAGGAGAACATGGAGGTAGAAACAGTACGGACCAACCGGGAGCAGGGGAAAGACAAGACTAGATATACACAGGGGATGACGAGACACAGGTGCAGACAATCAGGGCAGATGGGAAACAGGAGGGACATAACTGAAACTCAAACTGGGGGAAATGTCAAAACCCTGACAAGATTCTCCTCACGCTGCCAAAGGAGCTGTACGGATGAGTATCAGGGCCATGCAGGAGAAAAAATATTTGAGAGGGGAAGATTTTTTTTTATTGTGCACTTCAAGAAAAAAGTCAAAATGTTGAGAAAAAAGTCGAAATGTTGAGAAAAAAGTCAAAATGTCGAAAAAAAAATTCGGAATGTCGAGATTAATGTTGAAATACAATTTCAAGAATCCATTCAATTTCGTGAGTAAAGTCAAAATTTTGCCTTTTTACTCGACATTTCAACTTTTTTCTCTGCATTTCGACTTTTTTCTCAACATTTCAACTTTTTTCTCGAAATTTTACTTCAACATTATCTCGACATTTAGACTTTTTTCTCAACATTTCGACTTTTTTCCCGACATTATGACTTTTTTCTCTTTTTTCTTCTGTACAAACTGTTAAACCATATTTTACAACAATGCATTCATGGAAAATCCATAGACAAACTACACCAGTGTAGATGTACATCTCAAGTACTGTAGTTCACTGCAATATATCTGTAAACTGCACACTTAAGTTACTTTAAGTTTAACCTGCAATACACAAATGGCACAATACATTCGAACCAAAATCTAAATAAAGCAACATAAAATAATATAGTCTACAAGCAACACACAGTTTCTTTTTAGCTCATTACCATCAATAAGTCTTGTGAAAATTAGCCTTAGCTCAGGGAAATTCACCCTTTTAATAATACAAAAGCTGCTCATACATAATAACTAAACAATTAACATGATCAAATATGGTCTTTGCCTTAACGAAGTATAATAAAATACATTCACTCATGCACATCGCATGTCAGCATTGGGTAGTTCCACAAGACGGCGGCACACGCTTACTCTTGTACACCAAGAAAACGTATTTTTTAACTTAATAAAACATCATCAAAGTATTCCCTTCAAAGCTAAAACATATTAAGAAATGATTGAGTACTGTTCCACAGTTGAACTCATTCAACACATACCTGGAACATAAAGGATAAATGATCACGCCAATGATATGGTGTTTCCTCAAACCAGAGCTTTTATTCTGAGAAAACAAGCGCTCGATCTCCCCGTTGGCCGCAGACCAAAGTAATCGATCCCTGATCCTGGCCGATCTAAACCTACTCTAAGGAAAATAAAGGTTAGATTCTCTGTAAATACACACCTCTTGCTATTACATCTCCAGTGTCTTAGTTGCTTCAATTATGATGTCCATTCCAGCTCTTTGAGGCAGTTTAATCATTGTGGACATATATGACACGGCGCTGAAGAGAATCAGGATGGGAATCCTGTTCATTTGGCGGGTTTTTGCTGAAATTAGGGACAGAAAACTGCAAGAATCTTGCAAAAAATGCAAAAAAGTCACATCTTTCTTGTGACTTTCATAGAGACTCACATTTTGTAACAAGGTGACATTGTGTCCAGTACTCTAGTTGTAAAAAAAAATCAGGGGGATGGTGGATTTTATCATATGGGGACAGATCATTTGTGCTGATTACAAATAATATAATATATTACAAATAATAGCAGTGACCAAAACACCTGCAGAAATACTGCAGGAATGACATAGCAGCAGTTAAATGCAGCCTTCTGTAAGCTTGAAATATCCACTGGGCTTACATCAAATACATCAAAACACAACAATAAAAAACACTTTTCTGAACTTATCAATATGACTCTGTCCTTCACAGGATAAGTAAAATGGATCACTGCAAAAACTCAAGATTTTAACAAGAATATTTGTCTTATTTCTAGTTAAAATGTCTCATTTTAGTAAAAAAATCTCATTACACTTAAAACAAGACTCATCACTGGAAAAAACAACAATTTTCATCTTTTTCAAGTAGATTTTCACTTGAAATAAGTAGGAAAATCTGCCAGTGGAACAAGATTTTTTTGCTTTGAATGAGAAGATAAATCTTGTCCCACTGGCAGATTTTCCTACTTATTTCAAGTGAAAATTTACTTGAAACTGGTGAAAATTGTCAAATATTTTTTGGTTTTATTTGGTTTTATTTTTCTGGTGTTATTTTTCTGGTGATGACTCTAAATGTTGAAATAGCAGTAAAACCACATTCATTGATGAAATGACAAAAGGGATGGAAAGGAGGGATGGCAGTTTTACTGGGGGGATGATTTGGACCGTTTTTAATTCAGAGGGGATGCCATTCCCCTCATCCCCCCTCAACTCCAGTACTGGTTGTGTCCCCTTTAAAATAAGCCGCTTGGCGTGACCTTAGTCATTGTTTATTCACATTTGTGCGTCTGCGAGGTTTTTACTTGAGTAAAAAGTCGGCGGTCGGTGGGAGAGTGAAGGAGAAAGAGGAACAGGTATCAGCGAGAGCAGAGCCGCTGAGTAACACATCCTACATCGTTTGGGAGGCTAATTATACAAGAAGGCCATGCTAAGTCGACCACTTCAGAGAGTCCTCGGGCTACGCGGGGACCGAGCGACACGGATCCCCCTTCAGAGGAGGGAACAGCTTCTCATGCATGCCTTATTACCCCCAAGACCTCCGTCCGCGGCAGATAAGTCACCTAGTCCTTCTAGCCCTGCTCCTCTGCAGACACAGATCCTGTAATGATACATTTCACTTCTGGCTATTTCCAGTTTGATGGGGAGACATGTGGAAACACCAAAAAGAAGTGGCATGTAATGTGGGACGTCGTCTCTGACCCCCATCAAACACTTCTCCAGCTGGAGTTTCCAGGCGACGCAGTGCCGACCTCTCATTTTCCCGCCGTCCATCTCTAATGGGATTTGGGTCTTATATTAAGTCCACCTTCCCCTCCCGTTCCCCCCCGTTGTCCTGACACTGCACTGGGAGTGATTTGAATTTAAAAAGTGGCTAAATCCACAGAGCAGACTTCAAACAGGATTGTGCGAGGCTCTCACGGTTAAACAGGCCCTTCCAGGTAAGAACATCCTGTAAAACGACAGAAAAGGTGAAGAGAACGCTTATGTAGGGCAGCACTTACCAGCAAAAGCTCTCCTACAACTATGGCACATTTATCTGGCGCTATGAAATCCTCTCTGGAGGTTTCGGCGCTCGTGAGTAGGCCTGTGTTCTAAATCGATTCTCATATTAATTCCTAAAAATCGATTCGTATGTCTAAAGATCGATTTTTTTTTTATCATTACATTACAACTTTTGGTATTTTTTTGTTTATGCCCAAAAAAGAAATGTTTTGTTGGACACAAGAATAACTAGTGCCATGTTTTTGCCTTTAAATATGTTTAAAAGTATGAAAACATTAAAGTTTTCAGTTATGATTGCATAAATTGCCTTTCCCAGCTACTTTCAGGCGAGAGGCAGGGATTACACCCTGGACAGGTCACCAGTAGGGCTGTTCGATTTTGCCCAAAAATAAAATCTCGATTTTTTTCTCTCAAAATCCGATTTTCGATTACGATTAAGATTATTTTGTGAATTGACAAAAGGCAAAGAAATGATTTCAAATATGCTGTTTTTTTATTGAACATTTGCCCCATTGGGCTTTAAGTGCAAACTTTGCTCTTATTAAACCAAAAATGAATGAATAAAGTGCAAAACTCTGTAAAATAAGTTGAACAAAAGTTTTAAAAAATATAATAAAATATAAAGTTTTATCTCTGAAAAAAAAAATCAGCAAATCAGCACTTGCAAACATTTAGTTATATTTCCAATTAAATAAAACAAGACATTTTCTAATTAAACTAAACTGGGTCTTTGCATACTAAATAATAATGCAACCCATGAAGGAGGTAGAGGTGTGTAATGCCAGTCATTACATTTGCTATTCACATTTGCAAGTTTTTTGCAAGGAACACGAGCCGGTCTACCGCACCTGGCTTGAGGGATGCCCGGTGGCATGTTACAACGCCCCCTCCTACACTAAAGAGCCTCACCGATGGGGTATCAATCATTAATATGTGTGCTGACAAGGTAAACAAAAAAAAAAGTGAAAAATCAATTTTACGATTTTCACATCGTTCTAAATACATAATCGCGATTACGATTTAAACTCGATTAATTGAACAGCCCTAGTCACCAGTCCATCGCAGGGCCACATATAAACACACAACCAGACACACTCACACCTACGGGCAATTTAGAATGATCAATTTACCTAGCATGCATGTTTTTGGACTGTGGGAGGAAGCCGGAGTACCCGGAGAGAACCCACGCAAGCACGGGGAGAACATGCAAACTCCACACAGAAAGACCCTGCTGGGCCTGGGAGTCGAACCGGGGACCTTCTTGCTGTGAGGCAACAGTGCTAACCACTAAGCCACCGTGCTGCCTGCAATATAATAGATAAATAAAAAAATAAATAGACCTAGATGGAGGATGGGAAATCATGTCCTATTTAGGGCATTAATAGCTGAGGGGACAAAACTACATTTATAACTTTTAGTTTTCCACAAAGACATTTTAAACCTCCGGCCAGAAGGAGATACTGGAATTGGCCGTTTAGTGGATGAGATGTATCATCTGATATGATCAGCTAGTCTCTGTAGCTGCCCATTAAAGAGGAGAGAAGTTGAGTTGTGCCTCTCCAATTAGCTCCAATTAGCTAACTGGCCACCTCACAATCTGATTAAGAGAGTTTTTATTTTTTAGGGGTAAATTGCCAAACCAGGACACTAAAATAAAAGAGATTATAGATTTGATAAAACATCTATAGAACATAAATAATGATGATGATGCACAGATTCTTGATGTTGTTGCACCTTGGATCTTAGAGAGAGAAGGGAAATATAAGGGCGTGGGCGTGGTTAGCATTACCACGATTCACTTTCGTCCTCTGAAAGTCTCCGTTTGTGTCCAAAGCTTTCACATAAATCCTCCCAGCAGTCGTTGACTTGGTTTAGCATGAAGCTCTGGCCGACCAATCAAACAGCGTCTCCCCGTCCAATGCTGCTCGTTGATAACATCCAAACAGAAGCATCTTAAATTAAACCACAGTTGTTGTTGTTTTTTAATTATTTCAATTCCAAGTAAAGCGAGATCCAGCTCGGGCCACGAACAAAATGTCTGTCACTAATTAGCTGGCACGCATCTGTCACTGGGAGGTTTTTGTCAAGCGGTCCGTCTTAATCCGGCTGACATGTTCGGTGTCACAGCTAATTACAGAAGTAATACATCGGTCCATTAGCGGCTGCTTCGACAGCACAACTCATTTCTGTCGGCGCTGGCTGGGACGCTAGCAGGGGTTTGATTACCGGCTCAGAGCAGCGGCCGCGGCCAAGCATGTGGTCCCCAGCGCCAGGAAAACAGTCCTCTCTTCCTGATTCACAGCATTCAGAGCTGTTTGTGATGATGCAAATATAATCTCAGAGTTCCCATCTGCTGTCCACCGCTCAGTAATCATGGAGGCGTCGTTTTTACATTTACAATTGAACCCAACCACAAAGGTGTCACAATGTCGGTTTGTCCATCAGGGCCTGCAACGTTTGATGAATCACCAGAATAAAGTTTAGAATAAAGTTTTCTGCAGATCCCAGAGGTTACTGAAAAACTGAAAACATTTAGGGACATTTTGTGCATTAAAACTGCACGGTTTTATTGCACAAACCCCAAGAATAAATAAGTAAGAATAATAATACAATAAGAAGAATTTATTGATTTTGCTGTATTGAAGGCAAAAAGGATTATTGCTCTTAATTGGAAGAAAACGGATGCAGCTACAATCGCTGCTTGGATGAAGGTTATGGCACAATGTATGTCAATGGAGAGAATAACATCTACATTAAAAAACAAGCTCGGGATGTACGAGGAAATCTGGAAACCGTTTAATCAATTCATCAAAAAAGGAGATATAGTGGTGCTTCTACGGGAGGAAAATGCAGGGCAGGAAACCTAAATATCAGAGTAGGGGTGAACCTCGGAAGGGGAAGGGTCTTAGAGGGCGCTAGCAGAAGTGTAATTTTTGTTTATGTGTAAGTTTTGTTTATGTATATCTTTAATTTGCTAGAGGTACCATTGGACTGTACTAACAATACTGTCATATGTTATTTTGTACTAATTTTAGACCTTATAAGAAGAGAGATGCAAAGAGGGAATGGATGTGGGTTTGGATGGGGGGTTGGTTAAGAGTGTTAAATCAAAAGTTGTTGTGAAATGTCCTTTATAATAATATCCTGTGTGTGAATAAAAATCAATAAAGATATTTTTAAAGCAGCACAATGTAACTTTCAGCTTTTGTTGAGTTTGGCGGTTCCTTTGGACAAAAGCGGTAGTGCTTTACCAGTAGTGTGGCAGGGTTCCTACCATGCTCCTCCTAGTTACATGGTGCCAGTGAAGGCGATACAGACCCCTCAGACCATGACAGAGGTTCATTAAACCTGTTGGAAGTTAATGTACCATCACAATGACTCTGGAAATATTAGATTAAGGTGGAAAAGTTACATTGTGCTGCTTAATAAAAAAAAAACTGCACAGTTGACGAGTGACACCAAAACCATCCGCTGCTGAAAAATCCCTTTTGTTGAGTGTAGATGCTGCAAAAATACTGTTAATACTAATACTAATCTTTTTTTTTTAGGATTTTTGTAAATTATTTGTAATTCAAATCACAAACTGTATGTTTATTTTCAACTAGAAGCTTGATAGGTTTTTTCTTGCCACTGTTTGGATTAAATGTTTTACTTGCCATGGTTTCTTTCTTTCTTTATATTTGTTCGGGGGTCACATTCTGGGTGTCTGATAAGCACCTAGAAACATTTTGTATTGTGAAAGATGCTATATGAATAAAATTGAACTGAATTTTTGAAAATTTGCCTTTTAATAGCCAACATGAGTATATGACTTTTTTTTTTAATCACCTCAATATTCCACCATTTTTTCATGTGACCGTTTTTTCTGTACATCTATTTTCTCTCTTATTTCACTGGAAAAGGCAGAAGAGTTGGTTGAAGAGTTGTTTGGAATGAAATTTAAGAAACAGTTACAGGTTTTCCAGTGTTAACTTGTTATATACGAGCCTCAGTGATGCACATCCTCTGCACTGTATTCTGTGTTTTAACATCGATGCTTATGCAGATGATGCTGCTCTCAACCCAGTTGTGGAGACCGACTGATGAGGGTCTTTTAATTCAATAGGACTTGAGTCTGAAAACATTGTGGTTTTCCTGCTGTGTGATTAGTTTCTGGGGGCCAATCACTGCATCATCTGAGCACTTGGTCACCTTAACTGGCAGGGTGTTTTTGGGGGGGGTCCCCAAACGGCTTCAGATGGTTAGCATGGTAGACGCGTGGCTCGGCACTGGGACTTTGTGTCGTCCACTTTTAAAGTTGAGTGGAAACGAATCTGCTGAGGACAAATCGAATCGCATTACCCAGAATCCCTGTCATAGGTTGACCAAGCAGCACACTCACAATATGACAAAAGAAATAAAGGATATACCATGACTTACTTGACTTAAGCCCTTTGCTCCTCTAGGGTGCATAGGCCGTTGACAAATGTCTTCCATTTCACTCTATTTTAGTTGTTCTTTCGAGATCTCCCCAGTTGAGCCCGCTCTCTACCATTTCTGCCTCGGTGCTTCTTCTCCAGCTGTTACTGGGGCGACCTCGTCTCCTCTTTCCCTGGGGATTCCACTTCCAGGCTTGTCTAGTGATGTTTGTCACTGGTTTTCTGAGGGTGTGGCCAATACAGCTCCACTTTCTCTTCAAACTTTGTAAGTCAATGGGATCCTGGCTGGTTCTTTTCCACAGGTCCACATTGATTACTTTGTCCCCCAACCAGATGTGGAGGATTCTCCTGAGGCAGGTGTTCATAAAAGTCTGTAACTTGTGCGTTGTGAGTGTTTTTTGTCCTCCAGGTCTCGGCTCCATATAGCACCTGTTTCACACTGGAGTTAAAGATGCGCATGTTGGTGTTTATGGAGATGTTATTTGAGCTCCAGCTCTTCCTGAGCATGTTGAACACTCTAGCCTTGTTGGTTCTGCTTTTGATGTCAGCATCTGTCCACAAAACTGCCTAGGTAGGTGGAAGATTGTACCTCCTCCAGAGCAGTGTTGTTTGTAAGGATAGGGTTGGCTTTTTTTTCGCATGGATCTTGATTATCTGTGTTTTTGCTATATTGGGATTGAGACCAAGTTTTATTGCAGTTTGTGAGAGTCTGTCCGTTTTCTCTTGCATCTGTGTATGTGTATGTGAAAGGAGAGCTATGTCATCTGCAAAATCAAGATCATCCAGCTGCTCCCACATTGTCCACTGGATTCCATTTCTCCTGTCTGCAGTTGTTTCACAACCATACACCATACTGAACCTAAAATAGACTTTTTTACGTATAAAAATGATTTGCTATGCACTGATTTATCAGTTGGAATAGCCTCTGTTCTTCATTCATTCATGTCATGTGTTATTAGCTCCTGATTATTAGTAGTAATGTGTTAAAAGGTTCAATATATCATATCGTTCCAGATGAATAAATGAGAAACGATTGTGATTGGCTCAGCTCTGCACGCACCACATCTGCAACAATCAGTTTGAAAAAGAGCTGAAAGCAAATGCAGTATCAGAGTTCCCCGGTTCAGTCTGAGGCTGCAGAAATATCCTTTTTAAAACAAAACGTTTCATATTTACATGAAATATTTAGACGGTGGAAAACTGATGCATGTGAGGGGCAGAAGCCAAGGTAAGAGTTAAAAGTGAAGCTGAAATCCTTGAACTGCAGCTTGACGTGAAGCGTAAAGGTCACGGCTCAGACGTCCACGTGGGTCTTTCTGAGATTCATGGCCAGCCTCACCTCCTCCTCTCCCCGGGCTAGCGCTTTGTTGTTGCTAGAAGTAAGACGAAAGGTCACAGAACCGCAGAAGAAAAACACTAACAACATAAAATCCATGGCTGTCAGTCCAGGTTTGGCTCCGCCCCCTTGTGAACTCCGTCTTGTCCTGTTATCTGAAGCCGTTAAAAGGTCTGCACTTCCCTCGCTTGATCGTGTTCAGGTTACCGTTTCCAAAGTCTGGCAGATCTTCCAGCACAATTTAATCATTTCATTTGTTCTCATTTCTTTTTGTTTTTAACCAACAGCAGGATCATGTCTGTGGACCAAAGGGTATCACATTGTGCCCAGATTAAAATCAATGAATAAATAATTCTTTGTTATAATAGTATTCAATAATATTCATCACATTCAGATTTGGGCAACGTAATGGATTGGTTTGAGGCCAGAATAAATATTTATAAAGTGCTTAATGGGGCTTTAAAGTGGCTTAGCCTTGGTAGCGTAAGAGTCAGCAAGATACAAATATCCATGAAACAGGAAACAGGACGTCCATAAAAGAAACAAACGCATACGGCGCAGTCACCACGGCAACCGAACAGTGATGACATCACAACTATACTGTAGCAGTCAGTACTGCTGCTGTCCCTGCAGATGTCCCTCTAGACATGTCTTTAGATGTCTCTAAATGTCCTTCTAGATTGTGTCTCTAGAGGTTCCTCTAGATGTGTCTATAGATTGTGTCTCTCTAGATGTCTCTCTATATGTCTCTGGATGTGTCTCTAGAAGTTCCTCTAGTCCAGGGGTTGGCAACCCAAAATGTTGAAAGAGCCATATTGGACCAAAAACAAATATGTCTGGAGCCGCAAAAAATGTCTTGTATAAGCCTTAAGGCCGAAATATGGTTCTGCGTCAAAACGACGCCGTGCCTACGGTGTGTGGTTTTCGTCCACGCAGACCACACGCCATCACTGCCGCCGTCACTGACTGACGTGCACCCCCCCGAAAATTGTAACTACGCGTCGAGGCGACGCAGACCACACGCAGACGGAGAGGGCTGTGATTGGTTCGCTTGGAAGCAACGCATTTCCGGTTTCCAGTTTGAAGCAGTCGTGAACTTTCAGGGCTCTTTTCTTCGTTTATGTGTGATTTTTTTATTTTTATTTATTTTTTTGGTTTTTTGCACAAAAGTTGTCCTTATCTATTTGATTCACTGTGACTGGAAAAAGTCGGATAAACCATTCAGGAAAAGATTGCTAACTAGCGGTCGCGGGGGGTACTGTACCGCGACCAAATGGAGAGACGGAGAAGTCCGAAGGGTTCAATACGGCGTCACAGCTGCGGCGTGTGCTCTGTGTTGGTGTGACGCAGAAGCTTAATTCAGCCTTTAGAATGAAAGCAAATGGCGAAAGGCGAAATGTCAAGAAAAAAGTCGAAATGTTGAGAAAAAAGTCAAAATGTTGAGAACAAAGTCGAAATGTCGAGTTTAAAATGGAAAGGAAAAAGGAAGAAAAAAAAGGGGGAAAAAAAAGAATAAAAAGTCAAACATTTTTGAAAAAGCTCCAGGTGCCACTAGGGCGGCGCTAAAGAGCCGCATGCGGCTCTAGAGCCGTGGGTTGCCGACCCCTGACCTAGAAGTTCCTATGGATGTCCATCTCAATGTGTCTCGACTCTAGATGTTTCCTGTAGATGTCCCTCTAGCGTTTGTTGCTCTGAAAATATCTGGATGGCTTTTAATTTGAGGCACAAAACAACCTGTTTAGTCTAAAGTTTTTGCTGGTTTTAATCTTCCCCTACAAAATCTAACCATCCGTTCTACTCGACTCTATTCTTCCCAACTAAACTGATTTAAATAATTCAACACCATTTTATCTATTATAGGCCGATTCACAACAGAAAAACCCTTCGATGCATTTTGCATAAAGAAAACTCAACAATTCAGTGATTCTCTCTGAGTGAGCACTCTGTCTTTAGTGGCGAAATAAAACATAATAGTCTGATGAAAGTATCTATTTAACGTCTGAATATATTCTGCAGCAGAAACGGTTGTGAAATAAGTAAATAAAACGGCTACAAATGTATTCAAAACATTGGAGGCAGATTAGATGTTAAGCTGCCGTTATCCTCTGACGGGGCTCCTGGTCCTGGACTGGGACGGATCATCATCATCATCGTCATCTTCATCATCAGACCAAAGTAATTTAATGATGATTCAAATGAAGAAGTTTGACCTGGGGCGTTTGTTGAGGTGCAGAGATGAGGCTCTGTACTGTTAACCTCTGCACCCCCTTCTCATGAACTAGTTCAAAGTTCAGTTCACATAGTTTAAAAATGAATAGTTCACGTTCATAGTTCATTATTTTCACTTTGAACTTGTTCAAATTCAGTTCATTTCAATATTTTTAGGTGAGAAGTACAAATGAAACACCACCCTATCCTAAAACTGTTCCCTGTATCCAATCATGTATCGTCCTGGTGGCTTTTAAACTTTCCTCAGTGGCTGTAAATCTCCAACAATGTAGTCCATTATCTAAGGAAGAGAATCAGGGCCATGCAGGAGAAAAATATTTGAGAGATTTTATTTTTTTTTATTGTGTACTTCGAGAAAAAAGTCGAAATGTCAAGGTTAATGTTGAAGTACAATTTAAAGAATAAAGTCGAAACTTCGTGAATAAAGTCAAAATTTAGCCTTTTTTCTCAACATTTCAACTTTATTCATGAAATTTTGACTTTTTCTCTCAACATTTCGACTTTTTTCTCGTCATTTCGACTTTTTTCTCGTCATTTCGACTTTTTTCTCGACATTTTGACTTTTTTCTTGATATTGTACTTCAACATTAATCTCGACATTTCGACTTTTTTCTCGACATTTCAACTTTTTTCTCGAAGAGCATAATGAAAAAAATCTTCTTCCTGTAAAATATTATTTTTATTTTCCTCCTGGCCCTAATACTCTACCGTAGTTATCAGTTTGTCTCCCTGTTGCAGGTAAATCAACCCTGAAGGTGCAGCAGTGACTGGGGTCGTTTGGGGCTGTTGGGTCTTCTTGGTCTTTCCTGATCACTTTGTTTGATTATCAAGGACTTGCAGATTATTTTCTCACACTGGACGGATGCTTTAACTCCACATGACGTTTCAAATGTGAAGTTAACGAGGCAGATGCTCAGACTTGTTTTCTCAGGTGGACATAATTTGCACAGAAAGGTTAGATTTTTACCGTCTGACTCTTTTGGAGACAATGTGTAAAATACCTGCAGATAATGATCAGGATCATCATCTGACGTCTCGCTGACGCTGCGTCTGCAACGTCTCTCTCTTCACTGGTCATGTAAAGATGCACCGGGCTCGGGCCGCCGTTGCCATGGAGATGGTGCCCCGTGTTAGGATAGTGTGCACTGCATTGTGGGTAATGTAGTGTGAAGTCGTCGTCTCGTCCAGTATTTTAAATGTGCCGCCCGCTGGTGAAATGTATTCCATAATAATTGGACCTAAACAGTGAAGCTGAAACTCACATAATCTGAACAGTTCAAATTCCAGTTTCTGATCTGCAGAATGAACAAGTTCAAGTTCTTTATTTGAAAATATGTTGCGTCCAGTTCAACGATCTCACAGGAATGAACTCGTTCATTTGAACTCGTTCATGCACAACACTGGCTGGGTTTGCAGAACTCTGGACCTTTGAGGTTTTCATCTGCATCCAGCGAGGCTCAGCTGGCTCTTTCAGAAGAAGGTTTGGGTTTCTTCCCCTCTTCCAGGGCCACTGTGTTCTGTGAGCCGTTCACTCCTGCAGCTCGACGACCCGTTCTGACCTCTGGAGGCAGCAGAGCTCTTCAAGCCCCCACCGCGGTGTTTCTGGGGTTCTGCTCGGCCACTTCCACCGGCCGGTGGATGAACTCGGCCGACGCCTCTCAGCTCTCGGGGGATTCTGTCCAACTTTGTGTCGAATTCCCACGTACTCATCTTTACAATGATCTTAGTAAAATGGACGATACATAACACAGCTAGACTCAACCTCACTTAGGGGGTGGGACGATACGGGTAACTCACGATTCAATACTGTGGTGATATGTGGCCCACGATAATGATAATATCACGACACACGATATCTACAATATTCAATATATTGTAAGAAATTTCATCAACGATATATCACAATATATGTGACTGAAAAAGAAAAAATACCCATAAAAAAGAAAACGTCTGTAGTTATGCATTTATTCAATGCCAAAACTTCATACAATGTACAAAGAAAGAGCATTTGTATATTTGCTTCACTGCCTCCTAGTCTTGTAAATGTAAACACTGTACAGCTGGACAAATTGAAGTGCATGAACAATAGTGCGGTGACAACCGCATAAATCCCTTATGTGTGTTGTAAAAAATATCGATATTTGCCGTCAGTTTATCAATTATTTATTTCGACAGAGAGCGCCACAATATATTACAATATCGATTTTTTTTATTTTATTTTATTTTTTATTTTATTTTTTCCCACCACTAGTCTACATAAATCATACAGCGTGCAGGTTTTTAGTTTCCTATTTCACCATGGATCACACTTTGGGAAGCCTTCTGTATATTTCGGCGTTATTTCTGCGTAGTGAGTTTGTTTCTCCTTAACAAGGATCAACATCAACCATCATCGTTGGTCCCGGTGAAGCTGCAGTCTGTCTGCGGAGAACACTGACACACCGGGTCGGAGCGGATTTGGTCATAATGTTTAAACTGTGTTTTGTGATCAATAAGCACAGTTTTTAATTATTTTGCTTTGGATCGATGTAGCAAATAAAATCGTTGGGACCATCCAGCTCCTCAACATCAGATACGTGTTTCACATGAGCAGTTCAGGTAAAAACGGCAGTTAAATCAGCAGAAATGTCAGTTTGCTGGATGAAATATATGAATTCCTGATAAAATAAATTTGTTAGTGCACAGCTCTGCTCCTGTACGCATGTGAATGCACGTTTGTGTGTACATGAAAGTACAATCTGCATTGAGGCTTCTTGCTTCGGGAATCCCGGTCTGTGATTGGACGCTGCCTCGGTGTCGCAGCTGCTCATTTACATAAAGTTGAGATTCTCTCAACTTCAGATTGACGCCCTGGACGCCGCCATCGCGCCGCTCCCAAAGCCTCTCGCAGCACACTTTCATAGACAATGAATGGCAGCCGGACGCCTATGGCGCTTTTGGTGTGAATCCACGGTAACACCAATCCCTAAGGAAGCCCAAAGCAGAGGGAGTTGGAGCCGAGATGCTGATGCCCGCCCTTAAAACCATCCAATGGGACGAAACTTGTGAAGACGGGATTCAGAAGTGTGTACTTCTGTGGCGTTTGGAGCACAACATGTCATTACCCCTCACACCCAGGACACAGACTGTTCCAACTCCTCCCCTCTGAACGGCGCTACAGAGCTCTGTACGCTAAAACATCCAGACTCAAGGACAGTTTCTTACCCCAAGCTGTTGCTCTGATGAACTCTCACAACTAATAGAGTCTCAGAGAAACCAACCAATCACGTGCAATAACAATAGCAATAGCAACTGCTAACAATAGCAGTTACATGCTGTAACAAGCACCTTCTGGCAATAATCATGTCTGCCTCACTCTGCTGCACCTCTCACTTTTTTGTATAATTATATATATGTTATTTTATTCAGAGCTGTCATGTTTCTCTACCTCAAACTGCTGCACCTTAGTTGTTTATTTGTATATATATGAACAAGTACCACATTTGTTTATTTACTGCCTAAAGAGCGAAATAACCAGAGTCAAATTCCTTGTTGGACAATGTTGGAACCTGGCCAATAAAGATGATTCTGATTCTGATTAAGACCTCAGAAAAATGTGTGTAGTTTAGGGAAATGGGGAAGTATCTCCGATAAAATATGATATTTATGATTCAGAAAAGGTTTTACGCAGCAGTATTTTCTCTCACTGAAATGTACTTTTAAAGTAACTTGGATTGTTTAATTAAGGCTTCTAAAGCTGAACTTCATGGGATGGGGATCGGTGGCCGCCCTTAGCTGCTGTTAGCCCCGGCTAGCTGCCCACCACCAGACCGCAGAAAGGTGAGCGTACTGAGGCACTTGAGAGAGTCGATGAGCATAAGAGCAACAGAGAGAGTGAATCCTCTACAAGGCCAGTCAGTGCGTTTACATGACAAGTTGAATTCCTCTTTATTTCAGAATTAAAATTAAATCCAATTTAAAAGGAGTAAAAATTACCATGTAAACACCTAATTCCGACAGATGGACCAAGGAAACATCAAAATTGTGAGCTTTTTAAAGTTGTAGCGGCTAATTTAGTTTTTCTTCTGGTAGACGTAACTTCCGGTCCGCCCCCCTATCCAATCAGAACCTTCCCAACCCCCAGACCTGTAGAGGAATTGGAGAAAGCCGATCAAACGTGTTTTCCATGTAAACCTAAATTCTGAATTACTATTTCCATGTAAACTCGAAGGAAAATAGTTTAATTCGGAATTATTTAATTCGGAATAATTAATTCCGAATTAAAAAACATCATGTAACCGTGGCCATTGTTTCCTCTCTTTTTCCTCCTCTCCTTGTATCTGCTCTGTAAAGAAGACTTAACCACTTTTACGTTTATCATGTTTGTAACAATAAGAGCCATTGTTTTACATATAAGTTCACTAGGAACTATTGTTTTACGTTGCAGGAGAGCTGCTACACAAGTGTGGTAACACGGACGGTTTTGTATGATGCACCCGTGTGCTGAAGCTATGATAAACTATAACCCACTTGGGTTGAAATAAGAAATTCTGTAGTCATTGAGTAATGAAAGAGACAGAACTTAACAATGTGGCAGCAGTAGTGAACATTACCTGCGGAGTCAGCGTGGTCGGAGCAACGTTGCAGCAGTAATTAGCGGACGAGCTAACGCTTGGAGACTAGCCTGCCGAGCGACATGGACGGACTAAAGCCAAAGCAAACGCTGTGTTTTGACTCCAGCAATCTCTCGAAGACGTAGAGAGACAAGTTCATACTGTACTGTACTGTAGTTTATACCTGTGACTAACGTGCAAGGAAGAGGATGAAAAGAAAAAAGTGAAACCTTTCTGCTACTTCGTCGGCGAGAGTGGCAGAGAACTTTTGGACACGCTTATGGGTGAGACAGCCAAAGATGAATGGAAGTCAAATGACATCATTAAAAAGTTTGATGATCATTGCAACCCCAGCGTTAATGAGACTGTGGAAAGGTATCGTTTCTTTACAAGAAATCAAGGTGCCAGTGAAAATATTGACAGTTATGTTACAGAACTGAAATTGTTTTTTTAAAAAGCATTCATTCATACGAGATCGGATTGTTTGTGGGCACAACAACTCAGCCATGAGAAAAAGCACGACACTTGACATGTGTGTACAACTTTGCTGGGCTGCAGAGTTGTCGCGAAAAAATTTCAGAGCCATCTCCGGACAGATGGTGGAAGAGGTGCATGCAACGCAAGCAGCATCGCGCCAAAGATAAAGTGACAATACAGTGGAATGCAAGTTTTGTGGGAGAAAGCATGAAAGAAGCAAACAGAAATGCCCAGCATACGGTAAAAAATGCAAAAAGTGTGGCAAAGAGAACCATTTTGCAGTGAAATGTAGAGCAAGCCCAGAACAAAGGAAAAAGAAACGAGTACACAGTGTAGCACAATATGAGAGTGATGAGTATATTTTCCTGTGATTGCAATTATTACCCATGTTCAGCTATATAAGAGCTGACGTTTATTCTGCATCAGTCCAAAAGAACTTAAGGAACCCGTCTACTCCACATCTCACCTGTTATACCATAATACTCTACGAAGACCAAGGCGTGTGCTACGTATAAATGTAACATCCATTACTCTATCCAGGTTAGCGTCTTCATTACATTTTCAAGCCTGGAAGTGGTTTGTTCAGTTTGAGCTCCGGATAAAAAGCCCTGACCCCGACCCTCGCAGCTCAGAGCGCCAACTCTCCGCCATTCGATTTGCAAAGTGTGCAAATGCACCATGAAATTTGTCAAACCCGTCTGTGTGTGGGGTTGTGAGGATGTGCTGAGAGGTGGTGATTACGGGTTCAGAGGTCCGGCTCTGAGCCCGAGCTCAATGACGGCCTGGAGAGAAGGAGATGATGGTCTTCATTTACTTCATGGCATGTGACGGAGATGTAGAGGAACAATGGTTCATTAGAACCTCAAGGAAACTTTATTCTCTTGCAGAATTCTCACCATCTCCCCTCAGCTAAGCAATGCTAAAGCTTTGCATGAAAAAGCTGGCGGTGGTTGCAGCTTCCGCTCCACAAACGTGTCCTTTATACCCCTTTTCCACCAAACCGGTTCCAGAGCTGGTTCTGGTTCACAACTCGTTCAACTTGGAACCAGCTGAGAACCGGTTTGCTTTTTAAGGACAGTTTCATGGTTCTGGATTTAGGTTTGAGTCTAGTCTTCTTGTCGTGTCCAGAAAGGAAAAATAAGCTAAAATATTCATAAATATGAAATTATGGATTTTTGAGTCAATGCCAGTAAAAGGGCCGAAACTGTCCTTTTTTACCCATTTTCCACCAAATCGGTTCCAGGGCTGGTTCTGGACCAGTGCTGGTTCACAACTAGTTCAAGTTGTGAACCAGCTGAGAACCGGTTTGTTTTTCCACAGCTCGGCTGTTAAGGGGAGTCACGTCAGTTACGTCTCTGCAAACGTCAGTTACGTCTATGCGTTTGCGTGAAAGTTGCAGCAACAACCAGGTATTTGCTCTAACAGGACTTGGTCCACGTAGCTCCTCCGTGGACCGACATCTCTAAGACAGGTTGTCTCTTCCTCAGACCCATGATGCTTTGCTGCATCCAGATTCATTCTTATTTGAAAATGTCTCCCCTGTCTTGCTGTTGCCGTTGGTCTTAATAACTCTGTGGGAGCCAAAGTGTGATTTAGGTGCTTCTACATGATTTTTCTTGGTTTATTAGTTAATGTTCAAATAAATAAATAAATAGTTCATTGAATAAATAGATCATTAAAATAGGTCAAATGTTATTAAAAGTAATTTAATTTAATTTAAGAGGTTAAGAAAGCTTGTTTTTGTAACTACGTTGAGTTAGTTTCATGTTACTGTCGCTTTAAGAGCAGAGCAGAAGGAGCAGATGCAGTTGAGGTTTTGTTAGGATAGAGCCACACAGTTTTCTTACCGTAGTGCTTTTTCCTTTGGAAAACTTTGGAATAGGATTACTCCTGTAACTAGATGCTGTGGAAAATTAAGGAATAAATCTCTTTTGTTTCATCTTTTTACACCGGAGTCCTGTGGATGTTTTTTCCATGCTGTGAAAGCACACGAGTCAAGTCTACTCTGGTTCAAAGCTTCAACTCCCACAAACTCTGCCCCCTCCGCTTACGTAAGTGGTTCTTTCCTCTAGACCAGCAAAGAGTTGGTGCTACCTTGGAACCGGTTCTTCTGGCCCGGAACCAGTTCTTTGTCAGTGGAAACAGAAAGCTGGTTCCAAACTCAACACTGGCCCAGTTCCAGAACCAGTCTTGGAACCGCTTTGGTGGAAAAGGGGTATTACAGACAACTATGATCTTCCCAACACTAAGCAATCCCTCTTCTTCAAGATGCCGTCAGGTTAACAGCGGAGCTCACGGTTAGCCAGGAAAACTGAAGCCACTAAAAACTTTAGAGCCATAAAAGTTGCCACTTCTGAGGAGCGTTTCTTGCAACAAACCCGACCGCTGGTATTCGCTGCCCCAGTATCTAAAACAGCTCATTTGCTTTCAGGTCTTCTGGGCGTCCGCTGGGTGACATCTCTCACCGTAATGAGAGGAGTCTTAAGAGGAGCTAATTCTCACCACAGAGTTTAGAACCTGGGAAGCCACTGAAGCGTTAACTATTATTTTAAAACTTTAAAAGTCAGATCTAAAGCTGCGTGATCACGTCTGTGAAACACTGAACACCTCGTTAAGCATTCAATGTCCACGGGTCGAGTCGGGCCCCGTTCGTGCACCGCGTCCCACGCACCGGACCGAGCCCTGGTCTCGCATCATTTCCATTTCAACTAGCAGCCCGAGTGTGAGCGCTGATCCCGGTGTGCTGATCCCAGTGCACCGGACGAAGAGGAGTTTTGAAGTTACAATTAGCAGGAAGCATCATGAGAGAGGACGGAGCTGGAGACGGGCAGCGTCCACCGAGGAAGACGGATGGCTGTAAACTCATTTAACAAGTACGGAGGCGTCATTTATCACTGGCGTCTGAGAAAAATGTATTGACATGAAAAACAAACACTTCCAATGAGTATAAATAGTTCATATTAACAGAATAATATCTGTTTCAAAATAGTAAATCCTTTTATGTGCCTCTAAATGTGTCTCTGGACGTGTCTCCAGATGTGTCTCTAGATGTCCCTCTATATGTGCCTTTAGAAGTTCCTCTAGATGTCTCTCTAGATTGTCTCTCTAGGCCTGTTTTTGCGTATTTTAGCTTGAAGTTTGTTCTTCATTCACATCTCAGTTTAGATCCTTGTTTTAAAATAAACCAGTTATTATTAATGTGTTGATTTAAGTGTCTGAACCTTCGGAGAAAAAGGTGAAGATGCATCGCTGGGCAGATTTAAGGCACCAAAGCTGCTGCCGGTGGAGCAGCAGTTACAGTACAGATGAACCTTCACTTCTTTAGGAAGAGAAGCTCCGACGGCGTCGTACCTAATAGTTTTCTACCTTTATAGAGCTACAATTTTACTGTGTTTTTCAAAGCGATAGAATTGATTTTTTTTCTCTTTATCGTATAATGTTCACATAGTGTAATGCAATTCATGTCCTGGGTAGTGTATTTTGTATAGATATCTTTATTGAGGGCAATAAAAAAAAGAAAAAAAAGATTTATAATAACATTATAATCAATATTATATCATTATTTCCACCCCTCCTTTTTTTTTACTTTTCACAACATTAATTAAACAAAAATAAATTAATAATAATAAAAGAGAAAAAAAGAAAGGAAAAAAAGAAATATATATATATAAAAATAAGAAAAAATTTAAATAAATAAAATAAATAAATAAATAAATACAACAACACACCCCTCTTCCCTCCCTCATATGGTCAATAGATTACATCATTCAAAATCATTTAACTTCTTTTCACATATGTCTATCAATACTGGAACAAATGAATAATACATTAAATAATCAAGTCCTGCGTAAACACTCACTCACTCACTCACTCATCTTCTCCCGCTTTATCTGTTCCCGGGTCGCGGGGGCAGCAGCCTCAGCAGGGATGCCCAGACTTCCCTCACCCCAGACACTTCCTCCAGCTCTTCCGGGGGGAGCCCGAGGCGTTCCCAGGCCAGCCGAGAGACATAGTCTCTCCAGCGTGTCCTGGGTCTTCCCCGGGGTCTCCTCCCGGTGGGACATGCCTGGAACACCTCCCTAGGGAGGCGTCCAGGAGGCATCCGGTACAGATGCCCAAGCCACCTCAGCTGACTCCTCTCAATGTGAAGGAGCAGCGGCTCCGAGCTCCTCCCGTGTGACCGAACTCCTCACCCTATCTCTAAGGGAGCGTCCAGCCACCTTGCGGAGGAAACTCATCTCTAAGGGAGGAAACTGATCTCTAAGGGAGCGTCCAGCCGCCCTGCGGAGGAAACTGATCTCTAAGGGAGCGTCCAGCCACCCTGCGGAGGAAACTCATCTCGGCCGCTTGTATCCGCGATCTTGTCCTTTCGGTCACTACCCAAAGTTCATGACCATAGGTGAGGGTAGGGGCGTAGATTGACCGGTAAATCGAGAGCTTCGCCTTTCGACTCAGCTCCCTCTTCACCACGACGGTTCAGTACATCGACCGCATTACTGCGGACGCTGCACCGATCCGTCTGTCAATCTCACGCTCCATTGTTCCCTCACTCGTGAACAAGATCCCGAGATACTTGAACTCCTCCACCTGAGGCAGGACTTCTCCACCCACCCGGAGAAGGCATGCCACCCTTTTCCGGTCGAGAACCATGGCCTCGGTCTTGGAGGTGCTGATTCTCATCCCTGCCGCGTCGCACTCGGCCGCAAACCGCCCCAGCACATGCTGGAGGTCCCGGTCTGATGAAGCCAACAGGACAACATCATCTGCAAAAAGCAGAGATGAAATCCTGAGGTTCCCAAACCGGATCCCCTCCGGCCCCTGGCTGCGCCTAGAAATCCTGTCCATAAAAATTATGAACAGGACCGGTGACAAAGGGCAGCCCTGCCGGAGTCCAACATGCACTGGGAACAAGTCTGACTTACTGCCGGCAATGCGAACCAGACTCCTGCTTCGATCATACAGAGACCGGACAGCCCTTAGTAGAGGGCCCCGGACTCCATACTCACTCAGCACCCCCCACAGAATGGCACGAGGGACACGGTCAAATGCCTTCTCCAGATCCACAAAGCACATGTAGACTGGTTGGGCAAATTCCCATGAACCCTCGAGCACCCTGTGGAGGGTATAGAGCTGGTCCAGTGTTCCACGACCGGGACGAAAACCGCATTGTTCCTCCTGAATCCGAGGTTCGACTATCGGCCGTAATCTCCTCTCCAGTACCCTGGTGTAGACTTTCCCCGGGAGGCTGAGAAGTGTGATCCCCCTGTAGTTGGAACACACTCTCCGGTCCCCCTTTTTAAACAGAGGGACCACCACCCCGGTTTGCCACTCCAGCGGTACTGTCCCCTTCCTCCATGCAATGTCGCAGAGGCGTGTCAACCAAGACAGCCCTACGACATCCAGAGACTTGAGGTACTCAGGGCGAATCTCATCCACCCCCGGTGCCCGGCCACCGAGGAGCTTACGAACCACCTCGGTGACCTTGGCTTGGGTGATGGATGAGCACGCCTCCGAGCCCCAACCCTCTGCTTCCTCAGTGGAAGGCATGTCAGTCGGGTTAAGGAGATCCTCAAAGTATTCCTTCCACCGTCCGACAATGTCCCCAGTCGAGGTCAACAGCTCCCCACCAGCACCATAAATGGTGCCGGCAGAGTACTGCTTCCCCCTTCTGAGGCGCCGAACGGTCCTCCAGAATTTCCTCGAGGCCGACCGAAAGTCCTCCTCCATGGCCTCCCTGAACTCCTCCCAAACCCGAGTTTTTGCCTCCAAGACTGCCCGAGCCGCGGCCCGCTTGGCCTGCCGGTACCTATCTACTGCGTCAGGAGTCCCACCGGCCAACATAGCCCGGTAGGACTCCTTCTTCAGTCTGACGGCATCCTGTACTTCCGGTGTCCACCACCGGGTTCTAGGATTGCCGCCACGACAGGCACCGGAGACCTTGCGTCCACAGCTTCGAGCCGCCGCGTTGACAATGGAGGCAGAGAACATGGTCCACTCGGACTCGATGTCCCCCGCCTCCCCCGGGATCCGAGAGAAGCTCTCCCGGAGGTGGGAGTTGAAGATGTCCCTGACAGAGGGCTCGGCCAGACGTTCCCAACAGACCCTCACAATCCGTTTGGGTCTGCCCGGTCTGTCCAACCTCTCCCTCCGCCAGCGCATCCAACTCACCACCAGGTGGTGATCAGTTGACAGCTCAGCCCCTCTTCACCCGAGTGTCCAAGACATGCGGCCGAAGGTCAGCTGAAACGACAACAAAGTCGATCATTGACCTCCGGCCTAGGGTGTCCTGGTGCCACGTGCACTGATGGACACCCTTATGCCTGAACATGGTGTTCGTGATGGACAAACTGTGACTCGCACAGAAGTCCAACAACAAAACACCGCTCGGGTTCAGATCGGGGAGGCCGTTCCTCCCAATCACGCCTCTCCAGGTATCACTGTCATTGCCCACGTGAGCGTTGAAGTCCCCCAGTAGAACAATGGAGTCCCCAGTTGGAGCACTATCAAGTACTCCTCCCAGGGACTCCAAGAAGGCCGGGTACTCCCCACTGCTGTTCGGGCCGTAGGCACAAACAACAGTGAGAGACCTTTTCCCGACCCGAAGGCGCAAGGAAGCGACCCTCTCGTTCACCGGGGTGAACTCCAACACATGGCGGCTGAGCTGGGGGGCTATAACCAAGCCCACACCAGCCCGCCGCCTCTCACCCTGGGCAACTCCAGAGTAGTGGAGGGTCCAGCCCCCTTCAAGGAGCTGGGTTCCAGAGCCCAAGCTATGTGTGGAGGTGAGCCCGACTATCTCTAGCCGGTATCTCTCAACCTCACGCACAAGCTCCGGCTCCTTCCCCCCCAGCGAGGTGACATTCCATGTCCCCACTGTGAGGGTTTTGGTCCAGGGATTGGGTCGTCGAGGCACCCCGCCACGACTGCTACCCAACCCTGCGTAAACACATTCATTAATATAGTAGATGATTCAGATCATTAGTCCAATAAAGGCAAAAAAATCCAAAAAAAGGTCCCCAAATGAGGTCAAAGTCTCTGGGGTAGTGTATTTTGAAGGATCAAATACTCAACATCCCATATTATCAATTTTACATCGTGCAAGAAATGATGGGCGTGGCAATTAAACTTTGAAAATGGAACCACAAAGTATCATTTCTGGGCGGGTATCAAGGACCGGCAGAACACCGGCACTCACCTAGATACACATCTGTTCTGATTAATGGCCCATTGCTTCTCATTATTAGCTGAAAGTGGCCCCAAAACAATGAGACGGCTGGGGGAAGGTGGTGTGAGAGGAACTACAGAGGGGGGTGGAGAGAGCAGGGCAGCCCCCCCCCCCCTAAACGCAGAACAGAGCTGGGCGTAAGGACCTCATCTTCCAACGGGGGCCACGTTTCTTCGTTAGCACATGTGCGTAATGGATGCGCTGCCGTGAGGAGGAGGGGAGAAAAGAGATCTGAATGGTGAGTAATCTGGCCGTGCAATGATTGGCAGCACCAGAAATCTGACCAATCAGAAGAGTGCAGGCAGGCTCTTGCAGAGATTTCAACTTTTCATCCAAAAGACTTCACAAATCAGGAGCAAGAGAAGAAAAAAGGCAAAACACGAGGAAACTCGTGCTTCACTTGAAGGTGGGGATGTTGTTGGAATAAAACTTTGTAGCACAAACACCTGAAACACCAGGAATCTGTCTCCATCTCTGTCTGGACTGGAGATTTTAGTTTCTCCAGCCCTGATGAACATTTATTAACACCTTGTTTTTTTTCCTTTTGTTTCCTTTTTTTTCTCTTTCTATTCTATTTCTCTCTCTCTAACGCCTTGTTAACGGCCTCTGCATTCACCTCTGTTGAAAAAGAGTGGTCACATGACCAGTTGGCCGTATTTAAGCTACAAACTTTAGCCAATATAAAATAAATTTGCTATAGTTTTATATCAATTTATATTGTGAAGAAGTTTGACTATTTTTAATAAGATAAATGTGCATCTATGAAAGCCAGACGTGCGTGTTTAGTTCTGATTTCTGACCTGCGAGACCTGCTTTCAGTTTTTGTGGGGGATTGAGTTTCTTTTGATGCGTAATTGATCGCTATTTGTGACTTGGGCCCCAATTTGGTCAGGGAGAGAGAATCTGGTCGGGGGGCGGATGTCCAGCGGATCCTCGGCATCGTCGTCAGAGAGATTCATCCCCCAGAAACCGTCATACAGGAAGCATGTCGGGGTCGGGGGGGCTGCGGTCCAACCCACCTGTCACCAAAGAGGGTCGGCACCTCACAATCCCCGACGTCCGCAGACCTCGTCCCCCCGGGGCCCCGGTACGAACCCCTACACTGACGACGTTATTACAGCAAAAGCTTTTCATCATTTAGAAACGAAACAGGTCGGATTGTCGTCGTCTCCAGCTTCCAGCTTCCCCAGATGTCGTTCACCGGAGACTCTCACCGGCCAGAGCCTTGCTCAAGGGCAGCTCGACAAAAGGTTTTGAGAGGATGATAAATTATACATATTTCCCCGACTTCAAACAGAGCGGAGGCCCTGCTCTGCATGCAGCCTGGACCTCCGGGGGGGCCCTGGCCTCCTCCATGATGATCACTCACTCAGCTCCGTCCAGCGGCGGCTCCGAGACCCGGAGACCCGGAGACTCGGAGACTCGGAGACCCGGAGACCCGGAGACCCGGAGACTCGCTCCTCCGCCGGCTCCGTCGTAGGTTTCATGATTATTCTTGTCCTTGCTCGTCAGACGCTCTTTAAGGTCTGATTTCAGAAGTAAAGAAACGCCGGGGAGAAAGCAGCGGCTCCTGTGACGAGAGGAGGATGACAGGTTTGTTATGGAGCAACACTGCCCTCCTCTGGCCGCCCCTGGTCGTCACCTCCAGCCTCGCCAACACCCTTTTTTTATTAATTTTTAAAAAAAATTTTTATTTGTATTCATGTATTTACTTGACAGGGACAATGCAGTAAAACATAGATTTTTTTTAAACAAAACTTTATTGAAAATATACAAACTCTCAAAGATATATATATATTTTAGACGAACTACCGTAGATAAAAAGTATATAGTTAGTGAGTAAAGCTGTTTATGTTTATCTTCGTTGTCTAAAGTTACAGGTTGGTCACGGGTTTCCTACCTGCAGAAAAAACTAAACTTTATTGAAAATATACAAACTCTCAAAGAGGATAATGGACAAATATCCATTTAAATGCAATAGGAAAAGAAAGGAAAATAAAAAATGGGGATTCTTGTAAGGAATACAAAAAAACAAACAAGGCGCTCTAAGAATTAAAAGGTGGATATGAATAACAAAATAAATTAAGCATTCAAATTCACATAATGGAGCATAGAAAAGGAGAGGAATTATTAAATTAGAATAACAAATTAAAGCTGCAAGCAGCGATGAACGGTCCTCCACCCTTGTGCACATTCAAGCTGCAGTGGAAGGCTGTATGACTTGCATGTAGATTCTTCAGGCCTGGACATTTAGCAGATGACACCACCCACGACTCTCTATGTCAAACCATTCAAAAGTTATGATAGAATCAGATATGGACCAATCAGATGAAGGGGGGCGCGCTTTTTGGCATCTATCGTCGCCACGGTAACGCTTTTAACTGAGAAAAGTAATGCGTGTCGTTGCAGGATGGAGACGCGCATTTTGATGTATAACACCTGGGTCCAAGTTACGGTTCGGGCAAAGAAACGGCCGAAGAAATGGCATAAATTGCGGCAAAATTACACAATTAATTCAAAATGGCCAACTTCCTGTTCGGTTTCGGCCATGGCGCCAAGAGACGTTTTTTTAAGTTGCGCCATGATACAGGAGTTTACCGATTTACGTGCATGTACGTCAAACCGTATTGTGGGGCTTGAGGCACAAAGTTTTCTAGGGGGCGCTGTTGAGCCATTTTACCACGCCCATTAATGCAAACCATTAAATATCAAATTAGGCCTGGCTTGCTGCAAAATTTGGTGACTTTTGGGGCACGTTTAGGGGGAAAAAAGGCCCTCATTTTGTCGGAAGAAGGAAAAAGAAAACGAAAAAAAAAAAAGTTCCTACAGATACAACAGGGCCTTCGCGATGTAAGTGCTCGGGCCCTAATAACACATTTTATTTGCTTAGCGCTTTCAAAAACACAAGACAAGTGTAACAGGACACAATTGCACATTAAAAGCAGGTCTGAACAGGTGGGATTTGAGGAGTGATTCAAATATGGGTAGGTCTGTACAGTCACGGGTGTGTTTGAGGAGAGTCCCAGAGGGTGAGAGCAGGTATGGAGAAGGTTCTGTCGCCTCAGGTCTGGTACTTAAAATAATTTAAAATAAATAAAAACATGGTTTGAGGTATATAAATTATCAGTGAATCTTGAAAAAACAAACTTCATGATATTTAGTAACAGAAGGAGAGACACGGACACTTCAATTAATATAGATGGTATTGAAATGAATAGAGTAAGGGAAACCAAGTTTTTAGGTGTCATGTCACGTGTCATCAAAAACAATTGCTCTGTTACACAAAGTAAAGGATTCATTGGACAACAAAGCATTGTACATTTTATATAACACTATGACTGTTCCATATCTGACCTACTGTGTTGAAGTTTGGGGAAACGCCTGTAAAACATTTATATTCAGTCAGTTTTCATTTTGCAAAAAAGAGCCATAAGAATAATCAGTAGAAAACGATATAGAGATCCAACAAATCCATTATTCCTTCAGTTAAAATTGTTGAAATTTCATGAATAAGTAGACTAAAGTATTCTGCAAATTATGTTTAAAGCTCATAAAAAAAACTTTACCAATCAACATTCAGAAAAGATTTGAAAAGAGAGGAAGCAATTATAACTTAAAAGGAACAGAGATTTAAAAAAAAAACAAGATTCAGGACAAAATTAATGGAACGTTGTGTTTCTGTGAAATAAATCAGTTTATGGAACAATCTGAATAAAGAAAACAAAGAATCCAAATCAAACATTACATTCAAAAGAACAATTAAAGCCTGTATGTTAAGTAAATATAATAAAATATGTTAGACATACCCATAGCCAGTGGTAACTTTATTTTATTTTAGTTTTTTATTTACTTAGTTGTTTTTTAAATTTTTAATTTATGTTATTTGTGAATTTATTTCTTGGAAAAAGGGGCAGATTAGATAAGATTCTTCTTCTTTCTGCTCCCTATTCATTCACAATTTATGAACATTTGTGTTTGTATTTGTATTGAATTGTTTTATTTTTTGAATTAAATAAAGAATAAAATGAAAGAATACTTGTTTCTGCGGCTGGAGACGGGAGGTTGGCATCAGAAGGGCGGAGGCTGCAGGAAGGAATGTGGCGATGAACGGGTTGGTGAGGTTCACTGACGCAGGGAGACAATCTTCTCATCTCTCCTGGCACTACTCC
Source organism: Cololabis saira (assembly GCF_033807715.1). NCBI lineage: Eukaryota > Metazoa > Chordata > Actinopteri > Beloniformes > Belonidae > Cololabis > Cololabis saira. Next base: position 47,086,602 of record NC_084588.1, on the reverse strand, counting down.
AGCTAAAAGCAGCGCTTTCGCTCAACATTCACACCATTATTGCATATGAGGGGATATTTTTAAATGTTTATATTTTATGTTTTATATAAACCTTAGTGACACCCTTTTCTCTTTATCCATCGTCGAAAATCGTACATCTTTTTTCGTAAGCCAGCAGGAAGGAATGTGATTGGTCAAAAGAAAGCCACAATGTCGGCTTACTTTGGCAGGTTGATGGGAGACAGTAATCCCGGAGAACATTAAAATTCAAATAACCATTTGTTCCAGGGGGGGGATTCAAAATTTAATTCTGGAGTTAGAACAAGTTAGAGAGACCAAACGTTACTTGTGCTAAATAGGTCATGTACAATGAACTAGACCAGTGTTTCCCAACCCTGGTCAAAAAAGGGTGAAAAGGCCAACAATTGAAACACCATGTTTCAAAGTTTATTTAGACGGGACAATGCATATTCATGAACACTACATTAAGCAGTGTAAATACACCGGGTTTAGCAGAAATGCTGTTTCCACCCGCAGTCCCCACAAACAACCAGACACACTCACACTCACACTCACACCTACGGGCAATTTAGAATGATCAATTTACCTAGCATGCATGTTTTTGGACTGTGGGAGGAAACTGGAGTACCCGGAGAGAACCCATTCAAGCACGGGGAGAACATGCAAACTCCACACAGAAAGACCCTGCTGGGCCTGGGAGTCGAACCGGGGACCTTCTTGCTGTGAGGCAACAGTGCTGGGCAGTTTGAACAGGTCAGGACATGTTCAGTCACACTGACCAGCTACTAAGCAGACTGAAGCTGCTAGGATTTTCTGTGTGTGTTTCCCATATCCTGTGTGTGTTTTTGAGGAAATGCCACACCCAAACACACACACACTCTTGTTGTAAATGAACCTGTATTAAAAAAGACTAAAGGGATCCCCCTCTCCAATCGGCTTGATTCTTTAATGGGGATCTGCCGCCTCGATCAGCAATCCTTCTTTCTGAGTCTAGCCCCTCAAACAATGTCCTCTGATATTTTACTGACAACATCTTCTCTGTTTTAGGCTGCAATATCTGCACATCTTCCAGAAATGGTAGTAGGATCTATACTTCTTTACCACAGACATTGATGGATGGATGGATGGACGGACGGACGGACGGACGGACGGACGGACGGACGGACGGACGGACGGACGGACGGACGGACGGACGGACGGACGGACGGACGGACGGATGATGGATGGATGGATGGATGGATGGATGGATGGATGGATGGATGATGGACGGACGGAAGGACGGACTGACGGATGGACTGATGATGGATGGATGGATGGATGGATGGATGGATGGATGATGGACGGACGGAAGGACGGATGGAAGGACGGACTGACGGATGGACTGATGATGGATGGATGGATGGATGGATGGATGGATGGATGATGGACGGACGGAAGGACGGATGGACTGATGATGGATGGATGGATGGATGGATGGATGGATGGATGGATGATGGACGGACGGAAGGACGGACTGACGGATGGACTGATGATGGATGGATGGATGGAAGTTTTTGAGTTGGTATTAAACACAAAGTAAAAGTTCTCAATGATGCAACAAGTTTTATTTTATAATAACAAGCCCCTGTGATAGTAAACCAGGTAAATGACAGTTAAAACAGAGACTCACATTGTAGATGTGAGTCTCTGTTTTACTTTAGGAACCTGGTGATGATGTTCGTCAAAGGAGGAGAAGTGGAAATTATTATTTTTCTTCAGAACCTTCTCTCTGAATTCAAACGCTCGTTTGCACAACCCTCATCGGTAATCATAAACAGATCCATTCTTCCATAAAGCTTTGAAAACCGAAAGTCGTAGAGACTGAACTAGATTCAGGAGTTACTTGGATCGTCTCTGTGACGCAGCAGAAACCTGGAAGCTACTTCTCTGTTTGGATTCATGACTGACGTGATGTGATGAAACAATGCTGAATGAACGATAATGATAATCTTTACAAACCAACAGACAACGACAATGACCAGACCAGGAAAGTTTGGACTCTAAATTACTAATGAATGTTTGTGGGATGGCAAAAAACAAGTTGAAGTTTTCATGGCAGGAAAACTCTGAAACGACAGCTACATGTGACTGATTTCAGACTCCAACGCGGTTGTGAATATTTTCTGCTTCTTGTCACTTCTTTGCCTGTGAGCTCCAGAAATGTCCCGCACGTGTCTGTTCTTACAACAACTCTGTCTGAAGATGCAGCGTAATGGATTTCCCTGAAACTGGGGGAACGAGTTCTGCTGCTGACGCCTGTCCTTCCTCCTCCTCCTCATCCGCCTCCTCCTCCTCTTCTGTCTCAGGTGCAGCTCTGACTCATTCCAGGATCAGTTGGGTCTCAGTTGGTTTCGTTCCGACTGGAGAATCTTCTCCTCCAACTCTTTGGACTGTTTTGAAGAAACTGTAAGTTTGTTTCTTTCACTCTTGAACTTTGTCTTCAGGAACTTTCCTGTTTGTTTCTGCTCCGTCATGTTAGGAAAAGATATTCACTGCAGACTTTGATCGTTCTCGTGTCTGAAAAATCTACACGATGGTTAGATGGCAATATTTATATTTTACTTTATTGATCAGCTGATGATTAATCATCAAACAATCGGACTGCTGTTTCCTCCTGAGCCTTTCAAAATAAAGTATGGTTCCTGGAAGAAGTGGTTGTTTGCTGCTTGTGTAACTGTTGTATAATGAGGCTGGGAAGGAGGGCGCTTGTCTCTGCAGGACAGCTTAACCTTTGAACTTCTTCACATTCTTCTTCTCCAGGACCTGCACGCCTCCAGGACCCTGAAGCGTGCAGGAAAGATTGCAGCAGATCCCTCCCACCCCGGACACAAACTGTTTCAGACTCTTCCCTCTTGCAGGAGGCTGCGGTCCATCAGGACCAAAACCTCACGCCACAAGAACAGTTTTTTCCCATCTGCAGTTGTCCTCGTCAACAAGGCCGCGATCCCTCCTCCCCCCCGACTACTACGGACTGCCCCCCCATCCCACTCTATGTTACATTAACGTAAATATTCCAACCCCGTAACATTTGTACAGACTCACATCCGACACTCTAAAAAACCCCATATTGTACATTTCTGTCTATATTGTTTATTTCTGTTTATACATTTTATCTGTCATCCGTCATCCTACGTCACTTTTTGTAAAGATTCATATCCGGCACTTTTTAATCCTCATATTGTACATTTCTGTTTATTTCTGTTATACATTTTACTTTATTCTATCTCTTAGTTTATCTCCATATATTTGTTTGCTTTTATATTTTTTTATTTTTATTTTTATTCTTACTGTATTGCACCAATCACCACAACAAATTCCTTGTGTGTGTTAACAAACTTGGCAATAAATCCCCTTTCTGATTCTGATTTACAAGAACCAGACTGACGTAGAGGCTGAGTCTCATTCAGGTTTTTCCAGATTTTCAACTCTGCTGATCAGCTGATCTCTGTCCAACACCAGTGATGTGTGTTTCCTCTGCAGGTGGAGGTGTGTGTGAGAGTTCATGTGGACGTGAATTCAGCAGAATGGACCAGTGTGAGGACGGAGAGGAGGGAGTCCCTCCCTCTAAAACCTCTCTGTGTGGGGAACATGAGAGTCGGAGCAAAGCTCAGAGGTGAGATGAGCATCTCTAACTGTCCCGGACTCTTCTGCATGTCACGAGGTCATGAATCACCAAACATCATTATTACAGGAATAAACCTGGACCTGGACCTGGACCTGTACCTGGACCTGGACCTAATCATGAACCCAGCTGTGTGTCCTTGAAGAGTGACCGGTCAAAGGATATTATTGAGAACTTTAAAGGAGGCCAACATTCTTCTTTAAAGAAGTGAGTGAATCAAAATACTGTCAGTATTTACAGTATGTTTAATGATTTTTAAATAGCCTGAATATTTTTATCTTGATAATGTAGTTTTAGTATAAACATCATTTGTTCATTTGAATTGTTTTTCTTCTATCAGGATCCACCAGAAAAGAGACTCTGTTGCAGATGAACCAAGCTGTTTGTCCTTGAAGAGTAACCAGTCAAATAACTTTATTATTGAGTTTAAAGGAGAACAACAGTCTTGTTCAGAGAGGTGAGATGTATTTAAATGTATTAAATTAATTTAAATCAGTCCTCGGGTTAGGAGATACCTAAATGTTTTACTCTTGAGTAGATCCATGTAGTCCTGGACCCCTGTGGTCCTCCATCACTGATGGTGATCTGAGCTTCCTCCTCATAGATCTTCGAGCAGAACTGGAGCTTGTAAATATGTGAATGAGCAGAGTTCTCATTGAGGTCACGTGTACGTTCTCAGTGGATCAGCAGGACTAGTAAACCTTCACCACCACAGCCAGTCCTCTGATGGACTGTCCTCATCCAAACAGGACTTCATGGACCTTCAGCTGGTGTTTGTCTCTGTGAAGACAGACATGATGTGAGCTAATTCTTCCTGGTTCCTACACAGAGTGGACAAGCAGAGCTCAGAGCCTCCCAGCGGTCCGTCTGTCCAGCAGCATCAGACCCAGCTGGACTCCATCTTTCAGGTCTGTACATGAACAACAACTGCTTCTCCACCTGTTCTGTTGATGTTTGTCTCCATGCTGGTCTCTGGAGACCAGTGGACTGTCAGTCTGTCCAACATGGGTCTGATGTTTGTCTCCATGCTGGTCTCTGGAGACCAGTGGACTGTCAGTCTGTCCAACATGGGTCTGATGTTTGTCTCCATGCTGGTCTCTGGGGACCAGTGGACTGTCAGTCTGTCCATCATGGGTCTGATGTTTGTCTCCATGCTGGTCTCTGGAGACCAGTGGACTGTCAGTCTGTCCAACATGGACCTGATGTTTGTCTCCGTGGTTTCAGTCTGATTGTGTCCTTCATGTGATCTTCTGTTCCAGCTGCTGGAGGACAACATTGTCATGTTTGTGAAGAATGAGCTGAAGAAGATCCAGAAGACTCTGAGTCCAGATTACCCAGAATCCCTTGAGCATCTGTTGCAGGGTGAGGATGAAGAGCAGAGGAGCAATAGAGAGGCGTTTGTGAAGATCACAGTGAACTTCCTGAGGAGAATGAAGCAGGAGAAGCTGGCTGAGCGTCTGCAGAGCAGTAGGTGGATTTTTCAGAATATTTTAGCTGCTGAATAAAGGATCCAGAATGCCTCAGGAGATGAACAAAATTCACACATCAGCCCCAACATTAAAACCACTGAAAGTATGAGTGAAGAGCTCTGCTCATCTTGTTCCAACATTGTTCTGCTGGACTCAAATCTGCATTTTTTATCCATATGAAAGTTATTTTGACTGAATGATGACACCCACCTTAACATTTCTGCAGTCCAGTGGCCTCCACAGGTGAAGTCTCTGGTCACACCTTGCTTAGGAAGGTGTCTAAGAACACGACTAAGAATCTGAGGTGTTCGTTTATCCTCCAGACTTCTGAGATACAAACCTGATGTGATCTGACAGCAACTGTGGGGACCAATACCACTCCAAGTCTTAAACCTGGACATTATACTTCAACCCACAAACCCACAACCCATCAGGGCTCTGCTAACATCCTGGTATTAGAAACTCCAGGACACCCAGATGTTATTGTCACTTCCACGTCCTGAATGTTCAGAGGTGTTTGAAAAGTGATCTACTCATTATTGGACAGCTCATCGTAAAGTTACCGCTGATCAGTGGATGTTCAGATCCTGATTGTTTTTCGAAGAATGAAGTTGTTGAGTGAACTTCATAAAACACTAAATCTCTTTCTTTACTTTCTTTCATTAAGGTGCGTTTGTTGCAGTGTATCAAACACATTTGAAGTCTAAGCTGAGGAAGAAGTACCAGTGTGTGTTTGAGGGGATTGTTAAAGCAGGAAACCCAACCCTACTGAAGCAGATCTACACGGAGCTCTACATCAGAGAGGGAGGGACTGGAGAGGTCAACAAAGAACATGAAGTCAGACAGATTGAAGCAGCATCCAGGAAACCAGACAGAGCAGAAACAACCATCAGACAGGAAGACATCTTTAAACTCCCACCTGGAAGAGATGAACCAATCAGAACGGTGATGACGAAGGGAGTGGCCGGCATCGGGAAAACAGTCCTAACACAGAAGTTCAGTCTGGACTGGGCTGAAGGCAGAACCAACCAGGACATCCAGTTACTGCTTCCATTCACCTTCAGAGAGCTGAATGTGCTGAGAGAGGAGAAGTTCAGCTTGGTGGAACTTGTTCATCACTTCTTCAATGAAACCAAAGAAATCTGCAGCTTTGAAGAGTTCCAGGTCGTGTTCATCTTTGACGGTCTGGATGAGAGTCGACTTCCTCTGGACTTCCACAACAATGAGGACCTGACTGATGTTACAGAGTCCACCTCAGTGGATGTGCTGCTGACAAACCTCATCAGGGGGAACCTGCTTCCTTCTGCTCGTCTCTGGATCACCACACGACCCGCAGCAGCCAATCAGATTCCTTCTGAGTGTGTTTCTATGGTGACAGAGGTCAGAGGCTTCACTGACCCACAGAAGGAGGATTACTTCAGGAAGAGGTTCAGAGATAACAAGCAGACCAGCAAGATCATCTCCCACATCAAGACATCCCGGTGCCTCCACATCATGTGCCACATCCCAGTCTTCTGCTGGATCACTGCTACGGTCCTGGAGAAAGTCCTGGAAACCAGAGAGGTAGGGGGGCTGCCCAAGACCCTGACTCAGATGTACATCCACTTCCTGGTGGTCCAGGCCAAACTGAAGAAGGTCAAGTATGATGGAGGAGCTGAGACAGATCCACACTGGAGTCCAGAGAGCAGGAAGATGGTGGAGTCTCTGGGAAAACTGGCTTTTGAGCAGCTGCAGAAAGGAAACCTGATCTTCTATGAATCAGACCTGAGAGAGTGTGTCATCGATGTCAGAGAGGCTTCAGTGTACTCAGGAGTGTTCACCCAGATCTTTAGAGAGGAGAGCAGCCTGTACCAGGACCAGGTATTCTGCTTCGTCCATCTGAGTGTCCAGGAGTTTCTGGCTGCTCTTCATGTCCATCAGACCTTCATCAAGTCTGGAGTCAACCTGCTGGATAAACAAAAAAACACCTTCTGGTGGTTTAAAACAAAAGCAGAGACTCACCTCTATCAGAGTGCTGTGGACAAGGCCTTACAAAGTCCAAATGGACACCTGGACTTGTTCCTCCGCTTCCTCCTGGGTCTTTCGCTGGGGACCAATCAGACTCTCCTACGAGGTCTGATGACATCAAACCAAAGAACTTCACAGACCAATCAAAACCTCCTACAAAGTCTGCAGGAACCAAAACAAAGAAGTTCAGATAACAATCAGGAAACGATCAAATACATCAAGAAGAAGATCAGTGAGGACCTGTCTGGAGAGAGAAGCATCAACCTGTTCCACTGTCTGAATGAACTGAATGATGCTTCTCTAGTGGAGGAGGTCCAACTGTCCCTGAGGTTAGGACTTATCTCCACAGGGAAACTGTCGCCTGCTCAGTGGTCGGCTCTGGGCTTCATCTTACTGTCATCAGGAGATCTGGAGGTGTTTGACCTTACGAAATACTCAGCTTCAGAGGAGGTTCTATGGAGGCTGCTGCCGGTGGTCAAAGCCTCCAAGAAGGTTGTGTAAGTACCAACAGACACATCTCTTTAAGTACAATCCAATGTGTTCATGGAGAACATCAGTTAATTTCACTGTTTAACTGAGTTCAGGTTCATGTACGAACATTTCTCATCAATAATTCATCTCAGGAAACTTTACATGAAGCAACACTTAATGATTAATAGTTCAGTTTTTCAGTATTCACTTAAAGTTCTGTTATTTATTTCTTGACAGAATCCATTTTTAAATAACTTAATCATCTCCTCTGCAGGTTGAGTGTCTGTAACCTCTCAGAGGACATCTGTGCAGATCTGTCCTCAGTCCTCAGCTGTCAGTCCTCCAGTCTGACAGAACTGGACCTGAGCAACAACAACCTGCAGGATTCAGGACTGAAGAAGCTGTGTCCTGGACTGGAGAGTCCACACTGTAAACTGGAGTCTCTCAGGTAAGAAACTGTTTACCGTTAGACCTGTGGTTTATGTTAAAGGGACGTTTAGGGACGTCATTTTTTTTTTTTCTTCTTCCGGCTGTCTGTGAAGGCGGACGCTTTTCTGCTCCCTCTCCCTCCCTATCTGCCCTGCTGCTGCTTTTGTCTTGTCTTGTCTTAGAGCCTCTCTTTTTCACATCCTCCGAAACTCTCTACAATCATGGAATTGGTGAATTGGTCTCTCAGCACAATTGACCAAATTTTTGCGACAAGAAGTCAGGGGACAAGGGAGCCCTCCTGCCCTGACGGGACATTTTTTGCCGGGTACATGATGGACTCCTGGAAGCATTGGAGGATCATGTGTCTCTATTCTGTCGGTCGAGGATGTTGAAGATGCCTACATAATTGGATTAATGATTACAGGATTTCTGCTTTTTGGAGCTGGCGGTTTCCTGGCATATCGACTAATTCGTAAGTCGTCGACAGCTGTTCTGGCCCTCTCAGTGCTGCCTGACGTGGCTAGAGGGATAAGCTGTGCGACCAACACTCAGACTTTAATGTTGGGGGAGCTAAATCGCAGGCTAGCAGCGGTTTTTGAACTCATTGGCAAGATGGAAAAGACCTTGGAGAAGTTGGAAGCTCGGCTTGGCGGGAATTGACCACAAATTCGTCTGATTGGAGTCGCCATTGATGAACCAGAGACTTGAGGCAGATGGAAAATTACTGGAATCTGCCTGTCCTAAAACAATTGTTGATTCTACAATCTGACCTTGACAGAGCAGCTTGGCCGGCCGCTCCAGTCACTATCTCCTTGGAGGAATGAATAACAAGATGCTCTGCCCCCATTAGCCCTCCCCTTCCCAGGACATCTGTGGACCTGAATCAGAACAGTACCGGGCCGTCTGATAACACAGACCTTGGCCCCCCCACACACACACACCCACATGCAAGTCTTTGTGATGATGTTGTTATGTTGCTTTATGTGCTGGGGTGTTTTTTGCACCTTGACACTGCGTATTTATACACAGTGTGAAGATGCCTTTGTTCCCTCCTCTATCCCAGTGTCATCCTTGGAAAACAGGCGCATTATAACATCTATGTCCCCGACAGTGTATCCAAAGTCAAATGCCCTGTTTGATGTATTCAAACCCTGTCATTAAAGTCTGATTCTGATTTAGGATTAGAATTCTTTTGTTGTGTGTCTGCAGGCTGTCAGGCTGTCTGATCTCAGAGGAAGGTGGTGCTTCTCTGGTCTCAGCTCTGACCTCCAATCCCTCCCACCTGAGAGAGCTGGACCTGAGCTACAACCATCCAGGAGAGTCAGCAGTGCAGCTTTTGTCTGCTGGACTGGAGGATCCCCGTTGGAGGCTGGACACTCTCAGGTACGGGACACAGCTGCTGCAGAGACACACGGTGTCTGATAGATGAGAACGTCTCTGTCCTTTACTAACATTCTGTCACATTCAGAACAGCGTGAAGAACTTTATGTGTTTCAGCATCAATCATCTGAACTCCACCATAACTGAGATCGAACTTACTGACGGAGCACACAGATTCCTGCCTCTGTAGTCCTGATGTTGGTCATTACTGCTCATCATCTTTGTCCCAAACTAAAAACACTCAACCCCAAATGATCCCAGCTGAGATCAGAAGAACTTTCATCTTCAGGATGTTTTTCAGATTAGTTGGTCTCTGACATTGATCACCTCTTCATCAGTGTGCGAGAGCCATGTAATGTCCATGTTTGCTGAAAGAGACTGTGCTGGTCTGACCCCCCTCCTCCTTTCAGGGTGGAGCCTTCTGGACGACGATGGTTGACACCAGGTCTGAGGAAGTGTAAGTGTGTTTTTATTTCATTCACACATTCAACTATCTTCACTCGTTCATGAGTCCATCAATGATCAATGACAGATCAATAATAACTGCAGCTGGGTTGTTTGTTCTCTCCATCAGATTCTTGTCAACTCACCATCGACACAAACACAGTCAACAACAACATCAAACTGTTTGACAACAACAGGAAGATGACACGTGTGAAGGAGGATCAGTCATATCCTGATTATCCAGACAGGTTTGATGGCTGTCCTCAGCTGCTGTGTAGAGAAGTTCTGACGGGTCGCTGTTACTGGGAGGTCCAGTGGAGAGGAGGAGTTTCTGTATCAGTGAGTTACAGAAGAATCAGCAGGAAAGGAGGATCTATAGACTGTGTGTTTGGGAGGAACAATCATTCCTGGAGTCTGGAATTTTCTAGTGGTTCTGGTCAGTACTCTGTCAGTCACAATAACATAGGAACACATTCCTCCTCCTCTTCCTCAGTCTCTGACAGAGTAGCAGTGTACGTGGACGTTCCTGCTGGAACTCTGTCCTTCTACAGTGTCTCCTCTGACAGACTGATCCTCCTCCACACCTCCAACACCACATTCACTGAACCTCTCTATCCTGGGTTCTGGTTTGGTAATGGTTCTTCAGTCTCTCTGTGTTGAGTATCAAGAGTCTCCTGTCAGAGAAACTGTTGGACAGAAAGTCCAGTATGTTTTGAATCTACTTCCTCCTCCAGTCCTTTAAAGATGGAAGCTGCGATTATTCCAGGATCCACATGTTCTTCTGTCTGTTTCAGAGGCCCCAGAACTGAACGTTGAGGAACTCCACATGTTATTTTTGTAAGCTCCAATTTTTAGTTAGCTAAAGACACAAAATAATCCCCGTCTTTTAGATAGGACACTGAATTAGGCAAGGGCTGTGCCAGAAAGTCCCACCCAGTTCTTCAACCGTTTTATCACGATATCATGGTAAAGCGTATTGAATGCAGCACTGAGATCCAGTAAGACCAAGACTGAAATGTTGCCACTATCCATATTGGAGTGGATGTCATCAAGGACCTTTACTAGAGCTGTCTCAGTGCTGTGTTGTGGCCGGAAACCTGACTGTAACCGTCATTTATTGTATGATTTAACAAAGAATATTGATATGGGCCTATCACTGTTCATAAGTGACCTGTATAGATGAATAAAGTGGTAAAGTGTTTGTATGTGAATTCTCACCAAGATGATTTAAATGATCCATACATTATTGAAGTGAGAAAAAATAAGTTTTGTGTCCTGAAGATGCCCTAGATTCCCAAACACAGCTTTAGTTTTAGTTAGCGACGCACCTGCTGTTTATCATAGCAAATGCCTGTTTTTCTGTGAGAAAGAGTCTGGTTCTCACGGGATTTTGGTCCCGTGGGAGCCGAAACTTGTTTTGAGAGCTTGCGGACAGGGGGGCGAATAGGTCTTTCCCCTCCCTCTCCGCAAGGTGCTGAGGGAAAGGTATAAAAGACAGGGATCCCGGAAGTATAGCCAGAGTCGGCCGTGGGTATTGGCAAAACGCCCGGCGTTGGGTTTTTCCTTGGCTTATTCAAAACCGGACTGCCTTGGCTCTCCAGTTCCGTGTCGAGGTAAGAAGGCCTGTTTAACCCTTTCACCTGTGTGTGATGATTGCAACTGTGTTGATTGCCGCTGTTTTGCGGGTGATAGCTTGTCGCGTCATCCTGGCAAACGAGTGATATTGTGTGTACTGCCGAGTTGTAGGGGGTAATTCGACACTTATCCTAGCAAACGGGTAGTTTTGTGGATGTCTTCTATGTAATGCTTGCCTTTTTGCTAATAAATGTATTCATATCTTATAGCAAAGGCGAGTGTGTGTGTGATTCATTTTGGGTACAGCCGACCCCTCTAGAACCTATTTGAGATTTCTCCCAAAACAATTATCTAGAACTCCTTCATATTCAGGGCCTTGTTGATTTTGACCTGTACTAAGATTATTTTTGTACATTTGTCAGTACAAAGAGAAAAACAACATCAAAGTTTGCTCTCTGCTCCTTGAGCTGAACCCGCCGAAATATCTGTAGAGCTGCCGTCCAACATTTCCAGCAGGATAAACCGTTTAACACTGTGGTAGCAGCAATCCATCCACTTGAAAGTGCCACTGGAGGGAATTGTAGACCATTTCCAACTAATGCTGGTACTGTATATAAAAATGGTCCTCCATAGTAGGCGCTTAAGGAGAGAAAGTAAAAACAAAAACTAAAACAAGCCTTTGTCTTATCTCTGTTCTAGAGTTATGGGCTCAAACCCGACCTCTAACAAACAACATACCTATACCCAGTAGCTGGTAAAAGTATTAGTTGCAATGAAGTGTTCATCTTCAGAAGAAGTTGTTCTTTTTTCAAAACTGCAAGAGACCAGTCTTGCTGTTCTTGGATTTAACAAGTACTGCAGTGTTGAAGAGCCTTTCACAGGCAGCTGAAGCTGCAGGAGTGTTTAGCTTCACAGAGAGATTGCCCACTGCTGGGAAGAATTTCAGCAAGTCCATGAGATCTCCCTAACATGCCAAGTACCCATCCAATTGTTTGGTACCATTTTATGCTTGAGAGGACCGCAAGGCAGAGAAGAAGTTCTCTTCATTCTCTTCATGAACTGGCCCAGATAGAATCACCTTGGTCCATGTAGGATTCTTCTATGTGCTGCCTGATGTAGTCAGTTCCTGGAAAAAGGAAATGTCATTTTCTGAACTAATGCAACTTTCTAACATCCAATGACCAAAAAAAAAAGTTTGAATAAAGTGTGCAAGTTATTAAGGTTAAATAAAAGACATTTACAGGTGAAACAAAATGGATGTTCATTTACTTTCTATACCCACCAAGTCCTGTACAGGATCACAGGGTAGCCTATCCCACCTCATTACAGGCAATTACGTTCACTCATTATGAAATAATAACAATCTTACTTACATTTGAACCTTTAAGTTGGTGCAGATGGTTGTGATGGCCCCGTCCCCTTATCTCAGCAGTGGTTCTACAGCCAGGAACAAGGAGGTCCACCTTGTATCATTTGGGCGCAGCAGCTGGAGTGAGCGAGTATCTTCAACACTTTCAGCTGTAAGGATGGATCTTCCCCAGCTGTTCCAAAGTGCATTAAACTTGCCAAATGTTGAACAATAGACTTTCTTGTATGCTTCATTCGATGTAGCTTTTATGGCATCAACTGTAGCCATTAGGTTGAGTAGGTGGCAGGCACAGCGTTGGTGCTTCGGGAGATGGAACTATAAACTATCATCTTCCTTTAGAAGCACTCACAACAACTTCATCCTCCTTTAGATCCTCTTCATCCTGATGTAGCGTTCCAACTTAATTTAATAAACTCGTTGGGACACCACCTTTGATTACAAAGGAAAAATAAATACTATTTATCAATCTTTCATCTGAAAGTAGGCTCTAATCTGGATTGGTCTGAGTACATCAAATAAACAACACAACAGATAGATGTGTAGCTCGAGGGCCATTCCTTCCCAGTGTTGAAGAATAACATAAAATCCAGTTCAGAAGTCCGCTGTGGTGTAGTGAGTTTTATTCAGTAAGCCGGCGGTGAGCAGACCTACGCAGAGCGTGTCTGGGTTGGTCTGCTGACCACGAATGATTTGAAATTATGACTTTTATACAGTAAGGGGTAAATCCACAAAGAACAGATTGCGCCCGCAAATAGCGCTGTGAATTGCGCTCCATTAGCGCCCGCAATTTGCCCTGCTTTAAGGTCCTATTCACAAAAGATTTTGCTCTAATGATATACCGGAGCAAACACGCCCATAAAGTTTTGCGGCTGAGTGCAATTTGCACTTGTCTGAGTGAGCGGAGCTGTTTCCAGTGTTCTCCGTATTTCAGCACACAGATTGGTCCCTAATGAAAACTGCAGAGAGCACAATAGCCTCAACTTTCACGTATTTGTACTTCTAGTATTTTTCGCATGCAGATAGATAGATAGATAGATAGATAGATAGATAGATAGATAGATAGATAGATAGATAGATAGATAGATAGAACCTTATTCATCCCCAAAGGGAAATTCAACCGTCCAGCAGCTCATCAAAACATAAACATAAAAATCAACCACACTTCCATTCAGACAATAAAAGCACATTCATAATATTAAAATAAACATATAAGGTTTTTAAACAAATATCATGTAAAGTGCAAACTAAAATATAGTCCAGTTGTGGCAGAGGTGAGTGTGTGAAACTGAGTTCAGAACGAGTTAAACAGTCTTATTGCTGCGGGGACGCAAGGATCTCTTGAACCGCTCGTTCTGCAGCGCAGTGAGAGGAGCCGACCGCTGCAGCTGCTCCTGCTCCTGCTCCTCTGTTGCTCCAGGATGAGAGGGTTTGTTCAGTGTGCCCCTCTCCACCACAGATCTTAGCGGGTCCAGACTCCTGCCCAACACTGAGCCCGCTTTTTTGACCAGTTTGTCCAGTCGCCTGGTGTTTTTTATTGCAAGGCTGCCCCCCAACACAAAGCAGCAAAAAAGTGTGCACTGGCCACCATCGTGTGGTAGAACATAGCCATCATCTCCACACACACATCAAAAGACCTCAGTGTCTGTATGACATAAGCTAATGAAATGTCAAATGTTAAGAGGCTGTGCACATTTACGCACAAGGCACAGCACCAGTAACTTCATTAACACTGGATCGGGATCAGATCAGGATCTAATGGTAATTCATGTTCTTTGTTTTGCTACACACACCTACAGATCAGCTGTTAAACACACACATTCTAGATTTATATGTTTATATGGTGGAATTGTTTGTAATAAAGCAGCCCCTTATGTATGGATGAATCCTGAACTCTGTCCTGTTACTTTTATTTTTAAATCTGATAAGTCCAACCCCACTTGATCTGATTGTCTACAGTCATGTCTGAATGTAGATTTCACCCTTAATATCATTCAGTATCACACAGGCTTGAATGATATTGAAGAGAGAGAGAAACAGAGACAGACGGGGAGTGAGGAGTGAGTTTGCTCGCAGTTTAATACACGCTTCTGAAAGACGGTATTTGCTCCACTATTTTTGCGTGTGGCAAATAGCGCTGGCCTTTGTGAATTAGGCGCTTTTTGCAATGAGGCTTATTTGCATAGAAAGGGGGCAATTTTGCGCCGAATGTATGAATATTACCTAATTTACATGCATGCAAATGGCACCGGCGCAAACTGCCACTATTTGCTTGGCAGCGCAGTTTGTGGAGCAATTCGCCCTTTGCGGGTGCTTTGTGAATTAGACGCTCTCTTTTTGTCTCATTTGCACCGGTTTAGCGGCCGCAAAAGCCGCGCAATCCTTTTGTGGATTTGGCCCTAAGTTCAAAGCACAAAAGGCAGGAATAAACAAGCCAAGTGAGAGACAAAAAGCAATTTACAGTCAGATGTGATCTGTGGCCAAATGCCGTTAACGGGCATTTGGCATGAACATAAGTTGTAAATTACCCCATAGGTTGTTCTTGTGATTCAAGTCTGTGGCCAAATGAGTTGGTATTAATATATCAGTCAGTCAGGAACGCTGTCATATGGCATTCCCGTGGTTCAAGTGTTTGTTGAGACGAGTTCAAAGGTGTCGGCCCTGCAGGGGGTAGGAAGTTGGAGTTTCACGTCAGCCACGGTGTCACAATGGCTCATCACCAGGTATGACCTACTGAAAAATGTCATGTGTATTTCACTCTCTTTGGTTTGGGGAGAGTCAGTGTGTGACTTGAGGTGTCGTAAACCAGGCCTGGATCACTACACTGAATTTGAAATGCACTGCCAAGATCATCACCACGGTGAACAGCATCATTGTTCTCATCTTCACCATAAACTTGGAACGCTTTTAAGAAGTTGGAGCGGCAGTAGCTCAGGTGGTAGAGCGGGTTGTCCAAAGATCGGAAGGTTGGCAGTTCGAATCCCGCTCCGCCCCAGTTCCTTTCGTAGTGTCCTTGGGCAAGACACCTTACCCACCTTGCCCCATGTGAATGTGTATGAATGTTTGGTGGTGGTCGGAGGGGCTGTTTGGCGCGATATGGCAGCCACGCTTCCGTCAGTCTGCAGGGCAGCTGTGGCTACAAACGTAGCTACCACCACCGGTGAGAATGTGCAAGACTGAATAATGGTCTCTGTAAAGCGCTCTGGGTGCCTTGAAAGGTGCTATATAAAAAAAAAAAGAAAAACATCTGTATGTGGACCTCTCAGGTGTTTCCAGACTGCTGAGCATCTACTGAGACTGTCGGGGTCAATCCGACGGTAACCTGTTTTATTTTGAAGCCCGTGTCTTTGTGCTTGAATTCTTCCTGTTCCTGTTTCCCATCGGTCCTGATCGTCAGCACCTGTGTCTCGTTATCCCTGGTCTTGTCTTTCTCCTGCTCCCTGCTAGTCTGTACTGTTTCCTCCCTCCGTGTTTCCACATTCAGGTTTTTATAGTCACGTTCATGTTCTGGTTTTGTATCTTGCTCAGCGGGGCTTTGGTTTTGTTTTAACTATTAAATCACTGCTTTTTGGAACTCCTGCCTCCTGCTCTTCTACATCTGGGTCTGACTCCAACCTCATTTCCTAGAAGTAACACCAATAAATCTCCACCTTCAGCAGACCAGCAGTCAGTTGTGGTCGCAATGTGATCATAGGCTGCAGCTCATTCACAAAATCTCTCTCACACATACTGTACAAAAAAAAAAAAATGTTCGTCACCTATGGAGTAAGATAACTTCCAAAAAGATGTGTCCATGTTATAACTATTCATATTCGTAATGATAAACATTTGTATGTAAATAAAAAAGTTGTACCCAAAATTCTGCTGTCACACACATGAGCCTGATAAATTATTATGGTTAGGATTGTTTTTATGTAAGTATGAATCTAAAAGCTGTGAGTGCAAAGTCTTGTGAATACGACTCTAATTTCTACGACTACGAGTCTTCACTGTGAACACGAATTCAAGTTTATGGGTACAAGTCGAAAAAACTGTTGAAATGACGTCACAGGCAGGTCACAGCATAGACATATATACGTAGACGCCCCAGGGGAACAAGTCTGTACTTATCCATCATCATGTCTTTATACCTTTTTTTAAATATCAACACATTTTTGCTATATTTTAATTCTTCCGGTAATGCATTCCATAACCTCACGCCACAAACAGTTAATACGGCCCGAACCGTAACGTGAACCGTAACGTGCACCCAGGTCTGTTATACATCAAAATGTGCGTCTCCATCCTGCGACGATGCGCATTACTTTTCTCAGTCAAAAGCGTTACTGTGGCGACGATAGACGACAAAAAGCGCGCCCCCCCTTCATCTGATTGGTCCATATTTGATAGTTCTTACTTTCTGCCATAACTCTTGAATGGTTTGATATAGAGAGTCGTGGGTGGTTTCATTCGCTAAATGTCCAGGCCTGAAGAATCTACATCAAGTCATACAAGCTTCCACTGCAGCCTGAACGTGCACAAGGGTGCGAGGGCCTGTTCATCGCTGCTTGCAGCTTTCATTTTATTTTATTATTTTACCTCTTTTCTTATCGTTTTATTTCATTTATTTGTTATTTACTGTTTAATTGTGTCTTGCTGCTTTTAATGTTGATGTAAAGCACTTTGAATTACCTTGTGTTGAATTGTGCTACACAAATAAACTTGCCTTGCCTTGCAGATGGCTGCAGTGTCCTGCAGTGTCCAGCAGAGGGCAGCAGATCCATGCAGGCCGCTGCTCAACCAGCTCAGCTCTGGAATCTGAGATGAAAAGGGTCGAGGAGACTCAGATCTGGGCCTTTTGTTGTCGGAGAGAATTTATTCTATTTATTTATTTATTTAGCACAAATCTTTTTTAAAAACAGTGCATGGAGGGAATGAAGCCCGAATAGCTTGTACAGAGTTCAGCTCTGACGGAGGTAAAAGATAATGTTGACTTCAGCAACACATTCAAGTCATTCCAGAGTTTTGGATCTAAATGTAATATTAAATTGATGACCAGGGGTCCGTTTCACAAAGCAGGTTCAACAAACTCTGGCCCAATCCCAAACTCCACCCTAAACCCTCAAACCCTGAGCCCTCAGACTTTCAGTGACGTCAGCGTCACGTGATCAAGTGTGAGAGGGTGTGAGGGCTCCAAATGGTATAAATAGGAATGGGACACACTTAGCAGAAACCGGAAACAAGTCAGATAAAAACGTCTGTTTTTTTGGGGGTTTTTTTTCAATAAACTTTATTTAAAATTTCAATTTACAAAATTCCTAGTCAGATCAAAATGTTACCTACCGGTATTATAAGTTTGGGAATGATCATCCGGATGTTTGAAAACAAAGTGGTAGCCTATATAAAGGAGCATAAAATTCAACAAAGAACACAATTTAAACATGCGCACAGTACAATATGTATTTCCTTGTTAACATTGTCTTTCTTTCAATCTACCCATACCAGCACATCCAGTATGCCAGGATCAATCGCCCAGTAATTTCTTTTTTGTAAGCGCGTGTAAACTGAGTTAAATATTCCAGCTGTGTTATGACCATCTAATATTACTTTCCATTTTTCAGCATGATGTCATTTCATTTTTGTAAGAGAGCGTATAAATTGATGGTAACCTGAGCTAAATATTACAGTTATCTTATTACTATTTACTGCAACGTTTTTGTTCAACTTGCTGAAATTGTTTAAATTTTGTGGTCATAAATAAATGAATAACCAAATTACTGCCTGACTTGTTTGTGTTGGATCTAAAACTATCTTGCTAGTATTTACATGTATGCATTTCTGTTAACAAAGGGAATCTTAATTCAAACACTGTACTCAGATCAAAGAAAAGCAAGTCTTGTTTATTCAACACCAGCAGATCAACTGAGGATTTGTCTAATACAGTGCTTCTCAATCCTGGTCCTCGTGGGCCCCTGTCCTGCATGTTTTAGATGTTTCCCTGCACCAACACAGCTGATTCTAATTAAAGGTCCTCATTAGCTTGTCACCAAGGTCTGCACAGTTCTGTTGATGACACAGGTACTTTTATCACGGTGCGCTGAAGCAGGGTAGCATCTAAAACATGCAGGACAGGGGCCCACGAGGAACAGGATTGAAAAACACTGGTCTAATGTAAAATGAAAACAAATGAAATTGAACCTCAAATTATGAATGAAAAAATTATGAAGAAAACAACATTTTGTCCTCCATCTTCCCACAAATGTCAATTAACTTAGATAACTGGTCATCCCTCTTCCTTTCCCTCTCCTCCTCCTTTTCATCCAGCTCCCTCAGCCTCTTTTCCTGTCTTTAGTGTTGAAGAAAGTCCAAAACGTCATTTGTCCTTTTTTTGGATTTCTTTCCTCCGTTTGAATGAATGAATGAGTGAATGAAAAACTTTATTTCGAACATGCTCAAAAAAAAGAAAAGAGAAAAAAAAATATATATATATATATATATAGGCTATATATATTTTTTTTTTTAATTTTTATGTGTATATATATATATATATATATATATATATATATATATATATATATATATATATATATATATATATATATATATATATATATATATATATATATATATATATATATATTTAAACCAAAGAACAATAGTTAAATAATATGTTTGTTGGTCGCTCCCTGTTTGTAAAGGAAATAATAGGGCCGTTGAAAAATCATCACGGGACAACAGTTTCTGAATTTAAATCACCAGTGGGCTATGTATTTATACTTACAGGTGAACTTTCTTCTCGCAGTCGCACATGTTCCTTTTCCTCCGCCCCCTGTTTTGTTTACATTCTCCCTGGTAACCTCCTTTCATGTCACAACGCAATGAACTGTGGGTAATTCCCTTTCCCAGAGTGTGCTGGGATGCTGACTTGCGGGAAGGGGGCAGTAAGGGCTGAAAATGGCTGCCGGGAGCCCTCGCGCACTTAACCACTTGAGGAATGGGGCAGCCTTAAGCCCTTACGCAAGGTGCGGGAGCGCGTACGTAAGTCTACGAGTCTGCGAGGGTGGAGATTGGGATTGGGCCTCTGAGTCTAATCCTGAACTCTTAGTTGATCTACTCTGAGATTGGAAACTCTGAGTTTTCGGTTCCAGAACAGCGGATTTGAGGTAATTTACTCAACTCTAAGTAGTTTCACCTGGAGTTAAGCTCGTGCGTGAGGGAAATCAAAAGCCATCATCAGTAGAGCGCTGATACAAGGATTCACCATGGCAACCGGCGACAACAAAAGAGCGACTTTTTATTTTTTTTATTTCAAACTTTATTTATCATTTCAATTTACAAAATCCCTTTGAGGAAACGTTAGTTTGCATCTGAAGATCCACATACTTCACGCCGTGTCCTTTTTCACCCGAATGGAATTAGAGATTTTAATGCGCGCATACGGCGAATTTGAACATGTTTTTCGAAAAAAAGAGTAACACCGCAGCACAGAATATAATATAAAATTAATTTAACAGATCTCTACATCATTCACCTGCAATCCTGTGGAACCCCTTGATGACTTGGACAGGTTTATGATAATAGGCTTGCCACCCGTCCCTTGAAATACGGAATTGTTCCGTAATTGGGAATTAAAAGTTGCGTTCCGTATTGAACCAATACAGACACATATTACACCAGGGTTCTCCAACTCCGGTCCTGGAGAGCACCTATCCAGCATGTTTTAGATCTTTCCCTGCTTTTAGCACACCATGATACAAGGAGCTGTGTCAGCAACAGAACTGTCCGGACCTTGATGACAAGTTAATGACGACCATTGATTAGGATCAGGTGTGTTCATGCAGGAGACACTAAAACATGCTGGATAGGTCTCTCCAGGACCAGGGTTGGAGACCCCTGTATTATGCTCTTATTTATTCATGAAATAATATACAGGTGGAGGTCGGAAAATTTTAATATATTGCAAAACTTCATTCGTAGTAAATTCAACTTAAGGTGAAACAAATATTATTTCCCACTACATGCAAAGTGAGATATTTCAAGCCTTTATTTGTTATAATTTTGATGATTATGGCTCACAGTTTATGAAAACCCCAAATAAAATATCTAAACAAATTAGAATATATTATGAAATCATTAAACAATTCAATCATCAAAATTATAACAAATAGAGGATTAACATATATTGCTTTGCCTGTAATGAGACTATGTATATAATGTACATGTATTACGTGGTCTGATAACCATCTCCCGACGAATATTTAATTCTCTGCGCATTAATTCTGCACCTTCATCAATTGTGTCTTCATCAAAAGGACATGCCATGTTCGTGACAATGGACTTCTAATATATATTCTGACTCTGTTTTTAATGACAGACGGCAGAACTTCGCCAAAACTCGCCTGCTGACTGAATGAATGAGGAAGTCAAATGTGCGTGTGTCTCTGAAAGAGGGTGGAGACGCAGAGAAACTCCAGGTTCATTCATATTGTAGAAAACTGTTTAGTGTTGGCTCAAAAGGGGATTGTGTTATTGAAGGAGGGGGAGTATTTTATCCTGCCTGAGTTGCCGTACGGCTGTGACGTCATTCATCCTGTTCCTGTTTTTGAGTGTGGAGGAGGAAATAAAGAAGCGGTGGTTACCGAATCCACTTTCGGCTCCTGTCCCGATTATAAGTCTAGGATTAACACCTACCGTACAGGCGAACCCAGTACGCTCGGCTACATTGGTGGCAGCGGTGCTCTTGTACGTACCGCTGTGTTGGAGACCGTTAGGTGTCGCGCTGTGACCCGTTGGACTCTCGGTTAGCCGCTTAGCTTCCCGGCTTCGTTGTGGTCATGTGGCTCGGGGACGAGGACCCTTTTAAACCCGGCAGGGCGTGGTTTGAGAGACAATCACACGGCGGGGATGTCAGAGTTGAGCTGCCCGCTCCTTTCTCTGGTGACGGGAGCCAGAGCTTCGTCAGCTGGGTGAGGCGGTTGGAAGTAGCCGTTAGCGCGACGGCGGGAAGCAGCCGTTGCCGCGACGAGGAGCTGGTGAGGATCCTTCCTACTCGTCTTGCCAAGTCAGCCTTCCTGCTATGGGACAGCCTCTCCGAAGCTACGAAATCGGATTATAATGCAGTTAAGGAGAGACTGGGAGCAGCTTTTGGACAGAGACAGTTAATGGACCGCTTCAGAGCCAGCCTGTCGGCTCGGCTGCGCGCTCCGGGGGAGAGCTTGGAGGTGTTCGCTGCTGACGTGAGCCGGCTGGTCGCGGAGGCGTTCCCGGATTATGGTGCCGTTGCACAGAGAGAGGAGAAGTTTCGACGTTTTCTGGCTGGCTTGGACCCTGCGTTAAAGGCCAAGTGTCTTGAGCTGGGCGCTACTGATCTGGAGGAGGCTCTGCTGATAGCGGAGCGCTGTGAGAATGCCAGGGTGGCCCTGCAGAGAGACTGTGTGAGTACCGGTGCAGCTGCCTACACCGGGGGAGGACCGTCTGTGCAGTCTGTGTCAGTTTCTGACAGCCTTCAGAGGGCTATTGAAAAGCTGACTGAAGAAATGCACGCCATGAAAGGGGAGATGAAAGGGATGTGTGAGGAAAATCAGAGACTGAGATCACAGAATATGAACCTGAAGGGGCAGAGGCCCCGCTCGCCCTCTGGGGGACGCTGTACCTGTAACTGCGGAGAGAGGGGGTGCCAACTGAGGTTCAACCGTGAGGGGTACCGTGGCCGCTCCCCCGATCGTGAGCAGTTCCCGTCCCAAGGTGGTTTCCAGTTACGGGGCTATCGCTCGGACCCCACGGGGGTTCCCTCCACCGTTAAGCCGCCTGGGGGCAGGAGCCCTAGTCCGAGCTGGCGTGCCCAGCGTGAAGAGGAGCCCAGGAGGCGGGGCGTGCATTTCTTGCCACGACCGCAGCACGAGAATGACAACCATCAGGGAAACTGATGGTAGCTGGTGTTACGCCCGAAACGCCAGCCATTTTGACTGAGGGCCCCCGATACCACGAATGCTGCAGTGACGCGGCTGACATGGACTGTGCTGACCGCTCTACGTCTTTTGTAAGGGGTGTGGTCGAAGGCACAGAGGTTACTATTCTGGTGGACTCAGGTGCCACAGTGTCACTGATTAGTGCTGATTTTCGTATGTTGGTCCCTGCTCTACGAAACAGACCCCTGAAAAAGAACTATGTTGACTCCCGTGCAGTGAATGGACAGATGCTGGATACGCTGGGGACAGTCGAGGCCACCTTTCACCTGGGCCCTACATACTGGCAGCACACATTCTATGTACTGAGGGAATCTACCCAGTGTGTTCTGCTCGGGCTGGACTTTCTGAGCAAGAACCATGCGCTGCTGGATTTAGGACGGGGTGTGTTGCAGTTGTGGGACGTTTCTGTTCCCCTGCTCCGGGGTCAGGAATTAGTCCCACAGTGCTGTAATGTGTCTCTTGCGGATGTCAGGATTATTCCCCCATTAAGTGAAGCTTTAGTGCCGGTGGATGTTCTCTTTCCTGCGGGGGCAGGCCGGCCCGTCACAAACTTTGAGGGGTATCTGGAACCTAACATTCCAGAAACGACAGGACTGGTTGTGGCTCATTCGGTGAACACTGTGAAGGGCGGGGTGACCCTGGCCCGCGTCCTCAATCCCACAGGGGAGGCGGTGGAACTTAAGCGGGGGCTGCACTTGGGGGAGTTTTACCCGGTGGCAAAGACTGACATTTTAGTGCCCCCCCGTGCCCCCGTCAACGTGACGGCCACCCCGACCGCTCCTGAGGGCCCTATCTCCTTGGAGGAGTCTCCCGTCTCCACAGAGCAGAGGGCGGAGCTGGCTGATCTGCTGCGGAAGTTCACTGATGTTTTCAACCTGTCAGGCAAGAACACAGGCAAGTGCACACAGGTTAAACATCACATCAGAACTGGAGGTCATCACCCCGTCAAGCAGCGCGCGTATCGCGCATCACCTGAGAAGCGCGCAGAGATCGAGCGTCAGGTGAGGGAGCTGCTGGCTGACGGAGTGGTGGAGGAGAGCTGTAGTCCCTGGGCATCCCCGGTAGTGCTGGTGAGAAAGAAAGGGGGGCAGTGGAGGTTCTGCATCGATTACCGCCGCCTCAATGCTGTGACCATTAAGGATTCCCACCCCCTCCCACGGGTGGATGACAGCCTTGATGCACTAGCTGGGTCGGTCTGGTTCAGCACACTTGACTTTTCGAATGGCTACTGGCAGGTCGAGGTAGCTGAGGAGGACCGAGAGAAGACGGCCTTCACTACCGGCAGAGGCTTGTATCAGTGGCGAGCCATGCCTATGGGCCTGACTAACTCTCCCGCCACATTTCAGCGCATGATGGAGCTCATCCTGAGGGGCCTGCCGTGGCACATCTGTATGGTGTATTTGGACGATATACTGATCTACAGCAGAACGTTCGAAGACCACCTAATGCACCTGGAGGAGGTCCTGTCCAGAATCCAGTCAGCAGGCTTAAAGCTGAACCCAAGGAAGTGCCACTTTGCCCGAGACCACGTAGTATTCCTGGGTCATGTGGTCTCCAGGGGGGGCCTTCTACCAGACCCAAGGAACACTGATAAGGTGAGAACATGGCCGACCCCCCGCACTCCCTCGGAAGTGAGAGCCTTTGTGGGGTTATGCTCCTATTATAGGAGGTTTGTGCGTGATTTCTCTCAGCATGCAGCTCCTCTGAACCGGCTGGCGGGGAAGAACGTGCCTTTCGAGTGGTCGGGTGAGTGCGAGGCTGCATTCTCTTACCTCAAACATGTACTAACCTCTTCACCGGTGGTTACGCTGCCGAACTTTGCACTTCCCTTCAAGGTGTACACCGACGCCTCTAAAGATGCCGTTGGGGCGGTGCTGGCGCAGGATGATGGTGGTCTGGAGAGGGTGATAGCCTACGCCAGCCAGGCCCTCACCCACGCCCAGAAAAGGTGGTCCACCTTTGATAGAGAACTGTGGGCTGTGGTGTGGGCCGTGCGTGAATTTAAGCACTACGTGGGACTGTCTGCATTCTCCATCATAACTGACCATCGCCCCCTGCTGGGCCTTAGACATATGGCCATTGATGGTGACCCCACCGGACGGAGGAGTAGGTGGGTGTTGGAGCTTGATCCGTTTGATTGGGTCATGGTGCACAAGGACGGCGCCCGCCATAAGAATGCTGATGCACTGTCCCGTAGACCAGCACCCTCTGATCCTCCCGAGCCGGATCTCTCATCAGGGGGGCCGCACACCGTGGCCTCCGTGGGGGCAGCAGACGGCGGGCCATCGGCTGATGGAGCGCAGGTGGATCTAGTCCTGGCCGATTCTCTCTGCGGTACAGAGGCGGAGTTGCAGTCATTACAGCGTGAGGACTCTGATATTTCTGCCGTGCTGGCGTGGCTGGAACAGGGCGTGGCCAGGAGGCCTCGTAGACTTCCCAGGGGATCTTCCCCCAGTTTGAGGAAGTTATGGACTGAGTTTCACCGTCTGTCGGTGACAAACGGACTGTTATGTCGCACCACACTGCCTGCGCCCACGGGAGAGCCACAAATTCAGGTGGTGGTTCCCGCATCCATAGTGCCAGAGCTGCTGCGGCGGTTGCATGGGGGGCCGGCCGCTGCACATTTTTCTGCCGAACGTGTGTGGGACAGGGCCCGCCAATCCTACTACTGGCCCTTCATGCTGAGAGATATAAGGCAGTGGTGTGAACAATGCAGGGCGTGTCAGACCCGCAGGTGCCCAGTCCCTGGACCGAGGGCTCCTATGGGGGGGTCCCGGGTTGGCCGCCCCCTTCAGAGGGTGGCTATGGACATTTTGGAGCTGCCCTTGACTTCCAGGGGGAGTCGATACGTCCTGGTTGTGGAGGACTACTTCACCAAGTTCGTGGCGCTGTACGCTCTGCCAAACCAGACGGCACACACTGTGGCTCACTGCCTGTTTGAGGACTATGTGCTGGTGCATGGGGTGCCAGAAGTCCTGCATAGCGACCAGGGTCGCCAATTCGAGGCGGAAGTAATCCAGAGACTCTGCCAGCTGCTTAGTATAAAGAAGACGCGTACCACTGCCTATAACCCCAAGTCCGATGGCATGGTGGAGCGTCATAACAGGACTCTGATTGACCAGCTGGCTAAGATGTTGATTTCTCACGGGGGTGAGTGGGACACGTATGTGAAGCAGGTCGCTTTTGCATATAACACGTCCAAACACGCCAGCACCCAGTTCACCCCCTTCTACCTCATGCACGGGCGTGAGGCCCGAGTGCCTGCTGATGTGCTGGTGCCCTCTAGTGTCCTGGACTGCCGGGGCTCTGGGCTCTTGTTGGACTACGTTTCATCAGTGGCAGAACGGCTGGAGTTGGCTTTCAGTGCGGCCCGGCTTAATGCAGTGGAGGCTCATGAGAGACAGAAACTGTACTATGATGAGAAGAGCTGCCACCGGGCCTATGGAGTGGGCGCACTGGTGTGGCTGAATAACCCCACGGAGAGCCGTACTAAGCTGGCGCCGCACTGGAAGGGTCCATACAGAATTGTGCAGGTGCTGGTCTCTGGTGGAGAGGCAGCCCTAACGTACCGCATCAGTAATCCGATGGACTTGGGGGAGCGAGCTCAGGTGGTTCATCATGACAGGCTGAAGCCGTACACCTTACCTCTGCCTGCACAAGCTGCACCTGCCTCCCCTCCCACCTTTGGGAGTCCTCCTGCCGTGGGGGCGTCGCCTGTCCCTCAGGCAGGGGAGTTGGACTATGGACTGTGGGGGGACTCATTGGAGCCTGTGCCCGGGCAGACTCGCAGGGGGAGAGTGGTGCGACAGCCGTCGCATCTTCGGGACTTTGTCATGTTCTGAGGTTCCAGTGTTCTAGCCCAGGAGATGTGTTTAAGAAAAAAAAAAAAAACAAAAAAAAAAAAAAAAAAAAAGAAGATGAAAAAAAAAATGTGAAGTAATGTTGTTTGTGGGTCCAACTTTTGTGCCTTATGGGGTGCCGGACATGTTGGGGAGGTTGTTTTTGTTTTTTTTTTTTTTTTTCAGCCTTGTCGAGTACTGCACGGGTTTGAATGCGCTGGGAGTGGCTGCATTGTGGGGGTTGTTTTTTTTTTTTTTTTTTATTTATTCATTTATTTATTTATTTATTTTTATTTTTTTTTGGTTGTTTGGTTTGCTCTCTGGTTTGAGTATAGTGAAACGGGGACGTTTCTCAGTGAGGGGGGGACGTATGTAGCAAACTGTTTAGTGTTGGCTCAAAAGGGGATTGTGTTATTGAAGGAGGGGGAGTATTTTATCCTGCCTGAGTTGCCGTACAGCTGTGACGTCATTCATCCTGTTCCTGTTTTTGAGTGTGGAGGAGGAAATAAAGAAGCGGTGGTTACCGAATCCACTTTCGGCTCCTGTCCCGATTATAAGTCTAGGATTAACACCTACCGTACAGGCGAACCCAGTACGCTCGGCTACAATATAAACCTGGTCCCGACCAGGTTAGTTTCAGAGCGTCTGTTACTACGGTAACTGACCGAGAGCTTAAGTTACCTCTCTTTGTGAAACAGGCTAGAGTTACTCCTCTTTCTCTGATTTGAGTTACCTCCCTTTGTGAAACGGAAAACTCAGAGTTTCCTTCATTTCAGGGTTAACAGACTCCGAGTTTTCACTAAACCTGCTTTGTGAAACGGACCCCAGATGTTTAACAGAAGGGTAAATGAAGATTGCCACTGTGTCTAGTTGGATATGAATTAAAATCAGATGAAAAAGTAAAACAACTGCTGGAAAGTGACAAGAAGATCTTGTTTTCTTTTCATAAACTTATGCACAAACAAGCAGGAGTGAAAAACATGAAGTTTATGAAGGATAATAGTGAATATTTCATAAAAAGAGGTGCAGATGGTTGGTGTCTACCAGACCGAGATCGTTCTTAAGAAACTTTTTTGGATTATCAGTAATTTGTTGAGAAAAGTTGGATAAATTACAGATCAGACAATATTGCAGTAATTCATATATGGAAAATGAAAACTATAATTGATTAATATGATTATTCCAGTTTAGACCTTCATCCAAAACAACACCCAGAAATGCTGTGTGTGATACTTGAAGGATTTCAGTTCCATTAATGAATATTTTAGCTTCTTCTTTTACATAAGGTTTATTTTTGTTGCAGAAGAGTTAGCTTATTGATCTGGAACCAATTAGAAACAGTTGATGGTTCATGATGTGATGAGAGAATCATGGACAGCTACAAGTTCTTGCACTGGTCTGTTTGGTTCTGAAGAAAAGACTTAAGGTTTACAGCCTGGAATTAACACACAACTCCAGTTCAATACAGATTATAAATCTCCGCTTTTAAAAGTCACTTTAACTTTATCTCCTTATCTCTCGAGCTTTTTTGTCTTTACTCTTTCCTGAAGTTTTTTCACATCCTTGTGCAGCCTCAGGCCTTTTCCAGCACCTTTCCTTTTTTAAACTTTGGCCTTAAACCCACATGGAGACTCATATTATAGATATAGATATGTTATATGTAGGTATGTATATAGATATATTGAGTTATATTATACGTACAGTATTTATATATCTATATCTCTATTAAGATATTTAGATTTATAGTTATATGTAGATATGTTGATATATAGATTTATGGTAATTTTTATGTATATAATTGAGGGTAAATATATGGACCAGTATATTTAGCATATCTACTATAGTTAATCAAGTACATTGTTATATCATTGCTGTCTATTGTTCTATATTATATTGTAGTATTATAGTAAAGTAATGATAATGTACTACTATACATTATAATTACTTCTATTGGTACATACATTATACATAGTAGCACAACTAAATGCTGGGCGTTTGTTTTGTTTTCTTTTGTTTGCCTTGATTTGTTTGATTTTTACTATATTTATATACATATAATTGAGTATTATATCACTATATTGAATAGTTATTAAAGTAGGGGTGTTTGGTTATGTGTGTTTTATAAGTAAGTTTATTGAAACTCTTGTTATATGTAAGAATGTATGTAATTATATAATATTCAAGGGTAGGACTGGATAAGTGTTTACTTCAATCCTACTCCGTTTGGAACATGTTGGTGGATCTGTGAGGTCTGACACACACATATATATATGTATACACACACATATACTAATATATATATATATATATATATATATATATATATATATATATATATATATATATATATATATATATATATATTAAGGCTGGGAATTTATCGCCTTAATTACGATTAATTAACTACAGAAAAATAATGCGACAAAAAAAAAATCCATCCATCCATTATCTATACCCGATTTATCCATCGCAGGGCCACATAAAAACACACAACATGCACACTCACGCTCACACCTACGGGCAATTTAGAATCACCAATTAAAGGGATTGTGACATGAAAAACACATTTTTCTTGATTTTTTGTGTTTTGTTGGGTGTCTTGACATCAATTACACCCAAAAAACAACGAACTTTTAACATTCAGTGTATTGTGTGCTTTCTGGGATTTTCCGCATAACTGTGCAAAAACGGCGCATGTGGTTTGGTGGCGGATCGTTACGTAACGATCCGCTAAATCACCGCCCCCTCCACCCAGCTCCATGTCTCCTCTCCTCTCCAGCGCACCATAAAGGCTGATTTATGGTTCCGCGTTACACCGACGCAGAACCTACGGCGTAGGGTTACGCGGCGACGCGCACCGTACGCTGAACCCTACGGCGTATGCTCTGCGTCGATTTAACGCGGAACCATAAATGAGGCTTAACAAGGAGCTGTTTACAGCCTCTTCTGTTCTCATCAGCGGAGGAAAACTGCTAAGAAGACCCGCGGCCACTGACTGGACTTAAGATAAGGGGACACTTTATTTACATGCCTTTATTTTTGTGATTGTTTGCTGTGGTTCTCCCTGCTGCTTTTCCGTGCATGCTTCGCCTGTCGCTCCCGGCGCCTGTCGCTCTCCGACGCCGCTGTGAGCGTATGGCTGGAGGAGGAGGAGGTTTGGAGGAGGAGCGGAGCAATGATTGACAGGAAAGGGGGGAAAGGAAGCATTTTTCACGGCGCAAAAAAACACTGTAATAAAAAGCCAGGAAAAGAGTACTAGAGTGAAGTTTTTCTTGTTACACTCTTTTAGACACATTTGAGGGATGTTGGCCAAGACTTTTAATAGTGTTAAAAGCATGTTAAAAATGATGTCACAATACCTTTAACCTAACATGCATGTTTTTGGACTGTGGGAGGAAACCGGAATACCCGGAGGAAACCCACACAAGCACGGGGAGAACATGCAAACTCCACACATAAAGACCCTGCCGGGCCTGGGAGTCGAACCTTCTTGCTGTGAGGCAACAGTGCTAACCACTAAGCCACTGTGCTGCCAAAAAAAAATAACGCATTTAATCGCAATTTACTTTTGCACTCCAAACAGTGCGGAACATTTCTCGTTGCACGAGTTCCCGGTATAAGTTCCCCGTTATACTGATGCACAGAACTCAACACGGGAAACCATAGACATCTATCCGTATCCGCCCCATGGAGCTGCTGCGATACGTCAACGTCGCAGCCATATTGGATGTGGCAAGACTGCGCTGTAAAGTAATACAAGTAAATTGACTTATTTTCATAAAAGCGCCTGTCTACAAAGAAATGTATGTTTTACGTCTCATTTATTCATTCACACACGCACTAATATACTTGGGAAACAGTTAGGCACCACATATATTTAATTTTCTCAGACGGCAAAAATAAGAATTTGATCCCACATAGGAGTAATTCATGTTATATCAGCTATAGAGAACAAGGTAGTGCCGATAAACAATATATAAAACCCTCACTGTTAGAAAGCCCACACTGCTTATGTTTACTAGTTCATAGTATTTTATATTATTCATTTTTTCTATGTGTATATTTAATTGTCCTACGTTACTGGACTCACCAGACTTTACCAACGGTCCCTGAACGCACCACAACCGTTACGTTCCGACGCCGTTGAACGAAGGCAGTTTACTTTTCCTTCATGTGGCTGCCGATAGATGGTGCTGTTTTCTTCGTCGTTTTAACCATCCGCCTGTTTTTTTTTAGTTTTTACTGTGCGTAGATGCCTAAAGGTGAGCTTAAAGGAGCTGTATGTAAGAGCAATGATAAAACGAATCATAAAATGACCCCGATATGTCAACAGACATTTAAAAATCATGTTCATTTCAAATACTTATGTCACTGACAACAGCACTCAAGCCAGGATATTCCAGTTTAAAAAGAGGAGTTGCAGCCCTCAACTGATGTTTATGTTGTCATTTTTTGTTTTGGCCTGAAGCTCCACCCTCCACCTATCTCCCAATCACCAAGTCAGTATTGTTTCTGAAGCTCCACCCTCCACCTATCTCCCAATCACCAAGTCAGTATTGTTTCTGAAGCTCCACCCTCCACCTATCTCCCAATCACCAAGTCAGTATTGTTTCTGAAGCTCCACCCTCCACCTATCTCCCAATCACCAAGTCAGTATTGTTTCTGAAGCTCCACCCTCCACCTATCTCCCAATCACCAAGTCAGTATTGTTTCGGCATCCGGGTTGCCAGTTCGGCTCTAATTATCGCAGCCATGGCAGCCTACGTTCCTGCTGCATTCTGCAGCCTACCTGGCAACCTCTGGTCGGGGGGAGGAGGGGGAGGGTACACGCCGATCAACAATATTTTGAAAGTGACTGCAGTACCAGTTTTGGACATTTCTTACAGACGGCTCCTTTAAATGACATTATAAGGTGAACTGAGCATCAGCATGTTTATCCGTTTACACTTTGTTGAAACTACAGTTAAATTGCTGTTATGTAATATATTAGTTATGCTACTATGTTCATTTCTATAGTTTATAAACCTCTTTGGAGGTGATATGTTAATATTAATTGGTCATTTGCTGTAATATTTGACTAATGAAACATGTATGTTATGTTTTTTACTTTGTATTCTGGTTTCAGTATATTAATACGTTTTTCTCTTGTTTGTATTGTTACAGAACACAGTTGATTAAATTCATTTGACCTGGAAATCCGTATCCGTGTCCTTTAACTTGGACACACATCCATACCTTGCCGCTCTAAACCAGATATTTCCTGGAGACCCCAATTCTCCTTTTTACTCACAAAAATAATTAAAATAGAGAAACATATTTTCTCATCATTCTTAAGTATGTAATTCCTATAATAGAGACTAAATTAAAACACAAAAGGGAATTCAATTACATTCATTTATTTTACATATTCTCAGTTTGTACAGCAGCTCAGAGGAAAGACCTCCAGAGGGTCATAGTACTACTGTAGTAGTACTGTAGTACTTTAGTACCGGCTGCCCTCTCTCCACACTGGAACACCTCCACCTCCCGTTGTAGTACTGTAGTACTGTAGTACTGTAGTACTGTAGTACTGTAGTACTGTAGTACTGTAATAAAAGACACTTCACACCCCAGGACACTCGCCGTTGGAACTGCTGCATTCTGGGAAACGATACAGACTCATGGAAACGAGGGCAAACGGACTCAAACACAGTTTTTATCCATCAGCAATAACCACCCTTAACAAAAACAGGAGCTAATGTCCAATAACAATAACAAAAATGATTGTATGCTGATGAAAGTTGTTGTGGGGTCTGTGTGTTGATGTGTGTGTGGAGGAGTGAATGTGTCTAGATATCTACAGGACTGTCTCAGAATATTAGAATATTGTGATAAAGTTCTTTATTTTATGTAATGCAATTAAAAAAACAAAAATGTCATACATTCTGGATTCATTTTTATTAGGGCCCGAGCACTTGCAGTGCGAAGGCCCTATTGTATTTGCAGGAATTTTTATTATTATTTTCCTGACAAAAGGAAGGCCTTTTTTGCCCCCCTAAACATGCCCAAAAAGTCACCAAATTTTGCACCCAAGTCAGGCCTGGCGAAAAATTTGATATTTAATGGTTTGCATTAATGGGCGTGGCAAAATGGCTCAACAGCGCCCCCTTGAAAACTTTGTGCCTCAAGCCCCACGATACGGTTTGACGTACATGGACGAAAATCGGTACACACCTGTATCATGGGACAACTTAAAGAAAAGTCTCTTGGCGTCATGCCCGAAACCGAACAGGAAGTCGGCCATTTTGAATTAGTTGTGTCATTTTGGCGAAATTTATGCCATTCCTTCGAAAGTTAATTCAGCCCGAACCGTAACGTGCACCCAAGTGTGTTATACATCAAAATGTGCGTCTCCATCCTGCGACTACACGCATTACTTTTCTCTTTCAAAAGCGTTACCGTGGCGACGCTAGACGCCAAAAAGCGCGGCCACCCTTCATCTGGTTGGTTCAGACAGAAAAAACTTTGCGCCTCAAGCCCCATAATACGGTTTGATGTACATGAACGAAAATTGGTACACTCCTGTATCATGTCGCAACTAAAAGAAAAGTCTCTTGGCGCCATGGCCGAAACCGAACAGGAAGTCGGCCATTTTGAACATTCTGAATTAATTGCGTAATTTTGGAGCAATATATGCCATTCCTTCGAGAGTTAATTCAGCCCAAACCGTATCGTGAACCCAGATGTGTTACACATCAAAATGTGCGTCTCCATCCTGCGACTACACGCATTACTTTTCTCTTTCAAAAGTGTTACCGTGGCGACGCTAGACGCCAACAAGCGGACCCCCCCTTCATCTGATTGGTCCATATTTGATAGTTCCCCAAAAGGCACCAAATTTGGCATGCAAGCCAGGCCTGGCGATAAATTTGATCTTTCATGGTTTGCATTAATGGGCGTGGCAAAATGGCTCAACAGCGCCCCCTAGAAAACTTTGTGCCTCAAGCCCCACAATACGGTTTGACGTACATGCACGAGAATCGCTACACACCTGTATCATGGCACAACTAAAAGAAAAGTCTCTTGGCGCCATGGGCGAAACCGAACAGGAAGTCGGCCATTTTGAATACATTGTGTCATTTTGGCGAAATTTATGCCATTCCTTCGGCAGTTAATTCAGCCCGAACCGTAACGTGCACCCAGGTGTGTTATACATCAAAATGTGCGTCTACATCCTGCGACACCACGCATTACTTTTCTCTTTCAAAAGTGTTAACGTGGCGACGCTAGACGCCAAAAGGCGCGCCCCCCCTTCATGTGATTGGTCCATATTTGATAGTTCTCCAAAAGTCACCAAATTTTGCATGCAAGCCAGGCTTGGCGATAAATTTGATATTTCATGGTTTGCATTAATGGGCGTGGCCTAACGGCTCAACAGCGCCCCCTAGAATACTTTTTTCTGCTATAACGTTTTAATGGTTTGACATAGGAAGTCGTGGGTGGTGTCATGGGACTCTGTAATGAGTCCTTAAGCTTCGTTGGCCTTAATTAGCCCCGCCCCTTCTTCTGATTGGTTGTCCCTTTTTTCTGCTATCTCTTGTACATACTCTTTTTCTACTTTTTATATTGCTCTTTTTATTATTTAATTATTTATTGGTTATTTCTATTTTACATTTTTTGTATAAAGCGTGTGTGTGTTTTGGCTGCTGCACGACTGAATTTCTCCTCTGGGAGATCAATAAAGTCGTCTATTCTATTCTATTCTATTCTATTCTATTCATTACAAATCAACTGAAATATTGCAAGCCTTTTATTATTTTATTATTGCTGATTATGGTTTACAGTTTAAGATTAAGATTCCCAGAATATTCTAATTTTTTGAGATACAGTAGGATATTTGAGTTTTCTTTAGAAAAAATAGGAAAACTACTGGTCTGATACTCTTCTCTTGAACATCCTTGAGAAGAATCCCCTCTTTTTCTTCTTTGCAGGAAGCTCTTGGAGTTCTGTTTGTTTGTTCTCCAAGCATTCGTTAATTTCACTGATAAGATTTTTCCCCTTCTTCAAGTCCAGCTTCCTCTCCAGCCATTCATCCATCTCGTTCTTAACTCGCAGCTTCTTCTCTTCCAAAACTGCTTTTTGACGGTTGACGTGCTGCAGCAGCGTCTCCTCCTTCGTCTGGAGGCGTTGAAGCGCTTCCATCCTTTCAATCTGCACCTCGTTCATTTGTCTTTCCTCTTGGTCTAATGTCTCCATCTGATTTTCCAGTCGTTCCTTGTCATCCCTCAGTTTTTTCATCTGTGGCTTCAGACTATTGTTTATTAATTTTAATTGTTTCGGGAATTCCTCCAATTTTAGATTGGATTGTTCTCTTAGAGATTTCTCCATCTCCAAGGTTTTCTTCTCATCTTCCACACGTTTCATTTCCTCCTTTAAATGTAAGGATTCCTGCATCAGCGTTTCCTTCTCTGTCTGGAGGTCTTGAATTTCAATCTTCATCTCATTCATTTGTCTTTTCTCTTGTTCCAATTTCTTCCTGTCTTTTTCCCTGTCATCCCTCAGTTTTTTAATCTGTGGCTGCAGTCTTTTCTTTACTAATGTTAATAGTTTTAGATTGGATTGTTCTCTTAGAGATTTCTCCATCTCCAGGGTTTTGTTTTCTTCTTCCAATTGTTTCATTTTCTTCTCCAAATTGAAGATCTGCTGCAGCATCTCTGTTTTCTCTCTCTGGAATTCTTGAAGACCTTTATCCATTTTAATCTTCATCTCACTGATTCTCTGTTCTGTTTGCATTTCTATTTCTCTCTGATGTTTCTTATTTGATTTCACAAGTTCATCTTTCTCCAGGTCCAATCTTGTTTTCTGCTCCATCAAAGCCGTTCTCTCCTTCTCATTCTCCCGTTTAGTTTCTTCCATATCCCTTTCGGATTTTTCTCTTATCTCAACTTTTTCCTCCTCCAAGTTGAAGATCTGCTGCAGCAGCATTTCCTTCTCTGTCTGTAGTTCTTGGAGACCTTTATCCATTTTAATCATAGTCTCGTTGATTTCTCTTTTCTCCTGTTCCAATGTTTCCCTGTCTTTTTCCAGTTTTTCCCTGTCATCCCTCAGTTTTTTCATCTTTGTCGGCAGTCTATTCTTTACCAATGTTAATTGTTTCGTTAATTCCTCCAATTCTAGATTTGATTGTTCTCTTAGAGATTTCTCCATCTCCAAGGTTTTGTTTTCTTCTTCCAATTGTTTCATTTTCTTCTCTAAATTGAAGATCTGCTGCAGCATCTCTTCCTTCTCTCTCTTTAGTTCTTGGAGACCATTATCCATTTTAATCTTTGTCTCGTTGATTTCTCTTTTCTCCTGTTCCAATGTCTCCCTGTCTTTTTCCAGTTTTTCCTTGTCATCCCTCAGTTTTTTCATCTGTGGCGGCAGTCTATTCTTTACCAATGTTAATTGATTTGTTAATTCCTCCAATTTTAGATTTGATTGTTCCCTTAGAGATTTCTCCATCTCCAAAGTTTTCTTCTCATCTTCCACAAGTTTCTTTTCCTCCTTTAATTGTAAGGATTGCTGCATCAGCGTTTCCTTCTCTGTCCGGAGGTGTTTAAGGTCTACTTCTATTTCTCTCTGATGCTTTTTATTTGATTTCACAAGTGCATCTTTCTCCAGGTCCAATCTTGTTTTCTGCTCCATCAAAGCCGTTCTCTCCTTCTCATTCTCCCGTTTACTTTCTTCCATATCCCTTTCGGATGTTTCTATTATCTCAACTTTTTCCTCCTCCAAGTAAAACATCTGCTGCAGCAGCATTTCCTTCTCCGTCTGTAGTTCTTGGAGACCTTTATCCATTTCAATCTTTGTCTCATTCATTTGTCTTTTCTCCAGCTCTAATGTCTCCCTCTCCTTTTCCAGAGTTTTCTTGTCATCCTCCACTTTTCTTGCCTGCAGCTGCAGATGATTATTTTCTAATTTCAATTGTTGCTTGGCTTCCTCCACGTTTACCTCGGATTGCTCTGTTATAGATTTCTGCATCTCCAAAGTTTTCTTCTCTTCTTCCAGGAGATTTTGTTGTTCTTTTAATTGTAAGGATTGCTGCAGCAGCGTTTCCTTCTCTGTCTGAAGTGCTTGAAGAGTTTTCTCATTTTGAATCTTCATCTCATTCATTTGTCTTTTCTCCTGTTCCAGTTTCTCCCTCTCCTCTTCCAGCTGTTTCCTGTCATCATCCAGACTATTCTTTATTAATGTAAAATATTTGATGTTTTCCTCCAGTTTTCCATGCTGCTGCAGCAGCATTTCCTCCTCCGTCTGGAGGTGTCGAAAGCCTTCCTTCATTTCAATCTTCATCTCATTCATTTGTCTTTTCTCCTGTTGCAATGTCTCCCTCTCCTCTTCCAGCTGTTTCCTGTTATAATCCAGACTATTCTTTATTAATGTTAATTGTTTCGAGAATACCTCCAATATTAGATTGGATTGTTCTCTTAGAGATTTCTCCGTCTCCAAGGTTTTGTTTTCTTCTTCAGATTGTTTCATTTTCTTCTCTAAATTGAAGATCTGCTGCAGCATCTCCGTCTTCTCTCTCTGGAATTCTTGAAGACCTTCCTCCATTTGAATCTTCATCTCACTGATTCTCTGTTCTGTTTGCATTTCTATTTCTCTCTGATGTTTTTTATTTGATTTCACAAGTTCATCTTTCTCGAAGTCCAATCTTGTTATCAGCTGCATCAAATCCATTTTCTCTTGGTCATTCTCCCGTTTAATTTGTTCTATATCTCTTTTTGTCTCTTCTAGTTGATGTTTTTCCTCCCAGTCGGTGAATTGCTGCTGCAGCTTCTTTATCTTTCCCTCTAGTTCTTCACGGATTTCCTCCATTTCTGTTTTCAAGACTTTTGTTGCTTCTATTTCCAATTGTTTCCCGTCCTCTTTTATTGATTTCTTATCTCCCTCTATAGTTTTTCCTTCTTGCTGAAGCCTCTTTTCCTCGTTTTGCTCCATTTCCGTTTCAATTCCACAATTAAACAATTCCAATTCGAAGTCCGGATTGAAATCTGAATCCCAGTCCAGATTGTCTTGGTCCATCAAATAAATGTGTTCTCTGTCATTTGGTGGATTGCAGCTTGGATTCTTGTTTTGAACGTCAATGGGGGGATCGTAAGAGGAGAAGTACCTAACCTCTTCAAGTGGGGTCTTAAATGACACCTGTTTCTTCAGCTTCTTTTTCTGTGACTTAGTTTTCTTATAATTTTCTTCAATTTCTCCCTCAATAAAGTCCAACTCACTTTTCTCCAGATCCAGTTCTTGGAAACTGGATTCCTGGTCTTCCCTTTGCACGTCCAAGTTCCACTTTGATGATTGCAGTGTTTCTATTTCTCTCTCATGTTTTTTATTTGATTTCACAAGTTCATCTTTCTCCAGGTCCAATCTTGTTTTCTGCTCCATCAAATCCATTTTCCCTTCGTCATTCTCCTGTTTAATTTGTTCAATATCTCTTTTTGTCTCTTCCAGTAATTGATGTTTTTCCTGCTGCTGCAGCTTCTTTTTCTTTCCCTCTAGTTCTTCACGGATTTCCTCCAGTTCTGTTTTCAAGACTTTTGTTGCTTCTAGTTCCAATTGTTTCCCGTCCTCTTTTATTGATTTCTTATCTCCCTCTATAGTTTTTCCTTCTTGCTGAAGCCTCTTTTCCTTGTTTTGCTCCATTTCCGTTTCAATTCCAGAATCAGAGAATTCCAATTTGAATCCCAGATTTAAATCTTCATCAGAGTCCAGGTTCACCAAATAAATGGAATCCAGTTCTTGGAAACTGGATTCCAGGTCTTCCCTTTGCCCGTCCAAGTTCCACTTCGATGATTGCAGCGTTTCTATTTCTCCCTCATGTTTTTTATTTGATTTCACAAGTTCATCTTTCTCGAGGTCCAATCTTGTTTTCTGCTCCATCAAAGCAGTTCTCTCCTTCTCATTCTCCCGTTTAGTTTCTTCCATATCTCTTTCTGATGTTTCTATAATCTTATTTTTTTCCTCCTCCAAGTTGAAGATCTGCTGCAGCAGCGTTTCCTTCTCCGTCTGTAGTTCTTGGAAACCTTTATCCGTTTTAATCATTGTCTCGTTGATTTCTCTTTTCTCCAATTGCAATTTTTCCTTTTGCTCCTCCAGTTGTTTCTCGTCATTCTCCATTTCTTTGGAGAATGCCAATTTGAAGTCCAGATTTAAATCTGAATCCAAGTCCACCAAATAAATGTGTTCTCTGTCATTTGGTGGATTGCAGCTTGGATTCTTGTTTTGAACTTCAATGGGGGGATCGTCAGAGGTGAAATACGTAACCTCTTCAAGTGGGGTCTTAAATGACCGCTTTTTTCTCAGATTTAGTCTGGAAGTCATTTCTGTAGTCAAATTAATACGTTACTTTGTCTTGCAGAATAATAATAATTATTATTATTATGAATCCGTTACTGTGTCTTGCAGAATAATAATAATAATTATTATTGTTATTAATACTTTACTTAGTCTCTCAGAATAATAATAATTAGTATTATTGTTATGAATACGTTATTTTGTCTTGCAGAATAATAATAATAATTATTATTATTGTTATTAATCCGTTACTTTGTCTTGCAGAATAATAATAATTATTATTATTATTGTTATTAATCCGTTACTTTGTCTTGCAGAAGTGTGTCACTAGTTCTAGCTCCTCAAAGGAATGATTCTGAAGGGAAAAATCACCGTATTTATACGATGGTGCGATGATGTCACCCCGCGTCATTCTTTGAAGTTTAACGTTCTACAACGGTCGCCATGGCAACCAACGTCGCCGCCATATTGGATATGGCAAGACTGCGCTGTAAACTAATACAAGTAAAGTCCCACCCAGAGGCGGATCTATGGAGT
The DNA here is from genome assembly GCF_033807715.1 of Cololabis saira. Taxonomy (NCBI): domain Eukaryota; kingdom Metazoa; phylum Chordata; class Actinopteri; order Beloniformes; family Belonidae; genus Cololabis; species Cololabis saira. The sequence continues at coordinate 47,047,165 of NC_084588.1, read as the reverse complement.
GGCTATACTTGCGCTCAAGCCACGAATGTTTTTCCAAAAAACTAAACAAAACAAAAAAAATCGTCTGGTCTAAATGTTCAATTCGGGCGCATGCGCAGCGCAAACACCAGCGGCAGGTGAAGCGGTCGCTCTGAGCGCATGCGCAGACCGCTGCCGGTGTTCTGTCGATTTCTGCTGCTTCGTCTAAAAATGCTACCGCCGCATAAACCAGTAGCGTCTATCTGTCGAGTTTTGCTACCCTATCAGAAAATACTCCCTAATGGTTTTCTACCTTTGTAGAGCTACAATTTTACTGTGTTTTACTCCCTAAACCACTTCCTTGTCCTTTGCCAGGCCGTCATTGTAAATAAGAATGTTCTTAATGACCTGCCTGGTTAAATAAAGGAGAATGACTGAATGAATATCAAATAAAGCGATATCATTGGTTTTTTTTCCTCTTTGTCGTATAATGTTCACAAAATGTAATGCAATTAATGTCATGGGTCATGTATTTTGAAGGATCAAATACTCAACATCCCATATTATCAACTTTAAATCAATATTTCAGGGGTAGCAAAATTTGATAGTCCAGTAACATCCTATCAAATAATGCTCCCGTCACTTAATGCATTCATTCAGGTAAGATACTAATCACCTCACTGCCACTGCAGGATGAATCTCAGCATTCTCATACATCAATTCATCCATTTTAAATCAATATTTCAGGGGTAGCATAATTTGATAGTCCAGTAACATCCTATCAAATAATGTTCCTGTCACTTAATGCATTCAGGGCACGGGAAGCATCTAAAATGATCTCTGCTGGCCGATACTGCACCGCAAAATATCTAAAATTATCTAAATATCTTAAAATATTTGCCTGCGCCCAGAGGTGTCAAGTAACGAAGTACAAATACTTTGTTACCTTACTTAAGTAGAAATTTTGGTTATCTATACTTCACTGGAGTAATTATTTTTCAGACAACTTTTTACTTTTACTCCTTACATTTTCACGCAATTATCTGTACTTTTTACACCTTACATTTTAAAAACAGCCTCGTTACTCTATTTCATTTCGGCCTTTAAATAAAAACTATCCAGTTAAATTGCTCCATCCGGATAGAGTGAATTTGGTTGTGGTTGTTTCAGATGTTCTTGTCCAGTTTTGTTCTTACATCCGTTCCCTCAGATTCCTGCAACTAAACTTGGATGTACATTCCAATAAAGGTTAGGATAAATGATAACATGCCTCTGAAGTTTGGAAGCATATGAGGAACTTGAATATAGTTCCTCATATGCTTCCATACTGAAGTTTGACTTTTTGCACCTTTTTGGCTTTTCTCCTTAATGGCTTTTTCCCCCTTACATTACTTTTACTTTTATACTTTAAGAAGTTTTGAAACCAGTACTTTTATACTTTTAATTGAGTAAAACACTTGAGTTGATACTTCAACTTCTACAGGAGTATTTTTAAACTCTAGTATCTATACTTCTACCTGAGTAATGAATGTGAATACTTTTGACACCTCTGCCTGCGCCCAAATTGAAAATTTTTTAATTTCACCGTGCCGCGCTGTGACGACATCTCGGCGCGTCCAATAGGAGAGAAGGTGGTGGAAGGTGAAAAAAACTTGCAGGTTGTAGATCAGAGAGGATCAAGATGGAAGAAAAAATAATGACGGCTGTGAGTCCGTGTGAGGAGCTGTGGGATACAAGATGCAGGCCTGTTGTGACCTCAATAAAAAGGAACAAAAGTGGAGAGAAATCTCCTACAATTTGGGCATACCAGGTGTAAAGGACTCCAGTTCATAAAAGTTTACAGTTAAAAATTCATGTTTCTATTGTTATGCTGCTTTTATTTTGTTATATTCTTTCAACACGGAAGTGCTTTTATTTTGAAGAGACAGAAAACTAAACTGATGAAAAAGGAATGTAAACAGTAAAACGGTTCACGGTAAAACGGTCAAACATATAGGAATACAAAGACAATTAAAGCTGCGAGCAGCGATGAACGGGCCCTCGCACTCACGGCCACCGCCCCCATAAGCATATCAGACATGACACCACCCATGACTTTCTATATCAAACCATTTAAAAGTTATAGCAGAAAATAGGGACAACCAATCAGAAGAAAGGGCGGGGCTAATTCAGGCCAATGAAGCTCAAGGACTCAATACCGAGTCCGATGACACCACCCACGAGTCTTTATGTCAAACCATTCAAAAGTTATGGCAGAGAAAAGTTTTCTAGGGGGCGCTGTTGAGCCATTTTGCCACGCCCATTAATGCAAACCATGAAATATCACATTTTTCGCCAGGCCTGGTTTGCATGCCAAATTTGGTAATTTTTGGGGCACGTTTAATAATTAATAATAATAATTCATTTTATTTAGCGGCGCCTTTCAAGTCACCCAAGGTCACCTTACAGAATAAAACAAAAACAAAAATACAATAGAAATACAAATACAGGAAATACAATAGAAATACAATAGAAATTATAATACATACACATATACAATGGACAACCGAGGTGCAACAGTACAGATAACGCGACAGTATGGTGGAAAGTAGTGTGTGGTGACCGGTCAAAGTGAATGGGCAAGTTTAAACAGGTGAGTCTTGAGTTGCGTTTTGAATGTGGTGATGGAGTCTATTTGTCTTATGTGTGGGGGGAGGGAGTTCCAGAGTCTGGGTGCCGTACAACTGAAAGCTCAGGCACCCATGCTGCTAAGGTGTGAGGTGGGAGTGGAAAGAAGTCCAGCAGAGGTTGAGCGGAGGGTACGGGAGGGGGTGTATTCTTAAGTCACAGAGGTAGGTGGGGGCTAGGTTGTGAAGAGCTTTGTGGGTGAGGAGGAGGTTTTTGTAAATGATACGGTATTGGACTGGGAGCCAGTGGAGTTGGATAAGGACGGGGGTGATGTGGTCAGATGACTTGATGCGGGTGATGATTCGGGCGGCCGAGTTCTGAATGAGTTGCAGTTTGTCGGTGAGTTTGGTTGGGAGGCCAGTGAGGAGAGCATTACAGTAATCGATACGGGATGTGACGAATGAGTGGACCAGAATTTCGGTGCTGGATTGGGACATTGCTGGACGGAGTCTGGAGATGTTGCGGAGGTGGAAGAATGCAGTCTGGGTGATGTTGTGGATGTGAGGTGCAAATGAGAGTGTATTGTCCAGAATGACGCCGAGACTCTTGACGTGGGGGGAAAAGGGTACCGGGAAGCCGTCGATGATGATGGGAGGGGCGGGAGAGGGTTGTGACTTGGTGAGGGTGGATTTGGAGCCGATGAGAAGAGCCTCAGTTTTATTGCCGTTGAGTTTTAGGAAGTTATTGCTCATCCAGGTATTGATGTCGTGTAGGCAGGTGGTGAGGGAAGCGGGAGGAATGGCAGCGGTGGGGTTGGACGAGATATATATCTGAGTGTCATCGGCGTAAGTGTGAAAATGGACCCCATGGTGACGGAGAATTGAACCTAGGGGTAGGAGGTAGATGGTGAAGAGAAGTGGACCCAGTACTGACCCCTGGGGGACACCCATTGTGACACCCGTGCACCCGGATTTATGGTTCTTTAGTTGGACAAACTGTTGACGGTCAGTGAGGTAAGATGAAAGCCAGGAGAGTGCAACACCAGTGATCCCAATGCAAGCCAGGAGGTCCAGGAGTATTGGGTGAGAAATGGTGTCGAAAGCTACGCTGAGGTCCAGGAGGATGAGGATGGTGAGTAGGCCAGAGTCAGCTGCACAGAGGAGGTCGTTAGTGATTTTAACCAGGGCTGTTTCAGTGCTGTGATTGGGGCGGAAACCGGATTGGAAGGGTTCGTGGAGGTTATTTAAATTGAGGTGGGACTGTAATTGTGCTGCTACCACCTTTTCCAGAGTTTTGGAGATGAAGGGAAGGTTGGAGATGGGCCTGTAGTGATTGAGGTCAGATGGGTCTGCACCTGGTTTTTTTAGGGTGGGTGTGATGGCAGCTAGTTTGAGGATTGGGGGAACGGTTCCAGTGGTGAGGGAAGAATTAATTATTTTGGTAATCATAGGGGAAATGGATGGCAGACATGCTTTGACAAGCAGGGTGGGGAGGGGATCAAGCTGACAGGTGGTGGTTTTGGCTTTACGAATTAGTTCTGAGATGGTGTGTTCTGATACCGGAGTGAAATTGGTGAGAGGACTGGAGAGGGGTTGGTTGGTGGTGGTTATCCATGGTGGGTCATTTGTGGAAGAGCGTGTTGAGGCCAGTTGGTGGTGAATGATGTTGATTTTGGAGCTGAAGAAGTCCAGGAAGGCGGTGCACTGGTCAGTGGAGATGTCTGGAGGGAGGGTTTTTGGAGGCTGAAGTAAGCGGTTGACGGTTGAAAAAAGGACTCTATTGTTTCCTGTGGCAGAATTAATGAGGTTGGAGTAATACGATGATTTGGCAGTATTAAGAGCGTTTTTGTAGAGCTGAAGGTGATCGGAGTACATTTGGATGTGCACAGTGAGTCTGGTCCTTTTGTAGAGTCGCTCCAGTTGACGGCCTGTGGATTTGAGCTGGTGGAGGTCAGGGGTGAACCAGGGGGCAGAGTGGGTAAATGAAACTGAGCGGGTTTTAAGTGGAGCCAGGGCAGTGAGAGAGGAGGAGAGACAGTTATTGTAGTGTTGTACCAGATCGGCAGGGGAGGGGGATGAGGGGGGATTGGGGAAGGAGCTGATAAGGGTAGAGAGATCTGTGGGGTTGATGTGTTTGATGTTTCTGAAGGAGATGATCCGTTGTTCTTTGACTTTGTGCAAATGGGTGTGGATGTCATAAAGTATGGCTTTGTGGTCCGAGATGGGGAAGTCCATGATAGTGAGGTTGGCGGGAGTTATGTCTGTGCAGCAGATTAAATCGAGGATGTGACCTTTGCTATGTGTTGCGAGGTTGACGTGTTGTGTGATACCAAGGCAGTTCAGGAGTGATGTGAAGTCGTTTGCTAGGGTGCAGGATGGGTCGTCAATATGAATGTTGAAATCACCGTGGAGGATAACACGGAGGATTTAGGGGGAAAAAAGGCCCTCATTTCGTCAGAAGAAAGAAAGAAAGAAAGAAAGAAAGAAAGAAAGAAAGAAAGAAAGAAAGAAAGAAAGAAAGAAAGAAAGAAAGAAAGAAAGAAAGAAAGAAAGAAAGAAAGAAAGAAAGAAAGAATTCCTACAGATGCACTGTAAGTGCTTGGGCCCTAATAAACGGAAAAGGAAGGACAAAAAGGGGAGCGTTAGCTCCAGTCGAGAGGGCAACAAGGTAGTTTATTTCATTTATTTGTCTGTCAGTTTGAGTTTGTGAGAAGTTTTGGTACCAACGTAGTTTAAGTTAACTGTTATTGTATAGTTTTCTTTATTTTATGCAGCTCTTACGTTGGTCTAACGGTGGTTTATGGATCCCAGAAACGCGTAATAAACTACATGATGAGACCATCAGTCCAGACTTGCTTTGATTTCGACTGGGATGCTACACAATATATATCCCCCCTCACAAAAATAATACAAATAGAGAAACATATTTTCTTATCAACAAAGCACATTTTACATAAGCATATTTAAACATTTTCAAGTAACAAAATATTTGAACCATTTTTCAGATTTTTTCAGTTATTTTATTGCCTGAAAAATGGTTCAAATATATTCCGTTATTTATTACCCCTCCAAACCCACCCCTCGGACCTAAGAGTTTGATGAAAACAATTAAGAATTAATAATAAGGAAAAGAGACAAAAAATATAATACAACAATAAAAAACAAACAAACAAAAAGGACAAAATAAAACAAAAGCAAAATATGATAATATCAAAAACTGGACAAGGATAGCTGCAACAAGGTATTCTATATCAATTTTAAATACATCTCTCAAGTTTGGCTTTAATATGATCTGCTGCCATAAACCAAAATAACATATTTAGTTGTTTTGCATTCTGGATTTGGGCTGTAGATATTTCCAGATAGATAATATCAAGAAAAGTCAAACACCAATGATGTTAAGCGTGTGGTGGTTTCCATCTCACTGCAATTATCTTTTTTGCTGCTGTAACAACAGCAAGTAAGATTTGTTTTTGACATAGTGAAGCATTAATTTCAAATTTCTAGTGACTAATATGTACAACAAATCTTTTAATGCCTTTAACCTTTTGAGTAGTTGAGTTTTTATTTCAGAAATGTTTCTGTGGAGAGGAAACAACACTTCACGCTGCGGCTGCTTGTTTCTGAGCAGAGTAAAGTGTCGAAGGGGTGAAACTATGGAACCGCCTGGATGAGGAACTAAAAAAAAGTAGCTCAATTTACAAATTAAAAAAAAATGATAAATCTAAAATAATAGATAAATATAGAACACTAATATAAATTAAAGCTGCAAGCAGCGATGAACGGGCCCTCGCACTCACAGCCACCGCCCCCCATAAGCATATCAGAAATGACACCACCCACGACTTCCTATGTCAAATCATTCAAAAGTTATAGCAGAAAAAAGGGACAACCAATCAGAAGAAGGGGCGGGGCTAATTCAAGCCAATGAAGGTCAAGGACTCCATACAGAGTCTGATGACACCACCCACGACTCTCTATGTGAAACCATTCAAAAGTTATAGCAGGAAATAGGGACAACCAATCAAAAGAAGGGGTGGGGCTAATTTTCACTAATTATGGTCAAGGACTCAATACCGAGTCCCATGACACCACCCACGACTCTTTATGTCATACCATTCAAAAGTTATGGCAGAGAAAAGTTTTCCAGGTGGCGCTGTTGAGCCATTTTGCCACGCCCATTAATGCAAACCATTAAATATCAAATTTATTGCCAGGCCTGGCTTGCATGCAAAATTTGATGACTTTTGGAGAACTATCAAATATGAACCAATCAGATGAAGGGGGGCGCGCTTTTTGGCGTCTAGCATCGCCACGGTAACACTTTTGAAAGAGAAAAGTAATGCGTGTAGTCGCTGGGTGGAGACGCACATTTTGATGTAAAACACACCTGGGTGCACGTTACGGTTTGGGCGGTATTAATTGCCGAAGGAATGGCATAAATTGCGCCAAAATTACACAATTAATTCAAAATGGCCGACTTCCTGTTCAGTTTCGGCCATGGCGCCAAGAGACTTTTCTTTAAGTTGCGACATGATACAGGTGTGTACCGATTTTCGTGCATGTACGTCAAACCGTATTGTGGGGCTTGAGGCACAAAGTTTTCCAGGTGGCGCTGTTGAGCCATTTTGCCACGCCCATTAATGCAAACCATTAAATATCAAATTTATCGCCAGGCCTGGCTTGCATGCCAAATTTGGTGCCTTTTGGGGAACTATCAAATATGGACCAATCAGATGAAGGGGGGTGCGCTTTTTGGCGTCTAGCGTCGCCACGGTAACACTTTTGAAAGAGAAAAGTAATGCCCGTAGTCGCAGGATGGAGACGCATATTTTGATGTATAACACACCTGGGTGCACGTTACGGTTCGGGCCGTATTAATTCTCGAAGGAATGGCATATATTGCTCCAAAATTACGTGATTAATTCAGAATGTTCAAAATGGCCGACTTCCTGTTCGGTTTCGGCCATAGCGCCAAGAGACTTTTCTTTAAGTTGCGACATGATACAGGTGTGTACCGATTTTCGTTCATGTACGTCAAACCGTATTATGGGGCTTGAGGCGCAAAGTTTTTTCTGTCTGAACGAATCAGATGAAGGGTGGGCGCGCTTTTTGGCGTCTAGCGTCGCCCCGGTAACGCTTTTGAAAGAGAAAAGTAATGCGTGTTGTTGCAGGATGGAGACGCACATTTTGATGTATAACACACTTGGGGGCACATTACGGTTCGGGCCGTATTAACTGCCGAAGGAATGGCATAAATTGCGCCAAAGTGACACGATTAATTCAAAATGGCCGACTTCCTGTTCGGTTTCGGCCATGTCGCCAAGAGACTTTTCTTTAAGTTGTGTACTGATACAGGTGTGTAGCGATTTTCGTGCATGTACGTCAAACCGTATTGTGGGGCTTGAGGCACAAAGTTTTCCGGGGGGCGCTGTTGAGCCATTTTGCCACGCCCATTAAAGTAAACCATTAAATATCAAATTTTTCGCCAGGCCTGACTTGCATGCAAAATTTGGTGACTTTTTGGGCACGTTTAGGGGGGCAAAAAGGCCCTCCTTTCGTCAGAAGAAAGAAAGAAAGAAAGAAAGAAAGAAAAATTCCTACAGATACAATAGGGCCTTCGCACTGAAGGTGCTCGGGCCCTAATTATCTTCATATTAAATTATGCAACTTTCCTCCTGCAGCTGTCCTCAATCGTGAGTGACCACATTTATTTTCTTCTCTTCTTTGTTCATTTTCTTTGTTTTGTTCGTTCGTTTCGTTTTCTTCTTATTAGCATCTTTTTTTTTCTGTAGTCTGCCTTTTGTTGAAAAGGATTGGCAAAATAAGCCATGAGGCTTCAGCTTATACCTTTTTAGTCAAAAAAAAATGACCTGTGTGTATACATATACAGTGTGTGTATGCAAACATCTTAAAATGTAAATAACCAAAACAAAAAAAATAAACTAAGCTAACTAATCTCATCACCTTTTTAGTCTCTCTCGGTGCAAAATAACAGTAATTCCCCCCTTTTCTTTTTTTTTAACAATCTTCCCTACAAAGTACTGCTTCTTACCTTATGTCATTCAATGTTATATGAGTTTAAAAAGGTCTCCAATGTAAACAAGTGTAATGCTTTCTTGGAATAATGCCTTTTAGTTGACTTTGTATCAGCAAATCTGTACTGTCATGAAACTGTACCTGATCCTATGCAATTCTTCTAATAAATTATTCAATCAATCAATCAATCAAGCTAAGCTAAGCTAAAGAGGATGAGGATGAAACCTCTTCTCATCCTTCCATCGCCAGAAACAAACACGTGAGTGAAGAACCCGGGTTGCCAGATCCTGCAGTTTCCAGTCTAAAGTTCTGCAAAACTCCCCCAAAACACACAAACAGCCCAAAAACACACAAACAGCCCCCATTACAAGTTGATTTTTAGGTTTGAAAACAGGTTATGAAACACTCAGAGTCTGATATTCATCTTTTTAGAATAATGTTTCTTCATTATTGCTCATTAACAGAAAATACATCTTTTAATTTGTACAAACATTCTTTAAAACACAAGAATCTTCAAATGTCTTTAAATGAACCGGAAAGTCGGGCTCGTCTTTGTTCAACTGGACTCCTGGACGTTTCAGGTACAGAAACTATTTTATCTTTTATCTAATGACTGAGTGCAGATGTGCAGATGTTCTGGTCCGTTTGCTCGCTGGACGGATGGAACTACTCCGTCTCCACTCGGCCCTGGAGCAGAAGTAGACGCTTCTCCAGGGTTTACGCCTTCAAACGACGTGGTTTAAACAGCGTTTCTGGTCCGTGGAGGGATGAAGACGTCAGAGGAGCAGCTTTAACGGACCGGAGACATCGGAGTGGGAGGAACCTCAGCCTGGTTCTGATGGATGTTTTCCCAGGGGTCGGTCGTTCGGGCCGTAGAACCACAAACACTCAAAACATTTGTGTGTGCCAATTATTAGATTTGTGAGTACCGTATTTTCCACACTATAAGGCGCACCTGTAAGCCTTTAATTTTCTAAAAAAACGGCAGTGCGCCTTATATATGATCATTACGGTCATTTCTGTTACTGTAGTCAGGGGGATTGTGGGTAATGTAGTTGGTTTTGCTGAAGTAAAGGTGCTAAAAACGTCAGGAATCGTCACAGAGCTGGTTTTTATTTTGTTAATAAAGTTTGACATACGTTACTTTTTATTCTTGTTTTTTTTTGCATTTGCTGTAGGATTTTGTAGCATTTCCTGTAGCAGCTCCATAGGGTAGATACGTAACTCAACCCCAGCCACTATAGTACGGTATTTTAACATATATTTAGTGCGCCTTATAGTGCAGAAAATACTAGGGGCGTAACAATATATCGTGCCACGAAATTTCGCGATACAAAAACGTCACAATACGTGTCGTGGAGGTGACAACCTGTATCGCGATATTGGGTTATTAATATTAATCTATTGTGTTGATTAGAAACGCGCATCCGACCGCGACCGCGCGGACCAAAATCTTACTCCGCTCAGAAGAAAGTAGTCCCGTTTTGCGGTCCTGTTTTGAGCTCTGAACCTTTACTTATTTAAGTCTGGTGTAGAGTTAAGCCTTACCTTATTAAATTAAACCTTTTTGGGGTCGTGAGTAGGATAAACACGGGGAAACTTCTGCTGAGTTCCAGTGTACTTCAATGTCCGCTCAACAGCGTAGGATTTTAGAACATCAACACAGCACCTAGTGCCGTACTGTGGCGTATCACTCCGCCCAATCTAAAACATACTAACAACTGATATACTGACTAGTGTAATTATAGTCCCTGATTTACAGAATATAAAGAATATATTTATAAAATAATGAACCCTGAATTACCAAAATAACCTTCTTAACAAAAATAAATATCCTCTTACACTTATAAGGTGAGCAAGAATCAATCTTTTTTATGATGTAAAATTGTATGTATTTATTTACTTGTATTTATTTATTCAATTTTAGTAAAATCATACATGAGAGAAACTATTCAGTTTGTGGCTAAATATTTTTACTTCTATGAAACTGAAGATACATAATGCAAACCTGACATTTACTTTTAGTTCAGTTTGTGGAAAATGGTTGGCCTGGCTTTCTCTTTAAAACTTAAACAGTTAGAAAGCATTACAAACTGTAACAATAAGGCAAACGCACAGCATTGTTTTGTATTTTGTGTCTTTCAAATAAAAGACAATTTTTCCAGTCATATATCCCTCTATCAAGGTTGTTAAAAAATACTGCTATAATATCGTATCGTATCGTTATCGTGACCTCAATATCGTGTATCGTACCGTATCGTGAGATTAGTGTATCGTTACACCCCTAGAAAATACGGTAACTTGCTGGAAGTTACACACAAAACTATAATTATGAATTAAAAAAGCCTCCTACACACAAATGGTTAAATACACACCAATCCCACAAAGCTGCAGATACGTAGAAATGGTTTTGAGACTCTTTTCCTCCAAAAAGCCTCACAGATTCTTCCTACATGGTGCGTTTAAGGACTGGTGGAAAGCTGGGACATCTGAAGCAACGACACAAACGTTCACTCATTCACATGCACACATGAGCAGAGCTGTGCACTAACACACTTATTTTATCAGGAATTAATATATTTCATCCAGCAAACTGACATTTTTGCTAATTTGACTTGCGTTTTTTCCTGAACTAAATGTTTCTACCTGAACTAAATGTTTCTACCTGAACTAAATGTTTTTACCTGAACTAAATGTTTTTTCCTGAACTAAATGTTTCTACCTGAACTAAATTTTTCTACCTGAACTAAATGTTTTTTCCTGAACTAAATGTTTCTACCTGAACTAAATGTTTTTTCCTGAACTAAATGTTTTTTCCTGAACTAAATGTTTCTACCTGAACTAAATTTTTCTACCTGAACTAAATGTTTTAACCTGAACTAAATGTTTCTACCTGAACTAAATGTTTCTACCTGAACTAAATGTTTTAACCTGAACTAAATGTTTCTACCTGAACTGCTCATGTGAAACACGTAACTGATGGTTGAGGAGCTGGATGGTCCAAACGATTTAATTTGCTACATTGATCCAACGCAAAATAATTAAAACCTGTGCTTATTAATCACAAAACACAGTTTAAACATTATGACCAAGTCCGCTCCGACCCGGTGTGTCAGTGTTCACCACAGACAGACTGCAGCTTCACCAGGACCAACGATGATGGTTGATGTTGATCCAGGACCGACCTGGTTAAGGAGCATCAAACTCACTCTTATCTACACGGAAATAACACTAAAATATAAAGAAGGCTTCCCAAAGAAGGAAACTGAAGATGTGCAGCTATATATAGATATATGTAGACTATATGCACTTTGTTCCCTCCAGTTCTGCAGCTTTAGCCCCGCCCACTGCAGGCGTCGACAGCAGCAGCTTCCAGTGTGAATGTTCCATAATGGGAGGTAACCAAGTATCAGGGAAATAACTCAGATGACCCAGCTTTCCACCAGTCCTTAAACGCACCATTTAGGACGAATCTGTGAGACTTCTTGGAGGAAAAGAGTCTCAAAACCATTTGATTGTGTGTGACCCTGCACGTGTATTTAATTATTTGTGTGTTTAGGAGGCCTTTTGAATTCCTAATTATTGTTTTGTCAGTAACTTTGAGCAACTTCTGCACACAAATGTTTTGAGAGGATTTTCTCTCCGTATATCGTATTAAGTCGGCGTCCCAACACACAGTGCCTAGATGGTTCTGCAGAAACAACATTTGGTCCCTTTTCAGCCAAAAAAACCCTCCGATCGGCTACAATGCCGTCATGGCGTCTTTCAGCTCCTGCAGGACCTCGGCGCCGCTGCTCCAGGGCACCACCCTGGCCCTGAGGGGGGCGCCGTCCTGGGCCCCCTGCTTGTTCTGCTGGTCCTGCTGGTCCTGGACCTCCTGCCGGGCCAGCAGCTTCTCCAGGGAGTAGCCGCGGCGCGGCAGGGCCACGTCGTGGCCCCGCAGGGCCGCCGTGGGGCAGAGGTCGTTCCCGCCGTCGCCCACGTACAGCACCCGCCCGTAGCCGGTGCCGGCGGCGGCCCGACGGGCCAAGAACTCCTCCAGAACCGCCCGCTTGCACAGGTTGACGGGGCAGGAGGGGCAGGCGTGGTCGTGGTGGGGCCGAACCTCCAGGGCCCCCGAGGGCCCGAACTCCGCCGGGTTGGTGAACACCTACACGAAAATAAGTTCCTGGGGTCAATAATTGATTATAAACTTTGCTGGAAATCACATACAATTAAAGCTGCAAGCAGTGATGAACAGGCTCTCACGCGTGCAATATTCACCAATAAAGGTCAAGGACTTGAAACTAAGTCCGATGACACCACCCAGGGGCGGGGCTAATTTGCACCAATTAAGGTGAAGGAGTCAATACCGAGTTCGATGACACCACCCACGACTCTGTATGTCAAACCATTCAAAAGTTATGGCAGAAAATAGGAACTATCAAATATGGACCAATCAGATGAAGGGGGGCACGCTTTTTGGCGTCTATCTTCGCCATGGTAACGCTTTTGAAAGAGAAAAGTAATGCACATTGTCGCAGGATCGAGACGCACATTTTGATGTATAACACACCTGGGTGCACGTTACGGTTCGGGCAAAGAAGCGGCCAAAGAAATGGCATAAATTGCGCCAAAATTACCCGATTAATTCCAAATGGCCGACTTCCTGTTCGGTTTGGGCCATGGCGCCAAGAGACTTTTCTTTAAGTTGCGACATGATACAGGTGTGTACCGATTTTCGTGCATGTAGGTCAAACCGTATTGTGGGGCTTGAGGCACAAAGTTTTCTAGGGGGCGCTGTTGAGTCGTTAGGCCACGCCCATTATTTCAAACCATGAAATATCAAATTTTTCGCCAGGCCTGGCTTGCGTGCAAAATTTGGTGACTTTTGGGGCACGTTTAGGGGGAAAAAAGGCCCTCGTTTCGTCGGCAGAAGGAAAAAAAAAAAAAAAACGAGAAAAACGAGAAAAGTTCCTACAGATACAATAGGGCCTTCGCACTGTCAGTGCTTGGGCACTAATAAAGACTATTCATTCATTCATTCATTCATTCATTCATTCATTCATTCATTCATTCACCTGGTCCACGGCGGACCCCAGCCCGGCCGCCGCCAGGATCCAGTGGATGAAGACAGAGTTGGAGTCGGAGACGACGATGCAGTCGACGGCGTTCTTGTTCTGGGCGATGAAGCTCAGCAGCTCCGGCATGCCGGCCGTGAAGGGGATGGTTTCCATGACGACGCGGATCTGCTCGGCGCTGACCCGCTGCTCTCCTGGGGGGGAAACCAGAAACCAGACCCGGAGGGTTGCAGGTTCAAACGCTCGGGCGACAAGACGGTCGCCGCGACGACGCCTCACCGATGTGGCTCATCACGCGGCCCATGAACTCCGTCCAGTGGCCCTTTCTGTACGAGAGCCTCACAGAGTCGGGGAGGGTCTCGCCGGGGAGGCACCTGGAACAGAAACACGATAACACATGAATAAACCTGGAGGGGCTGCTAGAGGGGTCGGTGTCAGGACCGGTCATGGTCTCCAGGCCACTTTTCTCTGGTCCTGGTCTCGGTCTCGGGTCTCTGGGTCTCTCCAGGTCTCGGACAACTGAGGCCTCGTTTACACGGAGCAAAAACGGTGGCGTTTTCATGCGTTTTTGGCCGTTCATTTACACGAAAACGAAGCTCAAAGTCACCTGGTGATCATTTCTGAAAACTCCGGCCAAAGTGGAGATTTGCAAAACCTCCGTCTTCACGTTTGCTTGTAAACGGAGGGAAACGGACATTTAGGCTTCAGAACGTCACAATATGCAACAGAAACGTCACCAGCGTCATGTGTGTGACCTGTGTTTACAATTTGTTTGGCCACCGTCAATATTTTCTTGTATTTTACCTGTTTTATATTCTAAAGTCACACTTAAAAGTAACTCCACTTCTCTGTCACTCCAAATGAAAGACTCTCGTTCCGTCTTGGAAGTAACTGGCAGTCAAGGCTGATTTATGGTTCCGCGTTACACCAACGCAGAGCCTACGGCATAGGGTACGCGGCGACACGCACCGTACGTAGGCTACGCCGTCGATTTAACGCGGAACCATATTATTCAGACTTCACACGTGTCATTTGTTGACGTTTTTTCCAGGATTCTGATTGGCTAGCATGACTTTATCTTCTCGTTACACTGCCCCCTGTAGGTTTGGCTGCTCATAGCACCTTAACAGCATATTCATGCGGGTTTGTGTAAACAAGGATATTTTTCAAAACGTAGAGGGGGAAATATCCGTTTTTGTAAATACCCGGCTATGTGTAAACGTGGCCTGAGAGTCCATTGCACCAAGGTGACAGAATCTGGTATCAGCAGTTCTTCCTCTGGTTCATTTCTTTCTTTCTTCTTCCGGCTCTCGGTGAAGGCGGACGCTTTTCTCCTCCCTCTCCCTCCCTATCTGCCCTGCTGCTGCGTTTGTCTTGTCTTTTAGAGCTTCTCTTTTTCACATCCTCCGAAACTCTCTACAATCATGGAGTTGGTTAACTGGTCTCTCAGTGCAATTGACCAAATTTTCTCGACGAGAAGTCGGGGGACAAGGGAGCCCTCCTGCCCTGACGTTTGCTGCTGGATATATGATGGACTCCTGGAAGACGTGGAGGATCGTGTTTCTGTCCAGACTGTCGGTGGAGGATGTTGAAGATGCTTCATAACTGGATTAATGATAACAGAATTTCTGCTTTTTGGAGCTGGCAGTTACCTGGGATATGGACTAATTCGGAAGTCGTAGACAGCTATTCTGTCCTTTCAGAGCTGCCTGACGGCTGAAGGAATCAGCTGTCACCAACACTCAAACGTTGGGGAGCAAAATCTCAAGCTGGATGTGATTCTTGAACAGAATCGCAGACTAGCTGCGGTTTTGGAACTCATTGGCGGGATGGAAAAGACCTTGGAGAAGTTGGAAGCTCGGCTTGGTGGGAATTGACCACAAATTAGTCTGTTTGGAATCGCCATGGAGACGAACCAGAGACTTGAGGCAGACGGATCATTACTGGAGTGGAGTCTGACCCAAATACAGTCATTGATACTTCAATCTGATGTTGGGGAAAATGTTGAAAGACCAAAAACACAAAAAACAAATATGTCAGGAGCCGCAAAAAATGAAAAGTTTTGTATCAGCCTTAGAATGAAGGCAACACATGCTCCATGTATCTATATTAATTATAACTGGGGGAAGATTTATTTTTTCATTATGCACTTCGAGAAAAAAGTCTAAATGTCAAGAAAAAATTAAAAACTTTGAGATTAATGTTGAATTACAATCTTGAGAAAAAAGTCAAAATGTTGAGAAAAAAGTCGAAATGTCGAGATTAAAAAGGAAAGGAAAAATGAAGAAAAAAAGAGAAAAAAGGAAAAAGAAGAAAAAAAGGAGAAAAAGAGAAAGAAAAGGAGAAAAAAGGAAAAAAGTCAAATATTTTTGAAAAAGCTCCAGGAGCCACTAGGGCGGCGCTAAAGAGCAGCGGGTTGCCGACCCCCGGTCTAGTCACAACCTCCCATCTCCCTGGAGCAGGGGTCACCAATCCTGGTCCTCGAGGGCTGGTGTCCTGCATGTTTTAGAGTTTTCTCTGCTTTAACACTCCTAATTCTAATTAATCATCGTCATCAGCTTGTCA
Organism: Cololabis saira; assembly: GCF_033807715.1. NCBI lineage: Eukaryota > Metazoa > Chordata > Actinopteri > Beloniformes > Belonidae > Cololabis > Cololabis saira. The sequence goes on along the minus strand of NC_084588.1, from coordinate 47,030,937 downwards.
TTGAGGTCTGCACAATTATCTTAATGACACAGTCACTTTTATCACGGTGCAATGAAGCAGTGAAACATGTAAAACATGCAGGACACCGGCCCTCGAGGACCAGGATTGGCGACTCCTGCCCTGGAGGAAAACAAGACGCTCTGCTCCCACTACCCCCCCCAGGACTCCTGTGGACCTGATCAGAGCTGTACCGAGCTGATAACAGCCCCCCCCCCCAACAGTCACCAGGTTGCAGTCGCCACACATATCTGATCTCAGCTGATGGATGGAAACATTTCTAGTGAGTTCAACATCATCATCCACTTCTCTGTTATTGAGCTGCAGTTGAAAACAAGCTCATATGGAAACTAGCTGAACCAGGATGATGTTCTACAATCACGCAGGATCAGGAAATAACCAGGTTTGGTTCTGGAGCTGAACTAGTCCTGGTCCTGGTCTGGGTTTAGGTGGTCCGGACTACAAGTCTAGCTTTTATAAATATCTGTTTTTGACCGGTTACGTACTTGATGACCCAGGTGTCGCTGTTGTCGTCCACCAGCGTGTGGTCGAAGTCAAACACCATCAAAACCCTCATTTTCAGCAGGTTTCACCTGAGAAGAAAAGAATAAAAGATAATTATGTTAAATACCTTAATCAGTTACTTTATTAATTAATCTTATTATTATTAATGATCTTATGTTTCTGTTTCGTTTTTGTCTATTGTACTTGTTAGTCTGTATCTTTGTGTTTTGCTTTGTGTTTTTCTACTAAAACAGGTTTATCTGGGTCTCAGTGAGATTTGACCTGTATGAATAATGGTTAATAAATACATAAATAGCAAGTTTCTACTGATCTAAAACTTTAAAAACTCTTCCCAACTTCAAACTTCAATGAATGGTTCATTATTTATATATGCCGATTCAATGCACCTCCTTCAGTCCTACTTCACTCTCTAGTTTTGCATTTCAATACATAAGTATTAGTGAATTAAATGATGTTTTTGGGATTATTATTCATTTATAGAGGAAGTTTGGTGTGGCTTTACCTGAACAGGTGACAGTTTAGACGAGACTGGTGAGGAACGACGGATTACCTCTGGAGGACGAACAAAACTGTAACAATAATAGCAATGATAATAGTAATATTAATAATCATAACAATAATTATAACATTAATAATAACAATAACAGAGGTGTATAATCCAGGTGCCATAAAGTAAAAATCCTGTCCAGCAGTTGTTTAAACCAAATACTGAACCAGCTCCTCTGCAGGTAGATGGTCCTTATTGAAAACACCTGTTAGTTAGTTAGTTAGTTAGTTCAAGGCAACAAGCAAGAAACACATTTTACAATTTGACTGAAAAAGGCTCAGGCAGAAGCAGCTTATTAATGCTACTATACAACTGAAGCTACACAATACATGGTGTTAAGGATGAAGAAAAAAAAAAGAAGAAAAAAAAAACAAACATAATATATACTAGGGCTGGGCGATATATTGAGATTTTAATATATATCGATATATTTTCAAACGCGATATGGTACGAGACAATATCGTTTATATCGATATAGCTTTTTTTTATGATTTTGATATAGCTTATTTTGTGACAAATTGACTTGAATGTTTTATTTGAGATTTGCACAAATGTTTTGTTATTTGCACAACTGTCAACCTCAGTGGAAAAGTCTGCCTGTTACTGTCTACATTGTATTAATTGTACAGTGTATTTTAATTTAATTGTTATGCAGGAAAGGGATATTTGTTTTATTTTATTCAAGAAGCATTTTTATTCTATACTGTATATGCAGGCAGTTTATTTTTATTTCATTTGTTTTATACATTTTGATATTGTGCAGACCTCTGTTAATAAAGGAACCTGTGTGACATTTGGCACGTGGCTTTGTATTAAAACTGACAGAGCTAATAGAGATGCTATGCTATAATGCTTTGGGGGAAACCCCAATTATGTCACAGAAAAAATATCGATATATATCGAGTATCGCCATTTAGCTAGAAAATATTGAGATATGACTTTTGGTCCATATCGCCCAGCCCTAATATATACATATACTGTACATACACTTGCATACATACATGTACACACATAGATACATATACACACACACATTCATGTCTCTTTTCCCCTTTTTTCAATTACAGCCATAACTCCCAAATATAAATGCACATAATGATTTTTTGAACATAACAAAGGAAGTTTATTGCTTAAGTTTGAGATCAACACTATTCCACAGCTGGACCCCTTCAAAAGAAATACATCTTTTAACTTATTTTATCGCTTTTGGTAAAAAAATCTGCATCCATCTCAGACGCTGTGAAAAACTGTCTGCTAGTGTTTTATTTTTTGATTTGCATTGTTTTATAATAAACCAAGACTCTAAACTTCAGAATATGATAATTTAAAAATAATGGATTAGTATGATCATAATATCCTGCTTTATTTATGATGCATATAGCTCGTTTTTGTAGTAAAACTATTTGATCAGTTATGGTTTTAAACGTAGATCCCCTTAGTTCCACACAGTAAGTTAAATAAGGAAGTATCAGTGAACAGTAAATTAATTATAAACTTTTATGATTTAGCATGTCTTTGGTTTTGTAAATGATTGCTATTGATTTTGAGATTTTCCCCTTTACATATTCAACATGTTTTTTCCAGTTAAACGTTCTAAATGTACATTCTGATCCAGAAACACAGCAGGGTTTTTACTTTATGTCATCTGAACTAAACACCTCTGCAAAAAACAACCAATTTCCCATGTTGCAAACAGCAGGAATTGCTGAAGTCTTGTCTTCACATGTTTCTTCAGAGGGTTGGAACAACTGCTGGACATGTTCTTTACTTTATGTCACCTGGATTAAACACCTCTGAACATTAATAATAACAGTAATGGCCCGGTTTCCCAGATCAGTTAAGTAGCTCTTAACAGCGAAAGACTTCTTTCACAGGCTCTTTAAGAAGGTTTGAAAGAAGTCTTTCGCTGTTAAGAGCTACTTAACTGATCTGGGAAACCGGGCCAATGTGTGTAAATGTGTAAACAGGCTGAAGTTCCAACTCACCGCTCAGCTGGATCAGCTGCTCCGTCTTCTTCTCCCCCCGTTTCTCTGCAGACACGAACCTGAGCTGGACTCACTACCGCCACCTGCTGCCGCCCGGTGGACGTGCAAGGAATTACGTCTATATAACCGCTAGTGTAATATTCACCCTGTGTTCACTCTGAAATTACAGAGCGTATCCTGACATTTGGCTTTTACTACAAAGACAATAGTACAAACATGAATAAGGGAAAATGAATGTAAACTGTACTTTGCGTCTCTTAAACTTATGTGTGAAAAAAATGATATTGTCAAATTTTATTTATACACTTCTCATAGCTTAAGTCAGTAAATGCATCTTTTTTTTCTCTCAACCCCCCCAAGTGTTGAATATCTGTGGATAATTGATTTTTTTGTTCCATGTGCCCTTAATTGTACACCCTACAGAAATTTGTTTAATCAGAATCAGAAAAAGCTTTATTGCCAGGTCAGACCTGTTTGAAAATAGTTTGAAAAAAAAAAAAGTGTAGTACTCACGTGTTCACTCTGACTCATGTTTCTGTTTTAAAAAACCCAATAAATATAGATTGACAAAAACAAATGATGCTGGTTGTTGCAGGTCGACTGTGGAGCTAAAACAATGTCAAAACACATCACAATTTATAATGTATTCTGTTTTTTTTTACTTTTTTGTAGTCTTTTTTAACATGCATGTTCGAAATAAAATCTTCAAATCAAAATCAAATCAAACTGTCATTGCATGATCATTTTTATGTCTAACTCTTATTTGTTGTTATTTTTATCTTTCTATTTTTCATTTGTTCTTACCATATCTATGTTTTTTACTGCTGTGAAGCAGTAATACACACTGTCACATTCACCTGCAGCTGCCACACTGTGATGGTTGTACTGTAAATTAGAGCTGCTCTATGATTCACAGTCACAACAGTGTGTGTGGTATGACCTACGACTCAGTGCAGTAATTTTACCTTTTTATATTCAACATTGCACCTAAATGTTTCTATATGATCCTTTTTATCTTTCATTTTTATTTGCTATTATTGATTATTTCTCTATTTCTCATTGTTCTTAACATGTCTATATTCCTACTGGGAAGCACTTTGAGCTGCAATTCTTGTATGAAAGATGCTATACAAATAAAGTTTATTATTATTATTATTAATTCAATTCCATTTTATTTATATTGCGTCTATTACAATATAATTATTACATAAACATAAGAAGCTACTGTCTGTATCATTAAAAAAGAATCAGGTTATCGGTTAAAATTATCCTACTTGATTTGACATGGCATTCATTCATTTCTCATGTAAAACGACCAACTATACAGTTTGACTTCAAATAAGATGTCTTGTTTCTATTTTTTTGTATGACCACTGTTGGGTTTCTTTTTTTGGTCTTATTACTTGTATAATGTGTTTGTTTGTTTTTTTGTATGTTTGTTTGTTTCATTTGTTGTATTATTTCCTGTTTTGAGGGTTTGTTTTCATGTTTCTGTTTTAAAAAACTCAATAAATATGCATTGAAGAAGAAAACTGATGCTACCTAATGCAGCTCTACTGTCGTTGCAGCGAGCGGCCACCAGGTGTCGGTGTGGCGCATGCGCAGCCGCCACAGAGACACCAGCGAAGAAGAAGCTTCAGTTCCTGCTTGTCTGAAACAACAAGAGAAAAACAGCTTGGTGTTTTTTCTCAGCGGGTTTTCTCTTCTCAACAGAATCATGTTTAAGGGTCTGGGGACGTGGCTGGGCTTCGAGAACCAGGCCTACAGCAGGGAGGACTGCGCAGGCGCGGAGCTGCAGCAGGAAGAGAAGGTGGTGGAGGCTCAAAATGAAGTAAACAAACAACAATCAGCTGATCTGGAACAACAAACACCTGATCCGGACCAGAACACTCCTGGGGAGAGGGAGCAGCACTCACCTGGAGGGATGGACGGACCTGAGGACGGCAGAGGACTGGGGGGTGAGTGGGACAACATTACAGTGTCTGGATGGTGGTTGTTGTTGTTCAGTCTCCACATCTGTTTGTAACTGTTTCCGGGGCTGATGTGACCGAGAATGGTAGTCCAGACCTCCTAAACCCAGACCAAGATCAAAACACTAAACTGTAATTAAACACATACTCAGATTCACCAAAACATGAAATCAGATGCAAAATATGAATAGTTTAGAAAACTGTAACATGAACCAGAGGAAGAACTGATGATACCAGACTCTGTCACCTTGGTAACGGAGTCTCAATGATCCGAGACCGAGAGACCCCAGACAAAACCGAGACCAAAGACTGTCGAGACCAGAGACTGTCAGGGTTTGACACTTCCCCCCAGTTTGAGTTTCAGTTCTGTCCCTCCTGTGTCCCATCTGCCCTGATTGTCTGCAACTGTGTCTCGTCGTGTCTCGTTATCCCCTCAGTATATCTGGTCTTGTCATTCCTTTGTTCCCTGTTGGTCCGTACTGTTTCCACCTCCATGTCTCCTCGTAGTTTTTGTCCTTCACGTTCCTGGTTTTTTGTTGATCCTGCCACGCAGCGCTTTGTTTTTGCCTTTTTGTAAATAAACCTTTTTTGTTGTGAACTCCTGGCTCCTGCTCTCCTGCGTTTGGGTCCTTAACTAAACCGAATCATAAGAGAACAGACCGACCGGGAACAAAGGAATGACAAGACCAGATATACACAGGGGATAACGAGACACGACGAGACACAGGTGCAGACACAATCAGGGCAGATGGGACACAGGAGGGACAGAACTGAAACTCAAACTGGGGGGAAGTGTCAAACCCTGACAAAACCAAGACCAAAGACTGTCGAGACCAAAACAAGACCAAGACCACAGAAAAGTGTTCTCGAGACCGGTCTTGAGACCTACAAGTGTAACGTAACCATCATTCTCTCCCTCCTCCCGCTCCAAGGTTACATCTTCAGCTTCGCCTCCAGCGCCACCAAGAAGATCTCGGACTCGATGGTGGAAACGGCTCAGAGCATCAAGAAGACGGTGGAGGAGGGGAAGATCGACGGCATCATCGACAAGGCATGCTGCTCTTCTGGTTCTGCCACAGCGACGAGTGTTTCCCGCCTTCGGGGGCATTCCTCTGCTGGGTGGCTGTTGTCATGACGACAGATGTTGGGCTGAAACCCTCCAGGTTGTCACTGTGTCTGTGTCTGTTTGCAGACGTTCCTCGGAGACTTCCAGAAGGAGCAGGAGAAGTTTGTTCAGGAGAAGAAGTCGAAACGATCAGGTAAAATCAGAAATCACATGTTACACTCTTGTCAGGTGTTACGTCACCTCCTGCAAGGTGTTACTGGGTCTTCCCCGGGGTCTCCTCCCGGAGGGACATGCCTGGAACACCTCCCTAGGGAGGATCCATCCGATACAGATGCCCAAGCCACCTCAGCTGACTCCTCTCAACGTGAAGGAGCAGCGGCTCGACTCCGAGCTCCTCCCGGGTGACCGAACTCCTCACCCTATCTCTAAGGGAGCGTCCAGCCACCCTGCGGAGGAAACTCATCTCGGCCGCTTGTATCCGCGATCTTGTCCTTTCGGTCACTACCCAAAGTTCATGACCATAGGTGAGGGTAGGGGCGTAGATTAACCGGTAAATCGAGAGCTTCGCCTTTCGACTCAGCTCCCTCTTCACCACAACGGTCCGGTACATCGACCGCATAACTGCGGACGCTGCACCGATCCGTCTGTCAATCTCCCGCTCCATCGTTCCCTCACTCGTGAACAAGACCCCGAGATACTTGAACTTCTCCACCCGGAGAAGGAACTTTCCCGGTGGAGAACCATGGCCTCGGTCTTGGAGGTGCTGATTCTCATCTCTGCCGCGTCGCACTCGGCCGCAAACCGCCCCAGCACATGCTGGAGGTCCCGGTCTGATGAAGCCAACAGGACAACATCATCTGCAAAAAGCAGAGATGAAATCCTGAGGTTCCCAAACCGGATCCCCTCCGGCCCCTGGCTGCGCCTAGAAATCCTGTCCATAGAGATTATGAACAATCCCACCCTCCCCCCTAACAGAATGGTACAAGGAACACGGTCAAATGCCTTCTCCAGATCCACAAAGCACATGTAGACTGGTTGGGTAAATTCCCATGAACCCTCGAGCACCCTGCGGAGGGTATAGAGCTGGTCCAGTGTTCCACGACCGGGACGAAAACCGCATTGTACCTCTTGAAACCGTCCGACGATGTCCCCAGTCGAGGTCAACAGCTCCCCACCCGCATCATAAACGGTGCCGGCAGAGTACTGCTTCCCCCTTCTGAGGCGCCGAACGGTCCGCCAGAATTTCCTCGAGCCCGACCGGAAGTCTTCCTCCATGGCCTCATCGAACTCCTCCTAGAACGACAGTCCGGTACACCGACCACATAACTGTGGACGCTGCACCAATCCATCTGTCAATCTCCCGCTCCATCTTACCTTCACTCGTGAACAAAACCCCGAGATACTTGAACTCCTCACCCTGAGGCAGGACTTCTCCACCCACCTGCCATCGTCATAAGACATGTTTATCTTTCAAACTGAGGAGAATGTGGCGTTGATCAGAAGCGTCAGAGTCGTGGGACCTGGACAGACGATACAGTGACGTTATGAGCTCGTATCAGCTGGTGAACAGGCGGCTCCAGAGTCGGACCAAGGCATAAGCGAACTTAGCACCTACTTAGGGCCCCTTGACCACTAGGGGGCCCCCAAGAGTTAAAAAAATAAATAAATATATACAATTATTTTTACATAAATACACATATTGACAAGATACTGTTTATATAAGTTGAGTGAGTTTAATTATAGTTCTAGTTTTTGTAGTATTTTGTTGTTGCACATTGCTGTTGCAGTTTATTTAAAACCAAAAATAAAGTAGATCACGTGTTTACAGTAAATGGTTTATAAATGATCTATGTGATTGTTTTGTATATTTTAGTCGGCCTACACTTAGACGACACTCAGTATCACACTTAGTACTATATCAATTAAATATTAGGTGTAAATCAACTCCAGGCCGCTCTTGTAGCTGAATTTACTCCCATTTCAGATTAAAAACCATAGATGGTAAAAACCTGCCAGGCTGACAGTAGGATGATGGAAACAACACTGCTGCAACTGTGACCTTTGACCTTTGACCTGTTGCTTCTCTGTGTGGCCAGTAGGGGCAGTTGCTGACTTTGATCAATATTAATTGAAAGATTTTTCTACGAGTTTGTTAATCTGTTGTAGCAAGTAAGAACAAAAAGATACATCTTATATCTAGTTTTACAAGTGTATTTGTATGGAGTATCAGGGCCAGGCAGGAGAAATAATATTTTAGAGGAGAAGATTTTTTTTTATTGTGCACTTCGAGAAAAAAGTTTCAATGTTGAGAAAAAAGCCGAAATGTAGAGATTAATGTTGAAATACAATTTCAAGAATAAAGTGGAAATTTCGTGAATAAATTCGAAATTTCGCCTTTTTTCTCAACATTTCAACATTAATCCTGACATTTCGACTTTTTTCTCGACATTTCAACTTTTTTCTCGAAGTGCACAATAAAAAAAAATCTTCCTCCTCTAAAATACTATTTAAATTTTTTTCCTGCCTGGCCCTAATACTCTTCCGTAGCTTCCATGGTCTTAATCCCTGTGGATTACAATCTAACTACAAAAAAAAGTCCTTACATCTAGTTTTACAAGTGTATTTGTAATGACAGGGAAGAACATGAAATAAGTTTATAGTGGGTGTGTGAATGATCATAATCAGTATTATTGATTATTAAACGTGTGCATGTGTGTGCAGAAGCAGCGGTTCCTCCGTGGGTCGGATACAACGAGGAGGAAACCATCCAGCAGCAGATCCTGGCTCTGTCTGCCGTAAGCTGCTCCTTCTTCACCCCCCTAAAGCTGAGTCTGTCCCCGTCACTGCTGTCCCGTTTGAGACGTGTCCTCTGTCCCGCCACTGCAGGACAAGAGGAACTTCCTGCGTGACCCCCCGGCCGGAGTGCAGTTCCACTTCGACATGGAGACCATGTGTCCTCTGGCGGCCGTGATGCTGGAGGAGGATCAGCTGCTCAACCGCATGCGCTTCGACCTCGTTCCTAAGATGTGAGACGGTGTTTCTGTTCTACCATGTCCAAACATCAAACATTTACCAGCTTAAAAACTAATATAAGAACAGGATTTTCACAAGGCACAAAGAGGAAGGGCTTTAGCCTTTAGGGGCCTACAGATAAGATTATTGGATGAACGTTTATATTCATGTACAGACTGGGCAGCTATGTATGTGTGTATATATTTGATTTTATTTGATTTGATTTGAAGATTTATTTCGAACATGCATGTTAAAAAAAGAGTACAAAAAAGTAAACAAACGCCCAGCTTTTAGTTGTGTTACTATGTATGTATGTAATAATAGAAGTAATTATAATGCATAGTATTAAATTATCAGTACTTTACTATAATAAAATAGACAGCAATGATATAACAATATACTTGAATAACTATAGAAGAGTAGATATGCTATATATATATATTATATATATACTAGTTCATATATTTACCTTCAATTATATACATAAAAATGACTATAAATCTATATATTGACATATCTACATATAACTATAAATCAATATATATTAATAGAGGTATAGATATATAAATACTGTACGTATAATTTTAATCAATATATCTATATACATATGTACATATAACATATCTATATCCATAATATAAATCAATATATCTATATATATTAATACATGTACATATCTATATATATATATACAGTATATGTGTGTATGTAGATATATATAGATATAGAGCAGGTGGAGTTAATATAGAGATAGTATGGTGTAAATAAGTACATTTATATAAACATTTATATGGGCATGTGTGTATAAATATATAGAAATACTCAACTATGTGTATGTATGTATAAGTAAGTGTGTGAGTATAATTATAGTATAGTTATTTGTTATAAACACTTGTTAATAAATGATTAGTGGGGGTAGGATTAAATAAGTTTACACTTCTTCCTACTCCTTTTTGCACATGTAAATTAAGATATTAAGTGTTAAAGGATGAAGTTATTTGTATTTCTTTGGTTTTGTTTTCTTATCTTCTCATTTAATTGTTGTCTTTTTACATGTACAAAATCAATCCCTCCCTGTGGATCTGAGCGGTTCTGACGGTGTTGTGTGTTCAGGGTGAAGGAGGACGTGTTCTGGAGGAACTACTTCTACCGGGTTTCTCTCATCAAGCAGTCGGCCCAGCTGACGGCGCTGGCGGCCCAACAACAACAACAACAACAACAACACCAGCAGGACCAGGGCGACGCCGTGGACAACGTCTCACCCGAGGACGTCGTCCTGACCGGTACGTTGGGGTTAGAGGATCTACGGGAAACACGGCAAACAGGTACATGAAGGGGGTTAAAGCCTCGGCTGAAGGCCGCAGCGGGTCCTTAAAAAGTCTTAAAGGGGACCTATTATGACATGTAATACCTATTTTAAACAGGCCTTGAAGGTTTTAAAAACAAGCTTTTGATTGTTTTTGCTAAATAAATTAGAAATTCAGCCTCTAAACCATGTCTTTATCTTCCCATTCTCTAACCTCATTATCTATGCAGGAGTCTGAGTGGGCGGGGCTATGATAATGAGGCTCTGTGCTGATTGGCTGCCTGAATGACATGTAGCAGAGGGAGGGCACAAAGCCTCGCTCTGGCAGAAGAGCAGCGGCTGCGTACACTATTAAACCGTGTCATAACTGCATGCGATGCGAGCGTCAGCGACAAAATCAACTCCATTGCTTTATTTTCTATTGGACTGTCCTAACTGGCCGCAGCGACGCGGCGCCGTTTTGAGCTGAACATTTGTCGGACGCCCTGCTTCTATTTTCTTCCTGTCGCTCGCGTTGAAAGCCGGTTGAAAGCGCTGTTGGAAACAGTCACGGATGAGGAACGGCTGATCCAGTTAGTTGAAATGAGAAGTTATCTCTATGATTCCTCCTCATTTCACTACAAAAACCTCAATAAAGTGGCAGCTGCTCAGGGAGATGGACAGAGAGACGATGTCACGCAGTGCGACGCGATAGTCAGACGCTCTCATGCAGTTACACGGTTTTATAGTTGTGGGCGTGGTTTGCATTTTGGTTCCGTAAAGACGGGAGCAGAATCTGAACGGCTCGTAGATCCACATGACACTGGACGGCTCATCCGGGCGGCTGTACAGACACTGCAGAATTTGGTTGCTTTCCTCCTTCTCTGAGTTGGCAGACTGAGGGGAGACCACTTTATATATGATAAAGCAACAAAAAACCTGTTTTTCAGAATAGGTCCCCTTTAAATTACATTTTCCTAAAATAAAGCCTTTAAATGTCGTAATTTGTCTTAAATCTCCATCCAAGGGTCTTAATTCTTGAATCTTAATTTTAGAATTAATTTATCCAGTCGTCATTAAAAAGTTCTCTTACATTTTGAAAAGGGAAAAGAGAAATAAATGTGTTTACAGGTCGTTAGTCAGGGTTGCCAGGTTGGGCGGGTTTCAGCCCAATTGAGCTTCATTTGACTTTGGGCTGAAAAATCTAGGACTGGGCGGGTTGATAAAGTCTGGGCTGCTTTTCCTGGTTTTTACTAAATATTTAGGAGAAATTATGAACAAAAAAGTTTCCATTACGGCAGAGAAAAGTAGAAACGCACACAATAAACTCATTGATATTATATTTGCTTTAATCTACTCAATTTATTTGTAGTCTTTGTTTGGAGCCTGAACTTTTTTTGGCTTCATTTGCTTATGACTTAATAATAATAACAAAACATGAAAATGTTTTAAAAATATATTTAAAAACACAGCATATAAAAGATATATTTAGCTATAAGCTTTCTTAAAAAGGTGAGTTTTCACGGTTTTAACATAGAGACAGTATATGTATATGATTCGGGCTGGTTTTTCATTATTTCGGCTTTTACATCTTCAGGTTTTACATGGCGTTTGGGCTGGAATCTGTCAGATCTGGCAACCTCGACCTCAGCGCTGGATTTCTTAGTGACTCGTCTTTTTGGTCTTAAATTTAGTTTGAAGATGGGATTAAAAAGTCTTAAATTTACCTCGGTCAAACCTGTAGACGCCCTGATTAATAGTTGCAGCCAGAGGTTTACATTTTGATCAGAAGTCAAACTTTTCTTCTCTGCGATTGTAAAGTTGAGGAAGCTGTTAGGATTTCTGAGCCTTAATAAAAGCCAGATTACAGTTTGCAGATGCTCGTTGGGACAGAGATCTGTCGGATATTTGTTTTTAATTCCCAACAGGAAGTTATGTTGCAGACAAACATGAAACCGGAACTTGCTGAAAGATGTTTTGCATGTTCAGAGTTCACCGTGTTCATGGGAGAGTTTGTTGCCTGGCAACAGCTGTAGTGATGACATCACAGCAGCATCGGCTGGTAACGCCGGTGAACTCTGACCTCAGGGGTGGAAACAGCCGAGAATATCCTGGACAGTCCCAGAATTACACCGTCTCTTGTTAACATCCCCGCAGGAACCAGGCTGCTACAACTCTGACGTCTTAACAAATATTAAAGCGCCAGAATTTCCAGTGTGAAATTCTTCCTGGCAGGAAAACGTCTAAAACAACACAGATGCTTCAAAAATTATAGTTTCACCACCGCTTTCTCCACCTTTTCCAGTCCAGTCCATGTTTTATTGGTTCAAAAAGTTAGACTCGATTATTATACCTTTTTTAATTTGGAGTTATAAAACTGTTAAAAATCTCTAAAAAAAAAAACACCCATCAAAGCCAAAGAATAAGATAAGATAAGCAAGTTTATTTGCTATTGTACGTTATAGGTGCGGATGTTGATCCTTATCTGTGGAGCCGCTGCGGGGAAAGACACACAAACATGTCACTTTCAGCCTTATTTCTCTGTTGATTGTTTCCTACTTGAGGTTTCCACCCAGAAAACATCTAAGACTAAAACTTTAAGAAAAACAGGATGGGACCTATCAGTTTGGTTTTTTTTTACTTTTTCTTTGTTATGAAAATTCTGTCAACAATTAGTTTCAGGTTTTACATTTTCCAAAGCAATTATTCTCATATCAATGTCCTTATTGTCCAGTGGTGACGGTTGTGTCCTCTGTGCTCTAGAATCTGTCCATTTTTCCTAAAGTTGTGTCTCTTGTAATCGTAGTTTATACGTCATTTTTTACCGCGTACCAGTGGACGTCGCCCACCAGCAAACCTCCAGATTAGTAGCAACTTGTCTCAAAGGCCAGATAAAAAAAAAAATGATTCAAAGAAAACAGTCAATGCTGGATCTTATAAAGTCATAAAAGTCATTCTAGAAATGTTTCAGGTGATGTTATTAAGTGTTATCTGTTGCCATGGATACCAACCCAAACCCGGCGCTCGGTGGTGTGTGGTTGATTTGATTTGATTTATTTTGTACATGTAAAAGACAAAAATTAAAGAGGAGATAAGAAAACAAAACGAAACAAAGAATTTCATACTTTAACACTTAATATCTTAATATTTACATGTGCAAAAAGGAGTAGGAAGAAGTGTAAACTTATTTAATCGTACCCCCATTCACTAATCATTCTTAAACTATACTATAATTATACTCACACACTTACCTATACATACATACACATAGTTGAATATTTCTATATATTTGTACACACATGCCCTCATAAATATTGATATAAATATATGTATTTACACCACACTATCTCTATATTAACTCCATCTGCTATATATATATATATATATATATATATGTGTGTGTGTGTGAATATGTATGTAAGTAGATATAGATATACACATGCATACATACACATATAATAATAATTAGCTGCCCATTTCTGTACATAAATATAAACAAATCTACCCATTCACCCGCTAAAGCCCTTCCTCTGTGTACTTTGTGAAAATCATGTTTTTATATTTGTTTTTAAACTGGTTAACGTTGTCTCGTGATCTGAGGACTAACTTGTCTTATTTCTTTGCAGATATCAGACCAAAGACGCCCCCGGTGTCCATCGCTGACAAGCAGAAGGTGAGAACAGGCAGGTTTCCACCTGTCAATCATCCAGGGGTTCAAACATCTGTCTCTAGGTGCTACGGAGCAGCAGCAGCAGCTGCGCTAACTGGCCAGTAGGGGGCGCCAGGGCGCCGCTCCCATCACATTAGAAAAAGGAGAATGAAAAATAAAATAAAAAACATGCCGTAAGATGCATATAATGATTAAAAGAAGGTGTTATTTCAGCCTCTGGGTGACTGTCAACAGTAATTAAATGCTGTTTAAATATTTATTTGGTTCCAAAATGTTTTTTATTTTATTTTATTTACTTCTGGAAGTAAAGGGCGCCGGTCAAACAGAATCCAGTGTAAACTCTCCAACATTTGATAAACACGTGACCTGAGGATCTTTTGAATGGTTTAATTAGATTGGTCAAGAAATGCAGTCGTGTCCCAGAAACTCAGTAATCAGCAATAAACTACGCTAAAAATGAAATCTCCTTAGTTCAGTGTCTAAAACACATAAATATTCTGATTACATCTGTCAATTTATCCCCTCGTACTTGTCAATATGATTTTCCTTCCTTATTTGTTATTTAAATACAAATTTTTCATTTATTTATTTATTTTTATATTCATTTAATTATTTTCTTTCTTTCCCTTTATGCAATCTCAATTTAATAGGAGGTGTAATTGTTCTCTCAATTGGATGTACTTATGTTTACATCTGAGTTTGTCATTGTTCTTGTTAAATAAAGTAATTAAAAAACAAACAAAAAAAGTTATCAGCAACGAATCAGCGATCAGCATCGTGACTCGTATGTTGTTTTAATCTAATGTGATTAATGGACAATTCATCCCCGCCCTTTTTAGAAAATCAAACTAAACGACACAAACCAGAGTTTGTTTTAAATAGATTAAATAACACTTGCTTTTGAAATAATATTTGTTGATCAAATATGTGAGAGAAAGGAATGTTATCTTTTCAAATACGGTAATATAAATTCCAGACAGAACAATGGAAATGTTCATGTTTTTCTTCTCTGTAATGTGTAAAATAAACTGAACCCAAACCAGGAAGAAAAAAAACAATAAAAAATACCAGTGGACTTGTTGAAACGTTAAACCCCGACTTTATGTCCAGTTTTCTTTTCCACTGCAGCAGAACTGAACTGCTTCACTAAAACTTAGGACCAATAAGCCATTATTGTTGGATGGTTACATTTTTCTAAATTAAAAGACCAAAATATTATTTTCTACCTTTCTTTTTTCCCCGTTGTACCAAGCTGGAACCTAACCGTGTTTGTTTAGTTTAGTTTAGTTTATTCGTCCTTTCAATTTCCACAACACAAATAAGCCAAAGTACACGTGTAAGTCGCCAGTCGTTTTTATACAAAACTATTACATATATCATTACATATATCATTTAAATACAGTATGAAGAGTTGGGGGCCCAGGATAGATCCCTGTGGAACCCCGCAGGTTTCCCTCAGCAAGTCAGAGTTGACATTGTTGAGTTGTACATATTGTTGTCTATTTTCAAGATAGCTGCAGAGCCAGGAATGTGCTATACCTCTTATGACATATCTTTCAAGTTTATTCATCAGTAGTTTGTGATTTATTGTATCAAAAGCCTTTTTTAGGTCTATGACCCCAACCGTGTAATCCTTGTTGTCTATTGCTGTTGATATTTGTTCTGTTAGCTCCATCACTGCCATTGCTGTTGATCTATTAGATCTAAATCCATATTGGCAGTTACTTAATATGTTAGATTTTTCAATCTAATCGTATTACAAAGAGTTTTTCCAATATTTTAGAAAACTGTGATAATAGAAAGATTGGTCTGTAATTGGAAAACAGGTGCTTATCTCCATCTTTGTATATTTGGGATGACCTTTGCTATTTTCATTGAGTTATTCTCTAATATTCTTTACTAGCGCCATATCAATATCAGTTGAGTCAGTAGACTTTTTATTCATGAATTTACGAACATTAACAAGTTCGCTTATTTCAATCTTTTTCAGAAAAATTGTATTTTCATTTGTGTTAATGATGTCCTCCTGTACAGTAGAGGAGATGGAGTAGATGCAGTAGAGGCTCTACTCCATCTTTATTGGTAGGATTGTCTATTTGCTTTGACAGTGATGCCAAGTTCAATTGCGCCTCCCAAAACTTGTGGGCCAAACCAGCAGGAAGTGAAGCAGCTCTGAGTCTGTTTGCTCCAAAAGCTCCAAATGTGAAGCTTTAATCTCTGATGAGACTCTAAAACGTTTGATCCATCTTTTATCTGGAGGTTTTCCCTCTTTCCTGAGGAATAAAGCTGGTTGTTTTCCTGGGATGTTCCTTTTAAAAGAGTTTTAAAAGAGTTTTAAAGGAGTTTTAAAGGAGTTTTAAAGGAGTTTTAAAGGAGTTTAAAATAGTTTTAAAGGAGTTTAAAATAGTTTAAAAGAGTTTAAAGAGTTTTAAAGGAGTTTTTTGTCCTGAGATGTTCCTCTGAGACAGATATTAGACTCTTCTCCCCGTGTGAC
This sequence comes from Cololabis saira, assembly GCF_033807715.1. Lineage (NCBI taxonomy): Eukaryota > Metazoa > Chordata > Actinopteri > Beloniformes > Belonidae > Cololabis > Cololabis saira. The sequence goes on along the minus strand of NC_084588.1, from coordinate 47,014,386 downwards.
CCCCAGTCCCCCCCTGAGGACGAGGAGGACATGTCCACGAGTCCCGGCGTCTCCGAGTTCGTGAGCGACGCCTTCGACCCGACCGGCATCAACCAGGAGGACCTGAGGAAGGAGATGGAGCAGCTGGTGCTGGACCAGAAGGGCGGCGGCCCCCCCGAGTCCCCCCCCGACGGTGAGTCTCCTTCACTTCTCTTCTGCTTTTAATACCATCCAACCCCATATTTTAATAGAAAGACTTTTAGACCAATTTAATCTGGGCAAAAACCTTGTGGGCTGAACTTTTTAGCTGATAAGACACAAGAGTGCGGGTCAACGGGGTCAACGGGGTCAACGGGGTCAACGGTGACGTCTGACCAGATCTGAATCCCCGCTGGATCCCCTCAAAGCTGTCCTTCCCCCTCTTTAGTTTTGGATTCTCTACACTAATACGTGCCAGAGCAGCAGGGAGGACAGATTCAACTTTAAATATGCAGATGACGGGGCACGGTGGGGCAGCTGGTAGTGCAGCCGTCTCACAGCAAGAAGGTCCTGGGTTTGATTCCCGCCGGGGGACGCTGTGGGCGCTGAAGTGCGTGTTAGTTCCCCCATGACTTCAGTGCCCACACCATGGGTGGGGTTGGAGAAAGGATCTTTCTGTGTGGAGTTTGCATGTTCTCCCCGTGTTCCCTTGGGTAGCTAATGGGAGCTTCCCTCACAAAAACATGCACACAGTCCTGGGCTATACTGCCCCCTCTGGCCAACCGATGAGATGGGGTGGGGAGGATCCGGCTGGAATAACGTGATCCTTCCACGCGCTACGTCCGGCCGGAGAATCCCCACCCTGTCTGGTGAAAAGATGCGGCCTGCTCACTCCTCAGGTTAAGGAGGAGACCTGAGCTCAGTGTAGGGCCCTCCTGGGGTTGGTAGAGGATGGCAATGCCCAGGACTGTCAGGTAGGAGCACTGAGTGATAAAATGGGTAAAAGATTAGACAGGCCTTGGTCTAATCGTCCTTCCTTCAAAGAAATATCTCAAAAACAAGTTTTAAAGAGTTTAAAGAGTTTTAAAAGAGTTTAAAGGACTTTTAAAGGTGTTTAAAGAGTTTTAAAGAGTTTAAAAAGAATTTAAAGGACTTTTAAAGGTGTTTAAAGAGTTTTAAAGAGTTTAAAGAGAGTTTAAAACTGCGTTTATAAACATGTTTTAGCGTGCATGCATATACAGCCACTGCATTACTAAACTTTCCAAGCTATAGGGACTGCTGTGGTGTTTGGGCAGATATCTAAGATTGGAACACTAAAAGGCCAATGTCGCTTGGCTCTAAACACAGTGTTCAGTGTCCTATTGGCAGGACATCCTGTGTACCAATATTATAAGGAATTGACCTCATTAATATTCTGAAATGCATCTGTCATTTGTCTTTGTTTGACTGATTCTACATACAATCTCCCCTGCAGTTTTAGTAAAAAAAAAAAAAAAAAAAAAAAAAGTTTAAAGGACTTTTAAAGAGTTTTAAAGAAGTTTAAAAGAGTTTAAAAAGAGTTTTAAAGAGTTTAAAGAGTCCTGTGTTACCCCCCTAATTGGTCCCTGTGTTCTGATTGATTAGTTCCTGTGTTTGTGTCCCCCCCCCCCTAAAGACGAGTCTGCTGACTGGGAGAAGGAGCTGCAGCAGGAGCTGCAGGAGTACGAGGTGGTGACGGAGTCGGACCACAAGGACGAGCAGTGGGACCAGGAGATCGAGAAGATGCTGCAGGACGAGAGCTAGGGGGGTTTTCTGAGAGGGGGCTTGTCGCCACGGCAACGGCCTCGTCGTCACGGCAACGGCCCTGTGACGTCAGCAGCACCGGAGATGATGAAGGAGGAGAAAACGGTCCAGGCTCCACACACTAGTGATTACTACTTTCCTAATTAGTAACTTTCCTTCCAGCCTCTGTGTTTTGATGGGAGCGGCTTCTCGAGGGGAGGGGGGGCAGCAGATACTGGGGGGGGATCTGGTCTCATCTGGTCTCGGTTCCAGTTGTTCCAGCTGCTTGTACAGTCTTGTCTTCACCAGACAGTAAATCCAGTTCTATGTAAATAAAGATTGTCTAAACACGTCGCTGTAACTCCAACTCCTCCTTCACCGTCAGCCGGAATATTCTGCATTTCTCTGCTTTGTTTGTTTGACATGCACACAACACACAAATGAACACTTAATACATAACAGACACACATTATACATGACAAACAAAACAATAATAGACACAACTCCCTTAGTCACAAACAACACAGAGGATAAAACTAAATCACCATCATTCTCAGACATAAATACATAGAAATTAAATCAAATAAAACACCTTCATAAACAAAACCTGCCTGAAATGACCTTATCTTAGAATTCTTGATCACTTTTCACCTTTATTGTGAAAGGGTTTACACTTCCTGTAATTCTATTCAAACTTCATTCTGTTCCTTCTAAATGTCAAATCATAATTCATTATATTTTAAAAGATATTGTTTCAGCTGAATCTTAAAACCAATCTTTGCTACATGAGAAAAATGAACTGTATAGAGTTCCAGCCAACCATGGCTCTGGAAAATGTACTTTAGTTAAGCTTTATTTACTTAACTTTCTTTAACAAATAACCTCTTTATGCAGCTTATAAGTTATACGTTGTGTTTTTGTCTGATTTTAATTGAAAGACCCGGAACGTCGTCTTGTTTCCAGCTCGTCTTCCAGCTCAGATAAGACAGGAAGTAGAGGAAGTAAATGTTTGCTAGTTCAGTAATTTCCTCTCTGATGTGGATCCAGAAACTTCCCGTCATCAGGAGGACGAGCCGTCTGTTCTTCACTTCTTCAGGGGGGGGTTTAGACTTTATTGATCCCTTCGGGAGGTTCCCTCCATCTCACTCAGCACTGTCGTATACAAGAACCAAGAAAGGAGAAATAAAACCCCCCAAAAAACAAACACAAAGAAAAATAGAAAAAAAGATAAATAGAATTATATGAATAGAAAAGAATTTTTTTTAAAAATGGAAAAAAATATATGTGTGTGCATGTACCGGAAACATGTATAATATAACATATATAATAATATACATATATACTTATATATAGAATATGTATGTAAGGCAAGGCAAGTTTATTTGTAGAGCACAATTCAACACAATGTCATTCAAAGTGCTTTACATCAACATTAACAGCGCCAAATCACAATTAAACATTAAATAAAAAAATAACATGAAATAAAATGGTAAGAAAAGAGGTAAAATAATAAAAAGCACAAGTTGTTAAAAAGTAAGGGCAGTAGAGTACAGCAGGTACATCTCATTCTTACAATGGCAAGAATTACGTTTCTATACGGTCAAAACGTACAAAGACTGGGTCAAATACAGTATAGTATATAGTATAATACACTATTACAGTATACATTACATACAAAATATATATGTATGTATATATATATATGATATATACAATATATAACAATTAAATATATAAGTAATACAAAAGCCAAAAAGACAGATCGTATGATAGCAAAGTAAAAATTGCAATATATAATTTACTCAGAATGCTATAGTTATATAATAGTAGTATAATATAATATGATTCATGTTTTCTGTACACCAGAATATCTGTTATGAAAATATTACACAAAGTTATTATTGCATAAAGTTATTATTGCACAGTCCGGTTTGTTGTTGGTCAGACTGTAGTCGTCATCAAGTCCCTTCAGGAAAACGTGAGGGAAAATAAAAGAACAGAAATTAATCTCCTTTAAAGGTTTAGCTCCTCCCCTTCTATCTTTCTTTGATTGGTATCATCTGTGTTTTTCATAGAGGATATTTGTATATTATTTTAGAGTCCTAGATGATGTTAAAAGTTAGAAGAAGTGCATCTTACTGGTCTTTCCTCGTTCTGACGCCCGTCGTTGGTCACCTGCGGTTAAGAAACCAGTTTCAGTGTCCAGGAGGTTTATGGGTCACATGGTTCCAGCGGAAGGACCGAAACGGGCCTGAAACGGGTCAGCAGGTCACGATAAGGGCCAATCCCAATACACCCCCTTCTTTCTACCACTACCCCTAAAAAAGAAGCCAGAGATTTTAGGGCACTTGAAATCTTCCCAGGGCCCTGTCCCAATACTCCCCCTACTCCTACTTTTCAACACCACCCCTAAATTTTGCGTGCTACGTCACTGTGTGGTTTACGTTCGGGTACGTAAGCGACTGCGTAGTTACGTTTGCACATACGTCACACCATATCAGGAAGTTTTAATTTCCGCTGTAGCGCTGTTAATATGCCATTTTATTAAGTTTTAATATTTTTTCAGGCGTAAAAGTAACCGTTAAGATCCCCAACCTGGGCTCAGTTTATCCAAATAACGCCTGTTTGATCCGATGTTTTCGGAGAAGCAGCAGCCTGGAGCAGCAGCAGCTCACGGCCGACCCAACCTGTGCCGTCGTCCGGGGGGAGAAACCTGCAGCTCTGTGGAGAATTACCGCTGGCTGAAATAAATCATTTAGGAAAATAAATGTTGGTTTAATAGATGAAATCTAACAGTTGTAGCCTGTTAAGAAATTTGCTCAGAAAATTTCTGGATGATGATGCCTGCCGGCTCGGGAGCTGATTTATGGTTCCGCGTTAAATCGACGCAGAGCCTACGGCGTAGGGTACAGCGTACGGCGCGCGTCGCCGCGTAACCTACGCCGTAGGCTCTGCGTTGGTGTAACGCGGAACCATAAATCAGCCTTTATTTTGGCGAGATTTGAAAAAGACTTTGCAACAACGGGCAAGCGAGTGATTATATACATTCACTGAGTGAATATTATGAAAGTAAAATATATATTTCTCACTAGAAATGTAATCAAAGCGCATTTTTATGCAGAAACTAACTCAAAATATTGATTTTTTTCACTAAAAAATAAGAATTGTCCGCCATGTTTTTTTTTTGATTCAGTCTGCAAATGACAAGGAAAAGCATTCTGGGAAATGTTTCTGGCCCAGATTCATACACACTACCCCTCGTTTTCAGCACTCCCCCTAGATGAAAAGAGGAATTGGGACACCACTACCCTCACGGGAACGCGGAAAATTTAGGGGTAGTGATGAAAAGTAGGGGTAGTGGGAGTATTGGGATAGGGCCTAAAACATCTCAGGAAGGAGAAGCTGAAGGAGAAGCTGCAGGAGAAGCTGCAGGAGGTCAGGTAAAGCTTCCTGCAGCCACCAGGTGGTGCCAGCAGGGCTCTGCCAGGCCTCATGGGTTTGGTTCATTTTTAAGGAGGTTGAACTTGTAAAACCTTGTTTTCGGGTGTAACAGAAGAAAGAAAAGAGGAAACAATAAGTGTGAGAAGTTTTTAAACCAAACTAACAGCTGTTTGCTTCTGAGTTCACGAGGACACGTCTACGTCATGGAGCTCCTTCGCTTGGAGAGTTTGTAGGATCGTTTTCTGATAAATACACATGGAAGAAGTTTATTTTCCTTGCTTTTTACTTTCCACAGAAAACTTTGACATAATTTAACGTTATAATCCCAAATTACCGACAGCTGTTAATTCTCTTTATATAGTAGAAAAAATTAACTGTCAGGGTTTGACATTTCATGTTGACATTTCCTGTTTTATTTTGAAGGCCGTGTCTTTGTGTTTGAGTTCTGGTTTGACCTTCCCTTGTTCCCATCTGCCCTGATTGTCTGCACCTGTGTCTCGTTATCCCTTGTGTATATCTGCTCTTGTCTTTCCTCTGCTCCCTGCTGGTCCGTGCTGTTTCTACCTCCATGTTTTTCCCATCAGGTCTTGTCATAGTTTTGGATTCTTGTTCACAGTTTGGTTTTTGTATCCTGCTTAGCAGAGTTTTTGGTTTTGTTTTTAAGTTAATAAATCACAGTTTTTGAGAACTCCTGCCTCCTGCTCTCCTGCATCTGGGTCCTCATTACAACCTCCCTGACATACACTGCTTTTGTCTTACGTCGTCGGTAATATTTCCATAATGATACAATTTATCCATAACCACCCTTATCCCATTTTACACACTTTTTGTTTCAACACTAGGATATCTGAATGACACCAGGGAGTTAAGCTTCATAATGGCCGCGGTTACATTAATTAATTATTCTGAATTAAATATTTCAGAATTAAACTATTTTCCTTCGAGTTTAAATGGAAATAGTAATTCCGAATTGAGGTTTATATGGAAAAAACGCTTGATCGGCTTTATCCAATTCCTCTTACTGTAAGGTCTGGGGGTTGGGAAGGTTCTGATTGGATAGGGGGCGGACCGGAAGATATGTCTACCGGAAGAAAAACAAACTTAGCCGCTACAACTTTGAAAAGCTCACAATTTTGATGTTTCCTGCCATCTTTTCTTTTAATTATTTCCAGGTCCTCCAAGCTATTTATTAAATAAATGGTCTCTGCTCTTGACCAGCGTTTACTGCGTGCTGCCATCTAGAAACTTTGTTTGGAAAACCAGCCCAGCGTGGAATATAAGCGTCATGGAGACAGACGGTCGAGAGAACGAGCAGAACGAAAGACCGGAATTAATTTAAAGCGGAATGAGTGTATACATGATCGCAGAATTATTCTATTCGGATTTAAAATCGGAATAAACCAGCCACTTACTTCGGAATTAAGTTTAATTCGGAATGGCCATTTTCATTTGGAATTAGGTGTTTACATGGTCATTTTTACTCATTTTAAATCTGATTTAATTCTAATTCTGAATTAAAGAGGAATTAAACTTCCCATGTAAACGCACTCTATGATACCAGAGAGTTAAGCTTCATAGGATCAGCTCTCACTTTCAGACCAACTTCACTCCTCAGATCCGAGGTGGCAACGAGGGCGGCGCTCAGACGGGGAAAAGGAAAAACAAAAGCGTTTGCGGGGGTGAATCAGCCCGTGTGGAATGAAGGCCCTCATGTTTAGCTAGCAGAGAGTCTGTAATCAACCAGACGACACGTGTATTTGCTCATGGGCCCCCGGCCAGACGGGCAGGCGTGTCCCAGCATGCACCTGGAATGTCCCCAGGACTCCGGCGATGGGAACGAATCGCAGGATAAACTCATCTACATTCATTCATTATGTAGATTTGTGTTACGTTGTCCTTTTAGAACACATCGTTTTATGTTTGATTCATTGAACTGGTTGCAACCCAAATCTAGACGGCAATTTCACTGGCTTCACTTCCTTTTTAAATGTGTTCATTTTCACTGTCCTCCATATTTAAAAGAACTCGTGATTCTATATAACTCTCCATACTCACAAAAAGAGAATTTTCCTTTTCTCTTTGTTCCTAGAATTTCAAAAGAGGTTGGTAAAAGATCATTTTATTTTAAAGCTCCATCAGATTGGAATAATCTTCCTCTCTTTTTGTGTTCTATTACCTCTTTTCATTGTTTTAAGTTGTCATTATACTCTCATCTTAAAACAAATTGCCTATCTTATTAATTTATTTCTGTATTTTTTGTCCTTTTTTTCTCTTTTTGTCTTCTCTCTGTTATGTTATGTTCATTTCATTGTTCCGGTTATTCAGTTTGTCTATTTTGTAACTAGACTTATGTGGTAGGGGTTGTTTTATGTCATGTATGTCTGTACTGTAATGTGATGGATTGTAATGTATGTTTTCTTGGGACCCCCTTCACATCTCAAGGGACAAATCCTTTAATACATTCTGAAACCTGCAAGAGCTGATCGATACGTGGATCAATACATGTATTGATGCCCCCCCCCCCCCTGAGGGTTAGACCTTTGTTTCTCATCCATATTCACACACACTCTTCACACACACACTTCACACACTTGACAGCTTCACAGCGAGGGTCCTCCGGCTGGTCTCCGCGGTAACCACGGCAACGGAGCCCGGCCTATTGTCGGTGCGTGATGCAGGTTTAATAGTGTTTTAATAATGCATGGAGGTCGACCTGTGTGTGTGTGTGTGTGTGTGTGTTTTGTGTGTGTGTGTGTGTGTGTGTGTGTGTGTGTGTGTGTGTGCGTGTGTGCGTGTGTGCGTGTGTGCGTGTGTGCGTGTGTGTGTGTGTGTGTGTGTTGTGGGGGTGGAACTGCTGCAGGTGGAGCAGACGAGGGGAAACAAAGCTTTTATATTTGCACCTCCTGAGAACATGAGGGGGTTAGTGTTGTTTCTGTCAGTCTGTTTCCATTTTAGTTTCAGTCCAGTCTTCGGGTCCAGCTATCATTTTAGTTTTTATTAGTTTTAGTCACATTTTCCTTTTAATCGTGTCAAGTTTCAGTCGACTAAAAGTCTGAGATTTTAGTCTTTTAGTTTAGTCTTATTTTAGTCAGAATTGTCCAGAACCATTTTAGTCTAGTTTTAGCCAAACCCATTTTACAATTCAAACAAGGTTATTGTCACACTGTGGTGATGTTGTCTTGTCTTGGGTTTGTTTTGTCCTGTCATTTCTTGTTTTATTTTGAAAAGTAATTCTCCTCTCGTTTCAGAAAAGATAAGATAAAGGATAAGAAACAAATCACACATAGTAAGCCATATGTTCCTCGTGACGCGTGATGTTTTGTTTGTAAATTTTCTACCATAGCTTAAATTCATAGCCCTTTGGTATTTCCTCGTTAAAGAGTGTTTTTTTTGTTTGTTAACTTACAGTATATGCTAGCTTAGATTGATAGTTCTTGGTTTTTTCCTCTTTAAGAGTGATTTGTCTTTGTAGCCAAATTATTTTATATAGGCAGTTTTGTGTTTTCTTGTTTCTTTTTATTAGTTATTTTTCCCTTCTCTTGGAGTGTTTATTGTTCTCTCTATCGTCAGAGTTTAGAGTCTAGTTTTGTTTATAGCCATTTGTTTGTCCCTCGGTCCGAGGTCTCCGGTGAATTCAATGAAAGCCTTTTGTGATGTCTAACATCTCTGCTTTGAGTCTTGGCCTGACAGTTATCTTATCATTATCTTATTATTATACCAAGTTCTGTGTGAATACTGGATTCTGATTGGCTGGCTAGATAACCAGTTTGTTCAAATTGCCTGATAACTTTAATATCATTACACTGGATCAACTGCCAGGTGGTAACCACGGCAACGGAGATTCAGAGAAGAAGAGCCGGCTACCACAGGACGGCGACTTGAGTGATTTTGAAATTTCTTTTAATTTATTTGGTGAATTTAACAATTTTGATGACTGGGATGCAGAAGAGGAGAGAAAAGAAAATAGCTGAGCGGACTAGAATATCTCTATATCATATTATAATATATAAGGAAACTGAGTTATGGCTTGTTAAAAAACTTACCAGGTTCCAACGGCTGCAGACGAGAGATTAAATAGTCGCTCAGCCGCTCAGCTGTGGCTTGTTATAAAAACTAATGATTTCAACTGAAAACACATTAAAACATGAATAACTAATTTAATATTTATGTTTTTTGGTAAGTGACTGTGGTATAAGCGGGATAATGCCCTTCAAGGTGACATTAACATAAATATATGGACGACGCGGGGGCGGGAACCGTCCGACGCGTCCGACTTATCTTATCGTTACCTTATAGACTCAAGAATACATTCTTTCCAGATAGACTCTCATTTGGGTTTACAACACATTTATTTTTCCACATTTCTCCCCATCTTTTTCTTTTTCAACAACACATTGGGTTTTCTTTTCCACATCTATGTAGGAAAGTGTATCCAAAGATGGATCTTCTTCTTCTCCCCCCCCTCGGCCATCGGCCCCTTTCTCCATGGAACTTTGTTTTTAATTGAGGTTGACTCTGGTTCTGGATTCACGTTACATCTCAAACCTGCACCTTTTCCCCCCGCAGCCTGAAACCTTCCACCAGGGAGCTGATGTACTTGGTCCTGCTGTGATGGGAGATGGCAGACGTCCTCCCAGCAGCCTCTCTGGTGCGACGCTGTGGTCGAGTCTCTGCTGCTCGAGGGTGAAAACACGGCGGCCGTTAATCTTCCTGCTGTTTCTGTGCGTAACTCTGGTTCCGGTCCGTGTTCGTACCCGCGCGTTTGTCCTCGCCGCGGTCACATCTCTCCTCTACCAGACACGGATCGTGCTCTTCTCACCAAAAGATGTCACGGGTTTTGGTTTCTGCAGATATCGGGTTTCTCTTATGTGTCGTCTCTATTTTTATTATTGAACTTGAGGTTTTCTGTTGAGCTGAGTCTGGCCTCGGCTTCCTTCCTGTCTCGTCTTCTTCTCGCCGCCGCGACCCTGTAATTGAGCCGAACTCCCATCAGCCCCTGCGTGTGCAGCCGTAATCCCGTTCCTTCTCCTGCCGGTCCGTCTGTTGTTCTACTCCACGGTTCCCGCCCCTCCTTTTTATTATTTTACCTCTTTTCTTATCATTAGGGCCCGAGCACTGACAGTGCAAAGGCCCTATTGTATCTGTAGGAATTTTTTTTTCCTCCTTCTTCCGACAAATTTAGGGCCTTTTTTTCCCCTAAACGTGCCCCAAAAGTCACCAAATTTTGCACCAAGCCAGGCCTGGTGATAAATTAGATATTTAAGGGTTTGCATCAATGGGCGTGGCCTAATGGCTCAACAGCGCCCCCTAGAAAACTTTGTGCCTCAAGCCCCACAATACGGTTTGACGTACATGCACGAAAACCAGTACACACCTGTATCATCTTGCAACTTAAAGAAAAGTCTCTTGGCGCCATGGCCGAAACCCAACAGGAAGTCGGCCATTTTGAATTAATCGTGTAATTTGGCGCAATTTATGCCATTCCTTCAGTAGTTAATACGGCCTGAACCGTAACGTGCACCCAGGTGTGTTATACATCAAAATGTGCGTCTAGATCCTGCGAATATGCGCATTACTTTTCTCAGTCAAAAGCGTTACCGTGGTGGCGATAGACGCCAAAAAGCGTCTATAGTCTAAGCGTGATAGTTCCTACTTTCTGCCATAACTTTTAAATGGTTTGACAGTGGCTGTGTCCCAATTCAGGGGCTGCATCCTTCTGAGGACGCGGTCTTCGTAGGCCACACCTTCGAAGACCGTGAAGGCCTTACCGAAGGCTGGACGGACGCTAGTGAAATGAGACGGTCTAGCCTGTGGGATAAACAGACAGCAAGATAGACAGAAAGAAAGAAAGAAAGAAAACACGATAGATAGAAAAGAAAGAAAGAACCAAAAAAAAAAAGAAATGGAGCCAGTTTTGTTTTTGTTTTTTTTATTTTTTATTTTGTTGGAGGAGGAAGAGAGGCGTGTCCGCTGGCGCCGACGGAAATATTATATTTTTCTGAAAAAATTTGAATCTGAAAATATTTTTCTGGAAATAAATATTTTTCTGACTGTGCGCAATGAATCTTGGGATATGGTGGGCCGCGGAGGATACAACGACGGATCCTTCAAACAGCGGGAAAAGAAGGCTGCATTTGTGGGCTGCATTTGAAGGAGCCTTCGAAATGGGACAGCCTTCGGCGCCGCTGTGATGTAATCGGCCTTCAAATCCAGCCCTCGAAGGACGCAGCCCCTGAATTGGGACACAGTGATAGAGACTCATGGGTGGTGTCGTCGGACTTAGTTTTGAGTCCTTGACCTTTATTGGTGAAAATTGCACGCACGAGGGCCCGTTCATTGCTGCTTGCAGCTTTAATTTAATTTGTTATTTAAGCGTACTCTTAAATTAAATACTTATGATTTTTGAAAACCGTGCGAAGTTATGGATCACTTCACAACACTTTATTAATTTGTCCCTTGAAGGGCGATTAGGTTTGTAGCAGATATAATCATTCAGCACATTCATCATACAGCCACGTTCAGATATAAAAACATACATGATGCCAGCAGAGAAAAACTACATCAGGTGCACGAGTTCATAGAAAACAGAACACAAGGAGGGAGAAACAATAAAAAGGGAGACTTTTTCAACAGCACAGGTGGCAGCATGGACCAGGTTCTAAACCACAATCACCTCCTCTTCTCTGCAGCGTTCAAAGCATTAATGGAGAAAGAGAGGCACAAAGGGACATTTGTATCTATTTCTTGTAGCTGGAGGAACAGTTATGAAGGCCAGAGGGAAGAAGCTTATATTCTTGGTTAAGAGGGTGAGGATCATTCCTGCGAATGGACTTTGCTTTCTTAAAGACCTGAGAGTTAAACATTTGGTCCAGACTGCTGAACTTCACCCCAGCAACTTTAGAAGCAACACACACAATTATTCTCCCCAGGGAGTTTCTTTCCTTGCTGGCAAGATTTCCGTACCAACAAATGATACAAAATGAAATAACAGATTAAATAAAAGCACTATTAAACGTTTTCATCAGGGTTTTGTCTACCTGGAACTTAGCAAGCTTCCTCAGACAAAAGCGTCGTTGTTGACCTTTTTTGCAAAGCAAAGTATCACAATTCACATCAAATTTGGTTTGGTTTCCCACCACCTTGTTTCTCATCTGAGTTACAGCCCCGTATTATCAGCTCTGCTTAACGATGTGATTGTTATTATGAGAGATTATCCTTCAGCAGCTGCTTTAGATGCAACCCTGTAAATATTCTTTAATTTCTTTGAGAAAAACTTCAGAAAAACCTCAGAAAAACTTCTGAAAAACTTCTAAAAACTTCAGAAAACGTCCCGTCTGACGGGAGATTGCAGCGTTTCCTGCCCTTTGCCCCGTCACGCCTTTAATGGCTCATCTATTGAGGACGGAGGTGGAGGAGGGTGAGATAACAGATGAGTGTTTACTCCCACTCTTCTTCTGTTCTTCCCTTTCTCTCTCTCTGTTCGCTGTCTGCTCTCTCTCTCTCTCTCTCTCTCTCTCTCTCTCTGTTTCAGGTCAGCGGTCGTTGTGGTGTTTTATGGTGCGTGTGTGTGTGTCGTCTCCATCACACCTGCAGGTACAGTCGGCCCTTTATTAGCCAACCGCCAGAGCCTGCACACACACACACAAACACACACACACACACACGCTGGCACGCACGCACGCACGCACGCACGCACGCACGCACGCACGCACGCACGCACGCACGCACGCGCGCACACACACGCACACACACACACACACACACGCACACACACACACACACACACACGCACGCACACACACACACACACACACACACACACACACACACACACACACGCACACACACACTGGCGGTTGAAGAGTAAACACAGTAAAAGCTGAACCAGGAACCAGGAACCTGAAGAGTTTCAGACCCAGGGCCTGTGTTGAAAAGATCGATTTTCCGATTCTAAATCGATTCTCATATCAATTCCTAAAAATCCATTCATATGTCTAAACATCGATTGAACTTTTTTTTTTTTTCTTTTTTTTTTTTTTTTTATTCTGAATGACAATTTTTTATTATTATTATTAAATTGTTTTTATTAGTTTTTTCAATAAAGCAAAAACATACATACAAACAAGACTACAAATGGACAATACAGTAAAACCCTTGAAATCCATTAAAAATAAAAATAAAATAAAAGGTACTAGACGACAGACAGACAATAAAAATAAAATAAAAATAAAAAATAATATTTTCATGTTGCGTTGCGCTTAAGCAGATCTACATTTGTCATACCGAATTGGTTGAATTTACGAGAATGGTAACTCACACTTGAGCCCCTTCAGCCTGGAATTTGTAACTGAAATAATCCAGAAACGGCTGCCAAACTTTATAAAACTTCTGGATTGAGCCCCTGGTGGAATATTTGATCCTCTCCAATTTTAGGTGAGCCATTACGTCACCGACCCATCTTCGATGTGACGGGGGAACCGCTGATTTCCAGTTGAACAGAATTAGGCGTCGGGCCAACAGGGAGGAGAAAGCTATAGCATCAGATTGGGGGACAGATACTGTTATTTCACCAGGGACCACTCCAAACACAGCAACAAAGGGGCAAGGGCTGATCTCCCTGCCACAGATGTAGGAGAAGGTCTCAAAAACGGAACACCAGAATTGTGATAATGATGGACATGACCAGAACATATGGTTGAGAGTGGCTGGAGCCTGGTGGCATCTGTAACAATTTGGATCCACATCTGGGTAAATTTCGGCCAATCTACTTTTGGAGAAATGTAGTCTATGGAGCACTTTGAATTGAAGCAGCCCGTGCCTGATACAAACAGAGGATGAATGAATTCGTTTAATTGCCAATTGCCAAGAATCGTCCGGAATCTCAATCCCCATATCCTCACTCCACGACTCCCTGATACGATCCAGAGATGGGGATGCCATCTCCTGAATCTCACTATAAAGCATGCTCACCAGCCCTTTTTGATGCGGGTCTAGCTCCAACCACTCATCAAGCCAACCATCAGCATGGAGTAGGGGAAATGTAGCAACATATTTCTTAACAAAATCCCGTGCTTGTAAGTACCTGAAAAAATGTGAGCGAGGAATGTCATATTCCTCTATCAGTTGATCAAAGGACATAAATGACCCATCTTTAAACATATCCCTCACCCGCTTTAACCCCTTCCTAGCCCATAATTGGAACGCCGTGTCCATAAGTGAAGGTGGGAAAAGGGCATTAGATATTAACGGGAGACAAGATAGAGCTTCCCTATATCTGAAGTGCGTCCTAAACTGCGCCCAGATACGGAGTGAGCCACTCACTAAAGGGTTATTCGTGCGGCGTTTTTTACTGAGTGGAAGTGGAGCACAGATCAGAGAAGACAACGACACAGGATGAGCGGAGTGTTGTTCCATGTCAACCCATACCATCCTCCCACCCCCATATGATGCAGCCATCCAATATGTCAGTTTATGAATGTTTGCCGCCCAGTAGTATTGTAGAAAATTTGGTAGTGCTAAACCCCCATCCTCCTTCCGTCTCTCTAAGAATGACCTTCTAATACGCGGTGTGGTCTTATTCCAAATAAAGGTTGAGATGTATTTGTCTAGCTCTTTGAAAAAGGATTTTGGTATGAAAACGGGCACAGTTTGAAATAAAAATAGGAACCTAGGCATAATTGTCATCTTGACTGAGTTAACCCTGCCGGCCAACGACAGGGGTAACGTCGACCAACGCGCCAGGTCCTGTTTAGCCTTTTGCAGGGCTGGCTTAAAGTTCGATTTAAACAGGTCTCCATATTTCCGAGTCACATTCACCCCAAGGTATGTGAAAGAGTCAGAGACTACCTTTAGTGGAAATGACCCGAGTGACAACTTCTGAGCCAGCTCATTGGCAGGAAACAATAAGCTCTTTGGGAGGTTAATTTTGTAGCCTGAGAATCTGCCAAATTTGGAGATAATACCTAACGCCTTTGGGATGGAAACAAAAGGGTCAGACAGATACAAGATCAGGTCATCTGCATAGAGTGATAATTTATGTACTTGGCCGCCCCTAGTAATACCAGCGAGATCCTCATCAGCCCTCAGGGCAACTGCCAATGGCTCAATGGCGAGGTCGAACAACAGGGGGCTCAGTCCACAACCTTGTCTGGTGCCTCTACCTATCTGAAAGTAGTTGGAAATCAACTTATTAGTGCAAACCGAGGCCTGTGGTGAAGCGTACAAGACTCTGATCCATGATAGAAAAATGGGGCCAAACCCGAACCTCTCCAGGGCCGTGAAAAGAAATTTGTATTCAATTCTATCAAAGGCCTTGTGATTGAATTTTTTTTTCATCACTACATTACAAGTTTTAGTATTCTTTTGTTTATGCCGAAAAAAGGAATGTTTTGTTGGACACAAGAATAACTACTACCATGTTTTTGCCTTTAAATATGTTTAAAGGTATGAAAACATTAGTTTTCAGTTATAATTGCATAAATTGTTTATATTTTTTTTACTATTCTGTCTTGGGGTTACATTTACATAAAATGCTAAAAAAAAAAAAAATTCTCATAAATGGGGATCGTCGGTGTCTAAAGCCTCTTTCTTCTTAATACTAATAATAATAATCCTCTTCTTCTCCTTTGGGGTTTTCCCTTCAGGGGTTGCCACAGCGAGTCAGTTTCCTCCAATCTGAGCTTGTCTTCTGCATCCTCTTCTCTTACCCCGACTACCTTCATGTCTTTCACTACATCTATAAACCTCCTCTCTGGTTCCTCTGGGCCTCCTGTCCGGCAGTTCAAAACTCAGCATCCTTCTACCAATATATTCACTCTCTCTCCTCTGGACATGAACCATCTCAGTCTGGCCTCCCTGACTTTATCTCCAAAGCCTCTAACATGTGCTGTCACTCTGATGTCCTCATTCCCGATCCTGTCCAATCAGGTCACTCCTATAGAAAACCTCAGCATCTTCATCTCTGCTTCCTCCAGCTCTGCTTCCTGTCTTTTCCTCAGTGACACTGTCTCTAGCTCAGCGGTCGGCAACCCAAAATGTTTTAGAGCCATATAGGACCAAAAACACAAAAAACAAATATGTCTGGAGCCACAAAAAATTAAAAGTCTTGTATCAGCCTTAGAATGAAGACAGCACATGCTGCATGTTTCTATATTAGTTATAACTGAGGGAAGTTTTTTTTTTCATTATGCACTTCGAGAAAGTCCAAATGTCGAGAAAAAATTTGAAATGTCGAGAAAAAAGTTGAAATGTTGAGAAAAAAGTCGAAATGTCGAGATTAATGTTGAAATACAATCTCGAGAAAAAAGTCGAAATGTCGAGAAAAAATTCTAAATTACGAGAAAAAGTCGAAATGTCAGGATTAAAAAGGAAAGGAAAAAGGAAGAAAAAAGAGAAAAAGGAAAAAAGAAGAAAAAAGAAAAAAGTTAAAAAAAGAAGAAAAAAAGAAAAAAGAGGAAAAAAGGAAAAAAGGAGAAAAAGAGAAAAAAGGAAAAAAATAAAAAAAATAAAAGAAGAAAAGACAAATAAAAGGTCAAACATTTTTGAAAAAGCTCCAGGAGCCACTAGGGTGGCGCTAAAGAGCTGCATGCGGCTCTAGAGCTGCGGGTTGCCGACCCCTGCTCTAGAGACCAAACAACATCGCTGGTTTCACCACAGTTTTCTACACCTTTCCTTTCATTTTAGCTGAAACTCTTTTATCACACATCACACCTGACACTTTTCTCCACCCGCTCCATCCCGCCTGCACACGTTTCTTCACCTCTTTTCCACACTCTCCATTGCTCTGAACTGTTGACCCCAAGTATTTAAATCCTCCACCTTCTCTATCTCGTCTCCCTGTAACCTCATTCTTCCACTGCTGTGGCTAACCTTCATTCCTCTTCTTTCCAGGGCAAACCTCCACCTCTAACGTCTCCCCCACTTGTTTCCTGCTCTCACTACAGATCACAATGTCATCTGCAAACACCATAGTCCGTGGTGATTCCTGTCTAGCCTCGTCTGTCAGCCTGTCCATCACCATAGCAACAAGAAGGGGCTCAGAACCTTGGTGCAGTCCCACCTCCACCTGGAACTCCTCTGTCACACCTACAGCTCACTTCACCACTGTCTCACAGTCCTCATACTTCATGTCCTGCACTGCTCTAACATACTTCTCTGCCACTCCAGACTTCCTCCTACAGAACCACAGTTCCTCCCTGTCATAAGCTTCTCCAGATCTACAAAGATACAATGCAGCTCCCTCTCAACCTCTCTATACTTCTCTATCAACATCCTCAGACCAAATACTGCATCTGTAGTGCTCCTTTTTGGCATGAAACCATACTGTTGCTCACAGATGATCACTTCTGCCCTTAGTCTAGCTTCAACTACGCTTTCCCATAACTTCATTGTTTGGCTCATCAGTTTTATTCCTCTGTAGTTGCCACAACTCTGCACATCTCCCTTGTTCTTAAAAATGGCCACCAGCTTCTCCTCCATTCCTCTTCTCACTATCTAAGACCCTGTTGATAAACCCTGTCAGAAACTCTACTGCTATCTCTCCTAGACACTTCCAGACCTCCACAGGTACATCATCAGGACCGAGTGCCTTCACACACTCTTCATCCTCTTCAACGCCCTCCTCACTTCATCTTTACTAGTGTTTGCTACTTCCTGGTCCACAACAGTCACCTCTTCTACTCTTCGTTCTCTCTCATTTTCCTCATTCATCAACTCTTCAAAGTATTCTTTCCTCACATTACTGGCATCTGTCATCTGGCATCTTTAGTTTTATTTAATGACTCCTTGTACTCATAGATGCTTCCACAATCGTATGAGTCAGAATATGTTCACCTATGCACAGAATATGTTCACCTATGCACAGCCAAGAGATTAAAGATACGTATTTCCTACTGAGGTCAGGCAGGCGCCTTGGTGACTGGAAAAGTCTTGAGTCCCTTTTGAAGGCATGAGGTGACTGTGGTGCTCTCATCTTATTCTTCTTCTTCTCAGCGAAGGTTCAAAGCTGTGGTTTTGTGGTTGTAACTGAAACCGAAGAATGTTGCACCTGCAGTGTCGCAGAAGCAGCTTCTAGGACGTCCTCGCTAGCAGGGAAACACCACAATCACCCACATTAGAATAAACAAGTAAAAGGTTCTGGGTCGGAGGTTCTGGGCTGGTCTGGAAGTTCTTACAGCCACAGGTCTCTTAAGGGCCATGTGAGAGTTTCCATTTGAGAGTCTCCAAAGTCGACCTCTGACCTCTGAACACCAGTTCCAGTCCATGTAAACCGGATTAGAGGCCGAGGGAATGATGGAGGTCGGAGGTCAGCAGGGAAACGAGGGTCGTAACATAAACACGAGGCTCGACTTCTGCAGGAGCTGAAATGACTGATGGTCCTTTAACCACACTGAATACGTTTCCATGCATCAATCACCCTTTTAAAACCGGAATATTAGCAATAACCCGGTTTTGCACGGCCATGTAAACACCAATAACCGGAGTTTGCTCATATTCCGGTTTTGAAAAACTCCAATATGACCCCTGGGTTACTCCTTTTCTAACCCGAATATTTGATCATGTATCATCTAACGGGATATTATGGAAGAGTATAAGGGCCAGGCAGGAGAAAAAATAAAAATAATATTTTAAAGATTTCATTATGCACTTCGAGAAAAAAGGCGAAATGTCGAGAAAAAAGTCGAAATGTCGAGAAAAAAGTCGAAATGTCGAGAAAAAAGTTGTAAATTTCAATTTTTTTCTCAAATTTGTATTTCAATATTAATCTCGACATTTCAACTTTTTTCTCGACATTTCGACTTTTTTCTCAAAGTGCACAATAAAAAAAATCCTCCTGCATGGCGCTGATACTTTTCTGCGCATGTTATTTTTGCAAGGAATCTTGGTCTTTTGAGTCCAGGAAGTTCTTATAAACACAGAGAAACGCAAGACCAGGAGGAGACTAATCACTTCATAAATGTAATGAAAGATATGAACATTTCTGCATTTGTAGACGGTAGAAAGTACCGGGATAGAAAATTTACAAGAAGGTGAATCAAAAGTTGCGCGAAGTGGTGGGTCAGAACCAGCACCAAAGCGCAAAAGAAGGCGACTTCTATTATCCTCCGTGCTGCTGTTATTGTTGTTCTAGATTTGGATACAGGAAGAAGAAGCAGAAATGACGGGAATTGCGTCATGACGTTCTCCTTGCGTCGCTGGTTTGATCCAGATATCCCCAATGATTAATCACCATGTAAACAGGGATAACTCTGTTTACTCACGCATGGAAACACATTATTCCCAATGTTTCAGGAACCGCAATATTGACCTTAACCCCAATTTTGACTGAATGTAAACGTAGTCACAGTCTCCCGAAAACCACCAGAATGACCCATTTATGAAAGCTCTTGTTTAAAACAATAACACCATGACAAAATATTTTTAGTTTAGTTTTATTTAATGACTGCTTGTTCTCATAGATGTTCCTACAATCGTATGAGGGACACGGCAGAATCGTCTACAGAATGAATCAAAAATAACTCTGAGATGGTAAATATGGTTCAGGTGCATCATGTCTTAATGATTAAACATTTGTAATGGAAGCTCAAAATATCATTATTTTACATGAAATCGAAAATGAATGTGGGAATCTACGGAAGAGTATCAGGGCCAGGCAGGAGAAAAATAATAATACTAAAAAATAATATTTTAGAAGATTTATTTTCATTATGCACTTCGAGAAAAATGTCGAAATGTTGAGAAAAAAGTCAAAATTTCGAGAAAAAACGTTGAAATGTTGAAATACAATTTCAAGAATAAAGCCGAAATTTCGTTAATAAAGTCGAAATTTCGAGAATAAAGTTGAAATACATTTCGACTTTTTTCTCGAAATTTTGACTTTTTTCTCGACATTTCATCATGTACAAAGTGCATATGTGCATAATGAAAAAAAATCTTCCTCCTGTAAAATATTATTTGGATTTTTCTCCTGCCCTTATAATCAGACCGGGACCTTCAAAGGCACTTCATAGTAATATTGACCCATGTGTTTGTGTGTGTGTGTGTGTGTGTGTGTGTGTGTGTGTGTGTGTGTTCGTGTGTGTGTGTGTGTGTGTGTGTGTGTGTGTGTGTGTGTTTTCACCTTACAAGGCACGTGAAGTCAAACCAGGAAATGACGGGAATTTTAAATAATATCTCTTTTTTAAAGCTGCGATGTTTAGTTACATTAGAACATTGTGGGATGGATAAAGGCGCCCTGCTTGTATTTATGATAAGAATGTTATTTGAATCATTTCTATAACAGTTTTGGGTTTTTGGGTGTTTTATTGTGAAGGGCTGCGTCGGGAGCGCGCAGCGCGCGGCCGCGGTCTTTATTCCTGCAGTCGTCGCGGCTGCAGCGCGTCCTGGAATAATAGACTTTTATTTAATAAAACACGTTTATTCATCTGGTTATTTATCTCGCAGCTCGTCCTTAAATAAGACTTTTATTCAAACACGGACTTTTATTTACCCGTTTTCTCCTAAAGGACTTATTTAAAAAAGGGACGTTTATTCATCCGTTTTCTCCTGAAGGAAGAGACGGAGTTTCTCCGAGACGGTCTGTGCGGTTCTGGCTCGGAATTAACAAGTTCGGGGGTTCTGAAGAATCCGAGTGCTGCAGGTTTCTGGAGGTTCTGCAGGTTTCTGGAGGATCGGAACATCGGAACATCTCTGGACTCAGAAGTCAAGGTGAGAACCGAACCGAACTTGCTGCTACAGAACCTGCCGGTACCGAACCTACCGAGCCTGCTGGTACCGGACCTGCCGGAGTGTTTTATTCCTCATCGGATCATTTTCATACCTTTTCCTTCACCTGTAAAGTCTGAGTTTATTTGAAAGTCTTTTTTCTTTATTCTGAAGGAAAACTCTTTAAGAATCAGAGTCTGTTTTTCTTGTAGTTTAATTTAATTTAATTTCAGCTGTAAGTTGTAAGTTAGTTAAAGTTTATACGTGTGTGTGTTTATATACATATGTGTGTGTGAGTGAGGGTTTTTATATACATAGGTGTGTGTGTGGATATATATGTGTGTGTGTGTGTGTGTGTGTGTGTGTGTGTGTGTGTGTGTGTGTGTGTGTGTGTGTGTGTGTGTGTGTGTGTGTATATGTATGTGTGTGTGTCCGTGTGTGTGTGTGTGTGTGTGTTTTTATATCAGACTGTGTAGTTTAGTTATTACAAGGAGAAATAACTTGTGATAAAAAAAATAATAATTGAGTATATATATATTCCTGTAGATATTTTACCCCAGCAATAAGGTGCTTGAAGATTTTTTTAAATGACCCTTGAAAGTGCTTGAAAAGTGCTTGAATTTGACCTTGAAAAATGTGTAGGAACCCTGTTAATGGATCAGATTCTGGTTTTCTTGTAGTTTAATTTAATTCCAGCTGTAAGCTGTATGTAATAAAACATGTGATGTTACTGAGAACTGAGTTCTTCACCACAACACACCGGTCTTGTTGTCAGGTTGTTTGTCAGGTTGTTGTCTGGTTGTTGTCAGGTTGTTGCCAGGTTGTTTGTCAGGTTGTTGTCTGGTTGTTGCCAGGTTGTTGTCTGGTTGTTGATCTGCAGGTTGATCTGCAGCTCTGTGGTTTTCCTGGAAGTCGAGGTGCTGAATCAAAAACCTTCACTCAGAAACACTTCCTGTACCGGGTCTGGTGGTTTCTGTTCCGGTGGGCTCTGGTGGCGACTTTGTTTCATAACGAGAAAAGAAAAGAAGTGTGTGTGTTTATATGTGTTAGTGTGGATATATATGTGTAGAATACAATACTTTATTGTCATTATTCATGGGTACAGTGAGATTAAAAGCAGCATCACCTCTCCAGTGCAAGACAGTGCAAACGGATAAGAAATATAAATAATATAAAAAGGTTAAGGTGCATTTTTGAATAGTGAAATCAAGACGTAAGATCCTAATACAGATAATTACATGTAACTACACATGTGGTGGAATATTACACAGATGGGCCGGGAAAAAGTTTTGCACTGTAAAAAACAGTAATGAAGACATTCACATTCTGTTCAGGGCGAATATGGCTGTGTGTGTGTGTGTGTGTGTGTGTGTGTGTGTGTGTGTGTGTGTGTGTGTGTGTGTGTGTGTGTGTGTGTGTGTGTGTGTGTGTGTGTGTATGTGTACTGTATATGTGTGTATATATACGTGTGTGTGTGTGTGTGTGTGTGTGTGTGTGTGTGTGTGTGTGTGTGTGTGTGTGTGTGTATGTGTACTGTATATGTGTGTATATATACGTGTGTGTGTGTGTTAGTGTGTATATGTGTGTGTTAGTGTGTATTAGTGTATATATGTGTGTGTTAGTGTGTATTAGTGTGTATGTGTGTGTGTATTAGTGTATATGTGTGTGTATTAGTGTATGTATGTGGGTATTAGTGTGTGTATATGTGTGTATTAGTGTGTATTAGTGTATGTATGTGTGTATTAGTGTGTATTAGTGTGTATTAGTGTGTATATGTGTGTGTATTAGTGTATATTAGTGTGTGTTAGTGTGTGTTAGTGTATATATGTGTATGTGTGTGTGTATTAGTGTGTATTCCCCCCTGAAGCTCATATCTCCAACATTCCACCTGCTCCTCCAATTTCCTCGCCGGGATTCAGAGCAGATAGAGCAGCTCACGTCGCCACGGCGACCTCACCAAGAATGCAGCCTGAGGAGGATTCCAGCTCGGCGCTGGGATGGACGTTGCCACGGCGACGACGTCCATCCAGGCGGCAGAGTCTCGCCCTCAGAGCGGGCACTAGCCGTAGCCAGTCGTAGCCAGTCGTTTCCACGGAGACGTGTTCGTCCTGCGAGCCGCGACACGCAGGGAGACAAAGTCTTATCTGGTTACCACGGTGACAGACCTTAGACAGCTAAGACACACTGTACACACACTTCTGGGAAAACTCAAACAGAGCTCACACACATGTTCTGTGTGCATGTGTGTGTATGTGTGTTAGTGTTTGTATGTGTGTGTGTTGGTGTGTGTATGTGTATGTGTGTGTGTGTGTGTGTTGGTGTGTGTATGTGTGTGTGTGTTAGTGTGTGTTGGTGTGTGTATGTGTGTTGGTGTGTGTATGTGTGTGAGTGTGTGTGTGTGTGTGTATGTGTGTGTGTGTGTTGGTGTGTGTATGTGTGTGTGTGTTAGTGTGTGTTAGTGTGTGTATGTGTGTTGGTGTGTGTATGTGTGTGAGTGTGTGTGTGTGTGTGTATGTGTGTGTGTGTGTGTGTGTGTTGGTGTGTGTATGTGTGTGTGTGTTAGTGTGTGTTAGTGTGTGAGTGTGTGTGCATGTGTGTGTTGGTGTGCATGTGTGTATATGTGTTAGTGTGTGACTGTGTGTGTGTGTGTGTGAGTGTGTATGTGTGTGTGTGTGAGTGTGTGACTGTGTATGCCTCAGCCTCAGAATCAGCGGTGACCTCTGACCCTCATTCAAGCTGCCGTCACTTCGGCTCCAGAGCTGAAGTGACGGCAGCTTTTGTTCCTCGGATTACTCGCTGCTGCACTTCCCCGCCACGGCGCTACGCTGCTGGTCTGTGGTTTCACACTGTTTTTCAGACTGTTTCAGGCAGTTTAGATGGTTTCAGGCTGTTTTGTAGGCTGTTTCAGAATGTTTCCCACAGTTTCAGACTCTTTCAGACTCTTTCAGACCGTTTCCGACCGTTTCCGACTGTTTCACACTGTTTCACACTGTTTCACACTGTTTCAGACTGTTTCAGACCTTTTCCGACCGTTTCACACTGTTTTACACTGTTTCCGACTGTTTCCGACTGTTTCAGACTGTTTCAGACTGTTTCAGACTGGTTAGTCTGTTTCAGACTGTTTTTCAGACTCTTTTTCAGATTGATTTTCACACTGTTTCAGACTGTTTCAGACTGTTTCAGACTGTTTCACACTGTTTCAGACTGTTTCACACTGTTTCAGACTGTTTCAGACTGTTTAGTCTGTTTCACACTGTTTCAGACTGTTTTTCAGACTGTTTTTCAGATTGATTTTCACACTGTTTCCGACTGTTTCAGACTGTTTCACACTGTTTCAGACTGTTTCACACTGTTTCAGACTGTTTTTCAGACTCTTTTTCAGATTGATTTTCAGACTGTTTTAGACTTTTTCACACTGTTTCACACTGTTTCATACTATTTCAGACTGTTTTTCAGACTGTTTCACACTGTTTCAGAATGTTTTAGACTGTTTTTCAGACTGTTTCACAGTATTTCAGACAGTTTTTCAGACTGATTTTCAGACTGCTTTAGACTTTTTCAAACTATTCACACTGTTTCCGACTGTTTCACATAGTTTAGACAGTTTAGACTGTTTCAGACCGTTTTTCAGACTGTTTTTGAGACTGTTTTTGAGACAGTTTTAGACTGTTTTAGACTGTATTTCAGACTGTTTCAGACTGTTTTAGATTGTTTCAGACCGTTTTTCAGACTGTTTTTGAGACTGTTTTTGAGACAGTTTTAGACTGTTTTAGACTGTATTTCAGACTGTTTTTCAGAGTGATTTTCAGACTGTTTTAGACTGTTTCAGACTATTTCAGACTGTTTCAGATTGTTTCAGTCTTGGGGTTCGTACCAAAGCGTAGTTGACCCCTAACGTCTGGCTAAAGTAAAAGGGTTATTAGACCAGAACAAGTCCGTCACCAGCTGCGCTGCGTTCATGCCGTCATCGTCTCGGTTGAGCTCGTCCTCTGAGACCCGCATGCTTCACCAACCAGACACTGCGTTGGTGTCATGAGGGTGTGGTGTTAGCATGATGGTGCTGGTCGTGTTCCAGCACGACTGAGACCAGGGTGAGAGTTGGGGAGTCGACTACGTGGTGGATACAATAGAGCCGGAGTGAGGGAACCTTCAGGACTGGATCATACTGTAGACATGAACATGAGAGGCTGCTGCTGAAGAGTGAAATTAAACCCCTTTTCAACAGTTGGACCAATGAAGTGTTTGCAGAGAGATGCAGATGTTTGAACTGTATTTCTGTAGTTCTGGTCACCAGAGGTGATGAGAGGGCGGAGTCAGCCGGTGGACTCTCCTCATCCCCCATTACCCCTTTTCCACCAAACCGGTTCCAGAGCTGGTTCTGGTCCACAACTGGTTCAACTTGGGAACCAGCTGAGAACCGGTTTGCTTTTCCACAGCTCGGTGCTAAGGGGAGCTACGTCATTACATCATTGCTAACGTCAGTTACGTCGCTGCATTTGCGTGAAAGTTGCAGCAACAACCAGGTATCTGCTCTAACAGGACTTGGTCCACGTAGCTCCTCCGTGGACACATCTCTAAAAGACAGGTTGTCTCCTCCTCCTCCCATGATGCTTTGCTGCATCCAGATTCATTCTTATTGAAAATGTCTCCGTCTCCCAGTCTTGCTATTGCCGTTGGTCTTAATAACTCCACCCCCCCACCCCGCTGACGTAAGCGGTTCTTTCTTCTAGACCAGCAAAGAGTTGGTGCTACCTTGGAACCGGTTCTTCTGGCCCAGGGCCAGTTCTTAGTCAGTGAAAACAGAAAGCCCAGTTCCAGAACCAGCCCTGGAGCCGGTTTGGTGGAAAAGGGGTATGAGTAGTACCATGCCATGTTGGACGTCGCCCGGATCAAAACATGGGCACGATCCCTCAGTTACCTCTGAGATGCCACTGCAACCCTCATTCTGTGCCCGGTGGAGTCATCTGGAGGAGCCGGTTCTTTGTCAGTGGAAACAGAAAGCCCGGTTCCAAACTGGCCCAGAACCAGCCTGGAACCGGTTTGGTGGAAAAGGGGTAAAAGTGGACCCTTCCAAGGTGACAACTTGACAACTTCCAGTTGTCAAAACTAACAGATATAAACATTCTTTTGTACCTTCTGCCATCTCCCTTCTCCATTCCATGAGGAAAAGGTAGCTGTTGTGGGGCTTGGATTTTTAGATTTAAACTCGTTGTCCTTTTTTTACTATGTTACTATGTTAATTGCCCCATTGGGGACAAATAAAGTTATTGATTGCAGGTGCAGAGACTGCAGTAGGAGGTGAAACCGGCTCTGAATTTAGTGGTGACACCGACATGAGCAGCGTGACCTCACTGCCACTCCGCCGCCACCCTTCCGTCACCCTTCCGTCACCCGCCGCCACCCCGCACCCCCATCATGCACCGCTCCGACCTTTGTATGGTTGAGTGAACCCCGTTGAGATGATGAACTGAGGACTGAGTCAGACCCGTCAGATGACCGGGGGGTGGGGGGGGTTTACTGGAACAGCATCGTCAGGGACCAGCAGGCCAGGATGTCTCATGTGTTTGTAGATGGTGGGAGGATATGAGCCTGCAGCCGAGCATCATGGGAGATGAGCGCCAGAGCAGAGCGGAGGTTTCAGAATGAGTGTGAACCAGGAGGGTGAAGGCAGCGTTTCACACTCTCTCTGCTGCTAGCGTGCTAGTGCTCTCACGCCCTCGTTACAGCCGCCCCGGCGCTGGGAACTGAAAGAAAGGGGGAAATTCTTGTGTGGTTCGGGGGGCCGGCGGCTGCCGGGACAATGGAGCAGGCGGGAGGAGGGACTCCGGAGTTTACCGGTCGGGCCGGTTCCTGAAAAGCTCAAGTGTTGCGTAAGAGAAGAAAGAAATGAATAGAGAGAGAGAGAGAGTTAATAAAGAATGAAAGGAAGTGTTTGAGTTGAGCATGTTAGTGCCCGCTCTGACCAGCGGGACATCGTTGGTAGTTTACTTTAAAAACTGTCCCATCTTTAGTTTTTTTTATAGATATTTTTATTGATTTTGGTTTTAAAGTAAACAAACATGACATAAGGAAACATAAGAACACCATATTCTACACAGAAACACACTGAGCAGGAATTCACACACGATGATGAAGCAAAATGAGTAAATACATATAGAGAAGAAGAACAAGAAAAAAAAGGGGGGTAGATAAAAAAGAAATAGATGTACAATGGTAAACAGAGAAACAGACAAAGAAAACAAAAAACAAAAAAAAGGGAGGGAGGGGAAAGAAGACTGTTACACACTGTTTAACACTGTTTTTCAGACTGTTTCTTGTTTGGTTTGATTTAGTTACTGGTTTGGTTACTGGTTTGGTTACTGGTTTGGTTACTGGTTTGGTTACTGGTTTGGTTACTTTTCCTCCAGCTGAGTGATTAGACGTCTTATTCTTGGGCGGGACCACGTGACACGGGGGCTGCAGATCTTCATCAGCTCCCCGTCCGTTATAGGATCAATTCTAAAATTCTTCTATTTAGGACCCGAGCACCTCCAGTGCGAAGGCCCTATTATCTGTAGGAATTTTTTTTTCTTTCTTTCTTTTTTTTTTCCGACGAAAGGAGGGCCTTTTTGCCCCCCCACACGTGCCCCAAAAGTCACCAAATTTTGCACCAAGTCAGGCCTGGTGAAAAATGGTTTGCATTAATGGGCGTGGTAAAATGGCTCAATAGCGCCCCCTTGAAAACTTTGTGCCTCAAGCCCCACAATACGGTTTGACGTACATGAACGAAAATCGGTACACACCTGTATCATGTCGCAACTTAACGAAAAGTCTCTTGGCGCCATGGCCGAAACCGAACAGGAAGTCGGCCATTTTGAACATTTTGAATTAATCGTGTCTTTTTGACGCAATTTATGCCATTCCTTCGGCAGTTAATACGGCCCGAACCGTAACGTGCACCCAGGTGTGTTATACATCAAAATGTGCGTTGCCATCCTGCGACGACGCGCATTACCTTTCTCAGTCAAAAGTGTTACCGTGGCGACGATAGACGCCAAAAGGCGCGCCCCCTCTTCATCTTATTGGTCCATATTTGATAGTTCCCAAAAAGTCACCAAATTTTGCACGCAAGCCAAGCCTGGTGATAAATTTGATATTTATTGGTTTGCATTAATGGGCGTGGCGAAATGGCTCAACAGCGCCCCCTAGAAAACTTTGTGTCTCAAGCCCCACAATACGGTTTGACGTACATGCACGAAAATCGGTACACACCTGTATCATGTCTCAACTTAAAGAAAAGTCTCTTGGCGCCATGGCCGAAACCGAACAGGAAGTCGGCCATTTTGAATTAATCATGTCATTTTGGTGAAATTTATGCCATTCCTTTGGCAGTTAATACGGCCCGAACCGTATCGTGAACCCAGATGTGTTATACATCAAAATGTGCGTCTCCGTCCTGCATTACTTTTCTCTTTCAAAAGCGTTACCGTGGAGACGCTAGACGCCAAAAAGCGCGCCCCCCCTTCATCTGATTGGTCCGTTTTTGATAGTTCCTACTTTCTGCCATAACAAACGAATGGTTTGACATAAAGACTCGTGGGTGGTGTCATCGGACTCGGTTTTGACTCCTTGAACATAATTGGTGCAAATTAGCTCCGCCCCTTCTTCTGATTGGTCAATATTTGATAGTCCCTATTCTCTGCCATAACTTTTGAACGGGTTGTGATAAAGACATGTGGGTGGTGTCATCTGACTCGGTTTTGACTCCTTCACCTTAATTGGTGCAAATTAGCCCTGCCCCTTCTTCTGATTGGTCGATATGTGATAGTTCTGATTTTCTGCAATAATTTTTGAATGGTTTGACATAAAGACTCATGGGTGGTGTCATCGGACATGGTTTTGAGTCCTTGAACATAATTCCTGCAAATTATCCCCGCCCCTTAATCTGATTGGTTGATATCTGATAGTTCCGATTTTCTGCCATAACTTTTGAATGGTTTGGTATAGAGAGTCGTGGGTGGTTTCATCCGCTAAATGTCCATACAAGCTTCCACTGCAGCCTGAACGTGCACAAGGGTGGAGGGCCCGTTCATCGCTGCTTGCAGCTTTAATTGTTTTTAAATCTTTACATGGTCTTGCACCGTCTTCGATCTCAGGTTATTCAAATGTCCGCAAACCTTCTGTTGCGATTCGGTTTTGTCGCGGACCCAAACGCAGGAGAGCAGGAGCCAGGAGTTCACAACAAAAAAGGGTTTATTTACAAAAAGGCAAAAAACAAAGCGCTGCAGAGCAGGATTAACAAAAAAACAGGATCATGGAGGAAAAAACTACGAGGAGACATGGAGGTAGAAACAGTACGGACCGACAGGGAACAAAGGAATGACAAGACAAGATATACACAGGGGATAACGAGACACGACGAGACACAGGTGCAGACACAATCAGGGCAGATGGGAAACAGGAGGGACAGAACTGAAACTCAAACTGGGGGGAAGTGTCAAACCCTGACACCTTCTGGTCCTGGTTCTGGACCGAGCCCGGCTCCCTCTATGGCTGTTTTTAAATCTCCTTTTTACTCACTTGCATTTAACTCACCAGGATTGTTTTATTTTATTTATGTTGTATTGCTTCATAAATAAAGATAACTTTTCCTTATTGGGTCTTAGTGAAGTTGTTGCTTCTGACCTTATGTGGTGTTTTATATCAGAAGCTAAATAAGGATGCAAAAACAGCCCGATTGGTGCTTTTATATTATTATTATTTTTTTTATTTTTTTTATATGCTTTTATATTAGAGTATAAAGGATTATAGCAGGGTTTGTTGGCCGATCAGAACCAGAGTAAATATCCCTGGTTATTGTTTGAACCAGAGTCTGGTGTCTGTTATATTTCACTAGTTAATGATTAAAACACTGACTGTTTATTGAGTGGATTGATAAAAGGTTCCAGGTTGGCGTGAAGCCCGGAGAGACTCCATGACGATACGAGGGCGTCTCAGTTCCTCAGTTCCCCCAAACACTGATGTCAGGTGGATGTTTGAAAAGAGGAAGAGCTGAAACCACAGAGAATATGAGCCGCTAGAAACCTGGTTGCAGTTTCACAAGGATGTGGGGGGAGAGGGATCACCTCCATGATTCAGTCCTTTCTGGGCGGACACTCCTGCACCGGAGCGCCATTCTCATCAGCTCGGCAGTATCACAACTTTATTTATATCTATAAGTATTTAAAGATATAAGTGTAAGGATGATGCACGAGTCGGTTAGAAATACAACTAGTCGTGTTTGGAGGAGAAAGAAAGCTGCATCCAGAGAACACCAGACCTACTGTGAAGCACGGAGGTGGAAACATCATGGTCTGGGGATGTTTCTCTGCAAAGGGACCAGGTACGACTGATCCGTGTAGGGAAAGAATGAAGGGGAACATGAATTGTGAGATTTAGAGTGAAAACCTTCCATCAGCAGGGCATTGAATTAATGGTTGAATGAATGAATGAATGAATGAATGAATGAATGAATGAATGAATGAATGAATGAATGAATGAATGAATGAATGAATGAATGAATGAATAGTTTATTTTGGTTCCATTACATTATATGCAACTTAACTTGCGTGCATGTAACTGACAAATCGTTATCATACATATTTACACTAATCAGTTTCACACAATAAACAATAAAACACAAACTCTGTGTAAACTCTGAGTCGGCTGATGCCGAAGCTTATTTTTGCCTCCTGTACCTTCCAAAACATAACCCAGTTTATCAGTAATACAAAAGAAAAGAAAGAAAAGAAACTTTACTCTAAATCGCTATGCATAATGAAATTATATTCAAATCATTTTGCATTGTAATCCAATATTTCTTTAAAACTCAACAGAGATCAACATAATTTCAGTTCATCACAAAGTCCATCCCATAATTTGACTCCCAAAAATGAAACACATGTGTATTTAACATTAGTCCTCACATAACATGTTTCAAAGAACCATAGCCTTCTTAAATTATAATTTGTTTCTTTTAATCTAAAGAAATGTTGATTACAAGTAGGAAGGCTTTTATTGTTAACGCGAAATAATATTTCTAATGTTTTTAAATAAACAATATCTATGAATTTTAATGTGCCTGACTCTATAAAT
This sequence comes from Cololabis saira, assembly GCF_033807715.1. Lineage (NCBI taxonomy): Eukaryota > Metazoa > Chordata > Actinopteri > Beloniformes > Belonidae > Cololabis > Cololabis saira. Next base: position 46,983,411 of record NC_084588.1, on the reverse strand, counting down.
AATTTATTAGTAGTATCGTGATAAGAAACTTTATTTATTATTCTTAGAACTCTTTTCTAGAGTTTAACTATAGGGTCTATGTAAGATCTGTATGTGTTTCCCCAAATGGCTGGGTCTTTCAGCATGACAATGATCCCAAACACATCGCTGGGCAACGAAGGACTGGCTTTGTAAGAAACATTTCCAGGTCCTGGAGTGGCCTAGCCAGTCTCCAGATCTCAACCCCATAGAAAGTCCGTGTTTCCAGCGACAGCCCCAAAACATCACTGCTCTAGAGGAAATCATGGAGGAACGGGACAGAATACCAGCAACAGTGTAGAAAACCTTGTGAAGAATCACAGAAAACCTTTGACCTCTGTCATTGCCAACAAAGGGTATATATATATATATATATATATATATATATATATATATATATATATATATATATATACAGTGTTGTGCCTGAACGCGTTCAATGAACGATCGTTCATGAACTCGTTCATATTTTGGGTGAACGTGAACTGAACGTACTGTAATTCCGCTTGATGAACGTGAACGTGAACGCGTTCATTCTGGTGTATGTGAACGGCGTTCTTTCACAGTATAACTTCATTCAAGAGGTTGCCAGATTTCCTTAGAGCCTTCCAGGTGGAAACCCAGCTAAAACCCGCCGTAAACAGCCTTAATATGTTGCGGAAAAACCACCCAATCTGGCAACCACTGTCATACCTGTCGCGCTGACAAATACGTCATCAAAACACGGAGCAGCGGGAGCATGGACTTTGTTGTTAACAGTATACTGCAGTTTATAATGGTCTTCTTTGTATTTGTATGCCTGGTATATTCTTCCAGTATTGTTTTCTTTAGGTTTCTTTTAAGTATGACTGAAATGGAATTAGATGTGAATTGTTTACAGGTTTGGAAAAGTAAAACAATTGCACCTTAAGGACTACGGTCCTGTTTTTTTTTCATAATAAAGACCATTCAAGCAGCAAGTTTTTCCTCGTGTTTTTGATAATATACTGTAGGGGTGAAAGCTGCAGCTGCTACTACTGTGGACTGAATAGGTGGCTACAAAGTGTTGCCAGTATTATGAGGGCTGTTGCCTCAATGCTAATGTAAATCCTGGTTGTATAAGGATTCAAAATTGGATAAGAAGATGAATCTGACACATAGTTTCAATGTTAAAACTGATAAAATAATTACTGTCTCTGGTTCTCTATGGGCTGTGAAAATAATTGACAAATACTAGCTCACAGTAACGTATTGGGGAAAAAAAGAACTATGAACTAGTTCATTTTTGGAACCATGAACTTAGTTCAAAATTTTGAATTATGAACTATGAACTGAACTAGTTCATTTTAAAATTTGTGAACTGAACTTTGAACTAGTTCATCTTTAAAGTGAACTTTCCCAACACTGTATATATGTATATGTATATGTACAAACAAATTACTGAGATGAACTTTTGTTATTGACCAAAAACTTATTTTCCACTATAATTTGCCAATGAATTCTTAAAAAATCACATAATGTGATTTTCTGGATTTCTTTTTTCCATTTTGTCTCTCATAGTTGAGATAAACCTGTGATGGAAATTACAGGCCTCTCTTATCTTCTTAAGTGGGAAAACCTGCACAACTGGTGTCTGACTAAATACTTTTTTGCCCCACTGTATGTCGCGATAGCTTGCCGGTTGATTCAATGATCAAAATTTGAATATCCTTTTTTTTTTTCAGTATGACTTTATCGGATCCGTGGGCTTAAACAACCTTGTTAATGTTAATTTCATATGATGTAAATATAAGTGACCCCTGTTTCACACCTGGATGTCTGTGTTGTTTCTTTCCGTCTGTATTTCTTCCTCTCAGACGTCTGTCTGTTTGCGGTTGGAACCAGTTTCTGGTTCAGTTTTGAAGTTGAACCATATTGTGTTTTTTTTCTTGTTTCACCTCGAAAAATCAGCGCCTGCATCTCTTTTTCAGTCGTGCTCAGAGTCACGTTCAGGCGGCTCAGAGGAAGTGATTTTAGTGCCGACGCTCGCTAGTCCAGGCTCCGCTGCTCCCGCCGGCTCTTTAACGCTGAACTCAGTGTATTGGGTGCTGGGTGACGTCCAGTACTCGAGTTGTAAAAAAAAATCAGGGGGGATGGTGGATTTTATCATATGGGGACAGATAATTTGTGCTGGTTACAAATAATATAATATATTACAAATAATAGCAGTGACCAAAACACCTGCAGAAATACTGCAGGAATGACATAGCAGCAGTTAAATGCAGCCTTCTGTAAGCTTTAAATATCCACTGGGCTTACATCAAATACATCAAAACACAACAATAAAAAACACTTTTCTGAACTTATCAATATGACTCTGTCCTTCACAGGATAAGTAACATGGATCACTGTAAAAACTCTAAATGTTAACAAGAATATTTGTCTTATTTCTAGTTAAAATGTCTAATTTTAGTAAAAACATCTCATTACACTTAAAACAAGACTCATCACTGGAAAAAACAACAATTTTCACCTGTTTCAAGTAGATTTTCACTTAAAATAAGTAGAAAAATCTGCCAGTGCAACAAGATTTTTTTACTTGTAATAAGAAGATAAATCTTGTCCCACTGGCAGATTTTCCTACTTATTTCAAGTGAAAATTTACCGGAAACAGGTGAAAATTGTCACATTTTTCTGGTGTTATTTTTCTGGTGATGACTCTAAATGTTGAAATAGCAGTAAAACCACATTCATTGATGAAATAACATAAGGGATGGAAAGGGGGGATGGCAGTTTTACAGGGGGGATGATTTTGACCGTTTTTATTTCTGGGGGGGATGCCATCCCCCCTCATCCCCCCTCAACTCCAGGACTGGTGGTGACGTCACGTCCATATGTTGTAAACTCAAATGAGCGTCTTCTGTATCTGGAATGAATGTATTCTTGAGTCTATAATGTAACAATAATATAATAATAAGATAACCTTGTTTGAATTGTAAAATGGGTTTGGCTAAATACAATCTTTGACTAAAACTCGACTAAAATGGTCCTGGACAATTCTGACTAAAATAAGACTAAAATGCTCAGACTTTTAGTCGACAGAAACTTGACACGACTAAAAGGAGAATGAATGAGACTAAAACTAATAAGCAGCCACTAAACCAGAGGAAACTACCGAAAACATGGACATTAAGGATCTTTGGTAGAACATTTCGTCTCGTTTAGGTCAACGAAAATGAAGACACATTTTAGCAGAGTTTTTATTTTGTAATCTACATTTAAGTCTGGTTTTTATTCCTCTATGATATTGTATCATATATTTAATTATCGTTATCGTCACGACCTGCATTTTCATTGCGTCTTGTTTTCTTAAGGTGATAAAGGTCCGTTGACGACGATGTTTAGTCATAATTTTTGTTGACGAAAGCAACTTTACCAACCAGCATTCAGGAGTGTATTCAAGTGGCTGTGAATGTGAAATGGCATGACGCTGAAACACCGGTGTGTTATGTAAAAGTCCGACTTGTGAAATGTGTCTGGCGTTGGCGCTTCGTCTGGGTGAAGTGTGGTCGATCTGCATCTCGTATGTCGCACTCACATGATTCTCCGAAGTTTTGAAGTGGTGCAAACTTCTGTTTTCTTTAGCTTTTGGTTTTGTTTCTGAGAAGTTTTGGTGTCTTTATCTGTCCGTGATGCTGAGGCGGTGAGAGTCCGTCGGCCGGAGGGAGGAACCAGAAACAGAGCTGGTAGGCCGGAGGGGAAGACTGGTGCCATTGATAAGAGAACATAAAGGTCCCTGTGTGTATTTTGGGCCTGAACTCATTTGTATGCAGCGATATGAGAAATGCAGATAAGGAACCAGCCGACTGCAGGAGAATAGTATCATTAAAAAAAGGTCTCGTTCTGTCAGAAATGTGCTGAGTCGGGGGGTTGTGTATCGTTCAGGATGTGTTTCTGCACATGTAGACGGGGAAAAGAAGCAGAACTTGAAATCTGCCTCTCGTAGGTAGAAACTGCATGATGTGACTGTTTATGGTGCTTCTTCGTCCTCGAGTCTGCAGAGCTGACCTGTGATTGTTTCCTTTCTCACATTCCTCATGTTGCGTTTCTCTGCTGCCGTTTGTTACAGATGGAGGTCCGGCTGGCCGACAATCTGAAGACGGTGCTCTTCCTGATCGTCCTGCTCTCCCCCGGTAAGATAATCACACTACAAACATCACAAACTAGAGATATAATCACACTAAAACCATCACTAACTAGAGATATAATCACACTACAACCATCACTAACTAGAGAAATAATCACACTACAACCATCACTAACTAGAGATATAATCACACTACAACCATCACTAACTAGAGATATAATCACACTACAAACATCACTAACTAGAGAAATAATCACACTACAACCATCACTAACTAGAGATATAATCACACTACAACCATCACTAACTAGAGAAATAATCACACTACAACCATCACTAACTAGAGATATAATCACACTCAGTGCTTTAAGTGGGCCGGTACGGAGCGGTACGCAGTACCGGCACTTCTAAATTTTACCCATCAGCGTACCAGAAGTTATTTACTGTGTGCGGCGCGTACCGGTACTGTTCTTCCCAGATTCCCCATCAGTCAGTAACTCCCCCCGAAGTCTACAGGTTGGATTTGTTGATTAAGGTGTTTTGATGCTCAAAGCTTGCCGTACAGACGTAAAGGCGCGCTTGGCCAACCCGCGGCTCGCGAGCCGCATGCGGCTCTTTGGCCGGTGTCATGCAGCTCTTTCAACTTAATTTGATAGGTGCAGTGAAAGACAGACTCGTAGGAAGTGGGTGCAAAATATAACGCGACTGGAATCGAACCCGCGTTCGCTGTACGCAAGTCGCCTGCTCATTCCGTTGAGCTATACGGGCGCGCTCGTGGTTGTGACGGAAGTAAGTTGGAGGGACAAAATGTACGGCCACACACAGGAGGTTTTTTAACAGAGTGGGAGAGTTTAATATATGTATATATATATATATATATATATACAAATTTACATAGTCCCATATTTGTATGACTGGAGGGGGAGAGTACCGGCACTTATTTTTTCCACTTAAAGCACTGATCACACTACAACCATCACTAACTAGAGATATAATCACACTACATCACAATAGAATTGAATAGAATATAATACTTTTATTGTCATTATACATGGGTACAGTGAGATTAAAAGCAGCATCACCTCGGGCCGCAGGTTCATGTGTCGGTTCATGTGTCCATTTCCATTTTGTATCCATTAAGAGTATTGATTTTGAAAGATTTGTTTAAACTTACTTGGTGATTTGCATGATTTCATTTCATCTTTGCAGTTCACAATAAGACATTAATCTTGTATAAGAGAATATGCCTTGTTCCAGGTTGTAACAGCTATTTTCCACCTGTAGTCCCTGGGCAGGTCGATGGAATAATACATAAAAATTAGTGTAGAAAAAGAAAAAATAAGTAAAAGCTAGAGATGCACCGATCGATCGGCAACCGATCAATATCGGCTGATAATGGCCCTATCGGTTTTGATCGGAGATCGGAAAATGAAAGTTGAAAGCAGCCGATCAGATGATATTTACAACAAACCACCGCCAGCGCTGCGTTCCCACGTCTTTACCCAGGTCTGCTAAGGGGGCGGGAAAATGGCGTCGCTGTTATGGGAGTTTTACAATGTCCGAAAACAACAACATATTTGCAGTTTGCAAGCTGTGTGCAAAGGAAATACCCCGAGGAGGAATGTTACAAAAGAATTTCAACACAACCAAGCTGATAAGACATTTGAAAGCTTTTCACACGAAGGACGTCGTTAGCTGTTTGGATCCGCATTATGCGCTGCACAGTTTTACCAGAATATATACAGTCGTCTCTATGAGTCTCTAGAGGGTGAAATATTGCACATCAGCCTGAAATAAAACGGTCAATTCATGATACTTTCTCATCTCCTCATTTTTATGCCTAATAATACAATGTCAGTGTCGTGTACATGAGACAACACTATTGAAGAATTTATGGATTTCACTCTGTGATCGGTGATCGGCAGATACTGATTTCTGAGATCGGTGATCGGCCCTCAAAATCCTGATCAGTGCATCTCTAGTAAAAGAGCAGAACAAAGCCAAGAGACAATAGATAAAATAGATAAATAAAAACATGGAAGCAGATCATCTGGAGCCGTAACGCCAGGTCTTTATTTTAGAGAGCCGTTTTATTATTTCAGTCTGATGCCGTCTTTTAGTGGTTAAGATGTGTTTGTACGTACATATTACAGACGTTTTACCCCACAACATTAAGAAAATAGTATTTTTTAACTTGAGAGAACTTGCTCGTCTTGATTTTATTCCTTCGACTGGAGTCATCCGTGTCTTTACCTCAGCAGGAGGTTGCTCCAGGCTGCAGGCTTTTACTATTATTATTATTATTGTATTACTATTATTTTGTTACTTTTCAACCTCTTAGTCTTTGTGATCCCTCCACGTGAGAACGTTCTGCAGGCTGGGCCCGTTTCAAGTGTTGCAACTTGTTATCTCAGAATGCTTCAGTCCTTTTGACCTTGAAGGCTGTGAACCTGTTGTTCCTACTAATCTATTCCTCCAGTGGAAAACATTCCAGTATGTCTCCTAGTCTCTCCTAGTCTCTCCTAGTCTCTCCTAGTGTCTCCTAGTGCCTCTTAGTGATTCCTAGTGTTCCCCAGTGCCTCCTACTGCCTCATAGTCAGTGCTTCCTATTGCTGTCTAGTGATTCCTAATGCCGTGATTCCTAATGTAGTGATTACTGGGGATTCCTAGTGCTTCCTAGTGTCTACTAGTGATTCCTAGTGCCTCATAGTGATTCTTAGTGCTTCCTATTGCTACCTAGTGATCCCCAATGCTTCCTAGTGATTCCTAGTGCTTCCTAGTGATCCCCAGTGCCAACTACTGCCTCCTAGTGCTTCATAGTGCTTCCTATTGCTGCCTGGTGATTCCTGGTGATTCCTAGTGATTCTTAAGGATTCCCAGTGATTCCGGTAACCCTCTATTGTACAGTACAGTAATAACCAGGTAATACCATGGTAATTACACTGTAATTACCTAGTAGTACCTTGTATTTACAAGGTAATTACATGGCAACTACCAGGTAATTTACCCAGTAAGTACTAGGTAATTATTACGTATTTTCTTGTACCAATTTAATTATGTGTATTTACCATGTAATAACATGGTAAATACCTGGTTGTTTAAACTAAACATTACTAGGAAATTACAAAGACATTAGATGGGAACTATGAGGGAAATTACAGGTATTTACTAGGTTAATATTGGTAACTACCAGTCAATTTACCATGTAATTACTCTGAAATTACATGAATTATTTCTAAGTAAATACCAGGTAATTACTAAGTATTTTTCTGCAAACTACCAGGAAATTATAACCTATATTTGAGGTAGTTACCAGCTAATTACACTTCAATGACCATGTAGTTACCTTGTATTTACTATACATTTCATGGATAACTACCGGGTATTTACCCATTCATTATTGATTTATGTATTATCAATGGATTGGTGCAGGTACCCCTGAGGGTGTAAATGACTCTATTGACCTTGTAATTAACCTGATAGTTACCATGTTTTACCTGGCAATTGGCAGGTACTTACCTTGTAGTTACTTGCCCAGTAATTCTATTTCCTAAGTATTTACCCAATAAGTACAGACATTTTTACCTGGCTTTTACTCAGTAATTAAAGTGAAACTGGTCTGTAAAAGAAAGCGTGTGTTGTTTCCATAATATTACCTGGTACTTTCTCATTAAGTACAGACATAATTACCTGATAATTACCCATTAATTAAAGTGAAACTGGACTGTAAAAGAAAGCGTGTGTTGTTTCCATATGATTAGCTGGTAATTGCAGATTATAATTATAAAGATTTGAACAATTGGCAAAACGTCTGATAATTACCTCCCCTTTACCCCGCAATTAGAAAGTTGGACCACACCCCCTCACACACCACCACCACCTTGTAACAAATACGCCAAAACAAGTGATCTGTCAAAGACTTTTTTTTTCTTCAAAAGGATAAAGAAAAAAATACAAAGTTCTGTATAAAAACATATTGTACAGTGTAAAACGTATTGCATAGTGTAAAACATAAAACTAGGCACAGTGTTGAAAATATAGGCACATTCAGTCAATCAATGCAACAAATAAAAAATACAGTGCATTCAATAACGATATAACAACATATTTAGATCTCAAACTGGCAAGTCAAGGACCCCAGTATTATCTGCATTTGGCCATCACCCTTAATCTCAATATTTTTTCCAGAGACCCTCACAGAAGCAAAGATTTGAGACATGTAAACAACAAAAACACGGGGCGAACCACAATAAAATAACTTTTCATAAGTTTCAACACAAAATATGACAAGTTAATCATTAACTCGTTATTGACGAAGTTAAGCTTCATCAATAACGGAAGTAACAGAGGAAGAACGGTGCTCTTCAAAATAAAAGCATAAAAATAAAACGTAAAATGACAGAAGTGCTTAATTCCCGCTGCACGTAATCTGCTGCAATTTACACGCACCACCAGCTGAAAAATAGCAGATCTACAAACTTATAGCGCAGCACTCTGCCCTGAGTGCAGCGATATGAGCTTGTAGATCTGCTATTTCTTTAACACCTACTTTAAATATTGTAAAGTAGCTGTTGAAAATTATTTATTTGTATTAATTATTTTGAAGAGCACCGTTCTTCCTCTGTTACTTCCGTTATTGATGAAGCTTAACTTCCTGTTCCCGTCCGAGCGTAGCAGCATGCTAACGCTGCTCCAGAGTTGGTAAAATATGCAAGCAAATTATTAGCTTGTCATATTTTGTGTTGAAACTTTTATTATTATTTTATTGTGGTTTTATTGTGGTTCGCCCCGTGTTTTTGTTGTTTACAGGTCTCAAATCTTTGCTTCTGTGAGGGTCTCTGGAAAAAGAAAATTGAGATTAAGGGAGATGGCCAAATGCAGATAATACTGGGGTCCTTGACATGCCAGTTTGAGATCTAAATATGTTGTTATATCGTTATTGAATGCACTGTATTTTTTATTTGTTGCATTGATTGACTGAATGTGCCTATCAACACTGTGCCTAGTTTTATGATTTACACTATGCAATACGTTTTCTTTATAATTATAATCTACAATTACCAGGTAATATTATGGAAACAACACACGCTTTCTTTTACAGTCCAGTTTCACTTTAAAGGAGCATGAGGCTCCTTTTAAGAAATGAGACTCTCTAGCGCCACCCTTCACCACGACGGCCGTTGGGGGTACTGCAGCCAACAGTGAAGCCGGCACGGGAGAACGGGGAGAACGTGCATGCAGCGTCATGTGACGTCACATCCGCAGAACGGCGCGGGAAATTCTGGCCCGGAATTGCAGCACATTTTGCAGCACACAGCCTGTTCAAGGCAACAGAGAGATTCGCTAGAGGGCTCATTCTTTTTGGTTTGGAACGCTTCATCTGACATTATTACTAGAAAACTTAAAACGTACAGAAATTTTTTCATAAATCCTGCCTCAATCCGGCCTCAAGCTCCTTTAATTAATGGGTAAATATCAGGTAATTATTTCTGTACTTAATGAGGAAGTACCAGGTAATATTATGGAAACAACACACGCTTTCTTTTACAGTCCAGTTTCACTTTAATTACTGAGTAAAAGCCAGGTAAAAATGTCTGTACTTATTGGGTAAATACTTAGGAAATAGAATTACTGGGCAAGTAACTACAAGGTAAGTACCTGCCAATCACCAGGTAAAACATGGTAACTATCAGGTTAATTACAAGGTCAATAGAGTCATTTACACCCTCAGGGGTACCTGCACCAATCCATTGATAATACATAAATCAATAATGAATGGGTAAATACCCGGTAGTTATCCATGAAATGTATAGTAAATACAAGGTAACTACATGGTCATTGAAGTGTAATTAGCTGGTAACTACCTCAAATATAGGTTATAATGTCCTGGTAGTTTGCAGAAAAATACTTAGTAATTACCTGGTACTTACTTAGAAATAATTCATGTAATTTCAGAGTAATTACATGGTAAATTGACTGGTAGTTACCAATATTAACCTAGTAAATACCTGTAATTTCCCTCATAGTTCCCATCTAATGTCTTTGTAATTACCTAGTAATGTTTAGTTTAAACAACCAGGTATTTACCATGTTATTACACGGTAAATACACATAATTACATGGTACAAGAAAATATGTAATAATTACCTAGTACTTGCTGGGTAAATTACCCAGTAGTTACCATGTAATTACCTTGTAAATACAAGGTAGTACTAGGTAATTACAGTGTAATTACCATGGTATTACCTGGTTATTACTGTACTGTAAAAGAAAGGGTTACTGTGATTCCTAGTTCTTCATAGTGCCTCCCAGTGCTTCTTAGTGATTTATGGTGACTCCTATTGCTTCCTAGTGTCTCCTAGTGATTCCCAGTGATTCCTAGTGTCTCCTGGTGATTCCCAGTGATTCCTGGTGACCAGGTCACGGGTCCCACCAGAGCTACGTGTAGCTGAGGTTACGAGTAGCATCGCTGACGCAGCGCTGATGAGACACATCTGCAGATTAAACTTCTGTAAACTTGTGAAACTACTCTGTGAAAAAAAAGTCTTTGTGACTCAAAACGGGACGACACATCATAAATAAGCAGAACGGGCGTGAGACCTGAGAGGGTTATTTGAGTCCCAATGTTACGAAACTAATGTTGGAAAAACAAAAACAATCTTAGAAATATGGTTATTTAAAAATGTGGTCCTGCCTCTCGCCTGAAAATAGCTGGGATAGGCTCCAGCAGACCCCCGTGACCCTGCAAAGGATAAAGCGGGTATAGATAATGGATGGATAATAAAAATGTGGTTCCTTTTGTGGTTTCATGTCTGTCGATCTGTGTTTTATTGCCTTGACGGCTGTTATTTCCACTAATTGTGGACTTTGCTTCATCAGGTTCAAGTGAAAATGACCTGTACTTCAACTTCTGTGGTACCTGGCGTCATGGCAACGGCCCGCTCCGGCTGGAGGTGGAGCTCACGCCGGGCTGCAGCGGGCTCTCCTTCACCGCCAACGAGAGCGTCCTGTCGGTCCGCGGGCAGCTGACGGCCGAGTGCAACACGGACAAAGTGATCGAGCTCCACGAGTTCGGACTCGACCCGGCAAAGGACGTCGACTTCTGCGTTTACTGGGAGCCGTTGCTGGACCAGTTCAAGATGGAGGTAAAAACACGTTTCTGTTAGCTGAAACGATGTTGGCTGATGCTAATTATTGATTATTTCATTAATTCAATCGTTTAATTATCAATCGATTAACTGATAAGCAGGGTTTTTCTTTTAAATCTGAGAATCCCTCAATAAGGTCTAACAAACATTACTTTTGTTGACATAGGCAAGGCAAGTTTATTTGTAAAGCACAATTCAAGACAAGGTAATTCAAAGTGCTTTACATCAACATTAAAAACGGAAAGACACAATTAAACAGTAAATAACAAATGAAATGAAATAAAATAAGAAAAGAGGTAAAATAATAAAAAGCACAAGTTGTTAAAAAGTAAGGGCAGTAGAATACAGCAGGTACATCTCATTCTTAAAATGGCAAGAATTACGTTTCTATACAGTCAAAACGTACAAAGACCGGGTCAAATACAGTATTACAAAGGTAATTTGTGCCAATTTGTGCGGTGAATCAGACCAATTTGACAATTCTATGCCACAATGCCTGCATTCAGGGCTTATTTCACACAACTGACGAGAATTACGTTTCTATACGGTTAAAACGTACAAAGACCTGGTTAAATACAGTATTACAAAAGTAATCTGTAACTATTCGTACGGTGAATTAAACCAATTTGACAATTCTATGCCACAATGCCAGACATACAGAATACACAAGGCCTATTATATTCCTTAGTCAAATATTGACACAAACATGACAACCATGGCAGTGACACACACAGTAAAACAAATAATCCAATTACAAGTAGGCCTAGCCTATGTGGAAAAAGTTCAAAGAAAATGTGTTTTAAAAGAACATGTCACTGTTTTGAACTTGTATGTACAATAGTGTCATGTTATTGACACTACATATGTAACTTTCTGTTGTTAAGGAAGTCTGTTGTCAAAGCTACTTTTTTTGCTTATGGGCATCATGTCTTTTGCAACAATGTTGCGGTTAGGCTCGCCACCCGTCCTTTGAAATACGTAATTGTTACGTAATTGTTACTACTGCAAGGCTGCAGAAGAAAGTTTTCAATGTCTCTTGGAGTGTGTCAGACAGCAGCTGCAGGGGAACCTCCACAAACGTAATATAACATCCCAGTAGGAGCCAGGCATCCGTTTTACAGTTATTCATAACTGAAAAAGGTGGCAACCCTAGTCTAAACCCTCTGTCCCGGCCTCTGTTCGTTTGAATGTGTGTTTTTTAAATGGTACATTAACGAAGTGGTTGAGTGTTTGTATTTCAAAACAGCGCCACATATTTTACACCTTACTTCGTCGTTGTTTTTAAGTTAGAAGTGTTTCCACACAGGACTCTGCTTCATGGTTTCTGTGTTGAGTTTGCGGGACGACAGACAGAGCCGTTGCTATGGCAACGGCGCCATCCTGTGGGCGGGACGAGACATTGAATCAGTTAAATTACATTCATGGAACACAGTCCAATGATAAAACGGCAATTAACTGTTAATTGATTCATTTCAAACAGTAGGAACTATGTATTTTTAATCTCTTAGCTGTGCATAAGTGAACATGTGACATCTGACTTTGTTTTTTTCTCTCAATTTTAGTCCATCTTATTTTTGCTGTTCTTTCTTAAAACTTGTTTTTAGTGTAGCACTTTGAGATTTGATTAAAATATAAAGTGCGTTATAAATAAAATGTATTATTATTATGATTATTATGATTATTATTATTATTATTATGATTATTATGATTATTATTATTATTATTATTAATTTAATCAAGTTTAATTGTTTAATTAGGATCCCCATTAGCTACAGCATGACTGCAGATTTTTCCTGGGGCTGCCAACATTTTAAAATAATACAGTACATAACATAATAATAAGCATAATAAGCAAAGCAAATAAATTTACACTAGAGAAAGAGAATATCAAATGAAAAATACAAAAAAAAAAAAGCAGAGACATTCCACAAAATGAAGACAGTGAAATGAGAAGAAAGCGCATACTATTGAGTACGTACTAATGTTTCGGACGCACTAAAACATCTCACATACTGTTTTTGACCAGGTGGGGGGCAGGAACCTGACACTGTGCTACCCCGCCGTCCCGCTGGAGTCCTGCTGCACCGACCTGAGCGACGGCCCCAACGCGGCGGCGGGAACCTTTGGCATCGTCAACGCCATGATCAGGGAAGATGTCATCACCAGCGAGACTCGGACCGCCTTCCGGTTCAGAGCCGACGCCACAGGCTGCAGTAAGAACCGCCTCCGTTCTAGTGTGTTTAAACAAATGTAAAGTAGTCTTGAAACCTAAAGATAATATAAAGTCGTCTTTAATTACATCTCCATGGTTCTGACCTTTGACCCCTGTGTTTGTGTATGCAGAGTCTCTGTGTGACCAGGCGGACCAGGATTACCTGCGCAGGTACGTCTGCCCTGAACCTCAGGAGCGCGACTCCCTCCTCGTTTGTCTTCATGTCATCAGCTGCTCTGACTGCAAACAGGAAGCCGTCGTTTCCACGGCGACCGGGCGTGTCGCCAGCCCGGCGCAGCTCCCTCTAATCTTGCTTCTGTGTTCAGCCTGCAGTCCTCCAGCGGCCCCAGCGGTCCGCCCAGCCCCGGACTGCCCTGCGGTCACAGATCCACCATGGAGATGGAGGACGGCTTTGGAGGCTACAACATCTCCTCGCTTGTGAGTTCCCAGGGTGCACTGCAGCTGCAGCAAAAACACATTCATGGTCGTTTATCTGGAGGGAATCAGTCTTCTGGGTCCTGCAGGTTCTAGATGGGGCATGAACAGACCTGGATGACGAGCTGGTGATGAATAAACAAATATAATAAAAAAAGTTAATTCCAACCAGGAGACGCTGCAGGAGAGAGACATTAGTGGGTTCTAGTCAGGGATGATAGAGAGAGAACCAGCACCAAATTCTGATCGGTGGGACTAAACAGGTGTTTGAGACGAACTTAGAGACCTTAAAGCAGCAGAATCACCTGAAAGTTTCCTCCAACCTCCTACAAACCAGGACTTTCCTTCTTATAAATGAGTTTTTGCAGCGTTGAAGTCGACCTGATGGCAGGTTTCAGTCCCGCTGCAGGACGGAGCCGTCGTGCACGGCGGTCTCACTGAGGAGAAGCTGCTGGTGGCGTCAGCTGAGGCCGCTCCGGTCTCACCGAGCCCGCCGGTTCTGCCTCGTCTCTCTGCTGGAGCTGTGCAGAACCGTTTCGCTGGTTCGTGACTTCGGTGTCGGACGGTCGTTGTGGTTTACAGTAGTCCTGTCACGATTGGTTTTGGTGACGACCCAAACGCAGGAGAGCAGGAGGCAGGAGTTCCAGAAAACTATTTTTCTGGACTATTAAAACTACTTTACTTATTTGTAAAGTCAAACCAAAAACGCTGCTGAGCAGGATTCAAAAGGCAGAAGAAAAACGAGGAGAACATGGAGGGAGCAAACAGTACGGACCAGCAGGGAGCAGGGGAAAGACAAGACTAGATATACACAGGGGATAACAAGACACAGGTGCAGACAATCAGGGCAGATGGGAAACAGGAGGGGCAGAACTGAAACTCAAACTGGGGGAAATGTCAAACCCTGACAAATCCCTGGTTTTTAACAGGGGTTACGTTCCAAAAAGGACCCGTGATAGGTGAAATATGTGAAATAGTAACCGTTTTTTTCATTACAATTATTATACAAGGCTTCAAATTGCAGAGATCAGCCCCACCGCGACCCGATTAACTGGATCTGAACGGGAGAAAATGAAAAATGATTATGGAAAAAAATACAATAAATACAGTAGGACAAACAAGGACTCTGCATCCTGACTCGCTCTGTAGCGTCTTTTTCTTCTAAAGCCAGCGGTTCAGGTATGTTTCTTCAAGAGAGGAACATAGTTATGGGCAAAAGATTCTTATAAGCCGACATGCCAACATCAATTAGGTCTTCCTGCCGGGCATTTCTGCTTGACGCACCTCCTCCAGTGCCTTTTGGAAATGGACCAACTCTTCAACGTGGGCTAACTTTGGGTCATCAGCTGGGGACCACCGGTCATTGATGTTTCGCTCCTTTAACCTCAGGACATCGATCGGTGGTGGAGCGATGGCTGGGATTTCTCCCTGCCAACCCCACTGACGCCCTAGGTGTTACTTGGCCCCCCGCTCCTAATCTTCCTCCGTAGCCACAGCCAGAAGCTGCCTTTCTAAGCCTCCTCTGCGATGGCCGGTCTGCGATGGCCGGCTCCTGTGCACCCCAGGTCTCGCAGCAGACGGGAGGTTGAGGAGCCAATGAAACCCCTGCACCTCTACAGGACATATTGTGGCTTTCCAGCCAGCCTCCCTGCACTCTGCTGCCAGGTCTGAGTACTTTGCCCTTTTCCTCTCATGCGCAGCTTCCAGACCCCCCTCCCACGGAACAGTGAGCTCCACCAGGAGGACCGCCTTGCTGGCCACGGACCAGAGCACCATGTCTGGCCGTAGCGTTGTATGGACGATCTCTCTGGGGAACTGCAGCTGCCTTCCTAGGTCGATCCTCATGCTCCATTCGCTGCCGGACGAGAGGAGCCTTCCTGCGTTTAGTGGGCGGGGGGGGCATTGATGGTCTTGCCAGCCCTTGCAAACTGGATGGTGCGTCCCTCTGGGGCAGCTGGCAGGCTGTGTGCCTTTTGTCTGCAAGACTCTGCCACCTCGGCCAGCTTCTTCAAGACGGCATCGTGCCGCCATCTGTAGCAGCCTTGGGACAGAGCCGTCTTGCATCCTGACAGGATGTGCTGGAGGCTGAAGGAGAATCGAAGGCTGCGAAGAACTATATTTGAGAACTGTAGCGGGGAAACTGTTTAGCCAATCAGAATGCAGAACCCAATGCAAATCCGTGAAGCAGCGACACTGTACTTGTTTATTGATTGATTTATTTATTGCTGCTGTAGCAGGAGGTGGAGACGTCTCCTCGGCCACTTTCCCTCCAGAGGAACTGCAGCTTCACTTCTCGAGGCGTTTATAACTGGGGGGGGGCAATGATAGGTGAGAGTTAAGCCACATGAAAGGAGAAGAAGCTGCAGTTTACTGGGAGTTGGACAGAGAGAGAGAGAAAGAGGTGACACCCAGCAATCTCCTAGCAGATGTGGTCATTACGGCGGCGTGCCTCCTGGGGGGGGCTCGGACCGCCTCCCTCTTTAAGACTAGAAAGCACTTCTGTCCCTTTCGTTGCTATCGTGTGGTGTCCCTGTCGTTGTCATGGTAACCTCTCATGTCCCCCCCTGTGTTCCAGGCCAGGGCGGGCTCTGGTTCTGGTTCGGGGTCGGCGGTCCGGGTCTTCGTCCCCCCGGCTCTGAGGAGTAGCTCCAACAGCAGCAAGGTGGTGTTCACCTTCTTCAACGGCAACCCGCTGTTCCAGGTATGACTCCCCCCCCCCTCTGCACCGTGATGTCTGCTGAGGTGGTCAGGCCACGCCCCTCGCCATCCACTAAAGTGTGTCCACATGTGTGTGTGTCCAGGACGGCCTCCAGAACCTCCAGAACCGCCAGCTCCTCCAGGACGTGGTTGACATCACCGTGGAGAACCAGGTTGTCACTAATCTGTCGGAGCCGGTGAAGATCGGCTTCCACCACGACGCCATTCCGGTAAGACCCGGTTCAGTTTCTTCAGAACCGCCGGAGAACCGGTCTGGACGCCTCATTAGAGACGGGTCAGACCCGGGTCACTCAGGCCTGAGTGACCCGGGTCTGAGCCGTCTCTGATGAGGGGCCTGTGATGTCACCTGTGTTGTCAGAACCAGCACTAAGTCCCGTTTCCCCCCAGGACCAGAACCGGAGGACCTGCGTGTCCTGGGACGTCCACCGAGGTCAGTTACCCTCTCACACGCTGCTGCTGCTGCTGCTGTGTTTGGTCCCGCTGAAGCTAACTGAGCTAACTGTTCTGCTGCAGACCCGCTGCAGGTGCGCTGGCTAGCGGACGGCTGCGCTACGCTAGCGCGGGGCGACGCCCACACCGAGTGCCTCTGCGACCACCTGACCTACTTCGCCGTGCTGGTGGTGAGTCCCGACCTCCGACCTCTGACCCTTGACCCGTCCATGGAACCCACCCGGCTATGCTAACCCGCCCCTGTCCCACCAGGACCTGGAGCCCCGCCCTGTGCGCCACCTGTTAGCGCTCACCTGCATCAGCTCGGCCGGCTGCGCCGTGTCCTTCGTCAGCTGCGTGGCACTGCTCGTCTTCCTCGCCAGGAAACGGTGAGGTGGCGATTCTGGGGGTTCTGATGTGTGTATGTGTGTATATATGTGTATAAATATACATATTTATATATATACATATTTATATTTATATATATATATATATATATGTGTATATATGTATATTAGCGCTGTCAGTTAAGCGTTTGTCAGTGCATGACTACATGACTGTGATATGGGAGGAAACAGTCCGGAACATGATATGGTAGTTGTTCGGACCCAAATGTAGGAGAGAGCAGAAGGCAGGAGTTCTCAAAAAAGCAGGATTCATTTTTAAGTAATAAAAGGTGCTGCTTAGCAGGATACAAAAAACTAAGGATTTACACAGGGATCAAAAACTACAAAACTGGGCTCGGGAAAAACACAGAGGGAGGAAACAATACGGCCCAGCAGGGAGGAGGGGAACGACAAGACTAGATATACACAAGGGTTGACGAGACACAGGTGCAGACAATCAGGGCACATGGGAAACAGGAAGGTCAAACCAGAACTTAAATACAAGGACACGGGCTTCAAAATAAAACAGGAAGGGTGAAACACTGACATATATGTGTGTATATATATATATATATGTATATGTAATTGGATTATATTCTATATGACAATGTAAGGGGGGTTGAAGGTTGAACTTGATAAGCTTTGCTTCCTTCTCGAATTTGCACTTCATTGCAATGTGCTGTTTTTTTTTATATTATTATATACACCCTCCCCCCTCCAGGAGGCGCCCCGCCGACAAGTCCCTGCCGGTGCACGTGGGCGTGGCCGCCTCCCTGGCGCTGCTCAGCCTGCTGTTCTTCCTGACGGGGGTGATAGCTAACGCGGGCCGCGAGGCCGCCTGTGCCTGGGCGGCGCCGCTGCTGCACTACGCGCTGCTCAGCGCCTTCGCCTGGATGGGGGTCGAGGTATTCCACGCATTCTGGCTGATGTACGAGGTCTTCAGCCCCCCCCCCAGGGCCTACGTCTGGAACCTGGCGGGCTTCGGTGAGTGGGCGGGGCCACGGGCAGGGGGCGGGGCCACGGGCAGGTGAGGTCACACCCGGCCCACCTCTGACCCTCCATGTCTCCCCAGTTCTCCCGGTGCTTCCTGTCGGCGTCCTGGTGGCAGTGGGCGACGTGTACGGGCTGAGGGAGCTGGAGCAGGAAGGGACCCGGGACCCCTACCTCATGTGAGTAAATGCACCTTTATCACCTGGGGAAAACGAGACGAGACGCAACGAAAATGCTGGTCATGTGACGATGACGATAATTAAATATAAAATGAGACTAAAATGTAGATTACAAAATAAAAACTCTTCACGTGTCTTCATTTTCGTTGACCAAAACAAGACGAAATGTTCTACCAAAGATCCTTAATGTCCATCTTTTAAGTAGTTTCCTCTGGTTTAGTCTTTAAACCAGTTCAGTCTTTAGATCTTTTGAAAAACGTTCCTACATAGACGTGGAAAAAGAAAAAGATGGGGAGAAATCTGGAAAAATAAATATGTAAACTCAAATTAGAGTCTTTTCTATCTGGAATGATTGTATTCTTGAGTCTATAAGGTGAAAGATACATCCTAGGATGCACTGGGACACATCATCAGTGATGTGCCTGAGATCATCGGGGGTTTAAGGTCTTTCAACAATCATACCCTCCTTCAGGTGACCCAGCCGGGGTTGATCAAGCCCCGGCTTGTGTCCCAGTAGCATTGGCCCACATATTGCTCCTCCTGATCCAAAGCCATCTCGAGGCTCTCTCTGCTGCCTCCATGGTGGACTTGATGGCTTTCCTTGTTGCAGCCCCCGTAATGCCAAGTAGCGTGAACACCTTGCACAGTGAGCGGCCAGCAAACCCTCTACAGCCTACTTCAATGGGCTCACAGCCTTCCAGCCTTTCCTTTGGCATTGCTCGACCAGCTCCTGGTACTTCGACCGCTTCCGCTCGTTCTCCTCCTCTATGCGGTCCTCCAGGGAACTGTCAGTTCTATCAGTAGCACCTGCCTTGAAGACACTGATGAAAGCACAATGTCTGGCCTCAAAGACATTGTGACATGGTCTGGAAACTTCAGCTGCTTGCCCAAGTCCACTTGTAGATCCCGGTCAACTGCTGAGGTGAGGAGGCCGGCTGCTGGTTTGGGCTTTGACTGCGGCTGCTCTCCAGCCCTGATAAAGGCAATGTTCCTCTTGCCTGGTTGTTGCTTGCTGCTGTTGCTTTTGGCCACAATGGTGAAGATGGCTTCAGCAATGGTCTTCAGCACTTGGTCGTGCCGCCAGCGGTAGCGGCCCTCCCCCAGGGCTTTAGAGCAGCTGCTTAGGATGTGCTCAAGAGAGCCTTTCCTGGAACACAGCGCACAGGCAGGAGAGTCAACCATGCCCCAGAGATAGAGATTGGCTGGGCTGGGTAATACGTCATAGACAGCTTGGACCATGAACTTGATGCGCTGGGGTTCAGCCTGCCTGAACTCAGACCAGGTCACCTTCCTCTCCAGCGGTCCCTCCCATCTTGTCCATGCTTCTTGCTGCTGCATGCCCACCATCCTGCTGGTCCGTTCCTCCTCAACCCCTGCCCGCACCTCCTTCAGGACTAGCTGGCGTTTGTCCTTACCTCGAACCTTCTCGTAGTGAGGTTGAGGAATGGCTCCCAGCCCTGCAAGGCCTGTTGCAACCGTGCCCACCAGAGCCGTATGTCTCAGCCGAGACTCAGCTACCTCCAGGCCTTCCTGAGCCCTCCACTTCCTGCCGGTTCGCACCACTGATGCCACTTTCAAGTCTTTGGAGTCCCGGCAGAGCAAAGCCTCTCTTGTGCGAGAGACCCTGAACTCCTCTTCAAGGCTGCTGAAAGGGAGCTGGAGTTTGTTGGTCTTCCCATACAGAGCTGCACTGCATAGGCTCCGTGGAAAGCCCATCCAACGACGGAGGTGGCTGCTGATCTTCCTCTCTAGAGTCAACACTGTAGACAAGGGCACTTCATACACCAACAGAGGCCAGAGAACCCGGTAGGATGCTATGCTGATAAATCCATGCCTTAAACCTCCCAGGTAGGCCAGACTTGTCAACAGCCGATAGCCACGTCTCAAGCTCCTTGATGGTTGTTCCGCTTTATTGACTCTCAGTGACAACACAGGGATGACGGACTGCTATTTTGCGGGCTGGTGTTACGGTGTAAAGGGTCCGACTCTTGTTCCTACGCTCTGCGTAACATCATTACAACACAGTGACAGAAAACTATAACAGCCGCCATGAAAAGCTGCTGCTATTCACTTCATGCTGTTGAGAATTTGCACTAAGCTTAAGCCAAAATGTATTTTAATTTTCTTATTGATTGTGAGTTTGACTGGATGTCATTCAACTTTTGAACCCAGTAGGTAAACTAGCTAAACTACCGTCCTGCTTCCCCCAGGTGCTGGATGAAAGTGAACCCCAAGGCCCGACTGGCCCACTACCTCACCAACCTGACGCTGCTGGCCGTGCTGGTTCTGTCCGGGTCCGTGTTGCTGGTCCTCATGTACCGGAAAATTCGGACCCGGGCCGAGTGGAGGCAGAACCGCGTGACAGCCCTCAGCATGTGGGGGCTCATCCTGCTGTTCGGAACGTCCTGGGGTCTGGCCTTCCTGGACTTCGGCCCGCTGTCCGACTTCGTCCTCTTCCTCTTCTGCTTCCTCAACTCCTTCCAAGGTGGGTGCTGGTCCTGGTCCTGGTGCTGGTGCTGGTCCTGGTCCTGGTCCTGGTCCTGGTCCTGGTTGGTCCTGGTCCTGGTCCTGGTCCGGGTCCTGGTCCTGGTCCTGTGGGGGTTTGGGTTTGGGGGGTATAACTACTTCCTGGCCAATCATTGAGTCCACACTTCATACTGATGTTAATAAAGTGCATTTATTTTCCTTGTCATGATGTTTAAGCACCATTGAACACCATGAAAACTAAAAAAGGAAATGAGATGAAAATCTCAATGAATATTTGTCCTGGGGCGGTTCAGGGTGAGGACGTGTTGGACCCGGAGTTCCGTCCTATCAGCGTGGGAGGGAGATAGCAGTGCCGCCGCCGCCGGCTAATCAGGGCCTCCCGCTGGCTTCCATCAGCGCCACTTCCTGTCACACGCTGACTTGTTTTTGATCCCAGAACCGGATCCAGTTCTGGTCGGTCCTCCAGAACCGGAGCTCCGGTCTCACCGCACGGCTGCTGGTTGTTTCACAACTGATGGTTTATGTTAGTTGTGTTTACTTTCAGATAGTGTTGCCAACCGTCCCTTGAAAAACAGAATCGTCCCGTATTCATAAACTAAAGTCCCGTATTGAGCTGAAAAGGGAGGCACTTTGTCCCGTATTACTGTGAGAGTCAGAAAATAGTCACAAAATGCCAATGGAAAATGGCATTGAGCTGTTGAGTTCATGAGTTATTTTTTTCTGTTTTTCTCTCCAGGGTTCTTCCTGATGCTCCGGTTCTGCCTGCTGGACTGGATGAGGAGGCGCTCGGACCGCAGCAGCTCCAGCACCAGCAACACCGGCCAGCCCATGCTGCCCTCCCAGGAGAAGAGCTGACCCCCCCAGGAGAAGAGCTGACCCCCCCAGGAGAAGAGCTGATGCGGCCCGGCCCAGACGCGGCCCGGCCCAGACGGGGCGGTCATGGGGGGGGTTCGGGTTCGGTTCTGTGTCGGGGCTCCGAGAGCACTGAGCGGATTCTTCATGTGATCTTCAAACTTCTGATGTTTCTGACAGAAAACAAGCACATTCCCCCAACCCCCCCCCCCAGACCTGAGACCTGAAACCCGAGACCCAGACCTGAGAACTGAGACCTTGTGGTCCCGGTACCCCGTGGCCCCGGTACCCCGTGGTCCCGGTACCTCGTGGTCCCTGTGACCCTGTGGTCCTGGTACCCCGTGGTCCTGGTACCCCGTGGTCCTGTTACCCCGTGGTCCCGGTACCCTGTGGTCCCGGTACCCTGTGGTCCCGGTACCCTGTGGTCCTGTTACCCCGGGGTCCTGTGACCCTATGGTCCTGGTACCCCGCCTTGTGGGACTCTTCCCGAGACTCCTTTGTTCAGCTAAAAACAGCTGAATAACAGGAAAACATTACAAAGATAAATAGAATAAGATCAGTAAAAAATACAAGAATACAATTAAATAAAAAAGAGGAGTGAAATAATTAAAATTGTATATAAAGCTGTTACCAGGACGCTTGGTCGTGGGCGTGGCTTATGTTTCCAGGATACTCTGGGATGTTGAGGGTCTTGTACAGAAGAGAAGGAGGTGCTGAGCTGCCTCCCTCTCACTCATCTCCACAACTGCAGGGACTTTGTTCTGAATTATGTTTTTATTTATTTCAGAAAATGTTTTTTTGTTCATATTTCCAGAAAAATTCACAACAAAACAGAGAATCTCTCAGAGAGTCTCTGTTTCACTTTTCGTTGCTGTATTTCCTTCTGGCCGGTTTCTGGCCGTGATGACGTCATCACGCACCTGTGATGTCATCACCCACCTGCTCCCAGGTGGGTGGTGATGTCATCACATGTGGTCGGCCCCCCCCCCCACCCAAGGGTCCCGAGTGGGCGGAGTCTGCTGCACAAGTCTAGACTGGCTCTAGTCAAACTCCTCCAAAGTTGTTATTTTGAGGATAAAATTCTTCTTTATTCAGGGAAACGACGGGAAGCTAAAAGCTAAACGACTGCAGATTTGCAGAAACGATTGATTTGATTGTCGTTTTGTGTATAAAGGAAACAACGTGCTGTTATTATTATTATTAAAGTACGGAAGAGTATCAGGAGCATGCATAAGAAAAAATATTTGAGAGGGGAAGATTTTTTTTTATTGTGCACTTCGAAAAAAAAGATTAGATTAATGTTGAAATACAATTTTGAGAAAAAAGTAGAAATGTTGAGATTAATGTTGAAATACAATTTCAAGAATAAATTAGAAATTTTGCCTTTTCTCTCAACATTTCTAACTTTATTCATTCTCCTCTAAGATATTATTTTTATTTTCCTGCCTGGTCCTGATACTCTTCCGTATTAAAGAGCCGCACAGACCTTAGATAAGCTTTTTATTTGAAACGTTTCACTGTTTATCTGTGCTTTTTTATAGCTGATTTTTAATTCCTTTGATGTAGCACTTTAGCTTGTGGCTGTCGTAGCCTCTGCTAGCCTGCTAGCACGTGATGCTAGTTCTACTTGTAGGCAGAGGAGAAGAGAACCGTTTATATTTCCTTTATTTTTCCTTCAAGCGCATTAAGATATTTGCTGTTTATTGGCTTCCAAATGAAATAGATCTGATTAAGCTGTAGCGTAAATAAATGTGGTTAAATATCAAACAAATTGAACATGTACGAGGAGAACAGACAAATGATTTTTTTTTATGCTGTGATTTTTGCACTTTTTTAATTTTATTTCATAAAAAATGTTTTTGTCACTCCTTTTTCTTTTTCTTTTTTTACATATTTGACTTCATGTATATATCATATTTAATTAAATAAAAAAGACCTTTGATATAAAGAAGAACTGGTCTCATTTTCTCGCTCGTTCGCCCTCCGTCATTTTTATATATATTTTTAAGGGTTTTTTGTTTTTTTGTTTTTTTATTCACAATTTAAATGACAAAATCCAGCATTACATAGTCATGTAATGCAACATGTAACTAACATGACCGAGCAAATATTACATATAAAGATTAAGGTGATAAACAATAAAAAAAAATGTGAGAATTAATCTGGAATTAAAGTAATTAAACCTTCATATACACATATGTCTTGTTTAGTTTTTATATGTTTTAAGGATTTTTTGAAAGTAAGAATTTCATTAAAAGAAAAAAAAAACTGGAGTTTTATTTGAAAATGTCTGTGGATTAAATATTTTGCAGAAATTAGTATTATAAAACATATCCCTCTTTGTTTTCTGCAACAAACCCCCTATTTTAATAGTGTGGAAGTTTAAGATTGTGTCTTTCTCTGAGGTCCAGGTTTGAAAACATCCCCGAAAAGTTCGGATATAATGACAATCAATAATTCCTGTTCAATAGTTTTAATATCTGGGTCACAGAATTTACAGTTATTACAATCTACATTAAATATTTGTCTATGAAAAGCATTGCAAGGGTTGATATCATTTCAAATCTTAAAATGAGTTTCTTTAGCTTTTGGAGCGACCGGGAGAGAGAGGTATTGGTTCTGATCCGAGCATATCTACTCTTATATAGTTAATCAAGAATATTGTTATATCATTGCTGTCTATTGTTCTCAATTATATTGTAGTATTATAGTAATGTAATGATAATGTAATACTATGCATTATAATTATGGGCATGCCAAGTAATGGCATGACCATATTGCAATCGTCCAGAATGGCCCAAAGGGCAATGTCGCTAGCATTTTGCTAACAAGCTAAAGTCGAAAAAGTCCCACGTCACACCAGCGGGTGTACAGCATGACCCCGCTCTGATGTGGAAAAAAAAAATCCCCAAAAAATAAAACACGCCCTAAAAAATGAGGAAAAACATGAAAATGAAGGCGATATAATGGTATACAGAAAAGGTTTCCCTTTTCTTATTATTCCGCACTTTTTTTCGTCCGTTAATACGGCCCGAACCGCAACGTGCACCCATGCATGCCATACATCGTTGGATGCGTCTCCATCGTGCCTCGATGGGCATTACTTTTCTCAGTAATAGGGGTTACCATGGCAACGCTAGTTGCCAAAAAGCAAAAAAAAAAGGCGAAAATTCGGACGCTTATTGCTCGGCCGAACTTTATCGTAGAGACATCGTTCAAACTTTCAAACACTCGGCCCGATTGGCACTAACCGACCGTTCAACCTCATTATGCCAATTATTACAGTTTTTGCGATATTGAACTTTCTTTTTTTTTTTTTTTTCAGTTCGAATTTGGATGCTTGTTGCTAGGCAACAGGTTATCGTAAAGACATCGTACAAATGTTCCCCGACTCGGCACGCTGTGGACCTCAACATATTCAAATTTCATGAAGCTGTAATTTAAGGAAATTTTTTGTCCAAATCCAGGCCAAATGGCTCCATTAAAAAAAAACCTATCCATTAATGTAGGCTGAACCGTAACGTTTACGGATACATGTCATACATCGTTAGATGCGTCTCCATCGTGCCTCGATGGTCATTACTTTTCTCAGTCAAAAGTGTTACCATGGCAACGCTAGATGCCAAAAAGCAAAAAAAAAGGCGAAAATTCGGACGCTTATTGCTCGGCCGAACTTTATCGTAGAGACATCGTTCAAACTTTCAAACACTCGGCCCGATTGGCACTAACGGACCGTGCAAACTCATTATGCCATTTATTAAAGTTTTTGCGATACTGACCTTTTATTTTTTTTAAATTTTCATTTGACTTTGGACGCTTGTTGCTAGGCAACAGATTATCGTAGAGACATCGTACAAATGTTTCCTGACTCGGCACGCTGTGCAACATATTCAAATTTCATGAAGCTGTGATTTAAGGAAAATTTATGTCAAAATCCATGCCAAATGGCCCCATTCATTCGGATGGGTTTTTTTACCATGGTGAAAAAAAACCTATCCGTTAATGTAGCCTGAACCGGAATGTGCACCCATGCATGGCATACATCGTTAGATAGCATATATATATATATATATATATATATATATATATATATATATATTGTATATATATATATATATATATATATATATATATACATTTGTATTCAAATCAAATCGAACTATGATATCATCAGGATTTTCTCTTCTGCGATAAAGGAAACATCACAGAGGTGAGAGCCGGTTTTATAGGTTTGTTTGTACATTTTTTCTCCTTGAAGTTCAGTCTCGGCGGTTGTTTCCTCCGTCATGTCTGAACTTGTTCCTCCTCTCCAGAACTCTCATGCTTGTCATCGTTTTCCTGCCAAACCCGCGGCGACAGTTTCAACCGAGACTTTCACCGTGAAAATAACCAACTGGACCGTTTCCTGAAGTGGTTTCTATTCATTCATGTCATTATTTTTAATTTTTTAATTCTTTATTTAGGTATGGCAGTACATATCACAAAGTAAAAGCAGTAATATTCTTATCCGCCATCCAGTTTTTTCATTTTAAGTTTTGTGTATGTATATCTCTATTAATATATACTGATTTATGATAGATATGATATGATAGATATATGTAGATATGTTGATATATAGATTTATAGTATTTTTTATGTATATAATTGGGGGTAAATATATGAACCAGTGTATATAGCATATCTACTCTTATATAGTTATTCAAGTATATTGTTATACCATTGCTGTCTATTGTTCTCTATTATATTGTAGTATTATAGTAAAGTAATGATAATGTAATACTATGCATTATAATTACTTTTCTATTAGTACATACATACATAGTAGCACAACTAAATGATGGGTGTTTGTTTTGTTTTTCTTTTGTTTGTCTTGATTTGCTTTGATTTTGACTATATTTATATATACATATAATTGAGTATTATATCACTGTATTGAAGAGTTATTGAAAGTTGTCTTGCTATATGTAAGAATGTTATATGTAAGAATGTATCTAAGATTCAGGGGTAGGTCTGGATAAGTGGTTACTTCATCCCTACTCCGTTTCTAGCATGTTGGTGGATCTGTGATGTCTTATTATATGAAGTGCTGTACATATATATATATATATATATATATATATATATATATATGTATATATACATATGTATATATATATATATATATATATATATATATTTATTTATTTAATCTTTTTCCACTTTTTTGTACGCTTTTTTATCATGCATGTTCGAAATAAAATCTTCAAATCAAATCATATTAAGAGATAAGAAAAGGAAAAAAGAAAGAAAAAAACGAAACTACAAAGAACTCTATACAATCTGGGAGGGACGGACTATTAACATAAAACCTCCATACAGAAGAAAAATAACCTGATTCTCAGTTGGGTGTGTAATGGTTTTCAATAACTCCACACAAGTTGTACGATCCGATAGTTTACTCAGAACTTCGATAGGCAGGTGTAAAACAACAGGCAGCCGGTAGTAATCAGTTATAACCGCTACGTCACCCGTTGGATCTGTTACAGCACTGCAGTGACGTAACCATGGCAACGCAGTACTGCCCAAAGGTGCAGCAGCATACTGTAGCGTCCGCCAGGACGTGTCGGAAGGACGAGCAAAGCGTTAGCCAGTTTAACAGTTTATCACCTGTTACAGAATGGGTTACTGTTGGCCGTAACCACGCCAAAACAACAAAACCCCCCGCTGAACTCACTCAACTGTTGCTCAACATGCGTGGTTCTCCCCGCGAGCTCAGCCAACTGCCACAAGCACGCGCACACTCACAACTCCGGTGCTTACCCCACCCCTACCTGCTGTCTACCCCCAGGCATAACATTCAACAGAACATTTGAACATGACAACATTATGCAGGAACATTACTGCAGGGTCGCTACATTGGAGCCTCCTGACGTATTCCGGTCCCGGTGGGACTGTCGGTGTGTCTGGGGGTCTGCCAAGAGCCATTTCCGCTGGTGTCCTTAGCTCTCGCCCCAACATGAGCAGGGCTGGTGTGCATGAGGTGGAATCCTGCAGAGACGATCTGTAGGCCCATAGGACGAGAGGGAGGTGCATGTCCCAATCACGCTGATGTTCCGCGGTGAGGATAGCGAGTTGTTTTGCCAGAGTCCTGTTCAAACGTTCGACCAGTCCATCACTCTGCAGATGGACACACCATACGGTGTAGGTTCTGCGTTGGTGTAACGCAGAACCATAAATCAGTTTACGGAGGTCCCAGGAGTCGAGAGTGTGCCAGAAAGCAATACAAAGAACGCAAAGAAGAACATATTTTAATCTTTCTTTAAAAGTGGAGAGGAGGAGAAGTATTCAAGGATTTGGGGAATACAAGGAGCTGAGGGGATCCCGGACACCAGAAGCTCTGAAGTTTCTGCTAAAAGCTGTCCATCAAAATCACCCCCCCTACCCCCCTCCTGAAATAAAAACGGTCAAAATCATCCCTCCTGAAATAAAAATGAATGTGGTTTTACTGCTATTTCAGCATTTAGAGTCATCACCAGAAAAATAACTTATTTGACAATTTTCACCTGTTTCAAGTACATTTTCACATGAAATAAGTAGAAAAATCTGCCAGTGGGACAAGATTTATCTTCTTATTACAAGCAAAAAAATCTTGTTCCACTGGCAGATTTTTTTTTACTTATTTTAAGTGAGAATCTACTTGAAACAAGTGAAAATTGATGTTTTTTCCAGTGATGAGTCTTGTTTTAAGTGTAATGAGATTTTTTTTTACTAAAATGAGACATTTTAACTAGAAATAAGACAAATATTCTTGTTAAGATTTTGAGTTTTTTCAGTGATCCATTTTACTTATCCCGTGAAGGACAGAGTCATATTGATAAGTTCAGAAAAGTGTTTTTTATTGTTGTGTTTTGATGTATTTGATGTAAGCCCAGTGGATATTTAAAGCTTACAGAAGGCTGCATTTAACTGCTGCTATGTCATTCCTGCAGTATTTCTGCAGGTGTTTTGGTCACTGCTATTATTTGTAATATATGGTAAATGGTAAATGGTAAATGGCTTACACTTATATAGCACTTTCCAGCTGTACTCCTACAGCCCCAAAGCGCTTTACACTGCAAACATTCACCCACACACACACCGGTTGTCGGCGGAGCTGCCATACACAACGGCGCTGGCCTGACAACCGGGAGCAACCGGGGGATTCAGTGTCTTGCCCAAGGACACTTTGGTGGACACAGGCGGAACTAGGGTTCAAACCACTGACCTTCAGGTTCATGGGCGAACGCTCTACCAACTGAGCCACCTTCCCCCATAATCTATATTATATTATTTGTATTCAGCACAAATTATCTGTCCCCATATGATAAAATCCACCATCCCCCCTGATTTTTTTTACATCTCGAGTACTGTCTACCAGTGAATGTGAGCGTTTTCTTGTGTACACATAATTTGTTTGGAAAATTCAATAAAACAATTTTCTTTTTAAAAATCAAGATAATGTCCTAGTATTTAAATATATCACGTAATCATCTGCTGTTACCCACCGCCTAATTTACCTGACATCAGTTGAATAAGGGGAGTACCGGCACTTATTTTTGTCCACTTAAAGCACTGTTGACCAAAATATTTATCTGACTATGTAATGTTGGATTTTGTCATTTAAATTGTGAATAAAAAAACAAACAAAAGAAAACCTTAAAAAAATATATAAAAATGACTGAGCGAACGAGCGAGAATATGAGACTGCGCTAGCACTTGAACAAACACGTGACCAGCTCTTTTATATCAAAGGTCTTTTTTATTTCATTTATTAAATATGATATATACATGAAAAGTCAAATATGTAAAAAAAGAAAAAGGAGTGACAAAAACATTTTTTATAAAATAAAAAAAATTGCAAAAATAACAGCATCAAAAAAAAACATTTGTCTGTTCTCCTCGTACACGTTAAATTTGTTTGATATTTAACCACATTTATTTACCTTACAGCTTAATCCAATTTATTTAATTTGGAAGCCAAAAACAGCAAATATCTTAATGCGCTTGAAGGAAAAATAAAGGAAATATAAACGGTTCTCTTCTACTCTGCCTACAAGTAGAACTAGCATCACGTGCTAGCAGGCTAGCAGAGGCTACAACAGTCACAAGCTAAAGTGCTACATTAAAGGAATTAAAAATCAGCTATAAAAAAGCGCAGATAAGCAGTGAAACGTTTCAAATAAAAAGCTTATCTAAGGTCCGTGCGGCTGTTTAATGCGGAAGAGTATTAGGGCCAGGCAGGAGAAAAATAAAAATAATATTTTAGAGGAGGAAGATTTTTTTTTCATTGTGCACTTCGAGAAAAAACTCGAAATGTCGAGAGAAAAAAGGTTAAATTTCAACTTTAATCTTGAAATTGTATTTCAACATTAATCTCGACATTTAAAAAAAAAATTGTATTTCAACATTAATCTCGACATTTCGACTTTTTTCTTGAAGTGCACAATAAAAAAAATCTTCCCCTCTCAAATATTTTTTCTCCTGCATGGCCCTGATACTCTTCCGTATTAATAATAAAAATAAGAATAACAGCACGTTGTTTCCTTTATACACAAAACGACAATAAAATCAATAGTTTCTGCAAATCTGCAGTCGTTTAGCTTCCCGTAGTTTCCCTGAATAAAGAAGGATTTTATTTTTAAAATAACAACAATGACGTCACACGTGCGTGATGACGTCATCACGGCCAGAAACCAGCCAGAAGGAAAAACAGTAATGAAAAGTGAAACCGAGACTCTCTGAGAGATTTTCTGTTTTGTTGTGGATTTTTCTGGAAATACGAACAAAAAAAGATTTTCTGAAATAAACAAAAACATAATTCAGAACAAAGTCACTGCAGTTGTGGAGACGAGTGAGAGTCTCGCCTGCTCAGCACCTCATAGGAAACATAGGCCACGCCCACGACCAAGCCCCGCCCCCAGCAAGTCCTGCCCCCGTCAGGTGTCCTGGTAATACCTTTATATATTTATATATTTGTTATTGGGACCTGGTCGGCTGTCAGACTTCCAGAACCACTTGAGTTTTTTTTAATCAGCTTTAATCAGCTTTCTCCCTGCTCTTGATTAGTTTAAGTGGATTTTGGAAAAATTTTATTTCAAACATATTCTAATTTTCTATTATTTTACTCCTATTTTTTATTTTAGTTTAAGTTTGAATTGAGCATCAAAACAAAATCACTGTTTCCAAAATCCAACCTTTTCTTCACTCGGTGAAAACAACAAGCTGCAGAAGGAAAACTCCAGAATGACTGAAAGAAGGAAACATTAACAGCACGTTAAATACCAGAAGCTGCAAAGGATTGTTCAGCTTTCAGAGGGTGGGGTACCAGGACCACAGGGTATAGGGACCACGGGGTACCAGGACCATGGGGTACCAGGACCACGGGGTACCAGGACCACAGGGTACCGGGACCACGGGGTACCAGGACCACAGGGTACCGGGACCACGGGGTCCCAGGTCTTAGGTCCGAGTCTTGGGTCTCAGGTCTCAGGTCTGAGGGGTCTGGGAGAGGGTGTGCTTGTTTGCTGTCGGAAGCATGGTGCTGGTGCTGGTGCTTGTGCTGGTGCTGGTGGTGGTGCTGGAGCTTCCGCGGTCCAAGCGCCTCTTCATCCAGCCCTGCAGCCAGAACCCGATCATCAGGAAGAACCCTGGAGAGAACCGGGTCAGAGGTCAGAGGTCAGCTGCCGGGAACCGGCTGGTAACCAGCCGGAAACCAGCTGCAAACTAGGAGGAAACCAGCCGGAAACCAGGAGGAAACATGCCGGAAACCAGCTGGTAACTTGTGCTTACTTTTATTTTACCTCTTTTCTTATCATTTTATTTCATTTTATTTGTTATTTATGTTTTAATTGTGTCTTGCCGCTTTTAATGTTGATGAAGCACTTTGAATTACCTTGTGTTGAATTGTGCTCTACAAATAAACTTGCCTTGCCTTTTGTTTATCAGTGACCCTCTAACCCAGATTTTGAAGTCCGCTAGGTGGAAACAGTTTAAACTGTGTCAAAACACGGAAGTTGAGCAAAGAGAGACAGCGTGACAGAGAGACAGCACAAACTAACTTTCTGTTTGATGTTAATAATACAGAGTGGTTGTGTGAAACGTTAATTTGCATAACAATAGTTCGGTTGTATTTCATTACGTACAGCTAGCTATTTTGCATTATAAGCTTTTTAAACATTAGCACATGATCCACTTTAAATGCCATTTGTGCGCTACTTGAGAAGTTTAGGTTTGTTCATTATTCACTATAAGAGTTGAATGTCACTGCAATTGATCTAGTGAGCTAACAGTGTTTACAGTATGTTTACAATTTGAATTCTTACTGCTTACTAGGACAATTGTATTTTGTATTTTGAAAAGGAGTAACAGGTTACAGGATTTAAATTTGTAGCCTATCTGTTTAATTTGTGTAACTAAAGAAAGTAAACTTAGAGGTTAATCAGTGCGTTTACATGGGAAGTTTAATTCCTCTTTATTTCAGAATTAAAATTAAATCTGATTTAAAATGAGTAAAAATGACCATGTAAACACCTAATTCCGAATGAAAATGGCCATTCCGAATTAAACTTAATTCCGAAGTAAGTGTCTGGTTTATTCCGATTTTAAATCCGAATAATTCCTCGATCATGTAAACACTCATTCCGCTTTAAATTAATTCCGGTCTTTCTTTCTGCTCGTTCCCTCGCCCGTCTGTCGCCATGACGCTTATATTCCGCGCTGGGCTGGTTTTCCAAACAAAGTTTCAAGATGGCAGCACGCAGTAAAAGAGGCTAAGAGACACAATTGGTTACTGTGTTCCTGCAAAGAGCCACATCAAATACCCATGATCCCTTCCCCTGCTCTCTCTGAGACATAAAAATACCATTAGAAAACGGAATGTTGAAATCCTGCAATCTGATTGGTTGTTAACTGTGGTATAATGATCATGTAGCACGGCTTCTAATCTAAAACCTTATCACAGCAGATCATTCCGCGTCAGGGAAGCAACAATGTATCCATGACAACAACCAACTGTCGGTTACAGCAGGTAGCAAAAAGTAGCTGGTCTTAAAGTTTATTTTTTATTTCTGTTAACAATTAATTAGGCTGGGCCGCTCGGTGGCGCAGTGGGTTAAGCAGCGGCTCATATACAGAGGCTACAGTCCTCCTCCTGCAGCGGTCACGGGTTCAAATCCAGCCCGCTGCGTGTCTTCCCCGTTCTCTCTCTCTACCCCTTTCCAGTCTGCATCTCCAATAAAGGGCCACTAGAGCCCAAAAAAACCTTTAAAAAAAAAAACAATTAATTAGGCATGTTGACGGTAAACTTTGATCTCCGGGGAGGAGCTAACGATGGATGAATGGATTGAGGAGTTCCTGTCTCCGAAATAAAAGACAAGCAAAAGGTGACATGCGGAGCTACATCTGGAGAGATGGGACTATTTTTTTCCCACAGTGGGGCTATTTTTACTGGATAATATGTATTTCTGATTAATTAAAAACTACATAAAATAGATTATGTATTCCTCTTTTATATTTACATTATTGGTAACCATTTTATAAAAGCAATACATCACTTGACGTCGGGCCGGAGACGCCCCTCAGCTGTGATATAATGAGCTTATACCACGGCCTGCCGTGATGTATTGCTTAAATATTAATATTTAATGTATATTATATATATTAAACTCTCCCTCTCTGTTAAAAACGTCCTCTTTTCCCTCAAGGCTTATCTCCGGGGACAGATTATATCCTACACTGCTAGGGTGAGGCAAAAATCTTATAGAGAGCGATCAGACCTTGCCCGCCAAATTAAAGAGGTCGATGAAGAATATTCTCGGACTAAATCCCCAGATCTTTACAAAAAGCGGCTAGAACTTAAAACTAAATTTGACCTGCTTACCACTCACCCAATTGAACAGTCACTTCTGAAAAGTAAAACCAGGTTTTATGTTTATGGAGACAAATCTGACAAATTATTAGCCAACCAACTTAAAGGCTCTAAGGCTAAACAAAATATTTCTAAGATTCGATTACCAAATGGCCATGTAACTACAGACCACTTACTCATAAATGAAGCATTCAGGGACTTTTATACCCAGCTATACACCTCGGAATCTCAGACTGATCGAGATGATATTGCGGACTTTTTAAATAGTCTTAGTATTCCCAGTCTTTCACCAGATCTAAGGAAGACATTAGAAGAACCGATATCCCTGATGGAAATTACTCGAGCCATTTCTTCACTGCAGTCGGGTAAATGTCCTGGCCCTGATGGCTTCCCGGCGGAATTTCTAAAGAAATTTTCTACTTTGCTTTCCCCATTGCTATCTTCAGTTCTTTCAGAATCCTTCAGCCACGGTTCCCTCCCTCCTTCTTTTTCGGAGGCCTGCATCACCCTCATAGCTAAAAAAGGGAAGGATCCTACTGAATGCGCCTCCTACAGGCCCATCTCCCTCTTAAACACAGATGCTAAAATCCTAGCTAAAGTCCTAGCCCATAGGCTGGAGAATGCCCTCCCCACAATTATATCTGAAGACCAAACTGGCTTCATTAAAGGTAGGCAGTCTTACTTCAACACAAGGCGACTGTTCAATATTATCTACTCTGCCTCTGAGGCTATCCCTGAATGCGTTGTCTCTCTGGATGCGGAGAAAGCATTTGATCGCGTCCAATGGGATTATCTCTTTGCTGTGCTGGACAGGTTTGGTTTTGGTCCGAACTTTGCTCTGTGGATTAAACTTCTCCATTTACACCCAACAGCCTCAATTCGTACTAACTCTCAACGGTCAAAACCATTTAATCTGCATCGTGGAACCCGTCAGGGGTGCCCCCTTAGTCCCATGCTTTTTGACATGGCTATCGAACCGCTTGCCACAGCGCTCCGATCTTGTGAGGATGTGTCCGGTATCTGGAGAGGTGGCAGGGAACATAAGGTCTCGCTTTATGCCGATGACCTCTTGCTTTTCATCTCTCACCCTCTGGCCTCATTACCCCCTGCGCTGTCACTTCTCAGTCAGTTTGGGAAACTCTCAGGCTATAAACTGAATCTCAGCAAAAGTGAGCTTTTCCCTACCAATCTCGAATCGCATTTTTTAGACCTTTCCAATTTTCCCTTTAAAATCGCAAATGACAAATTCTCCTATTTAGGCATATCTGTGACAAGGAAACACAAAGACCTGCTCCAAGAGAATCTTATCTCATTGTTAAATGAGACCAAACAAACCCTTACACAATGGTCACCCCTGTCAATGTCCCTTGTGGGTCGCATCAATTCAGTCAAAATGACCATTTTACCTAAATTTTTGTACCTTTTCCAGACCTTACCACTCTTTATTCCTGGTTCTTTTTTTCAGTCCCTTGACTCAGTTATATCTTCATACCTATGGCGAGGTAAACGGCCACGTTTGAACAAAACTCACCTTCAAAAAATTAAGTCTGCAGGTGGTCTGGCCCTCCCAAACTTTCGTTATTATTATTGGGCTGCTAACCTGCGCTGCCTTGCATTCTGGTCCTTCTACTGCGACGGCGCTGACCGCCCTGACTGGGTTAGCGATGGAGTTACATCCAACTGATGACCTGTCAATTCCTGCCCTACTCGGCTCCTCACTTCCACTTCCTTCACTTAAATCAATCAAAAACCCAGTGGTTAAACATTCTCTTAGAATTTGGGCCCAATTTAGGAAGTTTTTTGGTTTTCACAGCTTCTCTCTTCTTAGCCCCATTGCATCAAATCACTCTTTCAAACCATCCCTTGAGGACCCCACCTTCCAGGAATGGCACAGGAGGGGTATGATTCGTTTTAGAGATATGTTCATAGACGGCACCGTGGCATCTTTTGAGCAGTTAAGTAGTAAATTCAGCCTTCCAAAATCACATTTCTTTAGGTATCTTCAGGCTAGACATTTTGTTCTTTCCCAGACACCCAGTCCTGGTGCATCGATAGGCTTGACCACAGTTGACAAAGTTCTTGCCACAGACCCATTCAAAAAGGGGCTCATTTCGTCTTTCTATGGCATGTTGCTGGATCTTAAGAGTGCCCCTACAGATAAACTCAAAGCAGCATGGGAGCAGGACTTAGGGCTTCCCTTATCAGAGGATACCTGGGAGTCTATACTCAAACTGGTTAATACAACCTCCCTGTGCGCACGTCACTGCTTAATTCAGTTTAAAGTGGTACACAGGGCTCATATTTCCAAAGCAAAGTTATCCTCCATGTACCCAGATATTAGTCCATACTGTGTAAGATGTAAAGTAGCAGAAGCCTCTCTCATCCACATGTACTGGTCCTGCCCATGTCTAAACAAGTACTGGATGGAAGTATTTCATACTCTCTCTCTGGTGCTTAAAATCAGATTAGAACCAAACCCTCTGACTGCCCTGTTTGGGGTCATGGAGGGAGGAAGGAAGTTAACCACTGCACAGGGGCACACTTTGTCTTTTGCCTCCCTTTTGGCTCGTCGGGCAATTCTGTTCAGGTGGAAGGATCCCTTCCCTCCTACTCGTGCACAATGGCTGGAAGACATCATGTCCTGCTTAAAACTGGAGAAAATTAGATACTCGCTTCAGAAATCAAATAAGTTCCAGAAAGTGTGGGGACCTTTTCTAGAAGCATTCCAGACCCTGTGAACTATACTTCATATTTCTTTTGTATTCCTAGTGCAGGCTTTTGATGATAGAGTGACCTCATATTGTGATTAGTATTCTGGCAGTGACAGGGGAGGGATTAGTTTGGTCTGTAGTTTGTTTTTGTTACTATTTTATATTTTTTCATACTGTTTAATTGTTTTTTATATTTTGTACACTGGTGTATGCTATGATTAACATGCCCATGCCTACTCAAAATATTTGTAATCGACATGCAGCATTTCACCTTTTTTACTTTGTGAAAATTCCAATAAAAAGATCTTGAATTAAAAAAAAACGTCCTCTTTTCGCTTGGCCATGCTGAGAGTTATTTCCGTCACAAACACAAGCACTAGCGCCCGTATAGCTCAACAGGTTGAGCAGGCGACTTATGTACAGCGATGCGGGTTTGATTCCAGTCGCGGCATATTTTGCCCCCACTTCCTACGTCTGTCTTTCACTGCACCTATCAAATAAAGTCGCAAAAGCCGCACGACACCGGGAAAAGAACTGCATGCGGCTTGTGAGCCGCAGGTTGGACACCCCTGCAGTAAGCAGTGGTCAAGAGCAGAGACGATTTATTTAATAAATAGCTTGGAGGACTTGGAAATAATTAAAAGAACAGATGGAAACAAGAAACATAAAAATGGTGAGCTTTTCAAAGTTGTAGCGGCTAAGTTTGTTTTTCTTCCGGTAGACGTAACTTCCGGTCCGCCCCCCTATCCAATCAGAACCCTTCCCAATCCCCAGACCTTAAAGGAGCTTGAGGCAAGATTGAGGCAGGATTTATGAAAAAAATTTGTATAAGTTTTAAGTTTTCTAGTAATAATGTCAGATGAAGCGTTCCAAACAGTGGCGTAGCTATAGACAGTGCAGGCAGTGCAGCTGCACTGGGGCCCGGCACGCCAGGGGGCCCGTCACGGGCCCATGATGAGTGCGAGCGGGCCCCGTAAATAACTTGTGACTAGAGAAGTCCTACATGAGCCCCATTCACACGTCATTAACAGCTTGTCATAACTGCACGCGAGCGTCCGACTGTTGCGCCGCACTGCGTGGCACCGGACGCGCTCTGTCCTGTAACACTGAACGCGTTATCGGCCCCACGTTCTACCACGTTCTTTTGATTGACAGCTGAGACTCACCTTTTAAATGGCTGATTTATGGTTCCGCGTTACACCACCGCAGACCTTGCGGCGTAGGGTACGCGGCGCAGTCACCGAACGGCAGGAAGAAAATAGAAGCAGGTCTAACGTCCGACCAAAGTGGGGAAAAAAACGAACAAAATAACGGCGTGTGGTGACGCAATCAAACAGCGAACAGCGTGGAGTGACCGGCGTGTTCGTGGTGTTAAAGCAGCAAACATGTCAGCATGTCAGATCATTACTGGGATGTGGGAAAAAGCAGAGGACACGAGAAATGATCAAATAGGTACCAGATCTTGTTGGATCCGGCACAAATTAAGCCATAATAAGATTAAGATAAGATTCTTATTATATCTTATTATTTTATCAGAACCTTCCAGCTCCCTGGTGATCTCCCTCCAGCCGGCTGCCACTTTATTGAGGTTCTTGTATTGAAATGACTGTTTCCTACAGCGCTTTCAACTTTTTTTTCAACTTTCAACCGGCTTTCAAAGCGAGCGACAGGAAGAAAATAGAAGCAGGGCGTGCGACAAAAGTCCAGCTCAAAACGACGCCGCGTCGCTCGCAACCAGTGTAGACAGTGCAAATAAAAAATAAAGCAATGGAACTGTTTTTGACGCTGACGCTGACGCTCGCTCGCGTCGCATGCAGTGTGGACACGGTGTAATGTAACCGCCTCAATGGGAGGACAGCCAACACTCGCAGTAATTTATACATCATCTCCTCTAATATGTATTGTACACGTCCATCTGGGTCATGGTGTCACCATTCGGTTGGAGAAAAAGTCAATGAATCACAGTATTAGTGTACTTTATGTTATTTTTATATAGAGAAAATATAATAACACTGACACAAACTCAAAACGTGATGAAAAAAGATATATCACGTTATGCAGAGATGAATTATGGGTAATATGTGTATGCTGCATGTCGAGTCGACCAATCAGGATTGATCATGTGACAAGACGAGATTAACCGACGGGAAATTCAGAAATTTGAAATGTAAACATAGAGCGGAGCGAGAGACGAGAGCGAAACAGACAGAAAGAGTGAGAGAGAGAGAGAGAGAGAGACATCCATTGGAGAACGAGAACTCAGAACTAATTTAAAGTTAAAAATATATCTGTAAGAATCACTTCTTACAGCAGCAAAGACGCTGGTCAATACAGCACAGCTGTATAATGTATTGAAGGTGGAGAGGCGGAGCTCCCAGCATGCAACGGGTAATTGAATGAGGTTTTATTTTATATTACTTTTTGTTTTCTACTGATTGTAAAGTGAATGTGCAGCGATGTATTAATGTTGATATAAACTTTTACTCAGCAAGGGAAGGTTTCAGTGGATAAGAGTCACCGCACGCTTATGATATTAAAGTCTAGTCTAGCCACGTGAGTGAGTAGGTCTATTCAGTTAAAGACGTTGTCCTGCAGTTTGCGTCTCAATGTACAGTGCGACATACTAAAGGGCCCGTACATCGGTCTTGCACTGGGGCCCGTAGACATAATGTTCCGCCACTGGTTCCAAACCAAAAAGAATGAGCCCTCTAGTGTATCTCTCCGTTGCCTTGAACAGGCTGTGTGCTGCAAAATGTGCTGCAATTCTGGGGCCTAATTTCCCGCGCTGGGCTGCGGATGTGACGTCACATGACGCTGCATGCGCGTTCTCCCCGTTCACCCGTGCCGGCTTCACTGTTGGCTGCAGTACCCCCAACGGCCATCGTGGTGAAGGGTGGCGCTAGAGAGTCTCATTTCTTAAAAGGAGCCTCATGCTCCTTTAAGCAGAATTGGATAAAGCCGATCAAACGTGTTTTCCATGTAAACCTCAATTCGGAATTTCTATTTCCATGTA
Organism: Cololabis saira; assembly: GCF_033807715.1. Lineage (NCBI taxonomy): Eukaryota > Metazoa > Chordata > Actinopteri > Beloniformes > Belonidae > Cololabis > Cololabis saira. Next base: position 46,943,844 of record NC_084588.1, on the reverse strand, counting down.
AACTCAAAGGAAAATAGTTTAATTCGGAATTATTTAATTCTGAATAACTAATTACAAATTAAAAAACATCATGTAACCGTGGCCAATGATTGGCAAGGAAGTGGTTATACCCCCCAAACCCAAACCCCCCAGGACCAGAACCAGCCCCAGGACCAAGAACAGGAACAGGACCAGGAACAGGACCAGCACCCACCTTGGAAGGAGTTGAGGAAGCAGAAGAGGAAGAGGACGACGTTGGACAGCGGGCCAAAGTCCAGGAAGGCCAGACCCCAGGACGTCCCGAACAGGAGGATGAGCCCCAACATGAACACCGTGCCCCGGTTCTGACTCCACTCGGCTCGGTTCCGAATCTTCCGGTACACGAAGACCAGAACCACGGACCCGGCCAGCACCAGGACGGCCAGCAGCGTCAGGTTGGTGAAGTAGTGGGCCAGCCGGGCCTTGGGGTTCACTTTCATCCAGCACCTGGGGGGGGCAGGACGGGGGGGTCAGGGACACAATCACAGGACCCGGGTACCAGACCCGGGTACGAGACACGGGTACCAGACCCGGGTACGAGACACGGGTACCAGACCCGGGTACCAGAGGAGGGAACACTGGTGTTGTTAAGCTTCATTGCTAATGACCCTTATTTCACTTATCTGAAACCCCCCTAAAATATTCCCAAGACCCCTAAACAATTTTTTTTTTTTTTTTCAGAATAATATTTTATAATTTTCAGTATTAACATAAAAGGTATAAATCAAAAACAGAATATAATACAAACAAAAACAAAAGAAAAAAAAGAAAAAGAAAAGGGCAATCGACACATCTATAGATACAACACAGTTACTATGTAAATATAAAAAAGTGATATTGTGTAGTACACACAGCACACACCAAGCACATCAGAAGGTAAACTGCAAGAGTACAGCTGGGGGTCTAAAATCCAAAGAATCGCTTCCTTTATAAATCAAGGCAGATAGATCCCTGGGCAAATGGTCTATGAGAGGCCACCAAATTTTCATGAAGTTATCGTCTCTATTTTTTTATTTGGCACTGAGTCTTTCCATCGGAAGAACTCTGTAGATTTCTCTATACCATTGGGTTACTGATGGAGGTTTCTCACGAATCCAATTGAACAGAATGCATTTTCTAGCTACGCAGAGAAGCCTACTAAGTAGCTTGGCACTACCAGGATCCAATACTCCAAATTTTGATGGCAGCCCTAATAGAAACTGTCCAGGATCTTTACAGATAGTAGACTTCATAATTGAACTCAATTCTTTACCCGCATAGGACCAAAATCTAGCAATCTTGGGACATTCCCAGAAACAGTGTATGTAGGTACCAATCTCCTTTTTGCATTTAATGCATAATGGGGACCTGCTGGGATCGAATTTGTTTAAGATTTCAGGTGTTTTATGTTGCCTGTGAAGAATCCTATACTGCATCTCTTTGTATCTATTACTTATGAAAATAGAGTGGGAGTTTTGGATGCATTGAGACCAACATTCCTGTTCATACTCTGTTTGGAAGTCCCTTTCCCATCGCCTTGCAACACTGTCCACGTTGTGTTTTTCATGACTCAGAAAAGTGCCATAAAAGTATGAAATCAAGCCTTTTTTCTTAGTAAAATGCATAATAGTCTTTTCCAAATGCCCAAGACGAGATCCATCTTGAGGAAACCTAATGTCATTGTTTATAAAGTGGCAAGCCTGTAAATATGCAAAGAAATCTGTTTGTGGGATTCCAAATGAATTCTTAACCATTTCGAATGACATTAAAATACCATTGGCATCAAACAGGTCTCCTATAACCTTAATACCTTTATCATACCATGACCGAAAAACGGCACTCCTTATCCCCGGGACAAACTGTCTATTACCGATGAGAGGTGTCAAGTATGAGGACATATTTTTCCTACCAGTAAAAGCTACAATATCTTTCCAAATCTTGCTTGAATTCAAGAGTACTGGGCTATCTGATGATATGGAGTGTAATTTGTGTATATTTGTAAGTTCAGCTAGAAGTACATAGGGAGTACACTCCCATACTTCAAGGGGCTCTGGCTTACCAGTAAGAAAATCATGAACCCATCCATGCATAGTACGACAGTGGCAGGCCCAATTGTAATATAAGATATTTGGAAGTGCCAACCCCCCCCTATCCTAAGTTGTAATGTCCTCATACTCAGTCTAGGTTTTTTACCATGCCATATGAATTTTGAAAGGTCCCTTTCAATTTCTCTGATTACTTTCTTGGTTATGTATAGTGGTAACATTTGCATGTGATAAAGAAGCCGGGGTAGCACATTCATCTTAATTAGATTTATCCTACCCATCCAAGAAACCGTCAGGTCAAACCATCTTACAAGATCTCTTTTAACATTTTGTAACACATTGGAGAAATTTAACCTCAACATATCCTTAACATTGATGGTGATTCCTAGATATGTGAAACCAGTAGTGGACCATGGCCCTAATTTTTCTTTTTCGACGACACATTTGGATTTCTGGTTTAAAGACTAAACCAGAGGAAACTACTTAAAAATGGATATTAAGGATCTTTGTGAAAGACAACCAGGAAAGACTGGATGACCGCAGGAAAGTCTGCAACGGGAGTGGGGGGCTAGTTACCCTACCCATTAGTTCTGCAAAGGACACCCTACCCTACTACGAAGTCAAATAAAGAAAGACAACCCGGCAGCCCTCCAAGAGGCGGGGTGGAAGAAGGGCCAAAACGGACAGACCCCACGACAACGACTGGAACCGAAATGAACAAATAGTTAAGAATAACAAGGAAATACAGGTGTGGGTGGGAGAAGGTGACAACTCTCAGGGGTCTACGAATCCACCAAGGGAAGATGAGGTGTACAGCAAAGGGTCAGCAGCAACAGTGCACTGCAACCGCAGGTCAGACACTAGGAACCAAAAACCAGGTCTCAAACCACAGAGCAGAAGGATTCAACGCAACTGACGGGAGGCAGGAGGGCCGGTGGAGGAGAGCAGTCCCGTACAGAGTGGTGCAGTCTGGTGGAAGCTGGACAACAACATCACGGTCCTCCTTGAGCATTCTCTCCGCGACCGGGTGGAAACCAAGCTTAACTCCATGGATGACATCCTGTGCGAGGAATGCAGGAGGCGTTTCGGAGTGGTAGCTGAGAGGCGAAGAGCAGCACCCAAGCAGAAAGGAAGGAGAGAGCGAGAGATCAAGCAGTTGGTATGGAGGCAGCGCCAGCTCCGAAAGCAGTGGAGGAAGGCAAGCCAGGAAGAGAAAGAGGGCCTGAATCCACTGTGGGAGGAGGTGAAGGCCAGCCAACCTGAGGAGGGCAGAACGGATCCGCCAGCGCAGGAGGAGGAAGGTGAAGGAGATGAGCAACTTCTTCAAGAACCCCTTCAGGCACGCAAAATAGCTGGTAGAGGACAAGAGGAGCGGGAAACTGGAGATAGAAAAGTCAGTGCTCGAACAGCATATAAGGGAGCAATACAGCGACCCAGCAAAAGCCACCCCGCTGAGATCCCACGGTTATGTTCCTCATCCTGCCCCTCCAGTCATCCCTTTCAACACGGCTCCCCACAAACTCAGCGAGTTAGCAGAGGTGGTGCGGAAGGCAAGAGCAGCCTCCGCCCCGGGCCCCAACGGCGTACCGTACAAGTTGTACAAGTACTGCCCGGGGGTGCAGAAAGTCTTGTGGAAACTCCTGAAACTGGCGTGGGAAAAGGGCATCATCCCTTCAGAATGGCAGAGAGCTGTCTCAGTCTTTATCCCGAAAGAGCAGAACTCTAAATGCATCGGCCAATTCAGGAGCATCGTACTACTGAATGTAGAGGGGAAGATCTTCTTTTCCGTCATGGCCAAGAGGCGGACCAGCTACCTCACAAGCAACAGCTACGTCGACACCAGGTGCCAGAAGGCTGGTGTCCCATGATTCCCAGGGTGCGTGGAGCACTCAGCTGTTATTTGGGAGCAAATCCAGAGGGCAAAGAGAGAGAAGAGCGACCTGCATGTCATGTAGCTGGACCTCGCCAACGCATATGGGTCCGTCCCGCACCAGCTGATCGACTTTGCCCTGGAGTTCCACACTCCACACTCCACACTCCCAAATGCATCCAACACCTGGTGGCCAAGTATTTTGCAGACCTACAGATGTGCTGTGCCCATCAGGACTTCACCACAGGCTGGCAGCAGCTCGAAGTGGGCATAGCAATGGGATGTTCTATCTCTCCCATCCTGTTCATCGCAGCCTTCGAGGTCATCCTCATTGGGGCAAGGAAGATGGTCTGAGGAGTGAAACTGCCATCTGGTCAGAGGCTACCACCGCTGAAAGGCTTTATGGACGACGTCACCTCCATACTCCAGACAGCAGCATGCACAACGAGACTGCTGAAAACCGTCCAAGTCACGAAGCCTGTCTCTCAGGAAAGGGGTCCGAATGGACCACACCATCTTCATTGCAGGGAGAGAGGAGATCCCGTTGCTGTCTAAACAACCCATCCGGAGCCTGGGGAGATCATACACAGCAGAGCTCTCTGACAACCAGATGGGGGAGGCAGTGAGGAAGCAGCTCGCAGACGGCCTGGTCAGGATCCATCGGAGCCAGCTCCTGGGCAAGTATAAGGTGTGGTGCTACCAGCACATCCTCTACCATCGGGTGATGTGGCCGCTGAAGTTGAGCGAGGTCACTTCCTCAATGGCAAGCAAGCTGGATGGACTGGCAAACTCCTTTATCCGGAAGTGGCTGGGACTGTCGAGATGCCTCTCAGACGTGGGCCTCTTCGGTCATAACACACTCCAACTCCCGCTGCACTCCATCAGCCAGGGATACAAACAGGAGAAGGCTCGGATGGCCTTAGAGCTGAGAGAATGGGGCAGCCAAGTGTGAACAGGAAGGAGGTGGAGAGCAGAGGAAGAAGTCGACCAGGCAATCAGCAGGCTAAAACATTGTGAGGTGGTCGGCAGAGTCCAAGTGGGGCAAGCAGGTCTCGGCCGAAGTGAGACCCCCCCTCTTCTGGTCGAAGGCCTCCAAGGAACAGAGGAACGCCATGGTGGTGTCGGAAGTGGCAAGGTAAGAGCAGGAACACTATACAATCAAAGTGGTGGTCATCATGGGAAGGCGTAATGGTCAAGCAGATGACATGGCCTGACCTGTGGAAGATCCGCCTAGCCAGGATCAGCTTCCTAATCCAAGCAACGTATAACACCCTACCTTGTCCCCAAAACGTCCACCTGTGGTTCGGCACATAAGAGATCTGCCCCCTCTGCGACACCGTCAATGTGAGCCTCCAGCACATCCTGTCGGGATGCAAGACGGCTCTGTCCCAAGGCCGCTACAGATGGCGGCACGATGCCGTCTTGAAGAAGCTGGCTGAGGTGACAGAGTCTTGCAGACAAAAGGCAAACAGTCTGCCAGCTGCCCCAGAGGGACGCACCATCCAGTTTGCAAGGGCTGGCGAGACCATCAATCATTTTTGTTGTCTCGTGTTCCTCATGTGATGAAGGTTCGTTTGAAAGGTTCGCTGAGCCCCCCCCCCCCCGTTTACTCACATGAGGTAGGGGTCCCGGGTCGCGGCCTGCTCCACCTCCCTCAGCCCGTACACGTCGCCCACCGCCACCAGGACGCCGACAGGAATCACTGGGAGAACTGGGGAGACATGGAGGGTCAGAGGTGCGCTGGGCATGACCTCACCTGCCCGTGGCCCCACCCACTCACCGAAGCCCGCCAGGATCCAGTCGTAGGGCCTGGGGAAGGGGATACAGGGCTTGTACGTTATCCAGAATGCGTGGAACACCTCCACCCCCATGCAGACGAAGGCGCTGAGCAGCGCGTAGTGCAGCAGCGGCGCCGCCCAGGTGCAGGCGGCCTCGTGGCCCGCGTTAGCTAGCACCCCCGTCAGGAAGAACAGCAGGCTGAGCAGCGCCAGGGAGGCGGCCAAGCCCACGTGAACGGGGAGGGAGTTGTGTAGGGAATTGTTGGTGGAGCGTCTCCTGGGGGCGTATATAATAAACGCACATTAGGATGAAGTGCAACTTCGAGAAGGAAGCAAAGCTTATCAAGTTCAGCCACCCCTTACATGTACATTGTCATATAGTATATGATACAATATATATATATATATATATATATATATATATATATATATATATACACACACACACATGTCTATATATACATACATATAAATATATACACATATTCAGTCATATACCAAAATCCATTTAAATGCGATTAATTGCGATTAATTAATTACAAAGCCTTTTTAACCGAGTCCCACCACTAATATAAACATATACATGTGTATATATATATATATATATATATATATATATATATATACACATGTATACACATATACACATATATACATATATACATATATACACACACATACCCAGAACCCCCAGAACCCTGAGAACCCCCAGAACCGAGCCGCCGCCTCACCATTTCCTGGCAAGGAAGACGAGCAGCGCCACGCAGCTGACGAAGGACACGGCGCAGCCAGCCAAGCTGATGCAGGTGAGCGCTAGCAGGTGGCGCAGGGGGCGGGGCTCCAGGTCCTGGCGGGACAGGAGCGGGGTTAGCGCCGGGTGGGTTAGCACCGGGCGGGCGGGTTCCACGGACGGGTCAGGGGTTTGAGGTCAGGGGTCAGAGGTCGGAGGTCGGGACTCACCACCAGCACGGCGAAGTAGGTCAGGTGGTCACAGAGGCACTCGGTGTGGGCGTCGTCCCGCGCTAGCGTAGTGCAGCCATCCGCTAGCCAGCGCACCTGCAGCGGGTCTGCAGCAGAACAGTTAGCTTCAGTTAGCTTCAGGTAGCTTCAGCGGGATCAAACACAGCAGCAGCAGCAGCAGCGTGTGAGAGGGTTACTGACCTCGGTGGACGTCCCAGGACACGCAGCTCCTCCGGTTCTGGTCCTGGGGGGAAACAAGACTTAGTTCTGGTTCTGACAGCGGACCCGCCTCATCAGAGACGGGTGGGTCTGAGCCGTCTCTGATGAGGCGAACGATTTTCAAAGGATCTAAAGACTAAACTGGTTTAAAGACTAAATCAGAGGAAAGTACTTAAAAATGGATATTAAGGATCTTTGCTAGAACATTTCCTCTGGTTTTGGTCAACGAAAATGAAGATAATCTGTAATCTACATTTTAGTCTCATTTTATTCGTCGATAATATTGCATTTTATATTTAATTATCGTTATCGTCACATGACCAGCATTTTCGTGCGACTCGTTTTCCTCAGGTGATAAAGGTTCGTTGACGACGATAATTACTCATATTTTCATTGAAGAAAGCAACTTTACTGTGTATCATTCCTTTTTCAAAATAAAACCAAAAGTAAGAAAATTGAAAAACAACTCATTTTCTCAGTACCGTATATGTTTCCTAACTAAAATGAAAAAAACGGATAACGACAGTTTCCCGTTGGATCCATTTTTGATCTGAAGTTCTGTGAGTCTGAGTTTTTATTTTGTAATCTACGAAAGGCGTCCGGACTGGTCTGAGGAACTGAACCGGGTCGGGACCCAGAACTTACCGGAATGGCGTTGTGGTGGAAGCCGATCTTCACCGGCTCCGACAGATTAGTGACGACCTGGTTCTCCACGGTGATGTCAACCACGTCCTGGAGGAGCTGGAGGTTCTGGTGGCCGTCCTGGACACACACACACACACACACACACACACACACACACACACACACACACACACATGGACACACACACACGTATACACACACTTTAGTCTAGAGTCCTGCTATAGCAGGACTTTTTTCTTCATCCCGCCTGCATCTGCTAAACTCTGAGAGTTCATGCCGCACAATAATAGAGATGCATTGTTTTAGTGTCTTCTCCCATCCCGCAAGAGAAATGTTGTCCAAGACAAATCTGTCTGATTTAAGGTTAACATGATAATTGTGAGCTTGATGGATAATTGACAGTTCATACACCACCTGACTGAAAGTTATGCAAATCCATCATTGTCATCATCCACAAGCTTTTTCGCCTTTCGCGCTGCATCAATTATGTGATTGAGGTTATAGCAACGAGAGTAGCTGTGAGTGGCTCAAATAACACTAATAAATAACATAAAATAAACAAAGTTAACAAATTAATTTAACAAATGAATCGCTTGGCCATTCCATTGCAGTGGAGGAAGAGAATGTTGCTGACCGACAGCGGTCCCGCGCGTCTTTCGTCCAAGATGCTCCACAGACACTAAACACAGCTTCTCCAAATATCTGACTTTCCTTGCTTTGTCTTTGTTTTGTAAAGACCTTATTTGAGGTTTATTTTCCACCTCATTGATTTCCACCTTGTCGCTAGGCTACATCCCGATCCTGCATTGTTTTTAGGGCCTGAGCACTGAGGGTGCGAGGACCCTATTGTATCTGTAGGAATTGTTATTTTCCTTCAGACGAAAGTCTCCATCCTGCAATGACGCGCATTACTTTTCTCTTTCAAAAGCGTTACCGTGGCAACGATAGACGCCAAAAAGCGCGCCCCCCCTTCATCTGATTGGTCCATATTTGATAGTTCCTACTTTCTGCCATAACTTTTGAATGGTTTAATATAAAGAGTCATGGGTGGTGTCATCAGACTCAGTTTTGAATCCTTGAACATAATTGCTGCAAATTAGCCCCGCCCCTTCTTCTGATTGGTCGATATCTAATAGTAGAGAGTCGTGGCTGGTGTAATCCGCTAAATGTCCAGGCCTGAAGAATCTACATGAAAGTCATACAAGCTTCCACTGCTGCATGAACGTGCACAAGGGTGCGAGGGCCCGTTCATCGCTGCTTGCAGCTTTAATTTTCTTTGTTTTTCGAGAGTTCAAACCGCCCACTCCTGCCAGATTTGCGTTGGGTCCCGCGGGGATCCGGCAGGACCCGATCCCAATGCAGCCCTCTAGTTTAGAGTGAATGCAGCAACACGACCCGCAGGAGCGTGGCCAGAAACAGCAGGGGCGTGGCCTGACCACCTCAGCAGACATCACGGTGCAGGGGGGGGGGGGGGGGGGGTCGTACCTGGAACAGCGGGTTGCCGTTGAAGAAGGTGAACACCACCTTGCTGCTGTTGGAGCTCCTCCTCAGAGCCGGGGGGACGAAGACCCGGACCGCCGACCCCGAACCAGAACCAGAACCCGAGCCCGACCTGGCCTGGAACACAGACACGGGACATGAGAGGTCACCATGGCAACCACATGAGAGGTCTCCATGACAATGACAGGCCAGAAGTGCTTTCTTATCTTATGGCGCTTTTCTACTAGCACCTACTAGCGCCTACTAGAACCTACTAGAACGTACTAGCACCTACTAGCACCTAAAAGAATGTACTAGCACCTACTGGAATTTACTAACACCTACTAGCACCCACTAGCACCTACTAGCAGGTGCTAGCACCGACTAGCACCTACTAGCAGGTGCTGGTGGGTGCTAGTACCTACTAGCACCTACTAGAACCTACTAGTACCTACTAGCACCTACTAGAACGTACTAGCACTTAGGTGCCAGTAGGTGCTAGTAAACAACCATGAATGTGTTTTTGCTGCAGCTGCAGTGCACCCTGGGAACTCACGAGCGAGGAGACGTTGTAGCCTCCAAAGCCGTCCTCCATCTCCATGGTGGATCTGTGACCGCAGGGAAGTCCGGGGCCGGGGGGGCCGCTGGGGGGTCTGGGGGAGGACTGCAGGCTGAACCAGAACCAGAACCAAGATTAGAGGCAGAAATTAGAGGGAGCTGTGTCGGACAGGTGACACGCCCAGTCGCCGTGGAAACCACGGCTTCCTGTTTGCAGTCAGATCAGCTGATGACATGAAGGGAGTCGCTCCTGAGGTTCAGGGCAGACGCACCTGCGCAGGTAGTCCTGGTCCGCCTGGTCACACAGAGACTCTGCAGACACAAACACAGAGGTCAAAGGTCAGAACCGTGGAGATGTAATTAATTTATATTATCTTTAGGTTTTAAGACTACTTTACATTTGTTTAAAAAGAACAGAGGCGGCCCTTACTGTCTAACCTCTACGACCCTAAATGGAGGTTCTTACTGTCTAACCCTCTATGACCCTAAACGGAGGCGGTCCTTACTGTCTAACCCTCTACGACCCTAAACGGAGGCGGTTCTTACTGTCTAACCCTCTATGACCCTAAACGGAGGAGGTCCTTACTGTCTAACCCTCTACGACCCTAAACGGAGGTGGACCTTACTGTCTAACCCTCTATGACCCTAAACGGAGGTCCTTACTGTCTAACCCTATATGACCCTAAACGGTGGAGGTCCTTACTGTCTAACCCTCTACGACCCTAAACGGAGGCGGTCCTTACTGTCTAACCCTCTACGACCCTAAACGGAGGCGGTTCTTACTGTCTAACCCTCTATGACCCTAAACGGAAGTCCTTACTGTCTAAACCTCTACGACCCTAAATGGAGGCGGTCCTTACTGTCTAACCCTCTATGACCCTAAACGGAGGCGGTTCTTACTGTCTAACCTCTACAACCTAAACGGAGGCTGTCCTTACTATCTAACCCTCTATGACCCTAAACGGAGGTGGACCTTACTGCGGTCCCTCTATGACCCTAAACGGAGGCGGTTCTTACTGTCTAGCCTCTATGACCCTATACGGAGGCGGTCCTTACTATCTAACCCTCTATTACCCTAAACGGAGGCGGTTCTTACTGTCTAACCCTCTATGACCCTAAACGGAGGCGGTCCTTACTGTCTAACCTCTACGACCCTAAACGGAGGCGGTCCTTACTGTCTAACCCTCTACGACCCTAAACGGAGGCGGTCCTTACTGCGGTCCCTCTATGACCCTAAACGGAGGCGGTCCTTACTGTCTAACCTCTACGACCCTAAACGGAGGCAGTTCTTACTGTCTAACCCTCTATGACCCTAAACGGAGGTGGACCTTACTGTCTAACCCTCTATGACCCTAAACGGAGGTGGACCTTACTGTCTAACCCTCTACGACCCTAAACGGAGGCGGTCCTTACTGCGGTCCCTCTATGACCCTAAACGGAGGCAGTCCTTACTGTCTAACCCTCTACAACCCTAAACGGAGGCGGTCCTTACTGCGGTCCTTCTATGACCCTAAACGGAGGCGGTCCTTACTGTCTAACCCTCTACGACCCTAAACGGAGGCGGTCCTTACTGTCTAACCCTCTATGACCCTAAACGGAGGCGGTCCTTACTGTCTAACCCTCTACGACCCTAATATGAGGCGGCCCTTACTGTCTAACCCTTTATGACCCTAAACGGAGGCGGTCCTTACTGTCTAACCCTCTACGACCCTAAACGGAGGCGGTCCTTACTGTCTAACCCTCTATGACCCTAAACGGAGGCGGTCCTTACTGTCTAACCCTCTACGACCCTAAACGGAGGCGGTCCTTACTGTCTAACCCTATATGACCCTAAACGGTGGAGGTCCTTACTGTCTAACCCTCTACGACCCTAAACGGAGGCGGTCCTTACTGTCTAACCCTCTACGACCCTAAACGGAAGCGGTTCTTACTGTCTAACCCTCTATGACCCTAAACGGAAGTCCTTACTGTCTAAACCTCTACGACCCTAAACGGAGGCGGTCCTTACTGTCTAACCCTCTACGACCCTAAATGGAGGCGGTCCTTACTGTCTAACCTCTACGACCCTAAACGGAGGCGGTTCTTACTGTCTAACCCTCTATGACCCTAAACGGAGGCGGTCCTTACTGTCTAACCTCTACAACCTAAACGGAGGCGGTTCTTACTGTCTAACCCTCTATGACCCTAAACGGAGGCGGTCCTTACTGTCTAACCTCTACAACCTAAACGGAGGCGGTCCTTACTATCTAACCCTCTATTACCCTAAACGGAGGCGGTTCTTACTCTCTAGCCTCTATGACCCTATACGGAGGCGGTCCTTACTGTCTAACCCTCTATTACCCTAAACAGAGGAGGTCCTTACTGTCTAACCCTCTATGACCCTAAACGGAAGTCCTTACTGTCTAAACCTCTACGACCCTAAACGGAGGCGGTCCTTACTGTCTAACCCTCTATGACCCTAAACGGAGGCGGTTCTTACTGTCTAACCCTCTATGACCCTAAACGGAGGCAGTCCTTACTGTCTAACCCTCTACGACCCTAAACGGAGGCGGTCCTTACTGCGGTCCCTCTATGACCCTAAACGGAGGCGGTCCTTACTGTCTAACCTCTACGACCCTAAACGGAGGCGGTTCTTACTGTCTAACCCTCTATGACCCTAAACGGAGGTGGACCTTACTGTCTAACCCTCTATGACCCTAAACGGAGGTGGACCTTACTGTCTAACCCTCTATGACCCTAAACGGAGGTGGACCTTACTGTCTAACCCTCTATGACCCTAAACGGAGGTGGACCTTACTGTCTAACCCTCTATGACCCTAAACGGAGGTGGACCTTACTGTCTAACCCTCTACGACCCTAAACGGAGGCAGTCCTTACTGTGGTCCCTCTATGACCCTAAACGGAGGCAGTCCTTACTGTCTAACCCTCTACAACCCTAAACGGAGGCGGTCCTTACTGCGGTCCTTCTATGACCCTAAACGGAGGCGGTCCTTACTGTCTAACCCTCTACGACCCTAAACGGAGGCGGTCCTTACTGTCTAACCCTCTACGACCCTAAACGGAGGCGGTTCTTACTGTCTAACCCTCTACGACCCTAATATGAGGCGGCCCTTACTGTCCAACCCTTTATGACCCTAAACGGAGGCGGTCCTTACTGTCTAACCCTCTACGACCCTAAACGGAGGCGGTCCTTACTGTCTAACCCTCTACGACCCTAATATGAGGCGGCCCTTACTGTCTAACCCTTTATGACCCTAAACGGAGGTCCTTACTGTCTAACCCTCTATGACCCTAAACGGAGGTTCTTACTGTCTAACCCTCTATGACCCTAAACGGAGGCGGTTCTTACTGTCTAACCCTCTATGACCCTAAACGGAGGCGGTTCTTACTGTCTAATCTCTATGACCCTAAACGGAGGCGGTTCTTACTGTCTAACCTCTATCACCCTAAACGGAGGCGGCCCTTACTGTCTAACCCTTTATGACCCTGCACGGAGGAGGTTCTTACTGCAGCCCGTGGCGCCGGCTATGAACTGGAAGGCGGTCCGAGTCTCGGTGGTGATGACATCATCCCAGATCATGGCGTTGACGATGCCGAAGGTTCCCGCCGGCGCGTTGGGGCCGTCGCTCAGGTCGGTGCAGCAGGAGTCCAGCGGGACGGCGGGGTAGCACAGCGTCAGGTTCCTGCCCCCCACCTGGTCACATGACCACAACACACACCTGGTCACATGACCACAACACACACCTGGTCACATGACCACAACACAACACCTGGTCACATGACCACAACACACACACACCTGGTCACATGACCCCAACACAACAGAGCTAGTTCCTCCTTCCTCTCCTTCCACATCCTGGCGTCTAAATACTAGGGGTGTCAAGTTAGCGATTAGCGATAATTGCGATTAATTAATTGCAGGCATATTTAGCACGTTATGTTTTTTAATCGCTTAATCTATTTTTTAATCTCTAACTTTACTTTACTTCTGTGAATGTTAAGCTGATTTAATGTCTCGCTCTGCCCACACGATGGCGCCGTTGCCATAGCGATGGCTCTGTCTGTCTTTCTGTGAACTCAACACAGAAACCATGAAGCAGAGTCCTGTGTGGGAACTTCTAATTTAAAAACAACAAGGAAGTAAGGTGTAAAATATTTGTGCATATTTGGCGCAGTTTTAAAATACAACCACTTCGTTAATGTACCATTTAAAAAATACACATACAAAAGAACGGAGGCCATTATTACCCAGAGGGTTTAAACTAGGGCTGAACCTTTCAGAAATAGAAATAAGGGACATCCCGATTTCAGCCGCAAAGTCTGCCTGCATTGGGCAGAACTGCACCTAAATTAAATGACAATACAACACTAGAATATTCTGTAAATGTAACATGTATAAACACTTTCAAAAGGGAAAACAATACAATTTAACACACTTATAGACTGAAATAATAAAGTGCTGTAACAGCTGTAACAAAGCCTTCCTTAAAATCTTTTGGTTAGAAAACTAAATAAAACTAATAAACATAAAAAAAAATAAAGCGCATAGCTTCCTTCAATTCCTTTTATGTCCTTTTTTTGGTCAGGCCAGGTTTAAAAAGTTCACTCTCTATCTCATTTCTTCTTGCAGGATTCTTGTTACTTCTTGCAGCTGAGCAGCTCCTTCAAATTTTTTGCGATTTTTTATTTGGGGTTTTCTTAAACTGTGAGCCATAGTCATCAAAATCATAACAAATAAAGGATTGAAATATCTCACTTTGCATGTAGTTGGAAAATTAGTTTCACCTTTAGTTGAATTTACTGAAACAAATTAAGTTTAGCAATATATTCTAATTTTCCAACCTTCATCTGTATATTATGACATCAATAATTAATATATGTCTCGTATCGTACCATATCAAGCTCAGGGAGGTTTCAGGAATGAAGAACTGCGCAACAGATACCTGGCTCCTCTGGGATGTTATATTACATTTGTGGAGGTTCCTGCAGCTTCTTCTGCAGTCTTGCAGCAGTAACAATTACGTAACAATTCCATATTTCAAGGGACGGGTGGCGAGCCTAGCCGCAACATGGTTGCAAAAGACATGATGCCCATAAGCAAAAAAAGTAGCTTTGACAACAGATTGTTGGACTTCCTTAACAACAGAAAGTTACATCACAATAACATGAGACTACATACAAGTTCAAAACAGTGACATGTTCTTTTAAAACAGATTTTTATTTTAAAACACATTTTCTTTTAACTTTTTCCACATAGGCTAGGCCTACTTGTAATTGGACTATTTGTTATAAGCCCAGGACACACCAACCCGACGTCGCCCGCTGTCCGCCGACTGCTGTGTCGCCTCGCGTCGCCTGTGTCGGGCTGGGTGGGGCTCAAAAAGAGCACTTGAACACACCGCAAATACGACACTTGCGGCGAACTAGCACGTACGTTCTGCGCATGCGTGAGAGGTAATTCCCCTCCATACCAGCAGACAGCGGTAGTCTGTATTCAGGGGCTCAAGGAGGAGGGCAGCGCTTTTTTTTTTTTTCAAAGCTTTATTGAGAAAACACAAGTGCAACACAAAACAGTGGCGACCAGACGGCAAACCACCTGCAGCTCTGTGGAGAATTACCGCTGGCTGAAATAAATCATTTAGGAAGATAAATGTTGGTTTAATAGATGAAATCTAACAGTTGTAGCTACGCCTGTTAAGAAATTTGCTCTGAAAATGTAGAGATTTCTGCCTGCCGGCTCGGGAGCTGATTTATGGTTCCACGTTAAATCGACGCAGAGACTACGGCGTAGGTTACGGGGTACGGCGCTCGTCGCCGCGTAACCTACGCCGTAGGCTCTGCGTTGGTGTAACGAACCATGAATCAGCCTTTATTCTGGCGAGGTTTGAAAAAGACTTCGCAACAACGAACAAGCGAGTGATTATGTACATTCACTGAGTGAATATTATGAAAGTAAAATATATATTTCTCGCTAGAAATGTAATCAAAACGTATTTTCTATGCAGAAACTAACTCAAAATATAGATTTTATTCACTTAAAAAATAAGAAATGTCCGCCATGTTTTTTTTTTTTATTCAGTCCGCAAATGATGACGAAAAGCATTCTGGGAAATTCGGGGAACAGCCAATCACAGAGTGAGCTGTTGACCGACGTCCCGACGCCGATTCGACATGTCGAATTGGCTGAAAAGCTCCCGACGGGAGGCCGACCTGTGGCGACGTGCGGGACACACCGGGGAAACTATGCCGACAGACGCACCGACGCTCATCGACGGCCCGACGGCCGACAATCGGCTTGGTGTGTCAGGGCCTTTACTGTGTGTGTCACTGCCATTGTTGTCATGTTTGTGTCAATAAATATTTGACTAAGGAATATAATATGCCTTGTGTATTCTGTATGTCAGCAAAAGTAATTTTTGTTAGACCTTATTGTGGGATTCTCAGATTTAAAAGAAAAACATTGCTTATCAGTTAATCATTAATCGATTGATAATAATAATAATTAAAGCTGCAAGCAGCGATGAACGGGACCTCGCGCGTGCAATTTTCACCAATTGAGGTCAAGGACTCAAAACTAAGTCAGATGACACCACCCACGACTCTCTATGTCAAACCATTTAAAAGTTATGGCAGAAAATAGGATCTATCAAATATCGACCAATCAGCTACTAGTATCACTTCCTGTTTAACGTTGAAGTTTGACGCGGCGCCACGGCCACGCCATTTCACAAAAACGTACGATTTTGATAACTTTTCATCGTTACCGTCTTTTGTGTCTCCTGAGCGAGTTTTATGTCGAACCGACAATCCTGCTAGGAGGAGTTTGTCAAAGTACGACACGTGAAAATGGCATAAATTGCGCCAAAATTACACAATTAATTCAAAATGGCCGACTTCCTGTTCGGTTTCGGCCATGGCACCAAGAGACTTTTCTTTAAGTTGTGACATGATACAGGTGTGTACCGATTTCCGTGTATGTATGTCAAACCGTATCGTGGGGCTTGAGGCACGAAGTTTTCTAGGGGGCGTTGTTGAGCCATTAGGCCACGCCCATTAATGCAAACCATTAAATATCAAATTTTTCGCCAGGCCTGGCTTGCATGCAAAATTTGGTGACTTTTGGGGCACGTTTAGGGAGGGGAAAAATAAAAATAACGAGAACAATTCCTACAGATACAATAGGGCCTTCACACTGTCAGTGCTCGGGCCCTAATTAGCATCAGCCAACATCGTTTCAGCTAACAGAAACGTGTTTTTACCTCCATCTTGAACTGGTCCAGAAACGGCTCCCAGTAAACGCAGAAGTCGACGTTCTTTTCCGGGTGGAGTCCGAACTCGTGGAGCTCGATCACTTTGTCCGTGTTGCACTCGGCCGTCAGCCGCCCACGTACCGACAGGACGCTCTCGTTGGCGGTGAAGGAGAGCCCTCTGCAGCCCGGCGTGAGCTCCACCTCCAGCCGGAGCGGGGCGTTGCCATGACGCCAGGTACCACAGAAGTTGAAGTACAGGTCATTTTCACTGGAACCTGATGAAGAAAAGTCCACAATTAGTGGAAATAACAGCCGTCAAGGCAATAAAACACAGATCGACAGACATGAAACCACAAAAGGAACCAACCATATTTTTAAATGACCATATAGGAATCCCTACAAACCCCTAGGAATCACTACGAAGCAATAGGAATCACCAGGAATCACTAGGAGGCAGTAGCAAGCACTAAGAAATACCAGGAATCACTAGCAAGCAAAACGAAGCACTAAGAATCACTATGATGCACTAGGAAGCAATAGGAATCCCTACAAATCCCTAGCAATCACGAGTAATCACTAGGAATCACCAGGAATCACTAAGAGGCACTAGGAATTAGTGGTGGGGAAATAAATCGATATTGCAATATATTGTTGCGCTCTCTGTCGCAATAAATATTTATAAACTGACGACAAATATCGATATTTTATTACAACACACATAATGGATTTATGCAGTTGTCACTGCACTATTGTTCATGCACTTTAATTTGTCCAGCTGTTCAGTGTTTACATTTACAACCTAGGAGGCAGTGAGGTTTATACAAATGCACTTTCTTTGTACATTGTAGTTTTGGCATTGAATAAATGCATAACTACAGACATTTTCCTTTTCATGGGTATTTTTTCTTTTTCAGTCACATATATCGTGATATATCGTTGATGAAGTCTCTCACAATATATCGAATATCGAATATCGTGTATTGTGATATTATAGTTATCGTGGGCCACATATCGCCACAGTATTGAATCGTGAGTTACTGTATCGTCCCACCCACTAGCAATCACATGACGCCAGGTACCACAGAAGTTGAAGTACAGGTTTTTTTCACTTGAAGCTGATGGAACAAAGTCCACAATTAGTGGAAATAAAACACAGATCTACAGACATGAAACCACAAAAGGAACCACATTTTTAAATTACCATATTTATTTATTTTTTAATCTTTTTTTATTGAATTTTTGGCACGACAAACATTAACAGTATAAATGCACATATGAATTATAATGCTTAAGTAAAGTGTGAAAGCAAGTAAAACATACATAAATAAAAAATAAAATACTAATAAAAAAATAAAAAATAAAAATACCTGCACACAACTAGGAGAAATAACATTACTATGGAACCGCAACGAAATCAAGCTTCTTAATATATGAGAAAAAAGGGGCCCATGTAGCGTAGAATTTGTCTGTGAACCCATTCAATGTGCATCTTATTTTTTCCAGTGTTATACAGTGTAAAATAGATTTGATCCAGGAGACATGATTTCCACATAAGTAAAATTAAACGTCTTGCTAATAAAGCAACAAAGGCAATTACATCCTTCCTTGCTCTGGAGAGTTGTCTAAACTACCATATTTCTAAGATTGTTTTTGTTTTTCCAACATTAGTTTCGTAACATTGTGACTCAAATAACCCACTCAGGTCTCACGCCCGTTCTGCTTGTTTATGATGTGTCGTCCAGTTTTGAGTCACAAAGACTTTTTTTTTTACATAGTAGTTTCACAAGTTTACAGAAGTTTAATCTGCAGATGTGACTCATCAACTCTTCACACTAGAATCCAAATGTCACTCGTGAAGCGACTGACACGACTGTCGTCCTGCGTGAGACTTTGGATGTATAATGACTCTGCAGTGCACACCGCGGATCCAAGCAGCTAACGACGTGTTTAAACCCGACGTCTTCTACAACAGAAAGCGGCTGATGATCAAAGCTTATGTATTCATCATCTTACGATGTAGTTCTTTATTTTTCTCGTGACACAACACGCACGTCTCCCTTATAAAGCGGAAGAAGACGTGCCGCGCTATTCGTAACGTCTGTGCACAGTTTAGCTGACAACAGTGATAGCAACAGTGAGAAAATGCAGCGAAGCGAAAGTAATAAGATGAAGAGAAAGAATATGTCGAAGGTGTGGGATTATTTTAAATAAAAAATAAATAAAAAATATATAAAAATAATAAAAAAAGGTCCCGGTCCACAGCCAAGCATTTCTGTTGAAACGTGTTGGTTCTGAATGTGAAGTTGCAAATTTTAAAAAGCATTTTTTATTTTTGATACTTGAAGAAAATACGTTTTTTTTTTTATGTTTCAGGAAATGTTAAGTTTAAAATAATTGTATTTATTTTTATTGGAAAATTTAACAAACAGTTTACTAGTTTGCATAATATGTAAATAAATGTCAATTATTCTCTTAAAAGAAACAAATTGGTTGTTTTTGATAGAATACGTTCAGCGTTAGCAGTGTTGCTCCTTTTCTTTCTCTTAGCGGCAGCCAACTTTAAAAACTCAATATCCTCCTTCGTGTGAGAAACTTTCAAATGTCTTATCAGCTTCGTTGTGTTGAAATTCTTTTGTAAGATTCCTCCTCGGGGTATTTCCTTTGGACACAGCTTGCAAACTGCAAATTTGTTGTTCTTTTCGGACATTGTAAAACTCCCACACCGGCGACGCCATTTTCAGTGTTGATGTTTTGTAGAGACGCCTCGGTCTGAGGTGTGTTAACAAGCGCTGGCAGCGGTTTGTTGTTGTAAACGTCATCCGATCGGCTGCTTTGAACTATTATTTTCCGATCTCTGATCAAAACCGATAGGGCCGTTATCAGCCGATCGATCGGTGCATCTCTATCTTTTACTTATTTTTTCTTTTTTTACACTATACTTATTGTGCACTGTCCCTGTTTTGAAATAAATAAATGATGAATGAATGAATGAATGAATGAATGAATGAATGAATGAATGAATGAATGAATGAATGAATGAATGAATGAATGAATGAATGAATGATTGGTCTTAAGCCTTGTACAAGTTATTTTACAAAACAAAATAAAAAAAGTAAAATAAACATTGCATTTGCTGAAAAGGTGCAGCTGAAGCCGAAGCTTCTACCCTTTTTATCTGGTGATCAACTTAAACATGAAACAATAGCATTAATCCATGGAAACAAACAATGCATAAAGAAAAAATAAATAAATAAATAAGACAAAATCTAAAATTGATGTTTCACATTCTAGAATGTTTTTGATAATATACTTTATAGTTATAGTGTTTTATATTTACTTGAACTTGTAGATAGAACTGCACATTTTTAGGTCGTTGTCACAACTTTTCCATATTTCACTTGCCTTAATTGATGTCCATCTCTTTTTAATATTTGTTCTAAAGCTGGGCATACACTGTGCGATATTTTAAATCGTATGATTCAGCCCCATCTCACACTGCACGACTAGATCGCTGAGTTCAAAAGTTCACAGCCCACGATTTATGGTCTCACACTATACGACCCGATGCTCTGATGCGACCCGTCTGCTCTCACTATACGTTCATAATCCTCCCGTCAGACTTCTGTGTTCTGGAACTCGAGGCCGGTTCTGGGGCAGGGGTGGGCTGTGCAAAAGGCTCCAAACGTCTCCAGCTTGATGAGAAGCTGCTCATCTCTAGTTAGTGATGGTTGTAGTGTGATTATTTCTCTAGTGATGGTTGTAGTGTGATTATATCTCTAGTTAGTGATGTTTGTAGTGTGATTATATCTCTAGTTAGTGATGGTTGTAGTGTGATTATATCTCTAGTTAGTGATGGTTTTAGTGTGATTATATCTGTAGTTTGTGATGGTTGTAGTGTGATTATATCTCTAGTTAGTGATGTTTGTAGTGTGATTATATCTCTAGTTAGTGATGGTTGTAGTGTGATTATATCTCTAGTTAGTGATGGTTGTAGTGTGATTATATCTCTAGTTAGTGATGGTTTTAGTGTGATTATATCTCTAGTTTGTGATGTTTGTAGTGTGATTATCTTACCGGGGGAGAGCAGGACGATCAGGAAGAGCACCGTCTTCAGATTGTCGGCCAGTCGGACCTCCATCTGTAACAAACGGCAGCAGAGAAACGCAACATGAGGAATGTGAGAAAGGAAACAATCACAGTTCAGCTCTGCAGACTGGAGGAGGAAGAAGCACCACAAAACCTCACCTCATCCGTTGTGTAAAAGTCACATCATGCAGTTTCTACCTACGAGAGGCAGAAGTTCTGCTTCTTTTCCCCGTCTACATATGCAGAAACACACATCCTGAACGATACACAACCCCCCGACATTTCTGACAGAACAAGAGCTTTTTTTAATGATACTATTCTCCTGCAGTCGGCTGGTTCCTTATCTGCATTTTCGTATCGCTGCATACAAATGAGTCCAGGCCCAAAATACACACAGGGTTCCTACGGGGGCTTGAAATCCTGGAAAGTGCTTGAATTTCAATGTTGTGTTTTCAAGGCCTGAAAAGTGCTTGAAATTAAAAAATGTAAGTGCTTGAAAGAAAGTGCTTGATATTATAACTCTGTGTCTTTCACAAAATTGGGATCAGACTGTACAGTTTAGTTATTACAAGAAGAAATAAAATCAGTAAGATGAAACCAGGGTTCCTACACATTTTTCAAGGTAAAATTCAAGCAATTTTCAAGCACTTTCAAGGGTAATTTTCAAAATCTTCAAGCACCTTATCGCTGGGGTAAAATATCTACAGGAATATATATATACTCAGAATTATTTTTTCCGCTTTTTATCACAATTATGTACATTGTATCGTGCTGTAAACATCTAGTTGTGTTTCTTCTTACTGATTTTATTTCTCCTTGTAATAACTATAAACTAGATACTATTGGACCCCAGGAAGACTAGAGGCACATTTGTGTGCTTCTAATGGGGATCCTTTAATAAACTAAAACTAAACTATATATTCCTGTAGATATTTTACCCCAGAATTTGACCTTGAGAAATGTGTAGGAACCCTGTACTTATCAATAGCACCAGCAAAGAAAACAGAAGTTTGCACCATTTTAAAACGTGGGAGAATCATGTGCGTGCGACATACGAGATGCAGATCAACCACACTTCAGCCAGACGACGCGCCAACGCCAGACACATTTCACAAGTTGACTGATGGTTCCTCGTACTCGCTTCCGGACCAGAGGAGACCGATCCTTCCAGGCCGTTGCTCCCAGGCTTTGGAACGATCTTCCGCTCTCTCTGCGTTCCATGGAGTCTGTTGACTCCTTCAAAAGGCAACTAAAGACCTTTTTATTTGTGCAGGCTTTTGCCTAATTGTCTTGGGGCTGTTATGATCGTAAATGTGTTGTCTTGGCCTTTTAATCTTAAATTTGTATGGATCTCTTAACTGTGTTTTTATTTTAATTGTGAAGCGCTCTGTGACCATAGTCTGTGAAGGGCGCTGTATAAATAAAGTTTACTTACTTACTTACTTACTTACTTACAATTTGCACATTCACAGCTACACGTCCACTTAAATAAGTGTTGCATCCATCACGGCTGCATCTATCAATGTCAGGAACAGCAATAGAGCAGGTCAAGAAAACCAAACTACTTGGTGTAACGTTGGATGAACTGTTGTCATGGTCTGATCACATATGTGTCCAAAACGGGAAGAGGCTTAGCATTGATTAGAAAGTGCTCTCCCCTGTTTCTTATTTTGTCTGTTTCTTATTTTGTCTGTTTCTTATTTTACTGTTTCTTATTTTATTGTTTACAGTCTTTGTTTACATAGTCTTTGCATGTGTGCACTTTACGGAGCTGCTGCCTAATCGCATTGTACCATTATAATGATAATAAAGGCTTTCTATTCTATTCTATTCTATTATTTGTCATATTTGTAATAAAGCAAAAGTACGTTTTAATCGAAGGAATATTTCGACTTTTTTCTCGACATTTCGACTTTTTTCTCGAAGTGCATAATGAAAAAAAAATCTTCCTCCTCTAAAATATTATTTTTATTTTTCTCCTTCCCGGCCCTAATATACTCTTCCTTAAGAAAAACATGGGGAGAAATGTGGAAAAATACGCCTGTGAGTCTTCTGTATCTGGAATGAATGTATTCTTGAGTCTATCAGGTAACAATAATATAATAGTGAGAGTTCAGAGTTAAAGAGCCGGCGGGAGCAGCGTGACGGCGCTAAAATCACTTCCTCTGAGCCGCCTGAACGTGACTCTGAGCACGACTGAAAAAGAGATGCAGGCGCTGATTTTGGAGGTGAGACGAGAAAAAAAACACTAAAGGGTTCAACTTCAGAAGAGAAGCAGAAACTGAACCAGAAACTGGTTCCGACCGCAAGCAGACAGACGTATGAGAGAAAAATACAGACGGAAAGAAGCGACACAGACATCCAGGTGTGAAACAGGGGTCACTTATATATTTACATCATAAGAAATTAACATTAACAAGGTTATTAAAAATGACTTAACTTAAAAATCTTTAATACTGAAATGAAAGGGTTTGGGAGACCAAATTCCTCGGGGTTGTGATCGATCATAAACTTAATTGGAAAAAACATGTTGAATATGTAAAAGAGAAAATCTCAAAATCAATAGCAATCATTTACAAAAACCAAAGATATGCTAAATCATAAAAGTTTATACTTAATTTACTGTTCACTGATACTTCCTTATTTAACTTACTGTGTGGAACTAAGGGGATCTATGTTTAAAACTGATAAAATAGTTTTACTACAAAAACGAGCTAAACGCATCATAAATAAAGCAGGATATTATGATCATACTAATGCATTATTTTTAAATTCTCATATTCTGAAGTTTAGAGTCTTGGTTTATTATAGAACAATGCAAATCATGTTTAATGTAAAAAATAAAACACAGTGTGCAGAAGTTTTTCACAGCGTCTGTGAGTAAATGTGAGTTAAGAGATGGATGCAGATTTTTGTTACCGAAAGCGATAAAAAAAGTTAAAAGAAGATGTATTTCTTTTAAAAGGGGTCCAGCTGTGGAATAGTGTTGATCTCAAACTTAAGCAACGTACCCCCTTTGTTATGTTCAAAAAATCATATGTGCATTTATATTTGGGAATTATGGCCGTAATTGAAAAAAGGGGAAAAGAGACATGTATGTGTGTGTTTATGCATCTATGTGTGTACATGTATGTATGCAAGTGTATGTACAGTATATGTATATATTAGATGTTTTTTTTCTTTACACTTAACACCATGTATTGTGTAGCTTCAGTTGTATAGTAGCATTAATAAGCTGCTTCTGCCTGAGCCTTTTTCAGTCAAATTGTAAAATTTGTTTCTTCCTTGTTGCCTTGAAAGGTATATATGACTGAAATAAACTTAAACTAACTAACTAACTAACTAACTATTGAAGCCCACGGATCTGATAAAGTCGTACTGGATTTACAAACGATTGAAACATGATTCATTATTTGAAAAAAAAAATTGGATATTCAAATTTTGAATATCGGATCGGCAAAAGTATCGCGATATACAGTGGGGCAAAAAAGTATTTATTCAGACACCAGTTGTTCAAGTTCTCCCACTTAAAAACATGAGAGAAGCCTGTAATTTCCATCAATGAGAGACAAAATGAAAAAAAGAAATCCAGAACATCACATTGGGTGATTGTGGCAGGGTGGAGGAGCAGCCACTCAGCAGATTGGGCACAGGTGTGCCCAATCAACCTCTCCACCCTGCCTGCCTTCATAAGGAGCAGCTGCACTCCAGAGAGCGGCGGCTGCTGGGAGAAGGTTCTGCTTGTTCACGTGTGGCGGTGTGAGAAAATAAAGAGTTCCTGCACTAAACCCCGTGTCCTCCGTCCTGCCGGTCGGCCCCCGTAGCACTAGCCCTGCTACACTGGCGCCGACGTGGGGCCCGACAGGATGGAGGCGCTGGCACAGGAGCTGGCAGACCTGGCAGCCCTGATCCAGAGCCAGGCGGAGCGGCAGACCGCAGTGCTGGAGACGCTGGCAGCGCAGCAGCAGGCAGGGTGCCCTTACGTGAGGCGAGCGGCGCGGGACCGTCTGGGGGCGGTTCCCTCGGCGGTCCTGGACGCACCGGTTCCTGAGGCGGTCCCGGACAACAAATAGAAGAATTTTAGAATTGATCCTATAACGGACGGGGAGCCGATGAAGATCTACAGCCCCGGTGTCACATGGTCCCGCCCAAGAATAAGACGTCTAATCACTAACAACAAGCCAGCTGGAGTACAAGTAACCAAACCAGCAACCAAACCAGTAAGTTCTTTCAAAAGACAACTTAAAACTTATCTCTTCACTCAATCATTCAAGCATGAGATATCCAGGTGATTCTGATTGATTTTTACTGTCTGCATTACTTTTATACTTGTATACTTTTAAATTTTTTTATATGATCATTTTTAATCTTGTACTCTTATTTGTTGATATTTTTATCTTTTTCATTTTCATTTGCCTACGACTCAGTGCAGTATTTTTATCTTTTTATATTCAACATTGCTTTTATCCTATCTTTGGAATTTGGAACTGAATTTTGTCAGGGTTATGTATTATATCAATGCACTTAAATAATTGTGTTTTTTGTTTTTATTTGCTGTTGTTTGTTTCTCTATTTCTCATTGTTCTTGACATGTTTGTATTGTTACTGTGAAGCACTTTGAGTTGCGATTTTCGTATGAAAGGTGCTATAGAAATAAAGTTTATTATTATTATTATGGGTTTTTTTGGTTCCTCCCGCACATTTTCTGATATATTGTATTTCTTTTTTATTTCCTTTTTTTTTACATACTGTTCGTCTGTACTTTTTAAAGCTGTTGTATATTTTTATGTGCAAATAAAAAAAAGAGGTGATCCCTCTCCCCCACATCCTTGTGAAACTGCAACAGGTTCCAGCGGCTCATATTCTCTGTGGTTTCAGCTCTTCCTCTTTTCAAACATCCACCTGACATCAGTTTGGGGGAACTGAGGAACTGAGACGCCCTCGTATCGTAATGGAGTCTCTCCGGGCTTCACGCCAACCTGGAACCTTTTTTCAATCCACTCAATAAACAGTCAGTGTTTTAATCATTAACTAGTGAAATATAACAGACACCAGACTCTGGTTAAAACACCAACCAGGGATATTTACTCTGGTTCTGATCGGCCTGCAAACACTCAGACTATAATCCTTTATACTCTAATATAAAAACCCCAATCGAGCTGTTTTTGCATCATTATTTAGCTTCTAATATAAAACACCACGTAAAGTCAGAACCAACAACTTCACTAAGACCCAATAAAACAAGTCAAGTTTCTTTACCTTAAAAACAACAACAGTTGTTGCAGCTGTAGGATTTTTTTTTTCTTCCTAGTTTTTCTCGTTTTTATTTTTTTTACGAAATAAGGGCCTTTTTGCCCCCCTAAACGTGCCCCAAAAGTCACCAAATTTTGCACACAAGCCAGGCTTGTCAAAAAATTTGATATTTAATGGTTTGCATTAATGGACGTGGCCTAATGGCTCAACAGCGCCCCCTAGAATACTTTGTGCCTCAAGCCCCACAATACGGTTAGACGTACATGCACAAAAATCGGTACACACCTGCATCATGTCGCAACTTAAAGAAAGGTCTCTTTGCGCCATGGCCCAAACCGAACAGGAAGTAGGCCATTTTGAATTCATCGTGTAATTTTGGTGCAATATATGCCATTTCTTTGGCCGCTTCTTCGCCCGAACCGTAACCTGCACCCAGGTGTGTTATACATCAAAAACTCAATTTACAGTCGATAATAATCTACGTTTGACAATAACTGTTTAGTCTACAACTCTACATAAATGATTCCCCTGACGTGAGTCATGTGGATAATGTCAACTTTCAGGAATTGGTTAATAAGGTTAATAAGGTCAAAAGTTATTATAAGCCAGGCTTAAAACTTGACACATTAAAAAAAAAGGGAAAAAATAAGAATTACAAGCAGGGGTCCCTGCTCTGTTTTTCTCTCATCCAACGGCTAAAAAAGGTTGAAGACCCCCCTTTATGCGGCAGGACCGGGATCACAAACAGCCCCTGATCCACATCGGTTGGACGGCTGACGGGTGAAGGATCCAGGTTCTGGTCTGGTCCAGGGGAGGTCCAGGTCTTACTGGGGTACTGTCAGGGGCGCCTCCAAAAGTGTTTCCTAGGGGGGGCCAGAGGGGGCCGCTTAAATTCTTGGGGTGGAACCAAAACTAAAAGACATCATTACAGGACTTTATTATACTGTTGTAGTAAACAGGCTCAGAAATACTTTTTTTTTGTACTTTCTAACTGCATATATATTAATCGTTAATACCATGTTGGTAAAAACCTAAGGCATATGTATATATGCATTTTTAATATATAATATATATCATATATTTTAATATGTCATATATTTATTTTATTAAAGGGATTGTGACATGAAAAACACATTTTCTTGATTTTTTGTGTTTAGTTGGGTGTCTTGACATCAATTACGGCGTATCTGGTTGGGTGGCGGACCGTTACGTATAGACCCGCTAAATCACCGCCCCCTCCACCCAGCTCCCTGCCCATCAGCACTGAGCCGCGGGCTGGAGGGAGAGAGACGTCTCTCCTCTCCACCCGCGCTCTCCTTTTTTTTCGCCTACGACCTCAGATCAGACGAGACAACCCGCTGAATTTAAGCATATTACTAAGCAGAGGAAAAGAAACTAACAAGGATTCCCTCAGTAGCGGCGAGCGAAGAGGGAAGAGCTCAGCGCCGAATCCCCGTCCGAGTGGCGGGCGTGGGAGATGTGGCGTACGGAAGACCGCTTGCCCAGTGTCGGTCGGGTGCCTGAGTCTTTCTGATCGAGGGGGGGCGGGTGGGGGGAGCGGGGCAATGATTGACAGGAAAGGGGGAAAAGGACGCGTTTTTCACTGCGCAAAAAAACACCGTCATAAAAAAAGCCAGGCATGGAGTACTGGAGTGAAGTTTTTCTTGTTACACCCTTTTATCTTTTATTTATTTACAAATCAAGCCAGAAATCTTCAATCAAAAAACGTATTCATGCATTCATTTTCAGTAGGTTGGATTATTGCAATGGCATCTTTACAGGCCTTAACAAGAAATCCATCAGGCAGCTGTAGCTGATCCAGAACGCTGCCGCCAGAGTCCTTACAAACACCAGGAAACTGGACCACATTACACCGGTCATGAAATCACTACACTGGCTTCCAGTGAGTCAAAGGATAGAGTTTAAAATCTTACTGCTGGTCTACAAAGACCTGAATGGTCTTGGACCAGAATCCATGCTGGATCTGTTAGTTCCTATGAAGCTCCCAGACCCCTGAGGTTCATCTGGATCTGGTTTGTTGTGGTTCCCAAGAACCAGAACCAAGCAAGGTGAGGCAGCGTTCAGTTATTCTGCTCCTCACCGGTGGAACAAACTCCCTGTAGACCTGAGGTCTGCTCCAACTGTCAGCTCCTTCAAATCAGGGTTAAAAACATTACTGTTTACTCAAGCGTACTCCTAAATTAAACTTACCTGCTGTACTATACTGACCTTATTTTTAACAGCTTGTGCTTTTTATTATTTTTATATTATTTTTTGAATTACCTTGTGTTGAATTGTACTATATAAATAAATTTGCCTTGCCTTGCCTTTTAGACACATTTGAGGGATATTGGCCAAGACTTTCAATAGTGTTAAAAGCATGTTAAAAATTTATTTTATTATTAGGCTCAGAAATACTTAAAGAATAAAATAAATTTTTTTGATTTTTGATTAAAACTGTGCGTCGGTTTATCCACTTTTTGTGAGATACCCATTGATTCTAGAAGAGAATCGAAAGCTAATTTAAGATTATCGCTTTCAACATCCATATGAATAGAATATTAAAATCACCCACTATGATGAATTTATCTGTACTGATCAATAATCCAGAAAGGAAATCTGAAAATTCAGACAGAAACTCTAGATAAGCACCAGCAGGGGGCCGATACACTACCACTAACACAACTGGCTTCTCTGATTTCCAGCTCGGAAATTTCAGAC
Source organism: Cololabis saira (assembly GCF_033807715.1). Lineage (NCBI taxonomy): Eukaryota > Metazoa > Chordata > Actinopteri > Beloniformes > Belonidae > Cololabis > Cololabis saira. The sequence continues at coordinate 46,914,983 of NC_084588.1, read as the reverse complement.
TAAGCTTGAGGCTTTCAAATGTATTATAATTGCACTTAGGTTAAATTTTTGTATGGAGACTGGAGTTATAAATTGCTGCGACTCCTCCGCCTCGGCCCGTGCTTCTAGGAATGTGATGATTAAAGTAGCCGGGCGGAGTCGATTCATTCAAACTAACATACTCTTCCTCCTGTAACCATGTTTCTGTTAAGCAGAAAATATCACTCCTGCTCTCTGTAATTATATCATTTACTAACAGAGACTTAGAGCTTAACGATCGTATATTTAGTAATCCGCATCAAATTTTTCGGTCTGTAATACGTCCCAAATGTGCATTGGTTTTAATTTTTACAAGATTATTTTGGTTAACGCCTCCAAAACGCCGCACCTGGTGAACTTTTGGAGGGCGGGGAACTGCAACCACTTCTATTTTGCTAGGCACCTGGTTAGAGTCGCCATCATGTAATCCTACAGTTTTAGAGTCGCTAATTACATAATGCAATCCTACAGTTTTATTGGCAGGCGTTGGTCCTCAGGAAGCAGCAGAGAAGCGTGTAAGACTGCAGCACTGCATCCTGGCCTGGACCCTGGATTGTCAGGGGGAGTGTCTAATAACACTGGCCAGATTTCTAGAAATAAGAGCTGCACCATCCCGGGTGGGATGAATGCTGTCTCTTCTAACCAGACCAGGCTTTCCCCAGAACGTCTCCCAATTGTCAATAAAGGCCACGTCGTTTTCTGAACACCATCGATACAACCAGCGACGGAGCGAGAGCATGCGACTAAACATGTCATCGCTGGTCAGATTGGGAAGGGGACCAGAGAAACCTACAGAGTCCGACATACTTTACTTTTGGCGTAGTTACACACCGAGACAATATTCATTTTAGTGACTTCCGACTGGCGAAGACGGGAGTCATCAGCTCCGACATGGATGATAATTTTACCATATTTACGATTACCCTTTGCCAGTAGCTTCAAATTTGCTTCAATGTCGCCTGCTCTGGCCCCTGGGATACACCTAACTATGGTCGCCAGAGTCGGCCTCACATGCCGGACTATGGGTGTGTCGCTGAGTGGGGAAAAACGGTTAGACACATGAAGCGGGTGGTGGTGTTCCGTGTGCCTTTTAGGACTACGCTTCCTCCGAACCGTCACCCACCGGCCCTGCCTGGCCGGCTGCTCGGGAGCTGCAGGGGAGCGGCTAGCAGCAGCTGCTACAGGCTGGTCCGCCGCTAGCTTAGCCTGGTTAGCTGACGAGTCTATTGGACTATGGTTTAGTTGGCCGAACCGGACCTCTAACTGACTTAGCCTCGCCTCCAGTCCTGCAAATAAACTACACTTTAAGCACTTACCGTCTTAACTAAAGGAGGCAGAGGAAAAGCTAAACATTTCACACACTGAGCAGCTAAGAGGAGAAACGGTGGGAGACGGGGAGGCCATGCTAAGATGCTAACAGAGGCTAATGGACAGAAAATGTATCGGTGATTGGTGACAGTGAAAGTTACGGAAGAGAAAATGAGCGAGTGTTGAAATAAAGACAGAACTGTACCAGATATAGTGCTATTTTACCAGAAAACAATCTAGGTTTTAAACAAAAAAGTCGGGAGAGATCAGAGCCTGCAAACGCCGTGCGACGGCAGCAGACCGCAACACCAGGAAGTGACGCGATGCGTGACGCAGTACGTTACCCAATGACAGCCTGCCCAAAGGTGCAGCAGCATACATATATTGCATATGACATCTCCCCTTTTAAACTTGTTTTCTCCTGTAACAAAACAACATTAAGCAATGCAATAGAACTTCTCAATATTCAACTGAACCGAAACAACTGAACTGAAACAAAAAACAGCATAGCATCAACAATGCACATTTCACATTTCTTTTTTTTTTTCAAAACATAGCACAATCGAACAACAATATAACTATTAATATTTAAAATATAGGCTGGAGCAGCGCGCATCACCGCGGCTTTAACCGGGGAATCTGACCGGTTCCGACCGGCCGGGACCGCAGGAACCCGCCTGGACTGGTAGCAGGGACTCCCGGGGACCGACCAGCGGAATTTCAGCCGGATCTACCCGGCGGATGCTGCGCGACGGGAGCCGCAACCCCACGGCGGGCGCACAGATCGGCTCCGGAGCGCATCCTGTGCGCATCGCCCGTTACCGGGGATCAAACCGACAGATTTGGCTGAAAATCTCGGAGGGTGAAGCTGGTCCGACCTGGGACGGACCCCCGAGGACCCAGCTCCCAAACCACCCGGGAACCTGGATGATTTAACCTGGATCCGGCCTCCGACTGGCTGAAGGAAGCACCGCTCCAGCCTGCGGAGAGAGCTGGTTGTGGGCGTGGTTTCAGCAGCGGAGGCCGAACCTATGGAAATCTGCTCCCGTCGTTACGTAACGACGGGAGCAGATTCTAATCGGCTCAAAAAAAAACCACGTGACACTGGGGGACTCTGTCCGGCGGGGGTCAGAGAGCTTGCAGAAATCCATGGTATTTTGTCTCCCCTGTGCTGGCAGGGTGAGGGGAGAAAACGTGTTTTTCATAATAGGTCCCCTTTAATTCCAGATTAATTTTCTGATTATTATTTTTTTTTAACTATTGTTTATCACCTTAATCTGGGGGATTTTGTTGCTGTTGTTTATATGTAATATTTGTTCGGTCATGTTAGTTACATGTTGACCAAAATATTTATCTGACTATAATGTTGGATTTTGTCATTTAAAGCAGCACAACGGAACTTTCAGCTTTGTTGAGTTTGGCGCCTCCTTTGGACAAAAATCGGTAGTGCTTTACCAGAAAGAACACTCCATTTCCCATGAGCACCAGCGCGTACTGCCGGAAAACCCCCGTCCCCGCCGCTGCATTTGTTTTGATGAGAGAAGACGGGACGGACTTTCAAAACGACTTTTCTGTTTTCAGCGGTCGTTTGCAGGATGGATAATGAAGAGGTAATGTATCTATTTTTGGCTAAACAATATAATATGACGATGTTGAAAAACACTAAGTTCAAATTGGTTTTATTAAGTTGTTTCAGCGAGATAATGCGCCCTACAAACTCATACGCTCTGCACCTTTTTCCTGTCACGTTTTTTAGAGGGACTTCGTCATAAATTAGTAGTCCAACATACTTACTGACAAAATAAAAAAATACTTTATAACCTGTGAATAACTGAATGCCCATTCCTTATATTTTGCAGATCAGCCCTGCACAATTTTACAGTTCTCAGGAAAAATACTAGAAATGTTCTATACATTTTCTTCGCATTGCATTATTTCCTCTAGTGCTGTAATTCTATTCAATTGTATTATTATTTTATAAAGCTTCCTCATTGCGAATTACACATTTTTATGATCACTATTATTTCTCTGTCTGTTGTTGATATTGTCAGTAATTTTAGAATTACCAAAACCCAAGACGAATCCCCAGTATGTGAAAACATTCTAATTTTGATTCTTATTGATCATAGAATTCTACATTTACATTTGTATCATAACAATTCTGTCTCTTGTTTTATCAGGAATCTGCTGTTCGTGAGAACACCTCTACCTCTGCATCATCAGAGTTTGAACCCCCACAAAGACAGAACCGACACGCAGCATATATATCATATATATATGCATATATATATACATATCGCCAGTTTGTGCTCTGGCAGCATGATGTTTGGAAAATAAGAGACACCTTTCCAGACCCAATGGGACAGTACACTGGTTTCAGGGCTCCCTGTCTTCTGTAGAATGGAACCTTTATGAGGATTACTGCAAATATTTTGATATTGTTTTTTTTTTTGTTCCATTTTTTCCTGTACAGTTGTCTTTGTGTGTTTAAAATAAAGACATTTGTGCAAAACAAGACAGACTTTTATTTACACACCTTTCAGAAAATAGAAAAATTCTTGAACTTTGTTATTTGCATAGTGACAGCAGTTATCCCATACATACTTATTATAAACAATAAGTAATCTGTATCACAGTAGCAGTAATGAACAACTGTATGACAGGATAAATTACTGTGAATAAAGTAAACAAGTGTAAATAGAGTAGTAGAAAAATAAACTAAAAATAATGAACTGATAATAAAAACTGAACTATGAAACAGTGTAAGAAGTTACTGTAAATAAATACAATGACTATAGTAGCAGTAGCATCTTGTGTCCATCCTTGTTTCGTGCTGGGAGAGTCCGCGTGTGATTCACTGCTGGAGTGTAGGAGAACCTTCCCTGATGATTCACTGCTGGAGTGTAGGAGAACCTTCCCTGCATGAGGATGTGATTCTGGAAGTTTTCCAGATCTGATGTAGTCCTGCAGAGTGTGAGAATAAAGATACAAAAACATTATGTCTTTCTGATAATTACTGACCTATAAATCATTCAACATATTTTGTTGATCACAAGTTTGAATTTTTTTCTTTGTTGAATTCACTGTAATTATGCAGAAAGTAAAAGCAAGTAATGTATAGCTATAGAAAAATTAGAGAAATGTATATATTTATACACTCACAAGATAAAACGACACATTATAAACACCATATAAGGTTTCTTTTACTACTCTTGTTATTATTTTAATATAATTCCAACAAAGTAAATTTATTTTATATGCTTATATGGTGTTTATATTGTATTTTTTTCATCTGGAAGTGTATACTTTGCCTATATATTTCATTTTTCTGGCTATATTTTACTATATCTACAAATGTGTTGCTTTTACCATCAGTGTATAAGTATCTGTATATACAGACCTGAAGAGTCAAAAGGTTTACATAGATATTGACATTTGCTACAGTAGCAACACTTACACCAGCTGTAGTAGTTTCAGGATAATTGTTTTTGTAAAACACACTGACATAGGTGTTGACAAAAGTGCATACCTGGAGGTGATGAACGTCTTCACATCCTTCAACCATCTCGTCCAAGACGACGGCGCTACAAGGGCTTGTAGCGAGAGAACGCCGGGCCAATGTTTATTCTCCTCCGGGCATTTAGCTTGTTACTCTCCCGCTTTCTTTTTTTCGCCTCCTCCGCTCCGTTAAAACTTTTATTTTCTTCGTTTTTTTCGCTGCTTCGGCCATGATACCAGCTCCTCGTTTAGCTCAACACCAGCTTCTGCTGAGCTCAGCCTCTGCGCTCTAAGCCCCGCCCATTTTTGTCTCGACTACGAATCGGGAAGGAGGGGGAAGTGACGTATGTGCCGTAAAGCAGTCAAAGTCGTAAAATTTGTAGTTTTTTAGTGTGGCAGGGTTCCTACCATGCTCCTCAAAGTTACAAAGTGCCAGTGAAGGCGATACAGACCCCTCAGATCATGACAGAGGTGTCATTAAACCTGTTGGAAGTTGATGTACCATCACAATGACTCTGGAAATATGATATTAAGGTGGAAAAGTTATGTAGTGTCGCTTTAAATTGTGAATAAAAAAACAAACAAAAGAAAACCTTAAAAAAAAATATAAAAATGACTGAGGGCGAACGAGCGAGAAAATGAGACTGCGCTAGCACTTGAACAAACACGTGACCAGCTCTTTTATATCAAAGGTCTTTTTTATTTCATTTATTAAATATGATATATACCTGAAAAGTCAAATATGTAAAAAAAGAAAAAGGAGTGACAACATTTTTTTTTATAAAATAAAAAAAGGTGCAAAAATAACAGCATAAAAAAAAAATCACTTTGTCTGTTGTCCTCGTACATGTTAAATTTGTTAGATATTTAACCACATTTATTTACGCTACAGCTTAATCCAATTTATTTCATTTGGAAGCCAAAAACAGCAAATATCTTAATGCACTTGAAGGAAAAATAAAGGAAATATAAACGGTTCTCTTCTCCTCTGCCTACAAATAGAACTAGCATCGCGTGCTAGCAGGCTAGCAGAGGTTACAACAGCCACAAGCTAAAGTGCTACATCAAAGGAATTAAAATTCAGCTATAAAAAAGCGCAGATAAACAGTGAAACGTTTCAAATAAAAAGCTTATCTAAGGTCTGTGCGGCTCTTTAATGCGGAAGAGTATTAGGGCCAGACAGGAGAAAAATAAAAATAATAATTTAGAGGAGGAAGATTTTTTTTTCATTGTGCACTTTGAGAAAAAAGTCGAAATGTCGAGAAAAAAGGTTAAATTTCAACTTTAATCTTGAAATTGTATTTCAACATTAATCTCGACATTTAAAGAAAAATTGTATTTCAACATTAATCTCGACATTTCGACTTTTTTCTTGAAGTGCACAATAAAAAAAATCTTCCCCTCTCAAATATTTTTTCTACTGCATGGCCCTGATACTATTCCGTATAATAACAATAACAGCACGTGGCTTCCTTTATACACAAAACGACAATCAAATCAATAGTTTCTGCAAATCTGCAGTCGTTTAGCTTCCCGTCGTTTCCCTGAATAAAGAAGGATTTTATTTTTAAAATAACAACAATGACGTCACAGGTGCGTGATGACGGCCAGAAACCAGCCAGAAGGAAAAACAGTAATGAAAAGTGAAACCGAGACTCTCTGGAGAGATTTTCTGTTTTGTTGTGGATTTTTCTGGAAATATGAACAAAAAAAGATTTTCTGAAATAAATAAAAACATAATTCAGAACAAAGTCCCTGCAGTTGTGGAGACGAGTGAGAGTTTCGCCAGCTCAGCACCTCCCTCAACATCCCAGAGTATCCTGGAAACATAGGCCACGCCCATGACCAAGCCACGCCCCCAGCAAGCCCCGCCCCATCAGGTGTCCTGGTAACACCTTTATATATTTATATATGTGTTATTGGGATCTGGTCGGCTCTCAGACTTCCAGACCCACTTGGACCACGAGGTACCGGGACCACGGGGTACCAGGATAACGAGGTACCGGGACCACGAGGTACAAAAACCACGGGGTACCGGGACCACGGGGTACCGGGACCACGAGGTACCAGGACCACGGGGTACCAGGATAACGAGGTACCGGGACCACGAGGTACAAAAACCACGGGGTACCGGGACCACAGGGTACCGGGACCACGAGGTACCGGGACCACGAGGTACAAAAACCACGGGGTACCGGGATAAAGAGGTACCGGGACCACGAGGTACAAAAACCACGGGGTACCGGGACCACGGGGTACCAGGACCACGAGGTACCGGGACCACAAGGTACCAGGACCACGGGGTCTTAGGTCTCGGGTCTCAGGTCTGAGGGGTCTGGGGGGGGTGTGTGCTTGTTTGCTGTCAAAAGCATCAGTAGGTGTTCCTGGTGCTGGTGCTGGAGCTGCCACGGTCCGAGCGCCTCTTCATCCAGTCCAGCAGGCAGAACTGGATCATCAGGAAGAACCCTGGAGAGAACCGGGTCAGAGGTCAGAGGACAGCTGCCGGGAACCGGCTGGTAACCAGCCGGAAACCAGTAGGTAACCAGCCGGAAACTAGCCGGAAACCAGGAGGAAACCAGCTGGAAACTAGCTGGAAACCAGCCGGAAACTAGCTGGAAACCAGCCGGAAACCAGGAGGAAACCAGCCGGAAACCAGCTGGAAACCAGGAGGTAACCAGCTGGAAACTAGCTGGAAACCAGCCGGAAACTAGCTGGAAACCAGCCGGAAACTAGCTGGTAACTAGCTGGTAACTTGTGCTTACTTTTATTTTACCTCTTTTCTTATCATTTTATTTGTTATTTATGTTTTAATTGTGTCTTGCCGCTTTTAATGTTGATGTAAAGCACTTTGAATTACCTTGTGTTGAATTGTGCTCTACAAATAAAATTGCCTTGCCTTTTGTTTATCAGTGACCCTCTAACCCAGATGTTGAAGTCCGCTAGGCGGAAACAGTTTAAAGTGCGTCAAAACAGGGAAGTGGAGCAAAGAGAGACAGTGTGAAAGAGAGACAGCACGAACTAACTTTCTGTTTGATGTTAATAATACAGAGTGGTTGTGTGAAACATTCATTTGCATAACAATAGTTCGGTTGCATTTCATTACCGTGCAGCTAGCTATTTTGCATTATAAGCCAGTGATTCTTAACCATAGGGCCGCGGCCCACACTTGGGCCGCGAGCGCCCCCTAGTGGGCCGCGAAAAAAAATCTGTTTTGTAGGTTTGGGCCGCGGGACTGCATCCCGACCATGTGGTGGCGCTAATGCGTTAGTCAGTTGTTACTGACTGCCAGCTGGTGGAGGAGGGAACCAAGAGGAAGAAGCGGGGGAGCTCTATAAAAGAGGAGAATAATGCCGCGGCACGTTCCATTTACCTCGGACACTCATCTAGCTGCACGTGTACTATTAAGGCCTGTATTTACGGAGAAAATCCTTTGTTTTGCACAAAATAGGTTTAAATCCGCCAGGATAAGGGATCGTTTACTTGGTCTGCGCTCAGAGTCGGCTTGGATCTGCCAGTATCAGGGATTGATTACTTGGTCTGCGCCCAGCAACGGGGAGAGCGAGCGCGGCGTGATCCTTTATTTTTATATTCTCCATCGTGGCCACAATTAAGCCCAAAGCCCGAAACAGACTCAGAGCAACGCTGCATGCTACTCTGAGAGTGAGCCTTTCCCCCATTCCACCCAGACTGGACCTGATTGTGTCTCAGAGGCCCAAGTGTCTCATTAAGAGCTGCAGATAAAAAGGAAATTGTATTTTTTTTTTAATATGTATATGAAAGAAAATAAAGATTCTTCTGGTTCTGCTATGCACAAATATAGTTTCATTTGCACTTTATTTCAATTTTATTTACAGTTTATTTAATTTAAAAACATTATTTTGAATGTATTTATTTTACTTTTTATTAATAATAATGGCTTGGTTTTATATAGCGCCCTTAAAGGCACCCAGAGCGCTTTTTACAGAGACCATTATTAATTCCTACACATTCTCACCGGTGGTGGTAAGCTACGTTTGTAGCCACAGCTGCCCTGCAGAGTGACAGAAGCGTCAGTCGGCCCCTCCGACCACCACCAAACAGTCAAACACATTCACACGGGGCAAGGTGGGTAAGGTGTCTTGCCCAAGGACACTACGACAGCAACTGGGACGTAGCGGGATTTGAACTGCCGACCTTCCGATCATTGGACGACCCGCTCTACTGCCATCCATTGATTGATTTATGTTTTTTATTCTGAGTCCTTAATTAGCCTGAACTGATTGATTTGTCCTAGTATAAATCAAGCTTGACATGTGCATGTTAACATTGACATGTTTCATAAAAGTCCGTGATGATCATTTTATTTGACAAGGTTTTTACTTGGGCCCTGGGCCGCTCTGTACTGAAAAAATTGGGCCTCGAGGTCAGAAAGGTTAAGAACCCCTGTTATAAGCTATTTAAACATTAGCACATGATCCACTTTAAATGCCATTTGTGCACTACTTGAGAAGTTTAGGTTTGTTCATTATTCACTACTAAGAGTTGAATGTCACTGCAATTGATCTACTGTAGTGAGCTGACAGTGTTTACAATTTGAATTCTTACTGCTTACTAGGACAATTGTATTTTGTATTTTGAAAAGGAGTTACAGGTTACAGGATTTAAATTTGTTTAAATCTGTTTAATTTGTGTAACTAAAGAAAGTAATGTTTAGAGGTTAATCAGTGCGTTTACATGGGAAGTTTAATTCCTCTTTAATTCAGAATTAAAATTAAATCTGATTTAAAATGAGTAAAAATTACCACGTAAACACCTAATTCCGAATGAAAATGGCCATTCCAAATTAAACTTAAGTGTAAGTAAGTGTCTGTTTTATTCCGATTTTAAATCCGAATAGAAAAATTCCGCGATCATGTATACGCTCATTCTGCTTTAAATTTATTCCGGTCTTTCTGCGCTGCTCGTTCCCTCGCCCGTCTGTTAATTTTAAGTTTATTTTTTATTTCTGTTAACAATTAATTAGGCATGTTGACGGTAAACTTCGATCTCCGGGGAGGAGCTAACGATGGATGAATGGATTGATGAGTTCCTGTCTCCGGACAAAAAGACGAGCAAAAAGCGACATGCGGAGCTACATCTGGAGAGATGGGACTATTTTTTTCCCACAGTGGGGCTATTTTTACTGGATAATATGTATTTCTGATTAATTAAAAACTACATAAAATAGATTATGTATTCCTCTTTTATATTTACATTATTGGTAACCATTTTATAAAAGCAAAAAATCACTTGGCGTCGGGCCAGAGACGCCCCTCAGCTGTGACATAATGAGCGTATACCACGGCCTGCAGCGATGTATTGCTTAAATATTAATATTTAATGTATATTATATATATTAAACTCTCCCACTCTGTTAAAAACGTCCTGTGTTTATATTCGTATTTTCGTTTGGCTGTGCATTTTTTCCCTGCCATTTTGAGAGTTATTTCCGTCACAAACACAAGCACTAGCGCCCGTATAGCTCAACAGGTTGAGCAGGCGACTAATGTACAGCGACGCGGGTTTGATTCCAGTCGCGGCATATTTTTCCCCCACTTCCTACGTCTGTCTTTCACTAAACCTATCAAATAAAGTCGCAAGAGCCGCATGACACTGGGAACCCTGCAATAAACGGTGGTCAAGAGCAGAGACGATTTATTTAATAAGTAGCTTGGAGGACTTGGAAATAATTAAAAGAACAGATGGCAGGAAACATAAAAAGGGTGAGTTTTTCCAAAGTTGTAGCGGCTAAGTTTGTTTTTCTTCCGGTAGACGTAACTTCCGGTCCGCTCCCCTATCCAATCAGAACATTCCAAACCCCCAGACCTTAAGAGGAATTGGATAAAGCCGATCAAACGTGTTTTCCATGTAAACCTCAATTCGGAATCACTATTTCCATGTAAACTCAAAGGAAAATAGTTTAATTCGGAATTATTTAACTCAGAATAATTCATTCTGAATTAAAAAACATCATGTAACCGTGGCCAATGATTGGCCAGGAAGTAGTTATACCCCCCAAACCCAAACTCCCCAGGACCAGGACCAGGACCAGGACCAGGACCAGAACCAGCTCCAGGACCAGGACCAGGACCAGGACCAGAACCTGGACCAGCACCCACCTTGGAAGGAGTTGAGGAAGCAGAAGAGGAAGAGGACAAAGTCGGATAGCGGGCCGAAATCCAGGAAGGCCAGACCCCAGGACGTCCCGAACAGGAGGATGAACCCCCACATGCTGAGCACCATGACCCGGTTCTGCCTCCACTCGGCCCGGTTCCGAATCTTCAGGTACACGAAGACCAGAACCACGGACCCGGCCAGCACCAGGACGGCCAGCAGCGTCAGGTTGGTGAAGTAGTGGGCCAGCCGGGCCTTGGGGTTCAGCTTCATCCAGCACCTGGCGGGGGCAGGACGGGGGGGGTCAAGGACACAATCACAGGACCCGGGTACCAGACCCGGGTACCAGAGGAGGGAACACTGGTATCGTTAAGCTTCATTGCTAACGACCCTTATTTCACTTATCTGAAACTCCCCTAAAATATTCCCAAGACCCCTAAATAATTTGGTGTTTTTTTTATTTTTTTAAATATATGTATTGTTTTTCTTTTACAAAAAAGTGCAGGCGAATTAAATACAATACGGAAGAGTATCAGGGCCAGGCAGGAGAAAAATAAGTGCACAATAAAAAAAACTCTTCCCCTTTCAAATATTTTTTCTCCTGCATGGTCCTAATTTTCTTTTTCAACGACACATTTGGATTTCTTTTCCACATCTATGAAGCGAAAGTTTTTGAAAAGATCTAAAGACTAAACTTGTTTAAAGACTAAACCAGAGGAAACTACTTAAAAATGGATATTAAGGATCTTTGTGAAAGACAACCAAGAAAGACTGGATGACCGCAGGAAAGTCTGCACCGGGAGTGGGGGGCTAGTTACCCTACCCATTAGTTCTGCAAAGGACACCCTGCCGGTGGAGGAGAGCAGTCCCGTACAGAGTGGCACCAAAAGCACATTCGGAGCATCAACCAACAACAACCAGCAAGCAAGCCAGAGAAAGGAGAAGAAAGAACCTGGTCGGAAACAGGCGATCAAGTGGCCAAAAGCCAACGAGCGCGCAGTCTGGTGGAAGCTGGACAACAACATCACGGTCCTCCTGGAGCATTCTCTCCGAAGACCGGGTGGAAACTAATGGCGCTTTTCCACTAGTATCTACTCAGCCCGACTCGCCTCGGCGCGGCTCGTCCCGGCTCCACCCGTTTTGTCCCCGTTTGTTTTTCCACAGCCAGGTGAGAAGTGGGCGGGTTTGGAGCAAAGCTGCTTCGACGTACTCGATTGCGCAACCCCTTTGTTCATGTCGGCGCTGATGAGAAATCAGCTGGAGCCGCGAGCGGCTGAGAGTAAAACAGAGCTCCTGGTGGATCTGATCGTTCCTTATCGCCCGTCTACATCCCTTTTTTAATTCTCTCGTCAGCCACCAGGTTTATGAACATCTGCACCTCAGAGTTGGATCACCAAACAGATGTTTGCGCTGTATAATAAAATCGCCGCAAGCCGCGAGCCGTTCTCGTGCTGACTCCCGCTTCCTGATTCAAACGTCTGACGGCCTCGCCCCCCGACCAATCAGTGGCGTGGAGGGTGATGACGTCAGATATAGTGCCGGCTCAGCCCGGTTAGAACCTCTGTAGAATAGATACACAAAAAGTATCTGCTTGGCACGCCTCCACCCGCTTCAGCCCGTAGTGGAAAAGCGCAAGACGGGGACGTGGCGGGTAGAAGCGAGCTGAAGAATGCAGGAGTCTTTTCGGAGTGGTAGCTGAGAGGCGAAGAGCAGCCCCCAAGCAGAAAGGAAGGAGAGAGCGAGAGATTGAGCCAGGGCCGTGCCGCCCATAGGGCAGGTTAGGCAACTGCTAGGGGCGCCAGCATGCCAGGGGGCGCCATGCAACCAGCTGTTTTTTTTTTTTTTTTTTTTTTTTTTAATAAACTTTTGATAAATTAGAAATTAATAATTAATAATAAAAAACAACAAAAGTACATATACAGCCAAAAGTCTTTAAATAATAATGAAATCGTTTTTCTAATTTTAATTTCTGCCTGGCTGCATCCTTCTGCCTCTCTGGCAGCCACAATTCATTTTGCTGCGGTCCCTCACCTCAACACACTCGCGTGCGGCGCCCGCTCCCCCACCCACTACGCCGTAGACTCTGCGTTGCTGTAACGCAGAACCATAAATCAGCCTTTAGCCAGTTGTCGTATCAGAAGGAGCCTTAAAGCAGGAAATATGTTTTGTTGTGGTTTTCTGCCCAACCCTGGATGAAACCATCATTGGTAAGCTGTCATAATATTAATTATTTCTGATAACATTGTCATGACGCTGAATACATTCCTATATTGTTTGTTGCTGTTTGACTGCCGTGTCTGATTGTGTTAAATACATGTTGTTGCACATTGTAAACTGTTGTGTAGGTTGAACACACGTGTCTGAATTGATCTACTCAGCGAATCCGACATCTATGGCTAAGATGAAAACTTAGCCTTAAAAATAAAAATATCCCCACGATAAGTCATAATTATGAGATATAAAGTCATAATTATGAGATATGAAGTCGAAATTATGAGATATAAAGTCGAAATTATGAGATATAAAGTCGAAATTATGAGATATAAAGTTGAAATTATGAGATAGAAAGTCGAAATTATGAGATAGAAAGTCGAAATTATGAGATAAAAAGTCATAATTATGAGATAGAAAGTCGAAATTATGAGATATAAAGTCGAAATTATGAGATAGAAAGTCATAATTATGAGATAGAAAGTTGAAATTATCACTTTTTATGTCATAATTATGACTTACCGTGGGGATATTTTTATTTTTAAGGCTAAGATTTCATCTTATTACTTTTTTCTTTTACTGGTGGAAATGGGCTTCCATAAACATCACTGGATGTCATTTGATTTTTATCTCCAGTTCGTTTGAAAGGTTCGCTGACACCACCCCCGTTTACTCACATGAGGTAGGTGTCCCGGGTCCCTTCCTGCTCCAGCTCCCTCAGCCCGTACACGTCACCCACCGCCACCAGGACGCCGACAGGAAGCACCGGGAGAACTGGTGAGACATGGAGGGTCAGAGGTGCGCCGGGTGTGACCTCAGCTGCCCGTGGCCCCGCCCACTCACCGAAGCCCGCCAGGATCCAGACGTAGGGCGGGGGGAGGCCGAAGGTGTCCACATACATCAGCCAGAAGATGTGGAACACCTCCACCCCCATCCAGGCGAAGGCGCTGAGCAGCGCGTAGTGCAGCAGCGGCGCCGCCCAGGCGCAGGCGGCCTCGCGGCCCGCGTTAGCTATCACCCCCGTCAGGAAGAACAGCAGGCTGAGCAGCGCCAGGGAGGCGGCCAAGCCCACGTGAGCTGGGAGGGACTTGTTGGAATTGTTGGCGGGGCGTCTCCTAGAGGGGTATATAATAAACGCACATTACGATGAAGTGCAAGTTTGAGAAGGAAGCAAAGCTTATCAAGTTCAGCCACCCCTTACATAGTAAGTATATGTATATGGTATAGTATATATAGTATATGATACAATATATATATATATATATATATATATACATACACATATACACATGTATACATATATACATATATACACACACACCCCCAGAACCCCCAGAACCCTCAGAACCCCCAGAACCGAGCCGCCGCCTCACCGTTTCCTGGCGAAGAAGACGAGCAGCGCCACGCAGCTGACGAAGGACACGGCGCAGCCGGCCAAGCTGATGCAGGTGAGCGCTAGCAGGTGGCGCAGGGGGCGGGGCTTCAGGTCCTGGTGGGACAGGGGTGGGTTAGCGCCGGGTGGGCGGGTTCCACGGACAGGTCAAAGGTCAGGGGTCAGAGGTCAGGTGTTTGAGGTCAGGGGTCAGAGGTCGGAGGTCGGGACTCACCACCAGCACGGCGAAGTAGGTCAGGTGGTCGCAGAGGCACTCGGTGTGGGCGTCGCCCCGCGCTAGCGTAGCGCAGCCGTCAGCTAGCCAGCGCACCTGCAACGGGTCTGCAGCAGAACAGTTAGCTTCAGTTAGCTTCAGTTAGCTTCAGCGGGATCAAACACAGCAGCAGCAGCAGCAGCAGCAGCAGCGTGTGAGAGGGTTACTGACCTCGGTGGACGTCCCAGGACACGCAGGACCTCCGGTTCTGGTCCTGGGGGGAAACAGGACTTAGTGCTGGTTCTGACAGCGGACCCGCCTCATCAGAGACGGCTCAGACCCGGGTCACTCAGGCCTGAGTGACCCGGGTCTGAGCCGTCTCTGATGAGGCGAACGATTTTAAAAGGATCTAAAGACTAAACTGGTTTAAAGACTAAATCAGAGAAAAGTACTTAAAAATGGATATTAAGGATCTTTGCTAGAACATTTCCTCTGGTTTTGGTCAACGAAAATGAAGATAATCTGTAATCTACATTTTAGTCTCATTTTATTCGTCGATTATATTGCATTTTATATTTAATTATCGTTATCGTCACATGACCAGTATTTTCTTTGCGACTCGTTTTCCTCAGGTGATAAAGGTTCGTTTGACGACGATATATAGTCATGATTTTCATTGAAGAAAGCAACTTTATAGTGTATCATTCCTTTTTCAAAATAAAACCAAAAGTTTTTATTTTGTAATCTACAAAAGGCGTCCGGACTGGTCTGAGGAGGTGAACCGGGTCAGACCCAGAACCCTCTGAGTGACCCGGGTCTGACCCGTCTCTAATGAGGCGTCCAGACCGGTTCTCCGGCGGTTCTGAGGAAATGAACCTGGTCAGGCCCAGAACTTACCGGAATGGCGTTGTGGTGGAAGCCGATCTTCACCGGCTCCGACAGATTAGTGACGACCTGGTTCTCCACAGTGATGTCAACCACGTCCTGGAGGAGCTGGAGGTTCTGGAGGTTCTGGAGGCCGTCCTGGACACACACACACACACACATGGACACACACACACATGTATGCACACACTTTAGTGTAGAGTCCTGATATAGCGGGACTGTTTTCTTTATCCCGCCTGCATCTGCTAAACTCTGAGAATTCATGCCGCACCATAATAGAGATGCATTGATTTAGTGTCTTCTCCCGTCCTGCAAGAGAAATGTTGTCCGAGACAAATCTATCTGATTTAATGTTAACATGATCATTGTGGAGCTTGATGGATAATTGACAGTTCATAGGCCACCTGACTGAAAGTTAGATGCAAATCCATCATTGTCATCATCGCACAAGCTTTTTCGCGGTGCATCAATTATGTGATTGAAGTTATAGCAACGAGAGTAGCTGTGAGTGGCTCAAATAACACTAATAAATAACATAAAATTAACAAAGTTAACAAATTAATTCAACAAATGAATCGCTTGGCCATTATATTGCTGTGGAGGAAGAGAATGCTGCTGACCGACTGCTGGTTCCAATCCCTCGTCTCTCTTCCAAGATGCTCCACAGACACTAAACGCAGCTTCTCCAAATATCTGACTTTCCTTGCTTTGTACTTGTTTTGTAAAGACCTTGTTTGAGGTTTATTTTCCACCTCATTGATTTCCACCTTGTCACTAGGCTACATCCCAATCCCGCATTGTTTTTTTCATTGTTTTTTTCATTGTTTAACGAGAGTTCAAACCGCCCACTCCCGCCAGATTTGCGTCGGGTCCCGCGGGACCCGGTGGGACCCGATCCAAAGGCAGCCCTCTACTTTAGAGTGAATGCAGCAACACGACCAACAGGGGCGTGGCCTGACCACCTCAGCAGACATCACGGTGCAGGGGGGCGGGGAGTCGTACCTGGAACAGCGGGTTGCCGTTGAAGAAGGTGAACACCACCCTGCTGCTGTTGGAGCTCCTCCTCAGAGCCGGGGGGACGAAGACCCGGACCGCCGAACCAGAACCAGAACCCGAGCCCGGCCTGGCCTGGAACACAGACACGGGACATGAGAGGTTACCATGACAATGACAGGACAGAAGTGCTTTCTTATCTTATGGCGCTTTTCCACTAGTACTTACTAACACCTACTAGCACCTACCAGTACCTACTAGTACCTACTAGAACGTACTAGCACCTACTAGAACGTACTAGCACCTACTAGTACCTACTAGTACCTACTAGCACCTAGGTGCCAGTAGGTGCTAGTTGGTACTAGTAGGTGCTAGTAGGTACTACTATACTAGTAGGTGCACCCTGGGAACTAAGCGACTTACGGGCGAGGAGACATTGTAGCCTCCGAAGCCGTCCTCCATCTCCATGGTGGATCTGTGACCGCAGGACAGTCTGGGGCCGCTGGGGCCGCTGGAGAACAGCAAGCTGAACACAGAACCAGAACCAGGATTAGAGGCAGAAAATAGAGGGAGCCACGCCGGGCGGGCGACACGCCTGGTCACCATGGAAACCACAGCTTCCTGTTTGCAGTCAGATCAGCTGATGACATGAAAGGAGTCACTCCTGAGGCTCAGGTCAGACGTACCTGCGCAGGTAATCCTGGTCCGCCTGGTCACACAGAGACTCTGCAGACACAAACACAGGGGTCAAAGGTCAGATAACTTATATTATCTTTAGGTTTTAAGGCTACTTTACATTTGTTTAAACAGACTAGAACAGAGACGGTTCTTACTGTCTAACCCTCTACAACCCTAAACGGAGGCGGTCCTTACTGCAGCCCATGGCGTCGGCTCTGAACCGGAAGGCGGTCCGAGTCTTGGTGGTGATGAAATCATCCATGATCGTGGCGTTGAAGATGCCGAAGGTTCCCGCCGGCGCGTTGGCGCCGGTGGTCAGGTCGGTGCAGCAAGAGTCCAGCGGGACGGCGGGGTAGCACAGCGTCAGGTTCCTGCCCCCCACCTGGTCACATGACCACAACACACACACCTGGTCACATGACCACAACACACACCTGGTCACATGACCACAACACAACAGAGCTAGTTCCTCCAACATCCTGGCGTCTAAATACTAGGGGTGTCAAGTTAGCACATTAATTGCGATTAATTAATTGCAGGCATATTTAGCATGTTGTTTTTTAATCGCTTAACCGACGCCTGGACCGATCAAACGGTGGTTCTGCTGCACAGAACCGGTGAGGCCCACGCCATTCTAAGACCCACGACTAGGGATGTTAACAATTAATCGGTTTTAGATTAATTGTCAATGAGAAATTACTCGATTAAATTATTATTAATAATAATAATAATAATACATTTTATTTGTAACGCACTTTATAATATATAATAATCTCTTTATTTGCATTAGCATCTTTATATACATGGAAATACACCGAAATGTGTCCTCTGCTTTTAACCCATCACTAGTTACACTAGAATGGGGGTCGGCAACCTGCGGCTCTAGAGCCGCATGCAGCTCTTTAGCGCCGCCCTAGTGGCTCCTGCAGCTTTTTTTTTTAAATGTTTGAAAATGGAAATAGATGGGGGAGGGAAATATATTTTTTGTGTTAATGTGGTTTCTGTAGGAGGACAAACATGATACAAACATTCTGAACGTTTTCCAATGCTGTAAAAATGTGTAGAATAAATATTACATTTCAACATTTCTGTTAACGAATATTTATATGAGTAAGCAAGAGGCCATGCAGGAGAAAAGATATTTGAGAGGGGAAGATTTTTTTTATTATTGTGCACTTGAGAAAAAAGTCAAAATGTCGAGGAAAAAATCTCTAATTGTTATTTTGATTAATGTTGAAATACAATTTCAAGAATAAAGTCGAAACTTTTTTCTCAACATTTCAACTTTTTTCTTGACATTTCGACTTTTTTCTCAACATTTCGACTTTTTTCTCGACATTTCAGCTTTTTTTCTCGAGATTGTACTTCAACATTAATCTCGAACATTTCAACTTTTTTCTCGACATTTTGACTTTTTTCTCGACATTTCAGCTTTTTTCTCAAAGTGCATAATGAACAAAAAAATCTTCCTCCTCTAAGATATTATTTTTATCTTTCTCCTGCCTGGCCCTGATACTCTTCCGTAGTTTTGCGTCAGAGCCACACGTTTCTACCAGCAGGAGGCTGTTGTAAACAAACCGGCCTAAGGGATTGTTTTCAACGGGAAAAAGAGAAAAATAACTGAGGAGAAAAAGAGGATTCAACGTTTCTTGGAACGAATCATTTGCTTTCGTCGCCTGAATGTTTGCTCTGTAGCGAGAAGTTGTCCGATAACAAAAAGAGTCATGTGGAAAGACATTAGCTACATTTGCAGTCGAGGACCCAGTTATAACTAATATAATGAAAGCAACAAATGCTGTATGTATCTACGCGGAGAACGCGGAAGCAGCAGTGCAGCAGTGAACACAGCGTTTTGACAGCGTGGGAAAAAAATCCTACCGCTACCACTGAACTCATTCACCTCAACGGGCCCAGCACTTGGGCCCGTGTCGGTAAGTCCCGCTCTCTACCGGATCCAAACCCACCCGATCTGTGCGCACACACCGCCGCGGACTCCTCTTGGAGTCCTCGCGCGTAAGTTCCATTTCAGAACTCATCAGCTGAGCTGTACAGCACACGTAAACCGCAGCAAAAGCACGTCAAACACAGTTGCTGCCGTAGTTTTTGTTTTCTGGCAGAACGCGGGAAGCAGAACGCGGAAGCAGCAGTGCAGCAGTGAACGCAGCGCTTTTGACAGCGTGGGAAAAAAATCTTACCACTACCACCGAGCTCACTCACCTCAACGGGCCCAGCATTTGGGCCCGTGCCGGTAAGTCCCGCTCTCTACCGGATCCAAACCCACCCGATCTGTGCCCACACACCGCCGCGGACTCCTCTTGGAGTCCACGCGTGTAAGTTTTATTTCAGAACTCATAAGCTGAGCGCTACAGCACACGTAAACCGCACCAAAAGCAAGTGAATTCACGCCAAACACAGTTGCTGCCGTAGTTTCTGTTTTCTGGTTCCTAGGCTACCCCATCTTCCCCCATGGCTCCACTCACCTCCCCTCATGACTGCGACAGCTGCCTCCGCAAATCCCAGAAGATCGCAGAGCTGGAGCAGCGCATTTCCAACCTCCACTGGATCAGGAATGAAGAGACTCGCCTGGACTCAGTGATTATTCTGGGCGCCGGTCCTCCTGCCAACCCCGCTGACCTGGACTCCACTCTCCCGCTGCCTGATGCCGGCTCCCCCGCCGCAGCGGTCGCCCCAGCTGATCGGACAGCCCCTGTCACTCCGCCCCACACTGTTGCTGTCCCCACAGCTACATCCAGGCTAGCTTCCTCAGTCTCTGCTTCACACCCGGATCCCCTGGCTGGAGACACATGGCTCTTGCAGGGGGCCAAGCCGAAGCCAAAATGGGTGACTAAAAGCCGAATTTCAGAGGCAACTTTCACCCTTAACCCGAACCCGAGGCTCGGGTCCCTCACGTCCACCCCTATCCAAACGGCACGGCCCACAGTCAATGGGAAAAAGCGAGGAACACCCCCCTCCTCCCCCCCTCCCCCCTGCGAGCTCCAGCTGGGAAACAAATACAACATCCTGAGCCTTGAGGATTTCCCTCAACCTGTCCATCCTCCTCCAGCCAGCCCCGTCACAGCCTCGCTGCCAGCAGCCCGAGGGGGTCGTGGGTCTGCTTCGGGTCCTCCATCGTCCCGGTCTGTGACCACCTCCTCCTCCCGTCGCAAAATTGTGAAGGAAGCTGCTCTCAGGGCGCGACGCTCCAGTGATCTACCCCGCTGCAAAGTGGCCGCAGCTGCACCTACAACCTCGTCAAGGTCCCCTCCAACAGAGGACCAGTGCCTGCCGCCCCGCCCCCCTCCCCCCCTGTTTCCCCCAACCACCGCTATAGTGGGGGACTCCATAATCAGGAAAACGCGATTTTTCAACGCCTCCACGCACTGTTTTCCAGGGGCCACAGTCACAAAAATGATCGAAATACTTCCAGGTTTACTCCAAACACTTCCCCTCTCGATTAATCGTATCATCCTGCACCTTGGGACCAACGATGTGTTCCGGAGTAACCCCGACGTGCTGAAACGGGACTTCAACAGCCTGTTTGCCATGTTAAAAAACTGTGGAAAATCAGTCTTCATCAGCGGCCCTCTGCCCACCCTGGGCCGCGGTGAACAGAACTTCAGTCGCCTCCTTCACCTCCACTTCTGGCTCCAGGCTGTCTGCGGTGTCCATGGCTTTCATTCCATTGACAATTTCAATTTATTTTGGAACCGCCCTTCATTCTACCGGCACGATGGACTTCACCCGAGCAAGCTAGGCAGCCGCATGCTTACAAAAAACATACAGCGCACTGTACACACCATTGACTACATACAGGACACTCATGCATGACTATTTACATGCCACGCCCACTCCCCCGTGCCACCAGTGCCTTCTTCTTCTCCCCCCTCCCTCGGTGAATCACTCCCCCTACAGGCCCCTGCTGTCACTACATCCATTGCCATCTCTGAATCGCTCCTCCTACAGGCCCCTGCTGTCACTACATCCATTGCCATCTGTGAATCGCTCCTCCTACAGGCCCCTGCTGTTATTACACCCCCTGCTGTCGGTCGCCCAATCGATACCATTATAACTGTCAGACCCCTCCGTTTCCATGTGACCTTCAAGGAGCCACGCCCCCCTCCCCGCACAGACCGCCATATCAATCCTGTCAATCACAGTGTACTCTCTCCCCTGCCCAAAGCAGCTGCATATATACCACTCACCTGTCTCAAACTCTGTCTTCTTAATATCAGATCACTAACCAATAAGGCCCTTCTCATCTCTGATCTCATCACCGACAAAACTCTGGACATTTTCTGCCTCACAGAGACGTGGCAACAGCCGAATGATTTCACTCAGTTAAATGCAACCACCCCACCTGGCTTTTCCTTTTTTAGTAAACCCCGCGCCACTGGAAGGGGGGGGGGGCTGGCTCTCATCTACCGTAAAAACATAAAAGTCACTGCTCTCACTGTCCCCCAACACTCCTCCTTTGAATGCCTAGCTGTAAAACTCTCTGGACCCAAACCCATCATCATCATTACCATCTACAGACCACCAAAACCCTCCGCTGTTTTCCTTACTGAATTCTCGTCACTGTTAACATCTGTATGCACAATGTCCCCTACTGTTATCCTCCATGGCGATTTCAACATTCATATTGACGACCCATCCTGCACCCTAGCAAACGACTTCACATCACTTCTAAACTGCCTTGGTATCACACAACACGTCAACCTCGCAACACATAGCAAAGGTCACATTCTCGATTTAATCTGCTGCACAGACATAACTCCCGCCAACCTCACTATCATGGACTTCCCCATCTCGGACCACAAAGCCATTCTTTATGACATCCACACCCATTTGCACAAAGTCAAAGAACAACGGATCATCTCCTTCAGAAACATCAAACACATCAACCCCACAGATCTCTCTACCCTTATCAGCTCCTTCCCCAATCCCCCCTCATCCTCCTCCCCTGCCGATCTGGTACAACACTACAATAACTGTCTCTCCTCCTCTCTCACTGCCCTGGCTCCACTTAAAACCCGCTCAGTTTCATTTACCCACTCTGCCCCCTGGTTCACCCCTGACCTCCACCAGCTCAAATCCACAGGCCGTCAACTGGAGCGACTCTGCAAAAGGACCGGACTCACTGTGCACATCCAAATGTACTCCGATCACCTTCAGCTCTACAAAAATGCACTTAATACCGCCAAATCATCATATTACTCCAACCTCATTAATTCTGCCACAGGAAACAATAGAGTCCTTTTTTCAACCGTCAACCGCTTACTTCAGCCTCCAAAAACCCTCCCTCCAGACATCTCCACTGACCAGTGCACCGCCTTCCTGGACTTCTTCAGCTCCAAAATCAACATAATTCACCATCAACTGGCCTCAACACGCTCTTCCACAAATGACCCACCATGGATAACCACCACCAACCAACCCCTCTCCAGTCCTCTCACCAATTTCACTCCGGTATCAGAACACACCATCTCAGAACTAATTCGTAAAGCCAAAACCACCACCTGTCAGCTCGATCCCCTCCCCACCCTGCTTGTCAAAGCATGTCTGCCATCCATTTCCCCCATGATTACCAAAATAATTAATTCTTCCCTCACCACTGGAACCGTTCCCCCAATCCTCAAACTAGCTGCCATCACACCCACCCTAAAAAAACCAGGTGCAGACCCATCTGACCTCAATCACTACAGGCCCATCTCCAACCTTCCCTTCATCTCCAAAACTCTGGAAAAGGTGGTAGCAGCACAATTACAGTCCCACCTAAATTCAAATAAACTCCACGAACCCTTCCAATCCGGTTTCCGCCCCAATCATAGCACTGAAACAGCCCTGGTTAAAATCACTAACGACCTCCTCCGTGCAGCTGACTCCGGCCTACTCACCATCCTCATCCTCCTGGACCTCAGCGCAGCCTTCGACACCATTTCTCACCCAATACTCCTGGACCGCCTGGCTGGCATTGGGATCACTGGTGTTGCACTCTCCTGGCTTTCATCTTGCCTCACTGACCGTCAACAGTTTGTCCAACTACAGAACCATAAATCCGGATGCACGGGTGTCACAATGGGTGTCCCCCAGGGGTCAGTACTGGGTCCCCTTCTCTTCACCATCTACCTCCTACCCCTAGGTTCAATTCTCCGTCACCATGGGGTCCATTTTCACACTTACGCCGATGACACTCAGATATATATCTCCTCCAACCCCACCGCTGCCATTCCTCCCGCTTCCCTCACCACCTGTCTACACGACATTAATACCTGGATGAGCAATAACTTCCTAAAACTCAACGGCAATAAAACTGAGGC
Source organism: Cololabis saira (assembly GCF_033807715.1). Taxonomy (NCBI): domain Eukaryota; kingdom Metazoa; phylum Chordata; class Actinopteri; order Beloniformes; family Belonidae; genus Cololabis; species Cololabis saira. The sequence continues at coordinate 46,891,357 of NC_084588.1, read as the reverse complement.
TCTTCTCATCGGCTCCAAATCCACCCTCACCAAGTCACAACCCTCTCCCGCCCCTCCCATCATCATCGACGGCTTCCCGGTACCCTTTTCCCCCCACGTCAAGAGCCTCGGCGTCATTCTGGACAATACACTCTCATTTGCACCTCACATCCACAACATCACCCGGACTGCATTCTTCCACCTCCGCAACATCTCCAGACTTCGTCCAGCACTGTCCCAATCCAGCACCGAAATTCTGGTCCACTCATTCGTCACATCCCGTATCGATTACTGTAATGCTCTCCTCACTGGCCTCCCAACCAAACTCACCAACAAACTACAACTCAATCAGAACTCGGCCGCCCGGATCATCACCCGCATCAAGTCATCTGACCACATCACCCCCGTTCTTATCCAACTCCACTGGCTCCCAGTCCAATACCGTATCATTTATAAAAACCTCCTCCTCACCCACAAAGCCCTTCATAACCTAGCCCCCACCTACCTCTGTGACCTACTGAAAGAATACACCCCCTCCCGTACCCTCCGCTCAACCTCTGCTGGACTTCTTTTCACTCCCACCTCACACCTTAGCAGCATGGGTGCCCGAGCTTTCAGTTGTACGGCACCCAGACTCTGGAACTCCCTCCCCCCATACATAAGACAAATAGACTCCATCACCACATTCAAAACACAACTCAAGACTCACCTGTTTAAACTTGCCCATTCACTTTGACCGGTCACCACACACTACCTCCCACCATACTGTTCTGTTATCTGTACTGTTGCTCCTTGATTGTATGTATTGTGTATGTGTGTATGTATTATAATTTCTACTTTATTATTATTGTATTTCCTTTATTGTATTGTTTTGTTTTTATTCTGTAAGGTGACCTTGGGTGACATGAAAGGCGCCGTTAAATAAAATGAATTATTATTATTATTATTATAAGGCTTATACAAGACTTTTAAGTTTTTGCGGCTCCAGACATATTTGTTTTTTGTGTTTTTGGTCCAATATGGCTCTTTCAACATTTTGGGTTGCCGACCCCTGGACTAGGCTATCACTTCCCCCATCAATTAATCAATTAATTAAATAATCGATAACTAGCATCCCTACCCGCGACCTGGATGATCAGGAGAGTGACAACATCATTTCAACTAACAGAAACGTGTTTTTACCTCCATCTTGAACTGGTCCAGCAACGGCTCCCAGTAAACGCAGAAGCCGACGTCCTTTTCCGGGTGGAGTCCGAACTCGTGTAGCTCGATCACTTTGTCCGTGTTGCACTCGGCCGTCAGCCGCCCGCGGACCGACAGGACGCTCTCGTTGGCGGCGAAGGAGAGCCCTCTGCAGCCCGGCGTGAGCTTGACCTCCAGCCGGAGCGGGCCGTTGCCATGACGCCAGGTACCACAGAAGTTGAAGAACAGGTCATATTCAATTGAACCTGATGGAGCAAAGTCCACAATTAGTGGAATTAACAGCCGTCAAGGCAATAAAACACAGATCGACAGACATGAAACCACAAAAGGAACCGGTGTACTGGGTTACATAATTCACTTAGGAACCCTCTGCGGGTTAATGTTGTTCTGCACGGTTAGAGACGAGGGACGGACGTTACACTTCCGGTTAAGTGTTGTTATGATTTTGATGGCTGATGTTAATAAAAGGCTCACGCCTTCTTTCAACATTCATACTCCGCCTCCGACTCCCGTTCTTCAGCACCACACTGGTGACCCCGACGTCAGTCCCGCTGAAGACTCAGAGACTGAACCGAACATGGCAAACAACGCTGCTTTTCTGAAGTTGCCGGAGTTTTGGGAGACATCAGCGGCAGCATGGTTCGCCCAGAGGTGAGCGCGGCATCACAGATGACGATGCGCGCTATTACCACGTTGTCTCGGCGCTGGGGAGTTCCACCGCGGCCAGGTCGGTGAGTTTCATCACCACCCCTCCAGCCCGTGGCAGTCACGACTGACGCGTCGGATTACGCCGTCGGCGCAGTGCACGAGCAGTGGGTCGACGGCGCCTGGCAGCCGCTCGCCTTTTTCAGCCGCCAGTTGACCCCCAGAGAGCGTAAATACAGTGCGTTCGACAGGGAACTCCTGGCCCTCTTCCTGGCAATCCGCCACTTCCGTTTCCTCCTGGGTCGGGAGTTTACGGCTTTCGTGGACCACAAACCCCTCACGTTCTCCATGTCGAAAGTGGCTGAACCGTGGTCTGCCCACCAGCAGCGCCAGTTGGCGTTCATATCGGAGTACACCACCGACGTCCGACACGTCGCCGGTAAGGACAAGGTGGTCGCGGACTGCCTCTCCAGGGCGGTTGTAGGGGCGGTCCAGTTGGGTGTCGACTACGCCGGCATGAGCGCGGACCAGGCCTCGGACCGCGGGATCCAGGCCCTCAGGGCCTCCGACACCGGGTTGCGCCTGGAGGAGGTCGCGGTCGGTGACTCGGGTGTCAGACTGTGGTGTGATATCTCTACTGGCCAGCCTCGACGGTTCCTGCTGACTGGAGGCGGGGCGTTTTCGAGGCGGTGCACAATCTCTCCCACCCTGGCAGAAAGCCGACCGTTAGGTTGGTTTCTCAGAAGTTTGTGTGGCAAGGGCTGAAGAAGGACGTGAGGGCGTGGGTCGACGCGTGTGTGGCCTGCCAGCGGGCTAAGGTGCACCGTCACACCAGGGCCCCCTTTGAAACCTTCACCTTTCCGGAGCGGAGGTTCGACCACGTTCACGTCGACCTGGTTGGTCCGCTGCCTCCTTCGCAGGGCTTCACCTATCTCCTCACGGTGGTCGACAGAACAACGCGTTGGCCCGAGGCCATTCCTCTCGCCTCAACAACCTCATCCGACGTGGCCCGGGCATTCATCGGGACGTGGGTTGCGCATTTCGGGACCCCGTCCGACCTCTCCTCGGACCGCGGCGCGCAGTTTACTGTGGAGCTGTGGAACGCGGTCGCGGACGGGTTGGGGGTCAAGCTACACCGCACCACGGCCTACCACCCCCAGGCGAACGGCCTGGTGGAGAGATTCCACCGTTCGATGAAGGCAGCCCTCCGCGCGAGCTTGACGGATGGCAACTGGGTGGATAAACTCCCATGGGTCCTCCTGGGCCTGAGGTGCGCCCCCAAGGAGGACCTGCAATCCTCTTCCGCTGAGTTGGTCTACGGGCAGACCCAGTGAGTCCCGGGGGATTTCATCCCGAGCGCCACTGCCCCCTGGTCGGCAGCCAAGCAGCGCGCCGCCCTGCTGGAGGCCGCTGGGGCGTTCATGCCCATCCCTACATCACAGCACGGCTCCCCCGCCTTCAAGGTGCACCCCAGTCTGCACTCGGCGGATTTCGTGTTCGTTCGCCATGATGCCCACCGCGGCCCCCTGCGCCCTCCCTACGACGGGCCATTAAGGGTCCTGCAGCACGGGGTTAAGAGCTTAGTTGTGGACGTTGGCGGTAGGCCTGAGACTGTCTCTGTGGATAGGGTTAAGCCGGCCCACGTGGACATTTCCCGGCCGTTGGAGTTGGCACAAGCCCCTCGTAGGGGCCGGCCCCCTGGGCCCTCTTCCCTGCCCCCGGTTGGGAGGCCCGCGCCGCCGGGTGCGCGTTTGCCCCCCGGCCCAGTGGTTGGTGCGGCCGCACCTTCGACCCCGCCCCCCTCGACCCCGGTTTGTCGCACCCGTAGGGGTCGGCCGTCGTTCCCCCGTGGCGGGGGGATTTTGACTATGGGTGAATTCTGGGGGGGCTGGTGTAGTGGGTTACATAATTCACTTAGGAACCTTCTGCGGGTCAATGTTGATCCGCACGGTTAGAGACGAGGGATGGACGTTACACTTCCGGTTAAGTGTTGTTATGATTTTGATGGCTGATGTTAATAAACGGCTCGCGCCTTCTTTCAATATTTACACTCCGCCTCCGACTCCCGTTCTTCGGCACCACACCATATTTTTAAATTACACACGTGGACAAAATTGTTGGTACCCCTCAGTTAAAGAAGGAAAAACCCACAACTCTCACTGAAATCACTTGAAACTTATGTAGCCAAGTGAACAGGGGTTACTGTGTTTTTTTGTGTTAACTGAGCCCTAATAGAATGTGTACTGTCACTTTAAGGCCAGCCTGGTTGAGAATCTTGTGAGAACCAGGAAGTCACGCGAGACGTGAACACCCGCGAACCGTCGTCTTCCTAACGCAAACAATGGCAGAGGTGTATTTCTTGTCTGAGAGTGTGTGATGGGTTTGAGCCGTGAAAACCGTGTATCACAGAGGAAATACGTGACCGAGTGAAAGAGTTAGAGCGGACCGGTAATTGAGCCGTCTGACGAGCGTGTGTGACTCAGAACTTCGTGTTTACTTCTCGTCGGTCGGGGGTTCGTGTATTGAGTCCACGGTGTCGGGAGCCGCCATAGACGACAACGGGTCAGCGTAAGTGGCACATAATGTACTGAAATATTAGTTACTGTTATAATTTCAGTGTTAAATGCTGTTTATGAAGCTATATGTTGAGTTACCCATTTAGAGGGGAGAAAGAGCCGTGTGAGCTGCATCCAGGTGCAGGATGAGGCTCTGAAGCTACAAGCTAGAGTAAGTGAGCACATGATTTTGGTTTCTGAATGTACAAGTTCATTAAAGGTCATGGTAAAAAGTGTATTTTGCACTGAGATATGTAAGAATGTACATTAAAGTTAATTCATGGTGTTTATTAAATTATTTCATGAAGTTTACAGAGCTAAAACTTTACTGTACTGTAATGTACTGTAAAATGTGTCTGATAAAATGAGGAGAGTGGCTTAAAAATGTATTCATGCTAATTAATGTATTTTATTTCCTGTTTACCTAGGAATAGGCCACTACTGTTGTTTGTTAGTATTTGGTTTTGATTTGTTTTGGTTTTGTTTCATTGGTTTCGCTTACTTGAGACTGAGACATTCAGAAGATATTCAGAAGAGACAAGAAATAACTTGTTTTAATTTTTTATTTGACTGTTACAACAAACATTTCTCTCAAAATTAGAGAATTAATGCTGTGCTCGTTTGAGGGCAGTCGGGGTATTAAAGATCCTACTAAAAAGTATTTTTGTGTCCGGTCTCCTCCCTCATTGACCTGGCCACACTAATTGGTGTCAGAAGTGGGATACCCTGTTTAATTTTGAGATTTTAGTCAAATAGAGAAACTACATAGAGCAAACAAACAACAGTAGTGGTGTTCCTGAAGTTGCTGTGCGGGCTGGTGATCCAGAACGAGAGGAGCGTCTGCATCGCTGACGTGGATCGCTGGGGGAGCTGATCGTCTGGTGTCCCGTCTCAGAGACATTGAACTTGAACTGTTATTTTCCTGCAATAAAGACACAATAAGACTTTTCCAAATGTCAGAAGACAACAGGGGAGCGGCTGCTCCTGGAGCGTCCAGCGAAGAGGAGATGGACAGCGCCACTGCTTCTGTGCAGGGTGATGAAGGTAACCCTGTGGTACAGCAGCTGCAGTCACAAGTCCTGGAATTGAGTAAGAAACATAATGAAGTTTTGTCCAGTATTGCCAATTTGGGTGATGTTCAAACAAGATCTGTTGTTTACATTCCAAGAGAAAAACACATTGTACCATTTAGTGGTGAACCAGGTAAAAATATTTACACTGTCGATGAGTTCATAGAGGAGGTAGGGAGGGCAATGAGAGCAAGGGGTCTCCGCAATCAGGATCAAGCAGATTTGTCCTTTCATTGTTAAGAGGTTCAGCCTTAGAAGAGGTCAAGTTGTGTATGGAGGAACAGGTGTGGGAACCCAGTGACCTATTCGCATCCCTTAGGAGAGCCTTCAGGGAAAAGCGCAGTACCCCACAACTGTTGCATGCGTTCTATGCCCGTAGACAGTTAGAGGGAGAGGACCTAAGAGATTACTCCCATGCACTCTCACAGCTGCTTAACTCTGCCCTTCAACAGATGCAGTAGCTGACGCACAGTTAGCACTTAGAGACCAGTTCATTGAAGGTGTGCGTGACTCCGCCCTCCGACGCGAACTCCGAAGGCTCGTTAGAGGGAGACCGCGGTCTAGTTTGTTTGAGGTCCGTGAAGAAGCAATCATGTGGGCTCTGGAAGACTGTCCTCGGAGCTCAAATGTAGCGAGAAGCAGAAATCTAGTTGGCGCTGTCAGTGAGATGACACAACAGACCACTGACTCACCAACTGACTTGAGACTGACCTTACAGGAGGTAGTGAAGATAATCACACAGCAGGGTAAAGCTATTGGTGAGCTAACCAATGCAGTTCGTGAGCTCACTACCCAGAATCTCAGTACAGGTGTTGTTAATAAGGGTAGTAGACCCAAAGTGAAGCCTAAGTACACAAGCGATGGTCAGCCAATCTGTTTACGCTGTGAAGGGGTGGGGCATATTGCTAGACATTGCACTACACCACGTAGACAACAGAGCAAGCCCAGTGTTACCGCTTCTCCTGCAACACAGGGAAACGAGATCCCTCCATTGGTATGAGCCGGGCAATGCGAGGCAAGTCAGAAGGCTCAGCAGACACTTTAACCAAAGAGCGTTTTTTTTTTAAATGCTGTAGACGAGTGCCCCGAGGTAGACATTCAGATAGATGGTGTCCCTCTGAGATGCCTATTAGACACAGGAATTAATGTTAGCACTTTGACAGAAAGTTTCTTCAGAGACCACCTCCATGGAGAAGAAGATGACATGCACTGCACTGCTAAATGGCTCAAGTTAACAGCTGAAAACAAGTTGCCGCTGCCATACTTAGGCTATGTTGAGCTTGACATACAGGTAGCTGGACTTACCATCCCAGAGTGTGGTTTTCTCATAATCAAAGACGAAGACACAAACGAACCAGACTCCTCTCTACCTGGCATCATTGGAATGAACATTGCTAAACGGTGCAGGCAGTTAATGCCTTCAGAGTTCGACACAACTCTACAGGGTGAGCTGGACTCTGTTTGGAGAGAAGCCTTCAACCGGGTGCAAGAGGCAGAGCTCATTGAGAAGATGTCCGTGGCTCGTGTAGCTGGCAAAAACAAAGTACATGTACCTGCTTCATCCGTCTCCACCGTCCACGTGCAAGGCCGTAAAAACCAGACAGAGGGTGGGGGCGTCACGCTGTTTGAACCAGGGAACGTTCCACTGCCTGGTGAGTTGATAGTTGTTCCTACAGTGATAACATCCAACAATCACATTTTTCCTGTTCAAGTAATCAACTTTTCACCAGAAGATGTCTGGCTCTCCCCGAAGACTAGGCTTGGTATTCTTAGCCAGTGTCAGTGTGTTGAGGGTGACCCCTACGAGGTAAAGTTTCAGCGTATCTCTGCTAATCATGAGGAAGTGGTAGTTAACCGGAAAGAAGAGCAGGGATCTGACAGTGACCCACAGACTTTACTTGACCGCTTGCACTTGGGAGGTACACCAGAGCAACAGAAAGAGCTTGTGGCAGTTTTGATGAAGTACGTGGATGTGTTCGCAGCTAATGATGAAGATCTGGGATCCGCTGATCGAGTGAAACATGAAATCCCACTACTGGATGAAACACCAGTCTCCCAACCGTACCACCGTATACCACCTAATCAGTACAAAGAGGTTAAAGAGCACATTTCTGACCTGTTGAGAAAGGGAGTGATTCAAGAGAGTTCAAGCTCGTATGCTTCACCAATCGTTCTTGTGCGCAAGCCTGATGGAAGTTTGAGGCTATGCGTAGATTACCGGAGGCTGAATTCGAAAACAAGGCGTGATGCATTTCCACTTCCACGCATCGACGAGAGTCTGGATGCCCTGAGTGGTGCGGCTTTCTTCTCAACCATCGATCTCGCAAGCGGATACCACCAGGTTGTGATGAATGAGAAGGATAGAGACAAAACAGCGTTCACAACACCATTTGGGCTATACGAGTACCTACGAATGCCCTTCGGGCTAACTAACGCCCCTGCACCGTTTCAACGCTTGATGCAGGCCACGATGAGTGATTTAGCCTTCCAGATTGTGTTGATTTATTTAGATGACTTGCTTGTGTTTTCTCCAACCTTCCAGGACCACTTGGAGAGACTTGAGACCGTTCTGAAGAGATTGAAAGAGACAGGTCTGAAAGTTAAAGTGGAAAAGTGCCATTTTCTCCAACCTGAGGTTAGGTTCCTTGGCCACCAGGTCTCAGCCCAAGGCATAGACACAGATCCAGAAAAGATAAGTGCAGTGAAGTCATGGCCCATCCCTAGCACTGTAAAAGAGCTTAGGTCGTTTTGGGGGTTTTGCAGTTACTATAGGAGGTTCATAGAGGGGTTTTCACAGATTGCAGGGCCTTTTCATGATGTTGTAACTGCATGTGTCAAGGAAAGCAGCCAGGTCAGAGCTAATCAGCTGTTCAGGTCGTCATGGAGACCAGAGTGTCTAAGAGCTTTTGAGCATTTGAAAAAAAAGCTAACCAGTGCTCCCACACTAGGCTATGCAGATTTCCCTCTTCCTTTTATACTAGAGACAGATGCCAGCAGCCTGGGTTTAGGGGCGGTTCTACATCAGGAACAAAGGGGAAGGAAGACAGTTATAGCATATGCCAGTAGGAGGCTCAGAGGGGCAGAAAATAATAATCAGAACTATAGCAGCATGAAGCTTGAGCTCCTAGCCTTAAAGTGGGCAGTCACCGAAATATTTAGGAGTTATCTTTTGGGGTCAAAGTTCACCATCATCACCGATAACAACCCCCTATGCCACCTCTCCACAGCCAGTTTAGGAGCCATTCAGCAGCGGTGGGTTTCTCAGTTGGCCGTGTTTGATTTTGATGTAAAGTATCGCCCCGGCAGGTGTAATACTGCTGCTGATGCCCTTTCTCGGCGACCAGCAACTGGTGAGCCAGAACCCGATAGTGACGATGCAGAATATGATGGGTGTGTAGCCATATGTAACACTCTCAAGACAGGTACAGCCCTGGACTTAGATCTAGTGACAGCAGGTGTTGAGTGTTGTAAGCTCAGACAGTTAAGTGCAGCTGAGGTCAGCGAGACAGGAGCTAACAGTGTGGCCCAGGACAACACTCCCACACTCCCTGGATATTCCAAAGCAGAGCTCCAGAGCTTCCAAGAGTCTGACCCAGCACTCAGAGTTTTGAGAGGGTTTTGGGATAAACAAAGGAAACCAACTTACCAGGAAAAGAAAACTCTAACAAAGCCAGTCTGCTCTTTGTTAAAACAGTGGTCGCGTCTACAGGAGAAAGATGGACTTCTGTACAGAGTGATTGAAGATGCTCACACTGGAACCTGCCATCAGCTCCTGCTGCTGGACTGTCTGAAGGAGCAGGTTCTCAAAAGCGTTCATGAGCAAATGGGACATCAAGGAATCGAAAGGACGTTGGGCCTGGTGAGACAAAGATGTTTTTGGGTGGGTATGTATGGGGATTTTGAGCAGTGGGTGAAGAAATGTCAGGTGTGTGTTAACAAAAATGCCACAGCCAAAGATTCAAGCACCCACATTCTTGGCCACTCGCCCACTTGAGGTGGTTGTTATGGATTACACAACACTGGAACGTGCCACGGATGGTCGTGAAAATGTACTTGTAATGACAGATGTGTTTACTAAGTTCAGTCAGGCCTTTGCCACACGTGATCAGAAGGCAGAAACTACTGCTAAAGTCATCCTGAAAGAGTGGTTTCTAAAGTATGGAGTACCAGAGCGGCTGCACTCTGATCAGGGCAGGAATTTTGAAAGTCCAGTGATTGCAGAGTTATGCAGATTGTATGGAGTGAAGAAAACCAGAACAACGCCACATCACCCACAAGGGAACCCCCAATGTGAAAGGTTCAATCGCACTCTGCATGATCTTTTGCGTACACTTCCCCCTGAGAAGAAGCGGCGTTGCTCTCTGTCGCAATAAATAATCGATAAACTGACGGCAAATATCGATATTTTATTACAACATACATAATGGATTTACGCAGTTGTCACCGCACTATTGTTCATGCACTTTAATTTGTCCAGCTGTACAGTGTTTACATTTACAACCTAGGAGGCAGTGAGGTTTATACAAATGCACTTTCTTTGTACATTGTATGAAGTTTTGGCATTGAATAAATGCATAACTACAGACGTTTTCCTTTTTATGGGTATTTTTTCTTTTTCAGTCACATATATCGTGATATATCGTTGATGAAGTCTCTTACAATATATTGAATATCGTAGATATCGTGTATCGTGATATTATAGTTATCGTGGGCCACATATCGCCACAGTATTGAATCGTGAGTTGCCCGTATCCTCCCACCCCTACTAGGAATCACATGACGCCAGGTACCAGAAGTTGAAGTACAGGTCATTTTCACTTGAAGCTGATGGAGCAAAGTCCACAATTAGTGGAAATAAAACACAGATCTACAGACATGAAACCACAAAAGGAACCACATCTTTTTTTATTGAATTTTTGGCACGACAAACATTAACAGTATAAATGCACATATGAATTATAATGCTTAAGTAAAGGACATTAACAAAAAAAAGAAACACACACAAAAAAAACCAACACATCAACAATACGCCTTGACTAATTTACTTACAGATCGACCAGATAATACAATGGAATCTAACCAGACTATTTCGCCATATAGATGCACATCATGGTACTTACTAGACTGTCTAATCTTCACATCTATCTGGCAGAGTGAAAACAAGTAAAACATACATACATATGTAAATAAAAAATAAAATACTAATAAAATAATAAGAAATTAAAGCTGCAAGCAGCGATGAACGGGCCCTCGCACTCACGGCCACCGCCCCCCATAAGCATATCAGAAAACACACCACCCACGACTTCCTATGTCAAACTATTCAAAAGTTATAGCAGAAAAAAGGGACAACCAATCAGAAGAAGGGGCGGGGCTAATTCAGGCCAATGAAGGTCAAGGACTCCATAAAGAATCTGATGACCCCACCCACGACTCCCTATGTCAAACCATTCCAAAGTTATAGCAGAAAATCGGGACAACCAATCAGAAGAAGGGGCGGGGCTAATTAAGGCCAACAAAGCTTAAGAACTCAGTACAGAGTCCCATGACACCACCCACGACTTCCTATGTCAAACCATTCAAAAGTTATGGCAGAAAAAAGGGACAACCAATCAGAAGAAGGGGCGGGGCTAATTCAGGCCAATGAAGGTCAAGGACTCCATAAAGAATCTGATGACCCCACCCACGACTCCCTATGTCAAACCATTCCAAAGTTATAGCAGAAAATCGGGACAACCAATCAGAAGAAGGGGCGGGGCTTATTAAGGCCAACGAAGCTTAAGGACTCATTACAGAGTCCCAAGACACCACCCACGACTTCCTATGTCAAACCATTCAAAAGTTATGGCAGATAAAAGTATTCTAGGGGGCGCTGTTGAGCCGTTAGGCCACGCCCATTAATGCAAACCATGAAATATCAAATTTATTGCCAAGTCTGGCTTGCATGCAAAATTTGGTGACTTTTGGAGAACTATCAAATATGGACCAATCACATGAAGGGGGGGCGCGCCTTTTGGCGTCTAGCGTCGCCACGGTAACACTTTTGAAAGAGAAAAGTAATGCGTGGTGTCGCAGGATGTAGACGCACATTTTGATGTATAACACACCTGGGTGCACGTTACGGTTCGGGCTGAATTAACTGCCGAAGGAATGGCATAAATTTCGCCAAAATAACACAATTTATTCAAAATGACCCACTTCCTGTTCGGTTTTGGCCATGGCGCCAAGAGACTTTTCTTTTAGTTGTGACATGATACAGGTGTGTAGCGATTTTCGTGCATGTACGTCAAACCGTATTGTGGGGCTTGAGGCACAAAGTTTTCCGGGGGGCGCTGTTGAGCCATTTTGCCACGCCCATTAATGCAAACCATGAAAGATCAAATTTATCGCCAGGCCTGGCTTGCATGCCAAATTTGGTGCCTTTTGGGGAACTATCAAATATGGACCAATCAGATGAAGGGGGGGTCCGCTTGTTGGCATCTAGCGTCGCCACGGTAACACTTTTGAAAGAGAAAAGTAATGCGTGTAGTCGCAGGATGGAGACGCACATTTTGATGTATAACACATCTGGGTTCACGATACGGTTCGGGCTGAATTAACTCTCGAAGGAATGGCATATATTACTCCAAAATTACGCAATTAATTCAGAATGTTCAAAATGGCCGACTTCCTGTTCGGTTTCGGCCATGGCGCCAAGAGACTTTTCTTTTAGTTGCGACATGATATAGGAGTGTACCGATTTTCGTGCGTGTACGACATACCGCATTCTGGGGCTTGAGGCACAAAGTTTTCAAGGGGGCGCTGTTGAGCCATTTTGCCACGCCCATTAATGCAAACCATTAAATATCAAATTTTTCGCCAGGCCTGACTTGCATGCAAAATTTGGTGACTTTTTGGGCACGTTTAGGGGGGCAAAAAGGCCCTCCTTTCGTCAGAAAAAGAAAGAAAGAAAGAAAAAAAATTCCTACAGATACAATAGGGCCTTCGCACTGAAGGTGCTCGGGCCCTAATAAAAATACCCGCACACAACTAGGAGAAATAACATTACTAAATCAAGCTTCTTAATATATGAGAAAAAAGGGGCCCATGTAGCGTAGAATTTGTCTGTACCCCCATTCAATGTGCATCTTTTTTTTTCCAGTTTTATACAGTGTAAAATAGAGGAGACGTGAGTAGGAGCTGCAGAAGATTTCCACGTGTAAAATTAAACGTCTTGCTAATAAAGAAACAAAGGCAATTAAAGCTGCAAGCAGCAATGAACGGGCCCTCGCACTCATGGCCACCGTCCCCCATAAGCATATCAGAAATAAACACCACCCATGACTCTCTATGTCAAACCCTCAAAAGTTATGGCAGAAAATAGGGACAACCAATCAGAAGAAGGGGCGGGCCAATTCAGGCCAATGAAGGTCAAGGACTCAATACAGAGTCCGATGACACCACCCACAACTCTCTATGTCAAACCATTCAAAAGTTATGGCAGGAGAAAAGTATTCTAGGAGGCGCTGTTGAGCCGTTAGGCCACGACCATTCATGCAAACCATGAAATATCAAATTTTGCCATTCCTTCGGCAATTAATACGGTCCGAACCGTAACGTGCACCCAGGTGTGTTATACATCAAAATGTGCGTCTCCATCCTGTGACAACACGCATTACTTTTCTCTTTCAAAAGCGTTACCGTGGCAATGCTAGACGCCAAAAAGCGCGCCCACCCTTCATCTGATTGGTCCATATTTGATAGTTCCCCAAAAGTCACCAAATTTGGCATGCAAGCCAGGCCTGGCGATAAATTTGATATTTCCTGGTTTGCATTACTGGGCGTGGCCTAACGGCTCAACAGCGCCCCCTAGAATACTTTTCTCTGACATAACTTTTGAATGGTTTGACATAAAGAGTCGTGGGTGGTGTCATTTGGACTCGATATTGAGTCATTGAGCTTCATTAGCCTGAATTAGCCCTGCCCCTTCTTCTGATTGGTTGTCCCTTTTTTCTGCTATAACTTTTGGATGGTTTGACATAGGAAGTCGTGGGTGGTGACATTTCTGATATGCTTATGGGGGGCGGTGGCCGTGAGTGCGAGGGCCTGTTCATCGCTGCTTGCAGCTTTAATTATTATTATTATTATTATTATTATTATTATTATTATTATTATCATTATTATTATTATTATTATTATTATTATTATTATTATTATTATTGTATACTGTAATTATACTCACACACATACCTATACATACATACATACACATAATTGAATATTTATATAAATATACTATATATATATATATATATACATATATATATATTTATATATATATATATATATATATATATATATATATATATATATATATATATATATATATATATATATATATATATATGCTGCCCATTTCTGTACATATATATAAACAAAGCTGCTCATCTCTAGTTAGTGATGGTTATAGTGTGATTATATCTCTAGTTAGTGATGTTTGTAGTGTGATTATATCTCTAGTTAGTGATGGTTGTAGTGTGATTATATCTCTAGTTAGTGATGGTTGTAGTGTGATTATATCTCTAGTTAGTGATGGTTGTAGTGTGATTATTTCTCTAGTTTGTGATGGTTGTAGTGTGATTATTTCTCTAGTTAGTGATGGTTGTAGTGTGATTATCTTACCGGGGGAGAGCAGGACGATCAGGAAGAGCAGCGTCTTCAGATTGTCGGCCAGCCGGACCTCCATCTGTAACAAACTGCAGCAGAGAAACGCAACATGAGGAATGTGAGAACGGAAACAATCACAGGTCAGCTCTGCAGACTCGAGGAGGAAAAAGCACCACAAAACCTCACCTCATCCGCTGCGTAAAAGTCACATCATGCAGTTTCTACCTACAGTACGAGAGGTAGATTTCAAGTTCTGCTTCTTTCCCCCGTCTACATGTGCAGAAACACATCCTGAACGATACACAACCCCCCGACATATCTGACAGAAAAAGAGCTTTTTTTAATGATACTATTCTCCTGCAGTCGGCTGGTTCCTTATCTGTATTTCTCGTATCGCTGCATACAAATGAGTTCAGGCCCAAAATACACACAGGATTCCTACGGGAGCTTGAAATCCTAGAAAGTGCTTGAAATTCAATGTTGTGTTTTCAAGGCCTGAAAAGTGCTTGAAATTATAACTCTGTGTCTTTCACAAAATTGGGATCAGACTGTATAGTTTAGTTATTACAAGGAGAAATAAAATCAGTTATAATTTCAACCACTTTCAAGCATTCAAACTAAAATTCGAGCACTTTTCAGGCAGCATTGTATGTGTTAAGTGAGTTTAAATATGCACAGCTGATGTTTTTTTTTGTGTGTTATTTTAATACAATCCTATTCTTTCACTGTGACTTAGTTCTGAGTTTATGTTCATCCTAAACCTGAATGAAGGCCACTGTTCTCACCCTATCAGATTATTGACACTACAGTGATAGTGACCTGTCCAATAAACAGAAAATTGCATTCCTTGGGGGTGAAAATATGGGTCTAGAGCCCTATACAATCTTTCTATGTGACTTAATTCTAGAGATATGGAGTTTTTTGGGCAAAAAAATGAACTTGAAAATTAAATTTGGCCCTCAACATGACCTTGAAATAGGAAATTTATCTCAGAATTGAATTCCTAGCACCAATAAAGTAGAGAAAGTGACAATATACAACAATCTAGGACTAAGAGAAGCAGAGATATGACCTTTGGTCTTTTCGGCGGGAACCACTTTGAATTTTCTGCAAACCGGCCACTAGGGGGCGTCACCATTTGTTTGCGGTGGTTTTTGAAAACCTTATGTCCATAACTAACGCCATGCCAAACAGGGCCGGATTTAGCGAGGCCCACTAGGGTGGGCAGACTGAAATGTAGGGTGGGCGACGGGCGAAAAAATTTTGGGGGGTCAAACCCCCGAAATGCATTGAAAACTATGCTATCATCATATCAGTTCATCCATCTTCTCCACAGTATGCTAACCCAATTGCCCTTCCTGACACTCCCCTCTGCATTTACCCGGGCTTGGGCCGGTGTTCTGCCAATCCTTGCTACGTGCAGAGAAATGCTACTTGTGGTTCTGCGCACGCGCACAGTCGGTTTTCAAAGTTTGATTGCCACGCCAATCATTTCTTGCACCATGTAAAATTGATAATATGGGATGTTGAGTATTTGATCCTTCAAAATACACTACCCATGACATGAATTGCATTACACTTTGTGAACATTATACGATAAAGAGAAAAAAAACAATTGTATCGCTTTATTTGATATTCATTCAGTCATTGGCCTTTATTTAACCAGGCAGGTCATTAAGAACATTCTTATTTACAATGACGACCTGGCAAGAGACAAGGACCAATTGGGGGAAAGGAAGTGGTTTAGGGAGTAAAACAAAGTAAAATTGTAGCTCTACAAAGGTAGAAAACCATTAGGTAGCATTTTTTGGCAAAGCAGCAAAAAATGGCAGAACACCGGCACAAACACTGGCTTGTGCCCTGTTGAGGCTGCATTTATTTAATGTTTTTTTTTTCTTTTTTTTTTTTATCAATCAATCGTACCCTACGGCGTAGGCTCTGCGTTGATTTAAAAGGTCCCGCGGCAGCCTGGCGGCTCCAGAGCCTGAAAGGCACCGCAGCACCGCCACCCGCACCGGCGCTCTCCGCCCTCGCCCTCACCGCTCTGCGTTGGTGTAACGCGGAACCATAAATCAGCCTTACGGCGTAGGTTACGCGGCGACGCGCAAGAACGGTGCGCGTCGCCGCGCACCCTACGCCATAGGCTCTGCGTTGGTGTAACATAAATAAACCATAAATCAGCCTTCAGTGTGTGCTGTTCTGAACACGTCTCACGTCTCCGAGACACAACTTTAGCGGTATGCGTTCATTGTTCTGTCTAAAAATGATGCGCAGTGCCGACCCAATCAGAAACGGTACAGATATTTTGTGAGATTTTTATATATATATATAAAAAAAAGAAAATTATAAAAAAATAAAGGATCCCCATAACTTTGATTGGGTGGGCAGGACGCACGTTTGGGTGGGCACAGCCCACCCCCTGCCCCCCCCTAGAACCGGCCTCGATGCCAAATATCAAAAACTTGTCATCAAGTGCACAATCTTTATGATTGTTGAAATATTCCCTCCCAGCTAAAAGAAGCTTCTCAGAAACAAAACCAAAAGCAAAGAAAACAGAAGTTTACACCATTTTAAAACGTCGGAGAATCATGTGAGTGCGACATACGAGATGCAGATTGACCGGGCTTTTACATAACACACCGGACCGGTCTTTCAGCGTCATGTGTTGCACATTCACAGCCACACGTCCAATATTTTTTATTTTTGATACTTCTAAAAAAATAAGTTTTTCTGAATATTTCAGTTAATGTTAAGTTTAAAATAATTGTATTTATTTTTATTGGAAAATTTAAGTTTACTAGTTACAGTTTACTAGTTTGCATAATATGTAAATAAATGTCAATTATTCTCATAAGAGAAACAAATTGGTTGTTTTAATCAAGTAATCTGTTTTGTTTTCTATTGTATATTTATAATACAGCTTTAATAAAGCAAAAGTACGTTTTAATCGATGGAATATTTCTTCTCGACATTTCGACTTTTTTCTCGAAGTGCATAATGAAAAAAAAATCTTCCTCCTCTAAAAGATTATTTTTATTTTTCTCCTGTCTGGCCCTAATATACTCTTCCGTAAGAAAAAGATGGGGAGAAATGTGGAAAAATAAATATGTTGTAAACTCAAATGAGTCTTCTGTATCTGGAATGAATGTATTCTTGAGTCTATAAGGTAACAATAATATAATAGTGAGAGTCCAGAGTTAAAGAGCCGGCGGGAGCAGCGTGACGGCGCTAAAATATGGAGCTAGAACAGTCTCATAATTGACAAATGCACAGGACAAGTTTTACAAATGCACAGATCGATTTGCAAATACACACACTGTTTCACACATGCACAGAACAATTCACACGTGCGTAGGACAAGATATACAAATGTATTTTGTAATCAGACGTATACGCCATCTATTATCAAGAAAAATCTGCATTAATTTATATTATATTATGATTTATCCTTATATTTCATACTGCAATGTCATTTGCGCAAGTACCTTCATGAGCAACCTCAACTTTATCTTTATCCTAAAAAAAACGTTTTATCAAAATGATTACATTTTCCAATAGACTTACTAGATCCACCCCATTGTTCCAATCCATAAGTATTCTCCCTATTTTAGCTGTAAATGTTTTTCAGATTTGTCTTTTTGTCTATCAATCCATTCACAAGCTACTTCCAACCTGTTTTCATTCTTTATTTCAATTCAATTCCCAAATTCATCACTTCAATACTAGGTCTGCAAACAATCTCCATCCCACCTTTTTCAGGACTACTTTTTCCCAATTTTTAATTAGATTCAGAGGTTTCTCTTTATTGGAACACCTTACCACTCAATATTAGAGAATGCTCGAGTACAAATACTTTCAAAAAACAAATCACAACATTTTTACCAGCCCAAGTTAGCAAAGCTTAACCATTTATTTCCAGTACTTCTCTGCACTCCCTCATTAGATTCCTGTTTTTGTTTTCTAGCAATTTAGCATATTTTCTTAGTTTAACTTAATATTTTTATGTGCAAATAAAAAAAAAGAGGTCATCTCGTCTCCCCCCACCATCCTTGTGAAACTGCAACAGGTTTCTAGCGGCTCATATTCTCTGTGGTTTCAGCTCTTCCTCTTTTCAAACATCCACCTGACATCAGTTTGGGGGAACTGAGGAACTGAGACGCCCTCGTATCGTAATGGAGTCTCTCCGGGCTTCACGCCAACCTGGAATCTTTTATCAATCCACTCAATAAACGCTCAGTGATTTAATCATTAACTAGTGAAATATAACAGACACCAGACTCTGGTTCAAACAACAACCAGGCATATTTACTCTGGTTCTGATCGGCCTGAAAACACTCCTATAATCCTTTATACTCTAATATAAAAACACCAATCGAGCTGTTTTTGCATCATTAGCTTCTGATATAAAACACCACGTAAAGTCAGAACCAACAACTTCACTAAGACCCAATAAGGAAAAGTTATCTTTATTTATGAAGCAATTTAAAAACAACAACAGCTGACCAAAGTGCTGGACTGGAGAAAGGAAAACAAAGATAAAACATTTAAAGTTAAATGTTAGTGAGTAAAAATGAGATTTAAAAGAAGCCATAGAAGGAGCCGGGCTCGGTCCAGAACCAGAACCGGTTCCTGCAGAGACCCGGTGTCAGGGTTTGACACTTCCCCCCCAGTTTGTGACTTTCAGTTTCTGTTTTGCCCCGCCTGTGTCCCATCTGCCCTGATCGTGTCTGCACCTGTGTCTCGTCATGTCTCGTTATCCCCTCAGTATATCTTGTCTTGTCATTCCTTGGTTCCCTGTCGGTCCGTACTGTTCCCTCCTCCATGTGCTCCAAGTTTTTGATCCCTGTTCCTTGTGTTTTTGATCCTGCTCTGCAGTGCTTTGTTTTTACCTTTTGTTGGAATAAATCCTTTGTTTTTTGAGAACTCCTGCCTCTGGCCTCCCTCTCTCTCCTGCTTTTGGGTCCTAGCAAACCATACCACAACACCCGGTTCTGCAGAGACCCGGTTGCTCTGGAGCTGGTCAGCTGACCTAAGAGCCCTAGAAGGGTTATGGACATTTATTTTGTATTTTTATTTTTAATTTTTTTTAACCTTTGAATCCAGGATATTTCATATTTATTTTCTTGCCAGATTGGTATGTACCACTTTTTGCTTTTCTTTCTTTTTTTTTTTAAATTTCTTTTTATTGACGTTCAGCTTTAGACATTCACATCCGGTACATCATGTATTCATACATCTTACATCTGTTGTCTGTCCTAAATGTCGGAATAATGTTGTTGTTTTATGTCCAAACAATGAAAAGAAAGACAAACCACCAAAAACGACTATGTACAAGTAGGGAGTGATCTTTTCAACATAACAGTCATTGACTTGAGAAAATAAAATCAGGCCTATGGAGCGTGACGTAGTTGCGGAAGAGTATCAGGGCCAGGCAGGACAAAAATAAAAATATTTTAGAGGAGGAAGATTTTTTTTTCATTATGCACTTTGAGAAAAAAGTCGAAATGTCGAGAAAAAAGTTGAAATGTCGAGAAAAAATTCAAAATGTTGAGATTAATGTTGAAGTACAATTTTGAGAAAAAAGTCAAAATGTATTTCAACTTTATTCTCGAAATTCCGATTTTATTCACAAAATTTCGACTTTTTTCTTGAAATTGTATTTCAACATTAAAGGGGACTGTGGCAGGGTGGAGGAGCAGCAGCCACTCAGGTGATGGGTCACAGGTGTCTCCCATCAACCTCTCCACCCTGCCTGCCTTTATAAGGCGTGGCTGCACAGCAGTGCACAGCAGTGCACAATAAAAAAAAAATCTTCCCCTCACAAATAATTTTTTTCCTGCATGGCCCTAATACTCTTCCGTATGTAGTTGACCCAGTTTTCCCAGTATGAGGTGAATTTCTCCAATTTATGATTAATAAATGCCGTTATCTTCTCCATTTTATAAATGTCCATTGTAATTTCTATCCATACCTTTTAAAGTCGGGCTCTCCTGTGATAACCATTTCCTTGTAATAAAAAGTGATCCTATAACGGACGAGGAGCCGATGAAGATCTGCAGCCCCGATGTCACATGGTCCCGCCCAAGAATAAGACGTCTAATCACTAACAACAAGCCAGCTGGAGGACAAGTAACCAAACCAGTAACCAAACAAGAAACCAACAGTTGAGCGTCGCCTTCTTTCACAAAACTGCTCGTCCGTTTAGCTGTGAAGAGAGGTTTTCTTTCTTCTTTAAGTTCTATTTTTGTACATTGATGTTTAGTTTTCTTTCAGAACAATAATTGATCTCATGTCTCAAACATTCTCAAACAAAACTGACCAAGAATACTTTATTACTCCCCAAGAAGGTTCATTAAAAGACATAAAATGGGACAGTTTTTAAAGTAAGTTACCACGCTGGTCAGAGCTGGGACTGCTGGCAGTAACGCGCTCAACTCAGACATTTCCTTTGATTCTTTATTTACTCTCTCTCTCTCTCTATTCACGCCTCCCTCCTGCTCCATTGTCCCGGCAGCCAGCCGGCAGGGCCGGATTTAGCGAGGTCCACTAAGTTGGGCAGACTGAGATGTAGGGTGGGCGACGCAATGCGGCATGGGCAAAAAGATTTTGGGGGGTCAAACCCCCGAAATGCATAGAAAACTATGCTATCATCATATCAGTTCATCTCTCTTCTCCTCCTTTGACCAACAGTATGCCAACCCAATTGCCCTTCCTGACACTACCCTCTGCATTTAACCGGGCTGGGGAGCGGCACAAATAGGACACTGGCTTGTGCCCTGTTAAGGCTGCATTTATTTTATGTTTTATATGTATTTATTTTTTTTATCAATCAATCGTACCCTATGGCGTAGGCTTTGCGTGGATTTAAAAGGTCCCGCGGCAGGCTGGCGGCTCCAGAGCCTGCACCGCAGCCACCGCCACCCGCACTGGCGCTCTCCGCCCTCGCCGGGACGGAGAGAGGCGTCTCGGAGGCTTTTGCTTATAGGCTTAAAGAAACGATGCATGTCGGCGAATCGGCGATGTCGCTCTCTTTCTTAATACCAGCAGAGTGGGCATACGGGAGCACCGAGGCAGTGATTATAAACGTTATTTTCTTTTAGACAAAAAAACACTGAAACGTATTTTCTCATTTTCTGTGCTTGAGCATGTAGAACTCCTGTTTCGTGGATCTGTTGCTGGAGGCGTGGTTATGTATAGGGGGTTTTTTCAACACGGCTCATTCTCCCTCAGTGTGTGCTCTGTGTGCTGTTCTGAACTCTTCTGTGTTGTGCTCATTTTGCTGGGACGTCGGATCCCTCCACCGAGACATTACTTTTGCGGTATGCGTTCATTGTTGTGTCTAAAAATTATGCGCAGTGCCCACCCAATCATAAAAGGTACAGATATTTTGATTGGGTGGGCAGGACGCACGTTTGGTTGGGCACTGACCACCCCTGCCCCCCCCTAAAACCGGCCTCGCCGGCCGGCCCCCGTTCCATCAATTTCCCCCTTTCTTTCAGTTCCCAGCACCTGCCTGAGCACGAGGGCGTGAGAGCTTTAGCAGCAGAGAGAGAAACGCTGCCGTCTCCCTCCTGGTTCACACTCATTCTGAAACCTCTGCCGCTGCTCTGGAGCTCATCTCCCATGATGCTCGGCTGCAGGCTCATATCCTCCCACCATCTACAAACACATGAGACATCCTGGCCTGCCGGGCTTTCTGTTTATACTGACAAAGAACTGGCTCTGGGCCAGAAGAACCGGTTCCAAGGTAGCACCAACTCTTTGTAGGTCTAGAGGAAACAACCGCTTACGTAAGCGGAGGGGGCGGAGTTATTCAGACCAACGGCAAGACTGGGAGACGGAGACACAAAGTACCAAACCCCAAAATTTCAGGGATCAACCAGCCTTTGGTACGAACCCCAAGATATTAGGGGTGAACCAGGCTTTGGTGAACTGCTGTCGTCCCGGTAACACAGGTGGAGGTCTGCACCCCCACCTGCTTCACACTAACCAGTGCTAGAAAGGCAGCTATAAATAACATTATCAATTAGGGCCCGAGCACTTACGGTGCGAAGGCCCTATTGTATCTGTAGGAATTTATTTTTTTTCCCTCGTTTTTCTCGTTTTAATTTTTACGAGGAAATGAGGGCCTTTTTCCCCCCTAAACGTGCCCCAAAAGTCACCAAATTTTGCACGCAAGCCAGGCCTGGCGAAAAATTTGATATTTAATGGTTTGCATTAATGGACGTCGCCTAATGGCTCAACAGCGCCCCCTTGAAAACTTTGTGCCTCAAGCCCCACAATACGGTTTGACGTACATGCACAAAAATCGGTACACACCTGTATCATGTCACAACTTAAAGAAAAGTCTCTTGGCGCCATGGCCGAAACCGAACAGGAAGTCGGCCATATTGAATTCCTCGTGTATTTTGGTGCAATTTATGCCATTTCTTGTGTTATGCATCAAAAACTCCATTTACAGTCAATAATAATCTACTTTTGACAATAACTGTTTAGTCTAAAACTGTACATAAATGATTCCCCTGACGTGAGCCATGTGACTAATGTCAACTTTCAGGAATATATATATGTATATTTTTATTTATTTACATTTTTTTTTGTATATATATATATATATATATTATTATTATTATTATTATTATTAGGCTCAGAAATACTTAAAGAAACACCTACTGATATGCATTTTGTCCAAATGCGCCACTGGTACCGTCCAGACCAAAACCTCAAAGAACCGAGGAAAAACTCCTCCGCAGTCGTTGCTAAGGTCAGGAAACAGGGTGTCTCCACTAACGTAATCATTCGTTTACATAATGACATACATACCCTCATTATGTTTATGACTCAACTTTTATTGAATTCAAATGCTGATGTGAAAGAAAAATGGCTGTTTTTGCATATTAAAAATAAAAACAGGAACAAAAAAAGGGAGGAGTTCACATTGGTACATGATTGCAGATCTAAAAACACAGAAAGTTCCCACCCAGGATGCAGATATGATTCAGGTTGAAGGTTTACAGAAGTAATAACATATTATTTTCCCCTCTAGGGCAGCGTTTCACTGACCAGCCGCGGGATGTTTTAGCGACTGCAGTGACATCTAGTGGAGGAACTGAGAACTGCAGCCGGTTAAACAGCCGTTGATCTCGGATCTACGAGGCTAAAAGAAGAAGAATATTGATATAAATAACTATAAGCAGAGTTTCTGCTCTGGTTCAGATACTCAGAACAAGGATCAGTTTGGGTTTTTCTGGCCTTCTGTAGTTATCTAGTGAAGGGGGGGGTGGGGTTAAATCCATGAGTCATAAAACACATCACTATTATTTTCATAAGACTACATACTAATGAAACATGAGTTTTTGAGTTTATCATTTATATATATATATATATATATATATATATATATATATATATATATATATATATATATATATATAAATGTGTATATATGCATATAAGTATATATATGTATATGTGTATATATATATATGTGTGTGTGTGTGTGTGTGTGTGTGTGTGTGTGTGTGTGTGTGTGTGTGTGTGTGTGTGTGTGTGTGTGTGTGTGTGCAAACACCTTCTATGGTCCTAAGGGAGGTAAGTGATCAAATTTATACAAATATCACATTTGTATTGTTGAAAATTATTTTGTTTTTTATGTATGAAAGCCTTAACTATATTATTACTAAGATTTCAGAGGTGTATGTCAACTTTAAGCCTTTTAAAATATACTTTTTAGTCCATGTCCTTTGTAGGGGACAGTGGGACTTGCTTACACTAATTTTCAGCCATTTTGCATTTTTAAGGAAACAGAGCACTGAGTGAGGCAGAAAGGATTCTGATGAGAATTGTTGAGGGAGAGTCAGATATTGAGCTGTCAGAAGATGAGGAAGAAAGTGGCCAGGCAGTAGAGCAGGAAAATGAAAGCTCAGAGGAGGACTCATCAGCTGACGAGGAAGAAGAAAGTGATGTCATCCAACGGCCATTTTGGATCAGAAGTGACAAGTAAGCTAGGGCTCTGATGTTTAGTTAGTTTATTAATACAGGGTCAAGGGAGGGAAAACAGGCTATTTATCTTGTACACACATTCACACACACAGACACGCGCACACATGGACACGCACAAACACAGACACACACTCACGTAAACATGCACGTGCACACACACGCGCACACAGACACACGCACAGACACGCGGACACACACACACTCGCACACAGACACGCGGACACACGGACACACACACACACGCACACAGACACGCGGATACATGCACACACACACACACACAGACACGCGGACACACGCACACACACACACACACACACACAGACACGCGGACACACGCACACAGACACGCGGATACATGCACACACACACACACGCACACAGACACGCAGAAACACGCACACTCACACACACGCACACAGACACGCGGACACACACACACACAGACACACATATAATATTACATTTGTTATAGTTACATTTAATTATACCTCTCCTTTCTCTTCAAATTAAGTTTCAACCCTGTCCTTGATGAGAGGAGGATGGACATCAACACCCCGAACCACGAAGTCTTGAGGCCCTCTGGGTACTTCAAACAGTACATAGATGACCAGGTTTTTGAGGAAGTCTCTAGTTATACCAACCAGCGGGAAGTGCTGGTCTCTGGGAACACCCTTAAAACCACTCCAGAGGAGGTGAAAACCTTCTTTGGAATGGCAATGTACATGTCATGTCTCAAATACCCGAGGATCCGCATGTATTGGGCAGCAAAGACAAGGGTCCCTATCATCACCAACTCAATGACCAGGGACAGTTTCTTCAAAATCCGCCAGTCCATCAAAGTGACAGATGACTTTGCCATCTCAGATGACCACAAAAAAGAGGATGCACTCTGGAAGGTCAGGCCTCTGTTAAACAGAGTGCAACAAGGCTGCCTCAATCAGCCAAGACCATTGAAGGCCTGCATAGATGAACAGATGATTCCTTTCACAGGCCGGTGTCCTGTGCGCCAGTTTGTGCCAGGCAAGCCAAATCCTACTGGTCTGAAGGTTTTTGTGCTTGCCAGTCCCAGTGGCATTGTGCTTGATTTTGAAGTGTACAAGGGGAAAAACACATTCAGAGATAAGCAGGTGGGCATTGGGGGGAATGCTGTCATTCGCATGGCAGAATCACTGCCAAGGGGTTCCCACCTGTACTTTGACAGGTATTTCACATCTGTCAAAGTCCTGGATCAACTGAAGGCAAATGGTCTCCTGGCAACAGGGACCATTATGAAGAATCGAATCCCTGCCATCTGTAAGGCCAAGATGTCCAATGACACCATGCGTCGGCAACAAGAGAGAGGTGCCTCCGAAATGGTTGTAAGGAAACCAGGAACAGAGATTGCTGTGACTAAGTGGTTCGACAACAAAGAAGTCCTCATGGCATCTACTATCCATGGGATAGAGCCCCAGGATAGCTGCACAAGGTGGTCAAAAAAAGAGAAGCGCCATGTCACTGTGCCTAGACCTGCTGTTGTGGCGGAGTATAACAACAACATGGGTGGGGTTGATCTGTGTAGCGCATGAGCAGCTATTATCCCATGTCAAGCCGCACAAAGAAGTGGACCGTCCGCACCATGCTGCATTTCTTTGATCTGGCTGCCACAAACAGCTGGATCCAGTACAGGTCAGACCACCAGGCCTCTGGGAGACCAGCAAAAGAGAGGATGCAGTACTTTGATTTCAAGCTGCTACTGGCGGAGGAAATGCTGTCCCAGGCACAGGGTGGTGCAGACAGTCAAGATGAAGAGGTGTCCAGTGGTGAGGAAGATGAGGTGAGCACCTGGGGGGATGAAGAGAACATTCCCAAAAAGAAAAGGAGGTCTGTTAAGCCACAGCCCAACAAAGAAGTGAAGAAGTATGGAGCACTACATTTGCCAAAAATGGTGGAGACAGCGAATTCTTCAAGGTGCAGGAGAGAAGGATGCAAAGGGAAGACTTGTGAAGTGTGTGAAGTGCAACATGTTTCTTTGTGTCTCAAAGGCCAAGAATTGCTTCCTGATGTACCATGCATGATGTGTTCATGATATTGTATGTGTATTGACACATCCCCGGTTCAGTTTTTAAAGTTTTTAAAAGGTAGTATTTTTTTGTAGTTAAAAAATGTTTCTTAAAGTTACAATATGAATGTTCAGTGATGAAATGTGTTTTGTATTGGTTTTATATTGTTTTTAATGAGAAAAAATGTAAAATCAAATGAGATCTCGCAAATACCAAACTGATGGTTTTCAATGTATTTTTACTTCAAAGTAGACCCGATGTCCCCTACAAGGGACATGTGATAAAAAGTAAATAAATAATATTTTTGAGAAAAAAAAATTTGTGACATGTTTCTTATGTCTCAGTTACTTGAATGTAAAAGAAATCAAAATATAAAAACCTTTTTTCTTCCGGGTCTCAGGATCTACGAGGCTAAAAGAAGAAGAATATTGATATAAATAACTATAAGCAGAGTTTCTGCTCTGGTTCAGATACTCAGAACAAGGATCAGTTTGGGTTTTTCTGGCCTTCTGTAGTTATCTAGTGAAGGGGGGCGGGTTAAATCCATGAGTCATAAAACACATCACTATTATTTTCATAAGACTACACACTAATGAAACATGAGTTTTTGAGTTTATCATATATATATATATATATATATATATATATATATATATATATAAATATATATATATATATATATATAAATGTGTATATATGCATATACGTATATATATGTATATGTATATATATGTGTGTGTGTGTGTGTGTGTGTGTGTGTGTGTGTGTGTGTGTGTGTGTGTGTGTGTGTGTGTGTGTGTGTGTGTGTGTGTGTGTGTGTGTGTGTGTGTGTGTGTGTGTGTGTGTATATTTGTATATAAATATATATATCCTAAGACCCAGCAATTAACTTTTGTCCTCTGTGGGGGACATGGCACTGAGGCCTCTATTTTAAATACCATGCATGTAGCCTATTTGAGTCCTCATGTACTGTGAAGAGTACATCCTGGGCTTTCCAGTGATGTCACACAAAAGGGGGTGTGGCCAACAGATCCCATTGTCATTCTTTGAAAAATGGCGGGAATCACAGCAAACACCTTCTATGGTCCTAAGGGAGGTAAGTGATCAAATTTATACAAATATCACATTTGTATTGTTGAAAATTATTTTGTTTTTTATGTATGAAAGCCTTAACTATATTATTACTAAGATTTCAGAGGTGTATGTCAACTTTAAGCCTTTTAAAATATACTTTTTAGTCCATGTCCTTTGTAGGGGACAGTGGGACTTGCTTACACTAATTTTCAGCCATTTTGCATTTTTAACGAAACAGAGCACTGAGTGAGGCAGAAAGGATTCTGATGAGAATTGTTGAGGGAGAGTCAGATATTGAGCTGTCAGAAGATGAGGAAGAAAGTGGCCAGGCAGTAGAGCAGGAAAATGAAAGCTCAGAGGAGGACTCATCAGCTGACGAGGAAGAAGAAAGTGATGTCATCCAACGGCCATTTTGGATCAGAAGTGACAAGTAAGCTAGGGCTCTGATGTTTAGTTAGTTTATTAATACAGGGTCAAGGGAGGGAAAACAGGCTATTTATCTTGTACACACATTCACACACACAGACACGCGCACACATGGACACGCACAAACACAGACACACACTCACGTAAACATGCACGTGCACACACACGCGCACACAGACACACGCACAGACACGCGGACACACACACACTCGCACAAAGACACGCGGACACACGGACACACACACACACGCACACAGACACGCGGATACATGCACACACACACACACACAGACACGCGGACACACGCACACACACACACACACACACAGACACGCGGACACACGCACACAGACACGCGGATACATGCACACACACACACACGCACACAGACACGCAGAAACACGCACACTCACACACACGCACACAGACACGCGGACACACACACACACAGACACACATATAATATTACATTTGTTATAGTTACATTTAATTATACCTCTCCTTTCTCTTCAAATTAAGTTTCAACCCTGTCCTTGATGAGAGGAGGATGGACATCAACACCCCGAACCACGAAGTCTTGAGGCCCTCTGGGTACTTCAAACAGTACATAGATGACCAGGTTTTTGAGGAAGTCTCTAGTTATACCAACCAGCGGGAAGTGCTGGTCTCTGGGAACACCCTTAAAACCACTCCAGAGGAGGTGAAAACCTTCTTTGGAATGGCAATGTACATGTCATGTCTCAAATACCCGAGGATCCGCATGTATTGGGCAGCAAAGACAAGGGTCCCTATCATCACCAACTCAATGACCAGGGACAGTTTCTTCAAAATCCGCCAGTCCATCAAAGTGACAGATGACTTTGCCATCTCAGATGACCACAAAAAAGAGGATGCACTCTGGAAGGTCAGGCCTCTGTTAAACAGAGTGCAACAAGGCTGCCTCAATCAGCCAAGACCATTGAAGGCCTGCATAGATGAACAGATGATTCCTTTCACAGGCCGGTGTCCTGTGCGCCAGTTTGTGCCAGGCAAGCCAAATCCTACTGGTCTGAAGGTTTTTGTGCTTGCCAGTCCCAGTGGCATTGTGCTTGATTTTGAAGTGTACAAGGGGAAAAACACATTCAGAGATAAGCAGGTGGGCATTGGGGGGAATGCTGTCATTCGCATGGCAGAATCACTGCCAAGGGGTTCCCACCTGTACTTTGACAGGTATTTCACATCTGTCAAAGTCCTGGATCAACTGAAGGCAAATGGTCTCCTGGCAACAGGGACCATTATGAAGAATCGAATCCCTGCCATCTGTAAGGCCAAGATGTCCAATGACACCATGCGTCGGCAACAAGAGAGAGGTGCCTCCGAAATGGTTGTAAGGAAACCAGGAACAGAGATTGCTGTGACTAAGTGGTTCGACAACAAAGAAGTCCTCATGGCATCTACTATCCATGGGATAGAGCCCCAGGATAGCTGCACAAGGTGGTCAAAAAAAGAGAAGCGCCATGTCACTGTGCCTAGACCTGCTGTTGTGGCGGAGTATAACAACAACATGGGTGGGGTTGATCTGTGTAGCGCATGAGCAGCTATTATCCCATGTCAAGCCGCACAAAGAAGTGGACCGTCCGCACCATGCTGCATTTCTTTGATCTGGCTGCCACAAACAGCTGGATCCAGTACAGGTCAGACCACCAGGCCTCTGGGAGACCAGCAAAAGAGAGGATGCAGTACTTTGATTTCAAGCTGCTACTGGCGGAGGAAATGCTGTCCCAGGCACAGGGTGGTGCAGACAGTCAAGATGAAGAGGTGTCCAGTGGTGAGGAAGATGAGGTGAGCACCTGGGGGGATGAAGAGAACATTCCCAAAAAGAAAAGGAGGTCTGTTAAGCCACAGCCCAACAAAGAAGTGAAGAAGTATGGAGCACTACATTTGCCAAAAATGGTGGAGACAGCGAATTCTTCAAGGTGCAGGAGAGAAGGATGCAAAGGGAAGACTTGTGAAGTGTGTGAAGTGCAACATGTTTCTTTGTGTCTCAAAGGCCAAGAATTGCTTCCTGATGTACCATGCATGATGTGTTCATGATATTGTATGTGTATTGACACATCCCCGGTTCAGTTTTTAAAGTTTTTAAAAGGTAGTATTTTTTTGTAGTTAAAAAATGTTTCTTAAAGTTACAATATGAATGTTCAGTGATGAAATGTGTTTTGTATTGGTTTTATATTGTTTTTAATGAGAAAAAATGTAAAATCAAATGAGATCTCGCAAATACCAAACTGATGGTTTTCAATGTATTTTTACTTCAAAGTAGACCCGATGTCCCCTACAAGGGACATGTGATAAAAAGTAAATAAATAATATTTTTGAGAAAAAAAAATTTGTGACATGTTTCTTATGTCTCAGTTACTTGAATGTAAAAGAAATCAAAATATAAAAACCTTTTTTCTTCCGGGTCTCAGGATCTACGAGGCTAAAAGAAGAAGAATATTGATATAAATAACTATAAGCAGAGTTTCTGCTCTGGTTCAGATACTCAGAACAAGGATCAGTTTGGGTTTTTCTGGCCTTCTGTAGTTATCTAGTGAAGGGGGGCGGGTTAAATCCATGAGTCATAAAACACATCACTATTATTTTCATAAGACTACACACTAATGAAACATGAGTTTTTGAGTTTATCATTTATATATATATATATATATATATATATATATATATATATATATATATATATATATATATATATATGTGTATATATGCATATACTTATATATATGTATATGTATATATATATATATGTGTGTGTGTGTGTGTATATTTGTATATATATATATATATATATATATATATGTATATACATAAATGTGTATATGTGTGTGTGTGTGTGTGTGTGTGTGTATATATGTATATATATGTAAATACGTATATATATATGTATATATAGGTATATAGGTGTGTGTGTGTGTGTGTATATTTGTATATAAATATATATTTATATATATATATATACATAAATGTGTATATGTGTGTGTGTGTGTATATATGTATATATATGTAAATACGTATATATATATGTGTATATATAGGTATATATATATATATATATATATATATATATATATATATATATATATATGTACTGTATATATAGGTGTATGTTTATATATGTATATATAGGTATATGTTTATATAGGTATATATATGTGTATGTGTGTTCAGACCTAACCCTGTATCTGGGATCTTCCTCTGTGGCTTCATTCCAGCTGCCCCTGTTGTGTTTGGGCCACGTAGAGGTCCAGCCCCCCCAGCCCCCCCCAACGTGACCTGCAGGTGTTTCCCCCTCACAGGGCCGTAACACATGGTTCATTTCACCTCTGTCACCCCCCACTGCTGGCAGCACGGCGCTAATTACATTTCTGTTTCTCTCAAACAAGTTTCAGTCTGAGCTGGAAGCAAGAAAGTGAAGGTAATTAGCAGGACTAACGACCAGCAGAAATAACGACCAGCAGGACTAACGACCAGCAGAACTAACGACCAGCAGAAATAACGATCAGCAGGACTAATGACCAGCAGGACTAACGACCAGCAGGACTAACGACCAGCAGAAATAACGACCAGCAGAACTAACAACCAGCAGAACTAACGACCAGCAGAACTAACGAACAGCAGAACTAACGACCAGCAGAACTAACGACCAGCAGAACTAACGACCAGCAGAACTAACGACCAGTAGAACTAACGACCAGCAGGACTAACGACCAGTAGAACTAACGACCAGCAGAACTAACGACCAGCAGGACTAACGACCAGTAGAACTAACGACCAGCAGGACTAACGACCAGCAGAACTAACGACCAGCAGGACTAACGACCAGCAGAAATAACGACCAGCAGAACTAACGACCAGCAGAACTAACGACTAGCAGAACTAACGACCAGTAGAACTAACGACCAGCAGAACTAACGACCAGCAGGACTAACGACCAGCAGAACTGAGACTGAGACCATGTTTCCACATCGCCAGGTATTTACAAAAACGGATATTTCCCCCTCTACATTTTGAAAAATACCATCATTTCCACGAACCCACATAAATACGCTGTTAAGGTGCTATGAGCAGCCAAACCTACAGGGGGCAGTGTAACGAGAAGATAAAGTCATGCTAGCCAATCAGAATCCTGGAAAAAACGTCAACAAATGACACGTGTGAAGCCTGGATAATATGGTTCCACGTTAAATCGACGGCATAGCCTACGTAGGCTACGCCGTAGGCTCTGCGTTGGTGTAACGCGGAACCATAAATCAGCCTTGACTGCCAGTTACTTCCAAGACGGAACGAGAGTCTTTCGTTTGGAGTGACAGAGAAGTGGAGTTACTCTTAAGTGTGACTTTAGAATATAAAACAGGTAAAATACAAGAAAATATTGACGGTGGCCAAACAAATTGTAAACACAGGTCGCACACATGACGCTGGTGACGTTTCTGTCACATAATGTGACGTTCTGAAGCATTCAGGCAGCCAATCAGCACAGAGCCTCATTATCATAGCCCCGCCCACTCAGAATCCCGCATAGATTATGAGGTTAGAGAATGGGAAGATAAAGACATGGTTTAGAGGCTGAATTTCTCATTTATTTAGCAAAAACAATCAAAAGCTTGTTTTTAAGACATTCAAGGCCTGTTTAAAATAGGTATTACATGCCATAATAGGTCACCTTTAAACTTGAATAATCTGGTGTCACTTGATGCTTTTAAGGTTCTTCTGAAAGACTTGGAAGAAAGTTCAACTGGCTGCAGATGCTTCGACTGCTGATTCTGTTTGTGATCTGTATTTCTGATTTGTTTTTAACTGTTTTGATACTGTTTGTTTGTGCAACTTTGTGTTGGTGCTGCTGCCTGTCTTGGCCAGGACTCTCTTGTAAAAGAGATTTTTAATCTCAACCAGACTTTTTCCTGGTTAAATAAAGGTTATGATATAAATAATAATTTCCTCGCACTCATTTTTCAGCTAAAGGTTTGTTACAGTAAAAGCAGCGGGAGGCTCTTCTTTCTCCTCCACCTGTCCTGTGACTCAGCTGCTGCAAATCCACCTAATTGGTTGTATTTCCAGCAGCTTTGTTGCGTTTTACTCTCCTTTGTTCGTTTGTTTTACCTAAAGGGCGGCCAATGAGTGGAATACAATCCCTCAAAGCATCAGAGAGTTCATTTCATGCAGCTCATTTAAGAAAAATCTAAAGAAATGGCTGATCGACAGCCAAATGTGTCGAAACTAGTCCCTGATTTACCTGTAGGTCTATATGCTGTTGTTGGTGTGAAATTTACTGTTTGATAATATGAATAGTGGCCTTGTTTGGTGGGGGATGTAGATACACTCCTGTGCTTTCTAAATATTGTATCTATGACATGTATTTGTTTTTACTGTAATTTGTTGCTTTTACTACTACGCCTCGTAGACTAAAA
Organism: Cololabis saira; assembly: GCF_033807715.1. Classification (NCBI taxonomy): domain Eukaryota; kingdom Metazoa; phylum Chordata; class Actinopteri; order Beloniformes; family Belonidae; genus Cololabis; species Cololabis saira. The sequence goes on along the minus strand of NC_084588.1, from coordinate 46,858,271 downwards.
ACGTTTTTTAGAGGTATTTGTTTTATTTATTTATCTATTTCTTGTAATGTTTTTATCATTATTATATTTTATTGTTGTGGACTGATTATTTTTTAGCCTTAATTCTTGAACTTTTATCATTTTAATTAACTATATTGTATGTCAGTTTGCATTGGTCTGCCAGTTTTTATTTTTTATCATGCTTATTTTTCAGTCAAAATGTTAAGCACTTTGTATTTCATGTACCTGGATGAAAGGTGCTATACAAATAAAATTTGTATTGATTTATTGATTGATTGTGTTCCTTCTGGCAGGGGGACTAGCCAATGGAAATGAGCCTTTTGGCTACAATTGGGTGCATTACATTTTTAATGTAATGTAATGCAATAAAAAAAAACAAAAATGTCATACATTCTGGATTCATTACAAATCAACTGAAATATTGCAAGCCTTTTATTATTTTACTATTGCTGATCATGGCTTACAGTTTAAGATTAAGATTCCAAGAATATTCTAATTTTTTTAGATAATGAATCCAGAATGTATGACATTTTTGCATTACAGAAAATAAAGGACTTTATCACAATATTCAAATTTTCTGAGACAGTCCTGTATAAGTGGATGTAGACATATATATATATATATATATATATATATATATATATATATATATATATATATATATATATATATATATATATATACATATATATATATATATATATATATATATATATATATATATATATATATATATATATATATATATATATATGTCTACTTTAAACTTGAATAATCTGGTATATATATATATATATATATATATATATATATATATATATATATATATATATATATATATATATATATATATATATAGGGTGAATCTCTTTATTCTACTACAGAGAGGTCGGTGCGTCAGCGGGTCACGTGACTCCCCCTCCCTGCAGCAGCTGTAGCTGCAGAGACGGAGCTGCTGCTGATGTTGGAGGAGCTGCAGGTCTAACCGGCTCAGGTAAGAGAGTCCCGGGACAGTCCTGGTCCCCCTGGTCCCCCTGGTCCTCCTGGACCCGGGATCCCCCTCCCTGGTACCGAGACCCCCCCACGGGTCCCGGTCCCGGTCCCGGCACCGGTTCTGCTGATGAAGCTCCGCGTAAAGCTGGAGACTCGCAGCCGCGGCAGGAAGCGGCTCCTGAGGGGTTCTGTTGTTAGAGTTATTAATAATTATTTACTAATAAAGCCTATGTGCTTACCATGAGGTGTACAGAAATGCCTACACATTGTAAAAGATGAAGACTGTGGTCATGCTAAGGCTAAGATTAGTTTACTGAGAAGCTAAGTTGACTTACATTTATTTATTCAAAGTTATTTGTATACAGGACTGTCTCAGAAAATTAGAATATTGTGATAAAGTCCTTTATTTTCTGTAATGCAAAAATGTCATACATTCTGGATTCATTACAAATCAACTGAAATATTGCAAGCCTTTTATTATTTCAATATTGCTGATCATGGTTTACAGTTTAATAAAACTCAAATATCCTATCTCAAAAAATTAGAATATTCTGGGAATCTTAATCTTAAACTGTAAACCATAATCAGCAATATTAAAATAATAAAAGGCTTGCAATATTTCAGCTGATTTTGTAATGAATCCAGAATGTATGACATTTTTTTTTTTTTTTTTAATTGCATTACAGAAAATAAAGAACTTTATCACAATATTCTAATTTTTCTGAGACAGTCCTGTATGTTCGATCCAACAGTGAGGTTGGGTGGGGCATGAGTGTTGTATGTGTTAAGATTTTCTAGCCAGTTAGTAGATTTTTAAGAAGTTCCCAATTGCAGTTTTAATATTTGCAACATCTTGTTAAAAACATTGAAGGATTTAGGCTTATTTAAGAAGACATCTCGCAGACAATCTTAGTGTTGCATCTCTAATCCCCTATTTTTTTGCATTCAAACTCTTTTTTTTGATTGAAATCATTTTTTTTTGATTGAAGTGAATTCTTTTTTAATTGAAAATATATTTTTTGATTGACGCAATCTTTTTTTTTTGATTGAATAATTAAGACACAAATCTACCTCCATAGCTCTTTACAGGTAGATTTGGGTTGAAAATGTTTGTAGACGAGAGCTGGAGAAAAACATATTTACTCCAAAAGCTGTATGTCGGTGGTTTTATTTTGAAAGCTGGTACCGGAAGTTAGTGGTCGTAACTTGCTCGAGCTTAAAAGAAGTGTTTGATAAAAGCCGGCTGATGATGATGATGATGATGAGGATGTTTTTACTGTAATTACTGTAATACAAACATAAACTGGATGAAGGATGTCAGAAAACGAAAAGATTTCCACTCTTCTAACTTAACCAGATAAAACTGGTGAAGGAAGTTAGGATTGTAATTAAAAGCGCTCATCACTCATCTCATGACTTATAATTATCCTTTAATTCAGGCGTCTAAGGGCAAATATATGAAGAAAGACCGACCTTTTCTTTAACCTTTAAACGGAGAAAACTCCCACTTTAAAGGCTGGAAGGGTCCAGCCCTTCACAATAAAAGCGCTGCCTGAGTGGAGAGGAAACTGTCCCAGGACAACAACGTCCTCCTCGCTGCTCACATTCTCCCAACAATGGCAGCAATGACTCAACAATGCAACCAGCTTCCTGTCTGGAGACGTATTATGTTTTGATTTATTTTTAGAAGGACGCATAAGAGACGGAGGTTGATGAGATAAAACTCTCCCGGACCAGGAACCACGTAAAGAAAAGAGAGCCTGGGGGGGATGTGACTCTACATGTCTACATGCACAAACATGCATGAGCGACAGCACAGCGGGGTCATCATGGGGCCCGGCGTTGCTCAGCTGAGACGATGCATTTCACAGGTTGAGGGTTCACACTCCGTCCGTGTATTTCACAGCCATCCGTTTTTTGTTTTCAAATGACAAAATAAAAATATAGAAATAAACCAAAATATTCCGTTCCCCATCTTTTGTTTTGATAATAAAAAACGGAAAACGGATCGTTATCCGTTATTCAATTTCATTGATGTGTTTGAAAATCGAAATTGGGAATTAAAACAGCGAGTGGAAAACTCTTTTCTCTCGTTTCCACATAGCCGGGTATTTACAAAAAATTTCCCCCTCTACGTTTTGAAAAATACCATCATCTACACAAACCCGCATAGATACGCTGTTACGGTGCTATGAGCAGCCAAACCTACAGGGGACAGTGTAACGAGAAGAAAAAGCTCCCTCAACACAACCCTGATAGACAAGGCTGTGTCACCAACAGAGTTGTGTAAACCTTAAAGGGGACCTATTATGAAAAACACGTTTTTTCTTGTTTTAACATATATAAAGTGGTCTCCCCTCACCCTGCCAGCACAGGGGAGACAAAATACCATGAATTTCTGCAAGGTCTCTAACCCCCGCCGGACAGAGTCCCCCAGTGTCACGTGGTTTTTTTTGAGCCGATTAAAATCTGCTCCCGTCGTTACGTCACGACGGGAGCAGATTTCCAGAGGTTCAGCCTCCGCTGCTGAAACCAAGCCCACTACCAGCTCTCTACACCGGCTGGAGCGGTGCTTCCTTGAGCCAGTCGGACGCGGCGCCGCGGCGGAGCGGATCCGGGTTAAATCATCCAGGTTCCCGGGTGGTTTGGGAGCTGGGTCCTCGGGGGTCTGTCCCAGGTCGGACCAGCTTCATCCTCCGAGATTTTCAGCCAAATCTGTCGGTTTGATCCCCGGTAACGGACGATGCGCTCCGGAGCCGATCTGTGCGCCCGCCGTGGGGTTGCGGTGCCAGCGCGCAGAATCCGCCGGGCAGATCCGGCTGAAATTCCGCTGGTCGGTCCCCGGGAGTCCCTGCTACCAGTCCAGGCGGGTTCCTGCGGTCCCGGCCGGTCGGAACCGGTCAGATTCCCCGGTTAAAGCCGCGGTGATGCGCGCTGCTCCAGCCTACTTCCTGGTTCCCAAAGCGCAGTCCGTCCGACTAAATTGTCCAGGTTCCCAGCCGCTTTGGGAGCAGGGATTTCTGGGGTACGTCCCAGGCTGGACCAGCTTCACCCTCCGAGATTTTCAGCGAAATCTGTCGGTTTGATCACCGGTAACGGGCGATGCGCCCCGGAGCCATGCTGGGCGCCCGGCGTGGCTCCGGGGCCAGCGTTCACCATCCGCCAGGCAGATCCGGCTGAAATAGTGCATAAATGTTATTTATATACAACTCATATTTTATTTTTTTAACAATAAAGTTGCCATTTGTGAAAATTCAGTGTTGGGATTTATTTACAGGCTCGGGCTGCTCTGGCGGAGCGAGGTTTATTCTCCTCCCCTGCTACACGTCATTCAGGGAGCCAATCAGCACAGAGCCTCATTATCATACCCCCCCCCTTCCCTTAGAATGGAGCACAGAAAAAGGCTTTAGAAGCAGTAAAACTAGTGACAGGGCCCACAGGCTGGATTTATGATCTATGTAGAAAAAACAAGCTTTGGATTGTTTTTAAGACATTCAAGGCCTGTTTAAAATATACATTAAATGCCATAATAGGTCTCCTTTAATGACATGTTGATGACGACCAGTGATTAGAATCAGGTGTGTTGAAGACAGGGAAACATCTAAAACATGCAGTAGACTAGCCCTCGAGTCCCGGCTTGTGTGCACCCCTGTATATATAAATATATATAATTAGTGGGAGCTTGTTACGACTGCTTTTTGCAGATGATGTTGTCCTGTTGGCTTCATCTGACCGGGACCTTCAGCATGTGCTGGGGCGGTTTGGGATGAGAATCAACACCTCCAAAACCGAGGCCATGGTTCTCCAAAGGGTGGCGTTTCTTCTCCAGGTGGGGGGAGAAGTCCTGCCTCAGGTGGAGGAGTTCAAGTATCTCTGGGTCTTGTTTACAAGTGAGGGAACGATGGAGCGGGAGATTGACAGACGGATCAGTGCAGCGTCGTCGGTGTACCAGACCATCGAGATTTACCGGTCAATCTACGCACCTACCCTCACCTATGGTCATGAACTTTGGGTAGTGACCGAAAGGACGAGATCGCGGACACAAGCGGCCGAGATGAGTTTCCTCCGCAGGGTGGCTGGACGCTCCCTTAGAGATGAGTTTCCTCCCTTAGAGATAGGGTGAGGAGTTCGGTCACCCGGGAGGAGCTCGGAGTCGAGCCGCTGCTCCTTCACATTGAGAGGAGTCAGCTGAGGTGGCTTGGGCATCTGTACCGGATCCTCCTGGACGCCTCCCTAGGGAGGTGTTCCGGGCATGTCCCACCGGGAGGATGGAGGAATGGTTGGATATATATTAGTGCTGTCAGGCGATTAAAAAAAATAATCTAATTAATTACAGGATTTATAATTAATTAATGTAAGCAATCACATTTTAATCTCATCTGCTAAAGGTCCCCAAATAAAGAATTTGAATTCTAGGACATTATGAAATTGCAGTGCATGACTAATCAATTGAATACAATAAGAAGAGAAGATTTTAAATCCACATTTTGATTGGTGAAGTGTGTTTCATAAATGAAATTCAAAAGAAAAAATATGTTCCTGTTCAGATGGTCGTGCATCTGTGCACGTTGGCCTGGGGAGTGGTTTTAATACGGTTTGGTTATGACGCCATTCCTCCTTGATCGTCTTCCACGATTGAAATTGGCCTGCAATCAGCAGAAACCCACTTTGCCATTGAGTTTGTCCGTTTTTCTGTCGTGGCTTTGCTCATTCGTTTCCCAGATTCTGCAAGCGTGGTTTGGCGAAGTGAAATCACGCTAGCGCTAGTTAGTAGCTGTAACGTTTACAGTGGAACTTGTCCGGACATGTTCATCGTTTAAATGATAATTCAGGCTGGAGCAGCTCCGGTGATAGGAACATTCTTTTTTACCAAATGTACAAATCACCGCGTTCTTGTTCATAGTCCCGTCTTCTTTCTTTTTATACATAAACTTGCTGTTCAAAGGCCCTAGCAAAGATTTGCTGAGTCGCTCCCCTGAGTCGTCCAGGTCTGTTATGACTAGCATGACTAGCAGCAGGAGGAAGTAGTGGCCTACGGGTCCCCCAATGGGCCAAATTTAAAATACTTGCACATTTTGCCACTCATAATTAATTGCATTAATTTTCATAAATCGTTAATTAGCAGTGTAATTAATTAACATGCTAAACTGACAGCCCTAATAAATATATATATATATATATATATATATATATATATACCGTAGATGACCATTTAGTAGCCCGGGCGTTTAATATGCTAAATCCACTTGGACCCCAGGCGTTTATAAGAACCAGGCGGGTATTTGCACCAGGCTACAATTTATTTTTGCAATGAGCAGCACCAGACCATTACTTACAAAGAACATATGAGATCACCATAGTACCACTGGAACTAAAATTGTACACACTGTACACAACACAACACCTCACGACGAGCTCCCGATCACAAATCGTGAGCTCGCAATAAAATCAAGCGTGTTTGAAATCCTGGTCACTCCTCGTGAAGGAATCACAGCTGAAGCAGCTGCGACCCAATTTGCCTCATCCTTTCACAGAGAGCATGCACAATCTCTGATGTTACGTCAAAAACTATTATTTGTAGTTTAAGTTTTGCAAATTCACATTACAAATCATGTTTTAATAGCAAAAAAAAAGAGCGCATATCCACGTATGGTGCGGGTCGCCGCGTCCCCTGCACCGTAGGCTCTGCGTTGGTGTAACGGGGAACCATAAATCAGCCTAACGGCGTACCCTGCACCGTAGGCTCTGCGTTGGTGTAACGCGGAACCATAAATCAGCCTTACGGCGTACCCTGCACCGTAGGCTCTGCGTTGGTGTAACGCGGAACCATAAATCAGCCTTACGGCGTACCCTGCACCGTAGGCTCTGCGTTGGTGTAACGCGGAACCATAAATCAGCCTTCAGTGTGTGCGCTGTCTGCTGAACTCTTTTTTTCTCTTCTCATTTTGCTGGACGCCGGGGTTCCTCCACCGAGACACAACTTTTGCGGTACGCGTTCTTTGTTGTGTCTAAAAATGATTCGCAGTGCACACACCCAATCAGAAACGGTACAGATATTTTGGGATTTTAATATATAAAAAAATAAAATTAAAAATAATAAAGAATCCCCTCGCCGCTTCACTCCGCTCACATGCTCTGATATACAAAGACAGTTTGTCTGTGTAACGGCGACACACGGAGCTGATCATAGCAGTATAAACGATACTGTACACAATACAATGCAAATACAGTGTTATTACCAGGTTATTACCGGTAGTCGCCCGGGCGTTTAATTGAACCAGCGTTTATTATGCCAAATGGGCTCGGACCCCCGGCGGCTATTAGAGCACAGGCGCGTATTTGCGCGCGGGCGACTATTTGGTCATCTACGGTATATATATATATATATATATATATATATATATATATATATATGTACTGTACATAGGTGTATGTGGGTCATTTCAGAATTGCGGGTATGTATTATAATCCACCAAACACACATTTCTTCATGTTTTATAGGTTGTTGTCGCACAGAAACCAGAACCTGGTGCATCGGCAGCCCCCCCAAGGTCCCAGCTGGTCCCCCCAGGTCCCGACAGGTCCCGGCAGGTCCCAGTAGATCCCGGCAGGTCCCGGCAGGTCCCCCCAAGTCCTCCAGGTCCCTCCAGGTCCCCCCAGGTCCCAGCAGGTCCCGGCAGGTCCCGGCAGATCCTGGCAGGTTCCAGCAGGTCCCAGCAGGTCCCGGCAGATCCCGGCAGGTCCCGGCAGATCCCGGCAGGTCCCCCCAGGTCCTCCAGGTCCCGGCAGCACCATGGCCGAGGGCCAGGGACCCGGGACTAGGACCGGCAGCTCTTCAGACGCCCCCCCCAAAGAGAGCATGCAGCTGAAGAAGGAGATCTCTCTGCTCAACGGCGTCAGCCTGATCGTGGGCAACATGATCGGCTCGGGCATCTTCGTGTCCCCGAAGGGCGTGCTGCTCTACAGCTCCTCCTACGGGCTGTCGCTGGTCATCTGGGCCGTCGGCGGCCTGTTTTCGGTGGCCGGGGCCCTCTGCTACGCCGAGCTGGGCACCACCATCACCAAGTCCGGGGCGTCCTACGCCTACATCCTGGAGTCCTTCGGCGGCCTCGTGGCCTTCGTCCGCCTCTGGACGTCGCTGCTGATCGTGGAGCCCACCGGCCAGGCCGTCATCGCCATCACCTTCGCCAACTACCTGGTGCAGCCGCTATTCCCCACCTGCGAGCCGCCGTACGCCGCTAGCAGGCTGCTAGCCGCCGCCTGCATATGTGAGTACCGTCCAGCCGGGTCCAGGTTCGGGTCCAGGTCCGGGTCCGGGTCAGTGTTGTGCAAGTTCATACTTCATGAACTAGTTCAAAGTTCAGTTCACATAGTTTTAAAAATGAATAGTTCACGTTCATAGTTCACCATTTTCACTTTGAACTCGTTCAAATTCAGTTCATTTCAATATTTTTAGGTGAGAAGTACGAATGAAACTCCCCCCTATCCTAAAAACTGTCCACTTTATACCAGTGGTCTTCAACCCTGGTCCTCGGGACCCCCTTGTCCTGCATGTTTTAGATCAGGGGTCTTCAACCGGGGGTCCGCGACCCCTAGGGGGGCCGCGGATGTACTGCAGGGGGTCCTCCAACTTCAAAAGAAATAAAGGCAATTCTAACCAAAATAACTTGTGAAATTAAAAAAAAAAAATAATAATAATATATAGGCTATCTATATATATATATATATATGTATATATATATATATATATATATATGAAAGGGATAATACCCGACAGGGTGTACGTTATCAGAAATATATGGACGACGCAGGGGCGTGAACCGGTTTGCCTCCACAAAGTCCATATATTTCAGTTTATGTCCACCTGGAAGGACATTATCCCGCTTATACCACGGTCACTTACCAAAAAACATAAATATTAAATCAGTTATTCATGCTTGAATGTGTTTTCAGTGTAAATCATTAGTTTTATAACAAGCCACAGCTGAGCGGCTGAGCGACTATTTAATCTCTCGTCTGCAGCTGTTGGAACCTGGTAAATTACAACGTTTTTTAACAAGCCATAACTCAGTTTCCTTGGTAACACCTGAGGGTCTGACTAATACCTGGAACAATCACTACCGTCACATAAGCTCCTTAATGGACACAGTGTTGACTTCTCCAGTAACTATGACGGACCTGAGATACGACTTAGCAACGGGAGATATTCTAGTCCGCTCAGCTCTGCTATGCTACTGTAACAAACAGGAAATAGATTTGTTTCAAAGAATCAAAGTCCACAGATAGTTTCCTAAATCGTTTTATTAAGCTACAAATATTATCAATCATTCAAATAAATAAACGTTTCATTAAGCTACAAATATTGCACTCAAAACCGAGTCCGATGACACCACCCACGAGTCTTTATGTCAAACCATCCAATCAGCTTTTTGGCGTCTAGCGTCGCCACGGTAACGCTTTTGACTGATAAAAGTAATGCGCATCGTCGCAGGATGGAGATGCACATTTTGATGTATAACACACCTGGGTGCACGTTACGGTTCTGGCTGAATTAACTGCCGAAGAAATGGCATAAATTGCGCCAAAATTACACAATTAATTCAAAATGGCCGACTTCCTGTTCGGTTTCGGCCATGGCGCCAAGAGACTTTTCTTTAAGTAGCGACATGATACAGGTGTGTACCGATTTTCGTGCATGTACGTCAAACCGTATTGTGGGGCTTGAGGCACGAAGTTTTCTAGGGGGCGCTGTTGAGCCATTAGACCACACCCATTAATGCAAACCAATAAATATCAAATTTTTCGCCAGGCCTGGATTGAAATTTAATATCTATTTAAATTTTTCCTCTCGTCTATCCGCAGGTTTGCTGACTTTCGTGAACTCGGCCTACGTGAAGTGGGGAACCCGCGTCCAGGACGTCTCCACCTACGCCAAGGTGGCCGCTCTCATCGTCATCATCGTCACCGGCATCGTCAAGCTGTGCCAGGGTGGGTGGACCAATCACAGACCAACCAATAATATTTTAGAGGAGGAAGATTTTTTTTTTTCATTATGCACTTCGAGAAAAAAGTTGAAATGTCGAGATTGTTAAAGTACAATTTGAGAAAAAAGTCGAAATGTATTTCAACTTTATCCTCGAAATTTCGACTTTATCCACGAAATTTCGACTTTATCCTTGAAATTTCGACTTTATTCTCGAAATTTCGACTTTATTCTTGAAATTGTATTTCAACTTTATCCTCGAAATTTCAACTTCATTCAAGAAATTTTGACTTTATTCACGAAATTTCGACTTTATTCTTGAAATTGTATTTCAACATTAATCTCGACATTTCGACTTTTTTCTCCAAATTGTATTTCAACAATAATCTCAACATCTCGACTTTTTTCTCGATGTGCACAATAATAAAAAATCTTCCCCTCTCAGGTATTTTTTCTCCTGCACGGCCCTGATACTCGTCCGTATGTTTCCAGGCTACACGGAGAACTTTGAGTGGTCGTTCCGCGGCTCGTCCACCGACCCCGGGGACATCGCCCTGGCTCTGTACTCGGCCCTCTTCTCCTACTCCGGCTGGGACACGCTCAACTTCGTCACGGAGGAGATCAAGAACCCGGAAAGGTGCTTTTCCTCTCCGTCGCTCTATCGGGAGGAGCTTTCAGTCATCAGGACGGGTCCTTAAAAAGTCTTAAACTCGTCTTTAAACTTGTCTTAAATCTCAATGCAAGGGTCTTCATTTTTTAAGCTTAATTTTAGAGGGAATTTATCCGTCATCATTAAAACGTTTTCTTGCACTTTGAAAAAGGAAAAGTTTATTTAATTGTTTTGAGGAGAAATAAACCTGTTTACAGTTGTTAGACGCCTCAGTCAGGGTTGCCAGGTTGAGCATGTTTCTGTATGTGTTGAGAGGGATAGTTATAATTATGTAATATATGTTATATATTTATTATGTATGTAGCATATATATATATATATATATATATATATATATATATATATATATATATATATATTTATAGGGATATTTATCTCGTTTATATAGTGTGTATTTATATAGATTTATATAATATTTGCATTTTCTATATATTGATATCATATTTATGTAATATTTTTATTTTCTATATACTTATATGGATAATTATGTAGTAATAGGCATGTTTATGTAGTATGTATATAGACTATATTTAGTTAAGAGTTATAAAGGGGTAGGAACTAGGAAAAAGTGTAAACTTCTTCCTACTCCTTTTTCAAACCTATGTGCATATGAAGATGTTACTGTTTATTTTTATTTTTTTATATACATGTTCGAAATAAATTCATTCATTCATTCATTCATTCATTCATTCAACTTGGTCAACCCCCCCAGGAACCTCCCCCTGGCCATCGCCATCTCCATGCCCATCGTCACCATCATCTACATCCTCACCAACGTGGCCTACTACGCCGTCCTGGACGCCGGGGCCATTCTGGCCAGCGACGCCGTGGCAGTGGTGAGTAGACGCAGGTTTTTATTTATTTAATGTTAGTTGGTTTAGTTAGATCGGGAGTCTCTAGAGCCGCATGCAGCTCTTTAGCACCGCCCTAGTGGCTCCCTGGAGCTTTTTCAAAAATGTTTACCTTTTTTTTCCTTTTTTTCTTCTTTTTCTTCTTTTTTCTTTTTTTCCTTTTTTCTCTTTTTTTCTTCCTCTTTCCTTTCCTTTTTAATCTCGACATTTCGACTTTTTTCTGAAAAATTTTACTTTTTTGGAAAATGGAAATCGATGGGGGAATGTATTTTTGGTTTTAAGTGGTTTCTTTAGGAGGACAAACATGACACAAACATTCTTAACGTTTTCCAATGCTGTAAAAATGTGTAGAATAAATATTACATTTCAACATTTCTGTTAACAAAGATTTGTACGGAAGAGTATCAGGGCCATGCAGGAGAAAAATATTGGAGAAGGGAAGATTTTTTTTTATTGTGCACTTCGAGAAAAAAGTTGAAATGTTGAGAAAAAAGTTGAAATGTCGAGATTAATGTTGAAATACAGTTTCTAGAATAAAGTCGAAACTTCAACTTTTTTCTCGAAGTGCATGATGAAAAAGAAAAATCTTCCTCCTCTAAAATATTATTTTATTTTTCTCCTGCCTGGCTCTAATCTTCTTCCATAGATTCGTGTAACAAAAAGAGTCATGTGGAAAGACATTTGCTACATTTGCAGCCGAGGACCCAGTTATAACTAATATAGATATATGCAGCATGTGGTGCCTTCATTCTAAGGTTTATACAAGACATTTCATTTTCTGCGGCTCCAGACATATTTGTTTTTTGTGTTTTTGGTCCAATATGGCTCTTTAACATTTTGGGTTGCCGGCCCCTGAGTTAGTTACTCTGTTGTTGTTTTCCTCCAGACGTTTGCAGACCACACCCTGGGCGTGATGGGCTGGATCATCCCGTTGGCCGTGGCTCTGTCCTGCTACGGAGGGCTCAACGCCTCCATCATCGCCGCGTCCAGGTCAGTTTCACCCCGATCGCTAGAATATACCGTTTCCATTTTACTATATGGCACTTAAAATTCTTAATCAGCAGTGGGCCTAATAATCTGCGGAAGAGTATCAGGGCCAGGCCGGAGAAAAAGTAAAAATAATATTTTAGAGGAGGAAGATTTTTTTTTTCATTATGCACTTTGAAAAAAAAGTCGAAATGTTGAGAAAAAAGTCAAAATTTCATGAATCGAGTTGAAATGTTGAGAAAAAAGGTGAAATTTCGACTTTATTCTTGAAATTGTATTTCAACATTGATTTCGACATTTCGCCTTTTTTCTCGCATGCACAATAAAAAAAAATCTTCCCCTCTCAAATATTTTTTCTCCTGCATGGCCATGATAGTCTTCCGTAATAATCAGATGTACCTTTATGTATGAATGTTGTATTTACTGACCTGGAACCAGTTTTATGAGGTAACTGAACCCATAGATCTGTCACAATGTTGGACCATTCAGACGTTAAAGTCGGTCCTTGGTTGGATACGGGTTCCAGCATCAGACGTCGTTAGATAACTAATAATGTAGCGCTGCAGCAACCATCATCCACCTTCTAGTCATCGTTAACTTACTGTAATTAGACATCGTCAGGTTTTAGAGGAAACCCAGTTTTTTATAATCAAATGTTGGAATCCAACGTTGTTCCAACCTCACACCAACTTCAAGTGTCTGCTATCACTGGCAACGATGAACCAATCAGACAACAGGACGTAGTACGATGCTTACCTTATTGGTAGATTAGTGGAAGACGAAAGATTTCAAATGTATTTTTCAGTTTTAGTTACAACTGAACGATTATTGTGAATAAAGTTTGACTTACAAGACTGTTTGGTTTCACTTTATACATATTTTATCATGCTCTTTATAACCCAGTGCACCTTATGTAGGAAAATAGACCTGCTCATTGATGTTTCGCCTGGCGGTCCGATAAAAACGGTAGATAAAAGTACAACATGAGTACTTGTGGGTTATCGTCGTCTCCAGGTTGTTCTTCGTGGGCTCCCGCGAGGGTCACCTGCCCGACGCCTTGTCCATGATCCACATCCAGAGGTTCACGCCCATCCCGGCTCTGATCTTCAACGTGAGGAGAAACGACTCATCCACAGGTTATAATGTTTACGAGTCGTAACCCTAACCCCAACCCTCCATGCAGTGCATCATGTCTTTGATCTACCTGACGGTGGACGACGTCTTCCAGCTCATCAACTACTACAGTTTCAGCTACTGGTTCTTCATGGGTTTGTCCGTCGCCGGCCAGATCTACCTGCGCTGGACGCAGCCGGACCGGCCCCGCCCCCTCAAGGTAAAGAACCGGTTTAAACCGGCCCTGCCCGCTCAAGGTAAAGAACCGGTTTAAACCGGCCCCGCCCCCTCAAGGTAAAGAACCGGCTGGAATCGGTTTAAACAGGCCCCACCCCCTCAAGGCTTTACTAAACAGAAAGGTTTTAAGTTTAGTTTTAAAGGTGGAGGTGGTGTCAGCCTCCTTAACCCAGATTGGAAGTTGGTTCCATAGTAACGGTGCCTGATAGCAGAACGCCCGCCCTCCAAATCTACATTTGGATACTCTAGGACAGGGGTCACCAATCCTGGTCCTCGAGGGCCGGTGTCCCTGCAGGTTTTAGATGTTTCCCTCCTTCATTGCATCATGATACAAGTGACTGTGTCATCAACAGAACTATCCAGACTTTGATGACAAGCTGGTAACGAGGATTAATTAGAATCAGGTGTGTTAAAGCAGAGAAACATCTAAAACATGCAGGACACCGGCCCTCGAGGACCAGGATTGGTGACCCCTGCTCTAGGAACTACGAGTAAACCTGCCCTTTGAGAGCGGAGAGCTCTGCCAGGAACATAAGGCACTATCAGGTCTTGCAAATAATGCGGAGCTAAGCTGTTTTGGGCTTTATACGCAAGTAATAAAATTTTTAATTGGATTCTGAATTTTACAGGTAGCCAATGGAGCGACGCTAACACTGGAGAGACGTGGTCTCTCCTGCTAATTCCTGTCAGTACTCGGGCTGCTGCATTCTGGATCATCATCTTTTGTGCCTCAGAGTTATTCCCAAACCAGCAGATGATGCAGAAAGTTAAAACACTTTCAATAAAAGCACAGTAACACATGCGGACCATTTTTCCATTAACATTAAAACACAACAGTTTCTTTAAAAGGTACAGTCTTTGTTGGGCCTTAGTGCCCAGGCAGTCAGACCAATTGTCCCATTTAAGTTTGTGATCAAGCCTAAGGTACTGGATCACCTCTCCGTTTATAAAAGTGGGCTGAAATGAATTTTGCTTCCTGAAATCAAGGGTAATTTCTTTTGTCTTTAAGGTGTTGAAGACACGGTTTGCCCTCTCACACCATTTAAGAAAATGGTCCACAACTGGCCCATGATCCTCCTCTCCATCAAGCAGGAGGCTCACTAGTGCAGTATCATCCGCGTATTTAATCTCACTAATGCAGTATCATCCGCGTATTTGATAACGTGCCTGTTGGAGAAAGTGCTTGTGCAGGAGTTTGTGTACAGAATAAATAAAAGTGGGGATAAAACACAACCCTGAGGGGAGCCTGTAGAAGTGGAGATTTTATCTGAGAGAGTTGTTCCAACTCTGACCTGCTGACAGTGGTCTCCAGACCGGTCCTGAGACCAGAGCCGGTCCTGAGACCAGTCCCTGCCCTCCAGGTCTAACGGTCGTCTCTCCCCCAGCTGTCCCTGCTGTACCCGGTCGTGTTCTGCCTGTGCGCCGTGTTCCTGGTGTCGGTTCCGCTCTACTGCGACACCCTCAACTCCTTGATCGGCATCAGCATCGCACTGTCCGGCGTCCCTGTCTACTTCCTGGGGGTTCACCTGCCCGAGTCCCGGCGGCCGCCCGTCATCACCAAGCTGCTGCGTGAGTTTCCCCCGACCCGGAGACCGGGGTCTCCGTTGTTCTGTCGATTTCTGCTGCTTTGTCGAAAAATGCTACCGCCGCATAAACCGATAGCGTCTGTCTATCAAAAAATGCTACCTAATGGTTTTCTACCTTTGTAGAGCTACAATTTTACTGTGTTTTACTCCCTAAACCACTTCCCGGTCTCTCGCCAGGCCGTCATTGTAAATAAGAATGTTCTTAATGACCTGCCGGTTAAATAAAGGCCAATGACTGAATGAATATCTAATAAAGCCATAGAATTTTTTTTTTTCTCTTTATTTTCTATAATGTTCACAAAGTGTAATGCAATTCATGTCATGGGTAGTGTATTTCAAATACTCCACGTCCCATTTTATCCATTTTAAATCAATATTTCAAGGGGTAGCATAATTTGATAGTCCAGTAACGTCCTATCAAATAATGCTCCCATCACTTAATGCATTCAGGTCAGATACTAATCACCTGCCACTGCAGGTCAGCATACTTACACCTCAATTTATCCATTTTGTAATCACTATTTTTGGATTGATAATAAGTATAAAATACTAAGAAATAAAAGTAAAGGCACACACTGAAGGGATGGAAGAAATGATGGGCGTGGCAATCAAATTTTGAAAATCGATTGTTCCCAGAACCACAAAGTAGCAGTTCTGGACGGGTAGCATGGATGGACAGAACACCGGTCTCTGCCCCCGCCGACCCGGGTCTCCGGTCTCGCCCCCCCACTAACCTGTCGTTTCCACCCGCAGGTGCTCTGACCAACTTCACCCAGTTCACCTGCTTCTGCGTGCTGACGGAGCTGGACCCCAGCTAGCGGTTCTGCAGGACCTGCAGGGACCCGGATCTCTGAAGCCGGACTCCGTCCTGCTGGACTAGTTTCCAGCTCTGAAACTGATCCATCCTGGCCGTTTTACTGCGTATTATATTTATTCACCTGACGACGACTGCCTTCCTCCCAACGATGTGCCTCAGAGGTCGCCGGTGCCGTGACCCCTTGACCCTGGTACCCCAGGGGAGAAAAGTGGAGAAAAGAGGGATGTTTTTCTTCTTTCTCTCAGTTTGCAGTGTGAAGGTTGTCACTTTATTCATGTTATTCTAGCTTGATTTTGTCATAACTTTAGTTTCCGTTGATATTGAATGAATTCTGAATGTTTTAATATTGTTCATGTAAGAGATTGTGGAGCATTTGCACGTTGTTGAATATTAAACTGAACTTGAAAAACCTCAGATTCCAGATTTGACTGAAACAGAATTTATTTCAGGGATCACGACTCGAAGCTGGATGTATTTCCCTAAACTGGGCACAGCGGTGTTGAACTCTAAAACCAGACGTGAGGATTTTCCTGCATAGGTGGATCATAAAATCTAATTTGCAATTTAGGAGGATGGATTCTGCTGATTCAGCAGAATTACCAAACAGATACAGGGCAGACGGATAAAATCGGTTTTAGTTTTTCACATTTTTGAGAATTTGGTTTTTAGCATTTTATGCAAATGTAACCCGAAGACAGTATATAAAGTAATGAAATATAGACAATTATAACTGAAAACTTTAACATTTTCCTTCCTTTAAACATATTTAAAGGAGCTTGAGGCAGGATTTATGAAAAAAATTTGTATAAGTTTTAAGTTTTCTAGTAATAATGTCAGATGAAGCGTTCCAAACCAAAAAGAATGAGCCCTCTAGTGTATCTCTCCGTTGCCTTGAAGAGGCTGTGTGCTGCAAAATGTGCTGCAATTCGGGCCCAAATTTCCCGCGCTGGGCTGCGGATGTGACGTCACATGACGCTGCATGCGCGTTCTCCCCGTTCTCCCGTGCCGGCTTCACTGTTGGCTGCAGTACCCCCGACGGCCGTCGTGGTGAAGGGTGGCGCGAGAGAGTCTCATTTCTTAAAAGGAGCCTCATGCTCCTTTAAAGGCAAAAACATGGCAGTAGTTATTCTTGTGTCCAACAAAATATTTATTTTTTTGGGCATTAACAAAAAAATACCAAAAGTTGTTATGTACGGAGCCCATAAAGGGACACGGATTTTTTTTTTTTTTTTAATAATGAGTTTTAAGCATGCGCGTGAAACCTTTACGCGCGCGCGTAAAACCTTTAAGTGAGCGCCTAAAAGTTGCTCTACGTGAGCACGTAAAAACAAGTACATGGGAGTATTGCTGGAACAGGAGACCATCCAGTTGCGCCCTGCTCTGTTTATGAATGGAAATGACATTACAGGATTTAGCTGAGCTATATTTTAACCTGGGAATCCATTATAAGGACATTACCACTTTGCTTGCAAGTAAACAACTTTACGTGCTCACTTAAAGGTTTTACGCGCGCGCGTAAAGGTTTCATGCGCACGCTTAAAACTCATTATTAAAAAAAAAAAAAATCTGTGTCCCTTTAGGGGCTCCGTAGTTATGTAATCACGGGGAAAAAAAAAAAAGAAAAAAAAAAATCAATCTTTGGACATTTTCCGATTTAGAATCGGAAAATCAATTTATTTTCAACACAGGCCTAGTCGCTCCAGAGTATAAGTCGCCACCCTGCCTAACTATGGAAAAAAAACGCGACTTATAGTCCGGAAAATACGGTAATCATGTTGCTGAAAGTGTACAAGTTGTTTGTGTAAGTAGTTACATATATGATGCCTTGAATTGTTAAGTGGTGAAAAAAAGAAAAGTGGCTGATGCTTTAAAAAAAAAAAAAAAAAAACAGAGCTAAGCAGGTTCACAAACTCTTAAGAAACCTCTTTACACCCCCTGCGAGGCTGCAAATCAGCGACCTTCATCTTCAACCTTGCAGATTGTTGGTTTGCCAGTAAATCTCTTATAAAAACAGGAAACACTGAGGTTATTTTCAATCCTTTAATACACATCTACATATTTACAAAAACTTATGCAACAAATATTAAAGAAATAAACTTCCAGAAAAGAAAAAGAGAGTAAATCCAGACACACCCGACACGACGACGCACCACTTTCACGTTATGGAGGATGCTAACAAACACGCAGGAACACAGACGCTCTACCAACGATGCAAACACACGTCCCGACGACGCGGCACGAAGCAAACGAGCAGCTCACACTAATGCAACGAGGCTAACACACCCAGCATCACACACACACCCAGTATCACACACACCCAGCATAACACACACACACACACCCAGTATCACACACACACAGTTCACTCCAACAAAGTTAGGAAATAAAACCAGACTGGACCGCGGAGGCTCCGGCTCGTCTGTGTCGGCCAGCGGGACGAAGCACCGACCGCCGAGCAGCGTGGCTGATGTCTAAGCCCTTTGGCACTACACCAGAATCTGACGGCGGATGTTTCCGTCTCTCTGGACAACACAGACGGCCAGTACGGTGTGATCGGGGAGGAATGGATCAGTCCGATTTGTCGGCCTCGTCCTCGTCTTCGTCGCTGGCGTTCAGCTCCCGCAGCACGTCCTGCTGGTAGCGCTGCCAGCTCCGGCGGCTGTACGAGTGTTCCTCCTCCCAGTAACCTGGAGACGGGGGAAGGATCCACGTTAACATTTTCCAATAGACTCACTAGATCCACCCAATTGTTCCAATTAGGGGTGGGTAAAAAATATCGAAAAATCGATGCATTGCAATTATCCCCGCCCTGATTCAATATCGATTAAGCAAAGCCTCTGAATCGATTCACCTCCTGGCCAATGGGAGGCGCTGTGCGCAACATTTTCTTATGATTCGCCTTTTATGGACGGTGGCTGCACGCGACCAAACAACAATTAAAAAAGCGGAAAATCTTTCAGGTCAGACGTTTAATTCCCATTTAAAGAAGTAACACGAGAAACGGACAAAAGTAGGGTGGTGTGTAAAGCCCCTTTCACATAGAGCGCAAAACGCAGACCGCCACCGGCTTTCCCATTCATGTGTATGTGCTACCGTGTATGTGCTAATCGAAAGGTTCTTAACAACACCCAGCCCTAGTTCCAGTCCTTAAGTATTCTCTCTATATGCTGTATAATGCTGTAAATGTTTTTCAGATTTGTCTTTTTGTCTATCAATCCATTCACAAGCTACTTCCAACCTGTTTTCATTCTTTATTGCAATTCAATTCCCAAATTCATCACTTCAGTACTAGGTCTGCAAACAATCTCCATCCCACCTTTTTCAGGTCTACTTTTTCCCAATTTTCAACTAGATTCAGAGGTTCCTCTTTATTGGAACGCCTTACCACCATATTAGGGAACGCTCCAGTACAAATACTTTCAAAAAACAAATCACAACATTTTTACCAGCCCAAGTTAGTAAAGCTTAACCATTCATTTCCAGTTCTTCTCTCCCTCATTAGATTCCTGTTTTTGTTTTCTAGCAATTTAGTTTATTTTCCTTAGTTGTCCTATGTTTTACATATTTCCGTAGATATTGTTTTTTTCATTACAGGAGGAACCATCGACAAGCCCTTATGGGTTTTTTTGGTTCCTCCCGCACATTTTCTGTTATATTGCATTTCTTTTTTTTTCTACATACTGTTTGTCTGTACTTTTAAAACTGTTTGAAGGGAGAAAAAATATGTTTCGGTGTCCTGAAATGCCCTGAATTCCCAAAACAAAGTCTGCACCTGCTGTTTGCTAACAAATGTAGCTTTGATGTGTGGCTTGTTCACACGGGGCTGGGTTCCCGTGGGAAGCGACTTGGTGTGGGAGCTTGCGTAGGGGTGAAGGGGCCTTTTCCCGCCCCCACCAGCTAGGAAAGTTATAAAGACGGGACAGCCGGAAGTTAAAGTCGGAGTCAGCTGCGGGTCTAGTGCACGGACGCCCAGCGAGTTTATGGCTGCTCTGCCAGGACTGTCCGGCTCTCCAGTCCTTTGTGTGTCGAGGTAAGAGTTATCAAGGCCTAGCCCCTGTGTAATTGTTTGTTGCTCTGCCATTTGCGGGGATAACCTGACACAGTTATCCTAGCAAAGGGCAGTTATGTGTGAGTCTTTTTGTGTGCACTGCTTGCTAATAAATGTATTCATTATAGCAGAAGCGAGTGTGTGTGTGTGTGTGTGTGTGTGTGTGTGTGTGTGTGTGTGTGTGTGTGTGTGTGTGTGTGTGTGATTCATTTTTGTGCAGCCGACCACTCTAGAACCCTAAGTGAGATTTCTCCTAAAACACTGTTGTATATTTTTATGTGCAAATAAACTAAACTTAAAAAAAACCTCTGAGGGGGGGGCTGGAGACCAACACTTTCACCTTTAAAATGTCTTTAAAAAGAAACAGATGCGTTTCATCTGGCTTCATAGACAAATAAAGCGGCGTATCATCAGCATAGCAATGAAAGTGTAGGCCTTGATTCTGGATTATACCAGCCTGTTTTGTTTCTGTTTATTTCAAAACATGTACCAAAAAAAAAAAAAGAAAAAAGACAAGTAAACAAATCCAGGTGGGCATTCCACCACAAAGAAAAAAAAACAACATCAAAACACATATTTCAAGTTACATGTTCAAAAAGGAGTGGCTAGGCATAATTCCAGTTCAAGATATCTACAACTTCATTCTGACTAGTCTAATCTTAATTTAAGATATCTAAAAAGGACGATGTAGATATCTTGAATTGAGGGGAATTAAAGATATCTTGAACTGGAATTATGACTAGTCAGAATTAAAGTGTAGATATCTGAAACTGGAATTACAGCTAGTCTTAATTCAGATGCTGATATCTGTAATTAACACAAATATCTGCAACTGAATTGTAGATATCTGTAATTAGAAACCACACACACATGAACGGCAAAATGACGTTGTGGATATTCTGAAATGACAATTGTGGACAGGAAGAATGTAATTGTAGATATCTGAAATGCTCTTTTTGACTAGGAAGAATTGAATTGCGGATAATCTGCAACACATATCCAGTCTAGCTGTTAAATAATAAAACGGCTTGCCGTAGTAACCGTGCAGGTGCAACCGTACGGAGACACGCGGCTCTAATCAGAGATGAACTCGTACAAACCTCCGTAACGCTCCTCCTTGTCGCTGTCCGAGCCGCTCTCCTCGTCGGGATAATCGTTCCTCCAGTTCCTCTCTTCGTTCTCATCGTCCTCGTCTTCGTACACTTCCTCCTCGTGGACGACCAGGTCAGGAACCTGCCGGAAACAACATTTATCCAATCTACTATTCTCCAAGCTTACAAAGAATTGAGATGTAAAAGTGACTGAAATTAAAACAGCAATGTGACTTTAAACTATAGAAGCATATTTAAAATGTTTCTGCTGTGTGTGTCAAAATAAAATAGACATATTTTAGAGTCCAATATATAGATCTAATATAATATAGATGCTAATGCAACAGAGTACATTTGCAATCAAAATTATTCAACTTCCCCTGCAAATTAAGTTTATTGGCAAAATGTATAAACTAGAAGTTGTTTGCAATAAACAAATTACATAAGAACAAATTCAATGGCGAAACAATTAATATTACAAGTGGTTTTCCACGAATTCAACACAAAATACCACTTTTAATGACCTGCAGTCTAAAGGTTATTCAGCCCCCTAAATAGAATTCCTTTTAAGACCAAACATTTTCACACCAGGCGTCCTCTCAATCCACCTGATGCACCAATTAAGGTCTGATTCTTTGAATGATTTTGATTGCAACTGTTAGATTTGAGTACAGAGTCATCCCCCCCTACGGAAGAGTATTAGGGCCATGCAGGAGAAAAGATATTTGAGCGGAAGACTCTTTTTTTTATTGTGCACTTCGAGAAAAAAGTTGAAATATCGAGATTAATGTTGAAATACGATTTAAAGAATAAACTCGAAATTTCGCCTTTTTTGTCAACATTTCAACTTTATTCATGAAATTTTGACTTTTTTCTTGAAATTGTACTTCAACATTAATCTCGACATTTCGACTTTTTTCTCGAAATGCATAGTGAAGAAAAAAATCTTCCTCCTCTAAAATATTATTTTTCTCCTGCCTGGCCCTAATACTCTTCCGTACACCCCCAGGACAACTCTCTAGTTTAAATATTTGGTTTTTTGATGTCTGATGTATCAATCTCTCTGTTCAATTGACCCTTTGTCAGGCTCCGCCCCCGTTGCTAGTACCGACAAAACCGCCGTCTCTCCTGTCCACTTCCGTTGAAAAAAAAACAAAAAAAAAACAGGGTTTTACTTCACTTTATTTCTAATTAATGTACAAAAGAAAAATCAACAGCAACTAGATATATTAGAAAGTAACACTTCAGGTACCGGGGAGGGAGTTTAAAACCAGATCTTTTGATGAGTTTAGCTGATAGCACGGTGGAAGGTGCGGCCGTCCACATAGCTTTATCCAAATTTACCGTTGGGTTTGGGATGAAATGTATTCCTGTGGTTCTCTCTGGGTAGCGGGTGTTACTTTTACAACTTTTACACACTGCTTAACCATTTTAAGATAAATAAATAAAAGCTTTCGCGGTTGTAGCTTCAGGCGAGCCGACTTTGTTTTGGAAGTACGGATCGGATTTCTGCCAGTTTGGGGATAAAAATACGCTGATGTGGGTTTTTTTTATTATTATTTGATCATAAATAACCAATAGTCTCTTACCTGATTTTTTACTATACTTTTATAACATCAAAATCAGAAAAAGGTTTATTGCCAAGTATGTTACTGGACATACAAGGAATTTTAACTATACAAATAGCGGGTCCTAAACGTTACGCTGCAGCCTCACGACACTACAAGTGTTGCTTTTACTAATACAAAGTTTTAAAAATAATAATCCAGTGATTTATGTTGATACAAGGCAGTAAAAACTACTTTTTCCATCGATGTGAATGAGAGAAACGGCTGTTTGGTCCAACCGGATAAACCGGATGCAGCAACGGAGGATGTTTCTGATTGGTCAGTCAGGGACCAATCAGAAGGCTACGGAAGAGTATTAGGAGAAAAAATATTTGAGAGGGGAAGATTTTTTTTTATTGTGCACTTCGAGAAAAAAGTCGAAATACATTTCAACTTTTTTCTCAAAATTGTACTTCAACATTAATCTCAACATTTCGACTTTTTTCTCGAAGTGCATAATAAAAACCAAAATCTTCCTCCTCTAAAATATCATTTATTTTTCTTCTTCCTGGCCCTAATACTCCTCTAAAGGCTGACAAAGGGTCAATTACTTAATCAAATACGACCCAATAAGGAAGCCGCTTGTTCAAGCTTAGTGTGAACTACGTCACCCATGTGTTCATGCACTCACTCCGGTTCCAGCACTCATTCATCTGTCGTCCGGTTCCAGCACTCATTCATGTGTCCGTCATCCATCCACACACACCAGTTCTCCCTCGTCGGCGTAGGCCCTGACGGACAGGATGTCCTGGATCCAGCCCGGCGTGACCGTTTCCTGGTAGTACAGGTCGTAGACGTAGTCCTCGTCCTGCCGGCCGGCGTCGCCACCGTCGCCGGAGATGCTCAGACGCTCACGCAGCATCTTGGTGTTGTTGCACAGGATCAGCTCCGGGTCCAAGGAGGCCGCCTTCAGAACCACAATCAGAACCAGAATCAGCTTTATTGGCCAAGTTTGAACATTGCCCGACAAGGAATTTGACTCCGGTTATTTCGCTCACTGTACCCAGATTTAAAGAAATAGCAAACAGTAAATAAACAAATGTGGCACTTATTAACATATATACAATTAAAAAAACTGAATGGTGCAGCAGTATGAGGTAGACGTGGTAATGACGGCTCTAAATAAATAAACATATATCCAATTTTTTAAAAAGTGAAAGGTTTAGCAGAATGAGGCAGACATGGTTATTGTTGGATAATCAGAGGCTCTGCTCTCAGCTACTCAGCTCTGGGTCCGAGGAGGGTCTTCAGAGGAGACACGGAAACATATACTCAAGGTCTCCACAAAGAGTGGCGAGCCATAGATATGATCAAATAATATACATTTCATATTGAAAGATCCTTGTGTTCGTTTGTCTGGTGAACCATAAGAAAACCAGTGGAATAGAATCAAAGTTAATACAAGCTTTTATTATATCAAGCACAATTTTTTCCGGCCGGAGGTACAATTCTTTCAGACCACAAAAGGTAGGAGAGAAATGCACACGTGGTCATCGATCCAGTTCAATTTATACTAAAAAGGGAGGTGTTCTTTGTACCTGAACCCCATTGGTGGAGCTGCTGCAGGAAAGTCAACCCAGATCACAGATAAGACCAACCAATGCTGTTTCTCCCCATTGTCTTCTCTTAGCAAATGGTATGTATCTGAACTATCCAAACCCTGCATCTAAAGAAAGCAGTCGAGCCATAAACAGAGGCTGACTAAATAAAAGCAGCTGACCTATAGCTGAACTGCTGAATACGAGATTACTTTGCATATATAGAGAAAACCACCTTCAAACTTCATGAAATCCTAACAATATGTGCTCATAGACATAGATATATTTATAGATAGATAGGTGACAAACATCACCAGCGTCATGTGTTGCGATATAACTAGGTTTCTTTTTGCTCTCGGTCTGGAGCTGAACTAGTCTTGGTCTTGATACTCTGGTCTTGGCCTCGGTTTAGGTGGTCTTGACTACAAATCTAATCAATTATTACTTTCCTGCTGTGTTTGAACTTTGCAATATGATGCATTACTAACGAATGCTAAAATAAATCTGCATTTCCACACGGCCTCCAGGTGGTTTCAGGTTCAAAGTCGCCATGACAACCGGGATTTGCTCATATTCCGGTTTTTAAAAACCCAAATATTTGGCCATGTTTAGCCTAACGGGATTTCCTCATCAAAAGGAACAGGAATTTGTTTTCTGCATGTTCTTTTCGCAAGTAATCTTGGTCTTTTGAGTCCAGGAAGTTCTTATAAACACGGAGAAACGCAAGACCAGGAGGAGACTAATCACTTCATAAATGTAATGAAAGATATGAACATTTTGGCATTTGTAGACGGTAGAAAGTACCGGGATAGACAGATTTACAAGAAGGTGAGCGAAAAGTTGCGCGAAGCAGCATTTGTTTTGAATTTGGATACAGGAAGAAGAAGCAGAAATGAGGGGAATTGCGTCGTGACGTTCTCCGTGCGTCGCTGGTTTGATCCAGATATCCTGAATGATTAATCACCATGTGTACAGGGATAACCCTGTTTGCTGACTTTCAATTCAATTCAATTCATTTATTTGTTAACAGGGACTGTACATATTGATGAACACAAGTGTGAATAGGCCGTCATGTTTAAAGTGCTAAGTGCTTAAAGGAACTTGAGGCAAGAATAAGAAATGAGACTCATTAGCGTCACGACGGCTGTCTGGGTTACTGCAGCCAACAGCGAAGCCGGCACGGGAGAACGAGGAGAACGCGCATGCAGCGTCATGTGACGTCACATCCACAGGACAGCGCGGGAAATTCGGGCCCAGAATTGCAGCACATTTTGCAGCACACAGCCTGTTCAAGGCAAAGGAGAGATACACTAGAGGGCTCATTCTTTTTGGTTTGGAACGCTTCATCTGACATTATTACTAGAAAACTTAAAACTTACACGAATTTTTTTCATAAATCCTGCCTCATGCTCCTTTAAGTGCAAGAGAAACGCATGTAAACGGAATATTCCGAATGTTTCAGTAACCGGAATATTAGCAATAACCCGAATTGTGACTGCATGTAAACGTAGTCATTGACTCACCTTGCCGGCAGGTTTGTCCTTGTCCTCCACCTCCTCGTGGACCAGGTCCACCACCTGGATCTCCCCCAGGTCCCAGGATTTCCCAGCATCCTTCTTGCCGTCCCCGTGTTCCGGGTCGGGCCGGGGGTGCTGCTGCTGCTGGGCCGGCCCGGGCCGGCCGGCGCGGTGGCTGGACAGGATCCGGTAGCGCTCCTCCCGGCGGGTGCTCCACTTGGAGCTGCGCAGGTCGCCCAGCACCCGCTGCGTGCTGGCGGCCGACGCCCGCTGCGCCAGCGCTGAGCGAGGCCGCGCCAGCGCCTGGCGGACCTGAGTCTGCACCGGCGCGTCCTGGCGGCACAAACACCATCAGGCTGGTTAGTTACTGATTTACTGCGGTTTTATACAAAGAACATCAGACAAGTGCTTCAATATATATGTAACAAAAAAATACAAAATTCCAGTGACATTAACAGAAGTAGGGAGAATGACACATAAATGAGTGAATAAATAAAATATGAAAAAATAAGTAAAATGTAAATACAGTATTTCTTCATCCTTTTTCATTCATTAAAAGAAAAACAAAACCGTTCAATATAATTATAACAAACCTCTTTCCTTGAATGATAGGGAACAGAAAGAAGACTAAGCTTATTTGATCTGTCACTTTTTCCTAAGAAATCAAATTTCAATAATTAAAAAATTACAAATTACGCAATTTAACTTTCCAATAAACGTAATTTAACAAAAAAAAAAAACAGCAAAAAAACAAATACCAAAACTACAACAAAGTTATAAAATAACACAAAATAACTGTTGTCAAACATAGATAGTCGTATTCTTTTTTTGATTCAAAGAAAAAAATATGACAATGGTGCTAAAAAGAGAGAAAAAAAAAAAGAAAACCCACCTGACTTAACAATTAGCATGATAGTTCATCAAACTGGCATTTATTATTCTTTTAAATGTAATGTTTGAATTGCATTCTTTGGCTTCTGTATCCAGATTGTTCCATAAACTGATAACTTTTACAGAAACACAACATTCCATAAATTTTGTCCTGAATTTTTTTTTTTTTTTAAGACCTCTGTTCCTTATAAGTTATACTTATTTTCTCTTTTTGCAAATTCTTTCTGTATATTGATTGGCAAAATGTTCTTATGAGCTTTCCTATTCATATTCATCTTTAAAAAAAATGTATATATCGGTGGATGTTATATTTTGTTTAAGGGATTTAATGTACTCTTTCAACTCAAGTAAGAAACCTTTAAAGTGGGGTGGAGTTTTGGAGTATGTGAAATTTGCCAAACAGAATGAACAGGTTTATAATAAAAATCGATGTCATTTTCTTCATGGACAAAATAAAACATCACACTCCTACAGTCAGTTGAGACGTTTATCTTGATTTTAGACACTATATATTGTTCAAATTGAGACATTGAGCACAGTGGCAGAATAAATGAGTTCTGGTTTCTGGTTCTACCTTGCAAAAAGTGCAGTTATTTTCAATATTTAAGAATTTAGAAAATATACATTTGTTGGATATATAGTGTGCAGAATTTTAATGTGAACATCTTATTTTATTGGAGATTCAATACTTATAAGGCAAAGTCCCGGCCTTCTTCCACTCAGTAAAGATGTTATCCCAGAATGCCTTCCCTCCAAGAGTTATTTTCCTCTTTTCATAAAATGTATTACATATATGTTTGTTGTTGCACTTTAAATCCAATATATCAAGTCCATTTATCATTAGAAGGGGTTTTATCCCCATTTCTTGATACTGATAGTGACTTCTCATCAGGAGAGAAAGACCAGTAGGGATTGCTTTAGTTATGTAACTACATTCTTTATTTGTAACGTAATGTATGTGTGAATGTATATGTGTAGGTGTGTAATACACACATGTGTTGTGTACATGCGTACACAACATTCTTAATGTTTGAATTACTGCAATAGATATTCTTTTTTTTATTAATATTTTAAAATTGACCTGTTGAAAATCCTTATTCGTCTCTCACACACACACACACACACACACACACACACACACACACACACACACACACACACACACACACACACACACACACACACACACACACACACACACACACACACACTTTATTTATAAATGTATTATATACTATGACAATTGTTGGGCCGCACCCAGTGATCATGTGGACTTTTATAAATGTATATTTTTGTGATTATGAGGACCTGTAAAACCAGACTTTGCCCCTTCTTCCTGAAGTCCTGCGACCCCCTGCTGCTAACTCCTGGTTATCTCGGCCTGGGTCGAGATAGTCCGTTTACGACCCCCACTGCATGGCCGGAGATCAAAACAAGGACCCAGCAGGGTTTCTGCCAGGGAAAACAGACTTCCTTGGGGTTTTATGACACCTAAGCAGGGGTCGGGACGCAGCGGAGCCCTAAAACCAGGCCTCTTTGGACAGACACAAAACCTACCAGCAACCCCCCAGCATGCCTTGCGGGATGGGGCGGCGCCCACAAGCGGCGCGCATCCAATCACAAACGAGGCACCGATGACGTCACCGCAGCGCGCGTAGGATCAAAACCCCTGCCGCTGCTCCTTTTCTCTCTCTTCTCAACTACATCTCGTCCTGGAACAGCTGGATCTTCTTGGCTCTGGGCCAAAGATCCCACCTCTCTCTCC
Source organism: Cololabis saira (assembly GCF_033807715.1). Classification (NCBI taxonomy): domain Eukaryota; kingdom Metazoa; phylum Chordata; class Actinopteri; order Beloniformes; family Belonidae; genus Cololabis; species Cololabis saira. The sequence continues at coordinate 46,829,577 of NC_084588.1, read as the reverse complement.
CCCCGGGCTGGGGGGAGGCAGGAGGCCCGCACCGGACCGGGCCCTGCGGGGTCCGGCCGTTGAAGCCGCGGTCCCCCGGGAGGCTCCGATTTCTCACTAAACTCTGTTCCTCTCTAAGTTTCTGCAGATCCGAGCTTCCGACGCCCACGCGCTCCCGGCAACCAGATCGGGACACAGCTGCGATTGAGTGCTCAGACTGAACCCCCCCTCCCCGCTCCGAGCCCCTGTCTGCGAACCGGCGCAGGGATCGGGGACGGACGGCCGGCGTCTCGCCCGGCGTGAGCTCTCCCGGGGCCCGGACGGCCGCGCGTCGGCGACTGGCGCAGAGAGGGAAGCACGGCGCAGAGAGGGAAGCACGGCGGAGAGACCGGTCCCCCCGCCGCGCCTAGGAATGCGTGTGAGCCTCCGTTTTGGTCCGGAACCACGGCCCGGCACGAGGCGGCCCCGCCGCTGTCTAATCCGTTTCAGGGGAAGGGACGGGACGCGATAGCCTGACTGCGAAACCCCAGCAGGACCGCGAACCCAGTCGACAAACCCGCAGGCACCCGATTCCGGATCCCAGAGGAGACGTGAGCCCGCGTAGCAGTGATCAGTAGGATTTAAGAGTGTTCAGAACTGTGTGTGAGATTGTGAGACCTGGGTTATCAGTAACTTAAGAGTGTTACAGAGCTAAATCTGTGTTCAGAGCTGAGATTACATCAGCATCATTATCAGAACGGTTTTCATTAATTTGTAGTCACTACTTTCTGCTAGTCATTCATGTTTTAAAGCGCTGTTTTCTGCAGTTGATCACGGTTTAACACCGGGATCACCATCCGTTCTAATTGCACGTGGCCAAGAGGGCGCGTCCATCTTTAAAAGACCACAGGAGCCCCGTTTGAACTGTAGATGTTCTGTATCTTCGTTATTATTGCTTGATTTCTTTTCTTTTTCATTCCATGCATTTAACTTTCATGTCCTATTTTTCTATTGATGTTTTTCTAGTTAATTAATTGTTTTATGATACTTAAGCCATTTCTGCCATCAGGTTTATTTGGGGTGTTGCGTTTATCATCTTTTGACACCTGTATGTAAATAAATCCTGATTGATTTTTTTTATGAGTGGTTGTTATTTCATGCAAGATTTGGTCACAAATTGATTTGTTTAAGCAGAGCCTAGTGTTCGGATATCACGCCTTCACTGTTATTCTGTAAGATATAGTAAGATTTGCTGTTCTGCAGGATAATTCAAATCATAATGAGACTGATTTTCTGCTGTGTAGTTATCAAATTTCCCCCGGAGTAAGGCATCGGGGGTGGTGCCCCGTGAATTATTATCATTTTGATAATCCAAATTGATAAATAGTCCACTTTATTAATTATTAATAATTCTTTAATAGAATTATCATTAGCCTTCGATAACTGGACAGCCAAGCTACCCGAGACGCACAACACAATATAAGGGGGGGGACTGAACTTGATAAGCTTTGCTTCCTTCAGCTCCTTCTCCGACTTTAACTTCATCGCAATGTGCTATTTCTTTTATATTATAATATATACTACGGGTGTAACAATATTTTGCGATACAAAAACGTCACGATCCGTGTCGTGGAGGTGATAAACTGTAGCGCGATATTGGGTTATTAATACAGGACTGTCTCAGAAAATTAGAATATTGTGATAAAGTTCTTTATTTTCTGTAATACAATTAAAAAAAACTAAAATGTCATACATTCTGGATTCATTACAAATCAACTGAAATATTGCAAGCCTTTTATTATTTTAATATTGTTGATTATGGTTTACAGTTTAAGATTAAGATTCTCAGAATATTATAATTTTTTTAGATAGGATATTGGAGTTTTCTTAAGCTGTAAGCCATGATCAGCAATAATAAAATAATAAAAGGCTTGCAATATTTCAGTTGATTTGTAATGAATCCAGAATGTATGACATTTTTGCTTTACAGAAAATAAAAGGACTCTATCACAATATTCAAATTTTCTGAGACAGTCCTGTACATACATATCTCTCTCCCTCTCACCTGCGTGTCCACCGTCGCCACCAACTTGAACACCTCTCTGTATGTATGTATGTATGTATGTATATATATATGTGTGTGTGTGTGTGTGTCAATGACGTGACGCCTATATTTTCCGAAAAACAGATTTTTTTTCAATTCAAAAAAGGTTTGAATGGATAAAAAAAAATACCATGTATATGAACTACCACATATGGACTCACTTGAATTTTACAAAAAATACTAGTTATTTGGAATTTTGTTGTTGTTTTAAGCGTCAAAATGTCATGTGGTGCGACCGTCCGACCACGACTCTTGTGTTGAAAACTTATTTGATATCACTCTAAATGTTTTTAAATCAATCGTCTGCCCTATCTGGCATGATTTCCAAAATGTCTTGTAGTGTATAAGATTTATACACATTTATATATCCATCATAATATACAAACAATGTTTGACTGATGTCCATTTTATGAAATATCATGTGGTGCGACCATTAAAATAACAACCATTTTTGTATAATACTGAAAATACTAAAAAAAAAAAAGATGTCAAGATGTTAAGGAAATTAATTTATTTTAATATGAATCATGGTTGCACCACATTACCTTTTTTAAGGCTAGTGCCAATTCATCTTAACAAAAATCACTTAATTTAAAACTTTTATATGAATTTATGCGTACACAACATTCTTAATGTTTGAATTACTGCAATAGATATTCTTTTTTTTATTAATATTTTAAAATTTACCTGTTGAAAATCCTTATTCGTCATTGACCCCCACACACACACGCACACACACACGCACACGCACACACACACACACACTTAAAGGTTGAATATGTAGAATATTTATTAAAAATATATATTTCTAAAAAAATAATACATCCACGGTGCGTTTTGAGGTGTACAGAATTTTTTATTTTTAGAACTGTTAACCACCATAACTGTGTTAAAACATGATCGGGTAGTTTAAACAACTTGTTTAGGGCTCCATATTTCATCCATATATCAATTGATCGTGCATAAAGTAGTCCCATAGGATAAAAGGAAGATGGTGAGAAGAATTTGAGATGAGTAGACACTACATGCCCAAAACCCATAAAATTATGATTTATGAATGTAACAGTTAAGTAAGCAGTGACACACACTGTTGGCTGTTTAGGACAAATAAACAAGAAAGGTAAGCACAATACAGGTGCTGGTCAACGAATTAGAATAATCTGAAATAGTGCAATCATTAAATTCTTTGAATGCATTTTTTGTGCAGAAAGCAAATCAGGTGTTCACCGCACCTGTCCTACTCGTTAGAGTAGTCACAGCTCAGCTCACACCTGCCTGTCAAAGCTCAGTTGAGCTTTCCAAAAGGTCCATTTAGGCCATTTAACTGTGACACTGTTGTTTTATTGAATAAGAATAATGGAGAAACCGTTTCATTGAATTAGAATAAATGCTCAAATTTTTGTTTTCTGTGAAGAGTGTTCACTGTGCAGTATAAAGTCAGGGTTGAGTAGAATTTCTAAGTTGTAAAATCAATCATGGGTAAGCAGCGCGACCTCTCAACCGGAATAGTGGCTCAAATTCAAGCCCTTCGCCAACAAGGCTTGACCCAAACTAAAATTGCTGAGCAGCTCGGCATCAGCCAGTCTTCCGTCTGCAAAACTCTCAAGAAAAACTGCAGCAAGCGCACCAACTGTTCCAGCCTCCAAAAAACTTCTGCTCGCGACAACAAGCAGCTGAGAAAGATTGCACTCAGCAACGGGTTCAAGTCCACTTCCGAGCTCACCGACTTGTGAAACAAGCAGACCGGCGCTGACGTCTCCAGATCAACCACTTACCGTCGTCTGCGCAAACTCGGCTTCAAATCTCGCGTTCCAGCAGTAAAACCGATGCTGAACAAGAAACAAATGGAGAAACGGCTGAAGTGGGCCAAAGAACACGGCGAGTGGACTGCTGAAGACTGGCAGAAAGTGGTCTTCAGTGACGAATCACGCTTCTGCATCTCCTTCGGTGACCAAGGTCCTCGTGTCTGGCGTCGTGGTGGCGAAACCTACAACCACGATTGCGTGAAAAGATCCGTCAAGTTTCCCCAGAGCGTTATGGTCTGGGGATGCATGTCCGCTCGGGGTGTAGGGAAACTCTGCTTCCTCAAGAAGACTGTCAATGCTGCCGTATATCAAGATGTTCTGGAAACGTTCCTGATTCAGACTGTTGAGGAACAGTTCGGCGAAGAAGACTTCATATTTCATCAGGATCTTGCACCGGCTCATGCGGCAAAGTCGACCAAAGATTGGTTCACTAAAAAACAGCTTGAAGTTTTGGCATGGCCGGCCAACTCGCCCGACCTCTATGTCATTGAAAACCTTTGGGCCATCGTCAAGCGGAAAATTCGCGACAGAAAGCCGACTACGCTGGACCAACTGAAGCAGAACATCGCCACTGCCTGGGAAGCTGTGAGTGCGGAAACTTGCGACAAGCTGGTCAAATCGATGCCGCGGAGACTTCAGGCAGTCATACAAGCCAAGGGGGCAGCCACAAAATACTGAGAAAGTGATGATTCTAATTATAATAAAAATTATTCTAATTCAATGAAACGGTTTCTCCATTATTCTAATTCAATAAAACAACAGTGTCCCAGTTAAATGGCCTAAATGGGCTTTTTGGAAAGCTCAGCTGAGCAGATTTTTTTTTTTTTTTTTTTTACAGGTAACGAGTTCTGTGATTACTCTAACGAGTAGGACAGGTGCGATGAACACCTGATTTGCTTTCTGCACAAAAAATGAATTCAAAGAATTTAATGATTGCACTATTTCAGATTATTCTAATTCGTTGACCAGCACCTGTACATGATTCCCTGTGCAGTATTTTTTGGCGAGCCTTTACCAATTTATGGCATGGTATGAGTTGCATATTGGCAAAAAATTAAAAATTAAAATCACGTTGGTGCCCCCCCCAATCCTGACATCGGATCTGCACCCCTGGTTATATATACATATACATATATATATATAGTACTCGAGTTGTAAAAAAAATCAGGGGGGATGGTGGATTTTATCATATGAGGACAGATAATTTGTGCTGATTACAAATAATATAATATATTACAAATAATAGCAGTGACCAAAACACCTGCAGAAATACTGCAGGAATGACATAGCAGCAGTTAAATGCCTTCTGTTAGCTTTAAATATCCACTGGGCTTACATCAAATACATCAAAACACAACAATCAAAAACAGTTTTCTGAACTTATCAATATGACTCTGTCCTTCACAGGATAAGTAAAATGGATCACTGCAAAAACTCTTAACAAGAATATTTGTCTTATTTCTAGTTAAAATGTCTCATTTTAGTAAAAACATCTCATTACACTTAAAACAAGACTCATCACTGGGAAAAAACAACAATTTTCACCTGTTTCAAGTAGATTTTCACTTGAAATAAGTAGAAAAATCTGCCAGTGGAACAAGATTTTTTTGCTTGTAATAAGAAGATAAATCTAGTCCCACCGGCAGATTTTCTTACTTATTTCAAGTGAAAATGTACTTGAAACAGGTGAAAATTGTCAAATAAGTTATTTTTCTGGTGTTATTTTTCTGGTGATGACTCTAAATGTTGAAATAGCAGTAAAACCACATTCATTGATGAAATGACATAAGGGATGGAAAGGAGGGATGATTTGGACTGTTTTTATTTCAGGCGGGGATGCCACCCCCCCTCATCCCCCCTCAACTCCAGTACTGGATATATATATATATATATATATATATATATATATGTATTTAAATCTCTCACCTGCGTGTCCACTGTCATGTATGTGTGTATATATATATATATATATATATATAAATAAATAAATGTCTCACCTGCGTGTCCACCTCTCTCTCTCTCTCATGTGTATGTGTGTATGTATATACATATATCTCTTCTCACCTGCGTGTCCACCGTCGCCACCAGCTTGAACACCTCTCTCTCCACGTGGGCCTCCCCGGGCTCCGGTCCCGGTTCCCCCGGGTCCCCGGGGCTCTGGCTCTGGTTCTGGCTCTGGTTCTGGTTCTGGTCCTCGGGCCGGATCCGCTTGCAGGCCAGCAGCAGCAGCGCGTCGGCCGGGTCGGTGCCGCGCTTCCTCTTCACCCGCAGGATGGTCGTGTTCGGGTCCATGGTCGGGTTCGGGTCGGAGCCTGAAACGCTAAACAGAACAACTGCGCAGTTCTGTCTCCATTAACGATCACAGCCCGACGTCACTTCCGGGTTCTTCTTCTTCTTCTTACGTTTTTTGGCGGTCACTTCCGGGTTCCGTGGATGGACCTTCTTCTTCTGTTCTACAAATTCTGAATTTTTCTGGCTGTGCCCATGGCTGTGCCCCATTGTTCAAACTTTTTGGATTGATATGTGTAATTTTGTGTCTGAAAGCATTGAAACTGATTTCAAATTATTTTGGAAGGATGTGTTGTTTGGTGTTTTTTACGACGGAGGGCCAAACTAAGACAAAAAAAAATATAGGAAATTACGAGAATAAAGTATATAATGTAATGAGAATAAAGTCGTAAAATTACGAGAATAAAGTCATAATGTTGCGAGAATAAAGTCGTAATAGAATAAAGTCGTAATATGAGAATAATGTCGTAATATTATGAGAATAAAGTCATAATATTATGAGAATAAAGTCGTAACAGTAATTTATGAGAATAAAGTCGTAATATTATGAGAATATAATTTATGAGAACTGTAACAGGAAGAGCTTCTTCTCCCTGTGTTAAAATGAGGAATATTGAGCATCTTGTGAAGTTATATTTATATATTTATAATATATTTAATATCACGACTTTATTCTCAAAATATTACGACTTTATTTTCAAAATATTACGACTTTATTCTGGTAATATTATGACTTTATTCTCGTAATTTCACGACTTTATTCTCATATTATTACGACTTTATTCTCGTAATTTCCTTTTTTTTTTTGTCTTAGTTTGGCCCTAACACTCCGTCGTAGTTTTTGACCATGTTACGATCAGAACAAAGCCAAAAGAAACATTTATTATTAATTTGTTGATTATCCTTGCAAAATTCCACATCCACAAATCCAAATTCTTACACAAAAAACCCTCTTTTTTTACTTTTCATTGTGAATTAAATCAGTACCTGGACTCTATTACGTTTTCTACTAATTCAAAAGCAATCAAAACCATAAATGTATGTAAATGTTTTGGTTTTCTGTTATAATTTCATCCCCCCCTGGCTGGTTATAATGTGTTGTGCTTTTTGTTTTGTTTTTTTATTTGAGTTATACTCTTTATATGTTATAATTCAACGTGAAATTGCATAATGTGAAGATTTGTTATCATTGTACTTTTTGCAAATGTTAAATTAAAAAAAAACCTTCTTCTTCTTCTTCGTCCCGGTTCCGGAGCGGCTGGTCTCGGTACCGCCGCCTGCAGGCGGGAAAAAGAACTGCGGCCGCCGGCGGGTTTATGTTTACTGCTGCTTGATTAGAGTTTAGTTTGTAAAAAACTCCTTTTATTCTAGTCTTTCTTGGTATCGTCTTGTTTTTATCGTATTTCTACTTTTATATTTATTTTATTTATGTTTTATTTATTTTTATATTGTAGTAAATATATATATATAATATATATTATATATTGTCTTGTTTTTATCGTATTTCTACTTTTATTATAGTAAATATATATATATATATATATATATATATATATATATATATATATATATATATATATATATATATATATATATATATATATAGAGATATAGATATAGATATATAGATATAGATATATACAAACCCGAGGCTCGGCTGCAGACTCACCCACCTGTGCGACACGATAGCCTTCTGATTCCTGTTAAACTCTGCAGAGAATTTAAGAAACTATTTCACGTCTGCCTTTAATGATTTGAAGAGGACAAATTGGAAAATAAATTTGGTACATTTGGCATTTGGATATGTTTCTCCAAACGGTTTCCTCTGGCATTTTAGTTTCACATCCTCATTCTCTTAAAGTAGAGTATTGAAGTGTTGATGAATCGAGGCCAGAGTGAGTCACGTCTCCTTCCGTCACCAGAGGTCAGAGGTCGGGTTAGTCTCGTGTGCTGAGCGTCAGAATCATCACATCAGGGGAAACATCTATGAGTCACTATGAGTTTGCACGTTCCCGTGAGGGTAGTGGTGTCCCAATTCCTCTTTGCATGTAGGGGTAGTGCACATATCGAGGGTTAGGGGGTAGGAATCTGGCCCTACACAGCTAGGGTTTTCAGATTCTGACTCGCTGACCGAGGGCCAGAGAAAATTTCCCAGAATGCTTTACATCATCATTTGCAGACTGAATCAAAAAAAAAAACATGGCGGACATTTCTTATTTTTTAGTGAATAAAATCAATATTTTGAGTTAGTTTCTGCATAAAAATGCGTTTTGATTACATTTCTAGCGAGAAATATATATTTTACTTTCATAATATTCACTCAGTGAATGTACATAATCACTCGCTTGCCCGTTGTTGCGAAGTCTTTTTCAAACCTCGCCAGAATAATGGCTGATTTATGGTTCCGCGTTACACCAACGCAGAGCCTACTGCGTAGGTTATGCGGAGACGCGCGCCGTACGCCGTACCCTAAGCCGTAGGTTCTGCGTCGATTTAACGCAGAACCATAAATCAGCTCCCGAGCGGGCAGGCTGTTCTCATCCCGAAAACCTTGGATCAAATTTCTTAACAGGCGTTATTTGGCTAAACTGAGCCCAGGTTAGGGATCTTAACGGTTACTTTTACGCCTGAAAAAATATTAAAACTTAATAAAGTGGCATATTAACAGCGCTACAGCGGAAATTAAAACAGCTTTTTGCTCTCGGCTTCCTGATATGGTGTGACGTATGTGCAAACGTAACTACGCAGTCGTTTACGTACCCGAACGTGACCACGCAGTGAAGTACTGTAGCAAGTGGTGTCCCAATCCCTAGGGAAGATTACAAGGGCCCTACGCCTATGGCTTCATTTTTAGGGTGAAGTGGTAGTGGGTGAGGGCTAGTGGTACTGGGTGAGGGCTAGTGGTAGTGGGTGAGGGCTACTGGTAGTGGGTGAGGGCTAGTGGTAGAAAAGTAGGCCCTAACAGCTGCTCAGAGCCGTGAGACGCTTCTGCTTTTCTCAGTTTCTGAGCTTTCACTTACCAAAGCAGATAAGCTAAGATAAAGCTCTTTCAGGATGAAACAGGAAGTGGGCTAGCTTAAAAGGCAGCTTTTACCAAAACAACTGCAGAAACCAGCATGCCGTGACGGCAGACGACGGCGTCATGGTCACCAGACGGAGGGTTTCACTTCCTCCCCAGACATGAAACTGAAACCCAGACACAGTTCAGGAGGAAGAGGAGGAGAGGCTGGTCTGACAATGCTGGTGATGGTTACCACGGTAACCCTGATGGTCCTGCTGGAAACTTTAAAAACAAATAAGAGGAATAGCTTCCTCACAACATCCATCTTTGACGACCCGAGTGTGCAGTCAGACCAGTCCAGACCAGATCAGACCAGATCAGACCAGATCAGACCAGTTCAGCCCAGTTCAGACCAGATCAGACCAGTTCAGAACAGTCCAGACCAAATCAGACAAGTTCAGACCAGTTCACCAGCGACAGACACGCTTTATTGATGTGCAACATGCCCGACCTCTTCACCTGGGCAGGTGAAGAGGTCAGGGAGACCGGCCTGGTGAACCTCGGTGACATCACAACTGTACAAATCCAGAAATAAATACCTCAAAAGCATTTTTTTAGTCATGATTTTTTGTTTTGTTTTTTGATTAAAAAAAATGTACATAGAAATATAAAACAGCTTAAACGTTAGTAAAGAGGGTTTTTTAGGCTGAGGCCCAGGGGTTGATCGGTGCCTAATATAGGCAGTGGGCGACATGTGTTGTCATGGCGACGGTCAGTGGTTGAAGCTGGTCGTCATGGCGACGGTGGTCAGTGGTTGAAGCTGGTTGTCATGGTGACGGCGGTCAGTGGTTGAAGCTGGTCGTCATCATCTTCTGGGAGGACGGTTCTCGGGCCGATGAGCTGCTGTCGCACCGAGACTTACGGGACAGAGCAACCGACCACAGGAACACGAAGAAGCCTGGAGAAAGACGAGATATCAGGAATCTGACCCAATCTGACCCACAGTGGTCATAGTAGAGTCAATGCTTTTCCAGTTCCAGAAAGACATTTGACGCTTAGGTCTAATAGTAGGCAGCATAAAGGTTAAGGCCATTGAGACTAGTGTTGTTTCTGTCAGCCTGTTTCAATTCTAACTTTAGTCTCATTTTTGGGTCCAGCTATCATTTTAGTTTTTATTAGTTTTAGTCACGTTCATTCTCCTTTTAGTCGTGTCAAGTTTCAGTCGACTAAAAGTCTGAGCATTTTAGTCTTATTTTAGTCAGAATTGTCAATTTTAGTCTAGTTTTAGTCAAGGATTGTATTTAGCCAAACTCATTTTACAATTCAAAGAAGGTTATCTTATTATTATATTATTGTTACCTTAGAGACTCAAGAATACATTCATTCCAGATACAGAAGACTCTAATTTGAGTTTACAACATATTTATTTTTCCGCATTTCTCCCCATCTTTTTCTTTTTCTAAAACACATTCGGTTTTCTTTTCCAAGTCTAAAAAATGTATATTACGAATCTTTGTTAGAACATTTCGTCTCGTTTTGGTCAACCAAAATGGAGACACATTTTAGCAGAGTTTTTATTTCGTAATCTACATTTTAGTCTTTATTCCTCTACGATATTGCATTATATATTTAATTATCGTTATCGTCACATGACCAGCATTTTCGTTGCGTCTCGTTTTCCTCAGGTGATAAAGGTTCGTTGACGACAATATTTAGTCAGGATTTTCGTTGACGAAAGCAACTTTAATTGAGACCACTTTGTGGTCGGACACACCGAGATCATAGACCTGTAGGTTACCGATGGAAGCAGAGTCAGTGAGAACCAGATCCAGAGTGTGGCCCTTGGTGTGGGTAGGAACCTCAACATGCTGCAGCTCAAGGCACAAGCTCAAGGCCATGTAGATGCGCTAGCGCTGTAGCTGCGCTAGTGCCGTAGCTGCGGGACGGTGTACTAGATCCTTTCCAGCACCGATGTAAAAAAACAGAACGCAAAACAAGCCGCGCTGTCTGGCTATAGTCATCACAGAATAAGGTTTCCAGTGGAGCAGGTTGGCTCTATTAATACAAAGTCCGCCGAAAGACTGATCCAATCTGACCCAATCTGACCCACACTGACCCACCGGACCCTTACTGACCCTGCAGGGAGTTGAGGACGGTGAAGATGTAGATCCCGGGCAGCGACATGTAGGTGGCGCTGGCCAGTCCCCATGGCAACCCTAGCACGCAGCTGAGGCCCAGCACGGTGACGCCGTTCCTCCACAGCTCAGCCGCCTTCTCCCTGCTCATCTTGGTCCCGTCAGCGCCGGTCTTGGACCAGCCGGATCGACCGGACCGGTCCCTGGACCCCCACAGCTGGAACACCACCAGCGCCAGCATGCAGGAGTTGTACAGAACCACCAGGCAGAGGACGCCAACCGTGACGTAGATGACGGCGTGGCCCGCCGGGCTCTGCACCCAGCACCTGAGGGGGGGGGGCAGAGGTCAGGTCCACTGAGGTCTAACCAGGTTCAAACCAGCGTCTCCAGGGTCTTTCCTACATCTGTGCCGTCGACGTGCGGTTGTTGCCCTCTCCAATCTGCAGCTCGTATTTGCCGTAGACTCCAGAGACGCCACAGGCGAAGGCGGCCAGCGTCGGAAACCCTGCGGAGGAAAAGCAGAACCAAGTTTGATTTGATTTTGATTAGATTTTTATTCGTCTCAAACATGCACAAGCATAAAACTACGGAAGAGTATTAGGGCCATGCAGGACAAAAAATATTTGAGAGGGGAAGATTTATTTTCATTATGCACTTCGAGAAAAAAGTCGAAATGTCAAGAATTTCGTGAATAAAGTCGAAATTTCGTGAATAAAGTCGAAATTTTGAGAATAAAGTGGAAATGTCTCCTCTGGCCCATCAAATCCAGTTAGAGCGACTGACAGCTATGCAGCAGCAGCCGTAACTAACTAACTTACATCCTTGGAGTGGAACGTTAAGGGCGTTAACGCCCCCCGGTGGCAGAGGTTATATCAGGGGTCGGCAACCCAAAATGTTGAAAGAGCCATACTGGACCAAAAACACAATATGTCTGGACCCGCAAAAAATGAAAAGTCTTCTATAAGCCTTAGAATGAAGGCAAATGGCGAAAGGCGAAATGTCGAGAAAAAATTCGAAATGACGAGAAACAAGTCGAAATGTTGAGAAAAAAGTCGAAATGTTGAGATTAAAATGGAAAGTAAAAAAGAGAAAAAAGAGAAAAAAAAAAGGAAAAAAAAGGTCAAACATCTCTGAAAAAGCTCCAGGAGCCACTAGGGCGGCGCTAAAGAGCCGCATGCGGCTCTAGAGCCGCGGGTTGCCGACCCCTGGGTTTGAGGCTCTGCCATGGCTCATTCGGTTCCCATCAGGCATTGTGGGTCGTTTATGCAATCTAATCATTTTTATTTCGGAGGTTGATGATGCGTGTTAATATTTTGTTCATCGTGATACACGAGAAAGTGATCTTGGGTTTCCGACCCCTAGCTAAGCAGAGCGGTGACCTCCTGAAGGTCAATCGGTGCGTCCGAAATGCCATACTAAAAAGTATATACTAAAAAGTATACTTAAGTTCGCCACACTTTTGAGTAAATATCAGTAGTGTGCATTAATTCGGACTTACTATTAAGAGCGCACACGGCACTTCCTGCCGTAGGGAGGGGGGGAGTTGTTACCATAGTAACCTGTCACAGCAGTGGTAGCAGCACCGCTCCGCTCTTTTCCGTTTATTCTGGCCGAAACAAGATATAATATTATTATATACGAATATTATAATAGTAATATTATACAATAATATTATGAAACTTAATATTATACTTATGACATAATACGTATCACTTAGCAACCAACCGCCGGTGTATTGCATTGTGGGAAGTTTCTGCTCGGCTAGTGTCCATCAATCCACACTAAAAAAATTCTCCGGAATGAGTATGGATAGAGCATACTATTGAGTACGTTTTAATGTTTCGGATGCACTAAAAAATCTCACATACTCCTTTTCCATACTCATTAGGGTGGAAGTATGTGATTTCGGACGCAGCGAATGTGTGCCACCGATTTCCAAGCCCCGCCCCCGTTGCTAGGTCGCCCCCGTTGCTAGGTCGAACAAAACTGTCATCTCTCCGTCCACTTCCGTTGTAAAAACAGGGTTTTACATCACTTTATTTCTAATTATAGTACCAAAGAAAATCAACAGCAACTAGATATGAATAAAAAGCAACACTTCAGGTACCGTGGATTGAGTTGTTCAAAAAGGTGCGGCCGTTCATATTTATCCAAAGCAGACATTTTTTGTTGGTTTTGGGATGAAATGTATTTCTGTGGTTCTCTCTGGGTAGCGGGTGTCACTTTACAACTTTTACAGACCGCTTAACCATTTTAAGATAAATAAATAAAAGCTTTCGCGGTCTTGGCTGCTGCCAAGCCGACTTTGTTTTGCCAGTTTGCGGCTAAAAATACGCTACAAAGTTTTAAAAATAATCCAGTGATTTAAATGTTGATACAAGACAAGTAAAAACTAGGCTTTTTCGATTCATGTGAACGAGAGAGAAGACTGTTTATCCAACCGGATAAACCGGATGCAGCAACGGAGGAGGATGTTTCTGATTGGTCGGTCAGGGACCAATCAGACAAACGGCTGCTGACGTTTCACTGCGTCAAGGCTGAATTGTTTCCTCCGTCATGTGTAGAAGTGCTGAAACTCGTTGCTTAGATTGTCAACAAGATAATGGCACCAGATTACCAGCAAAACACTGATGTTTCCATTCAGTATTAGAAGACGTTGAAAGCACACCCGTGTGTGAGTGTGTGTGTGTGTGTTTGTATACAAAAAATAAATAAATGTGTATATATATATATATATATATATATACAAAAATGTATATATATTTTTTAAATCTCATATTATTGTTAGTGTTACCAAACATTTTAGCAGCAAGCTGTATTTTGTGCGCTTATTTGCTCTGTGAGTTGAAATGTTCTATTTCGGGAAGAAAGGCGGGAATAACCTTTTTTTTTTTAGTCACCTATTTATCAATCGATAATTGAAATAATCGTTAGTCGCAGCCTTAATATGCAGTGTGATCTTCAGTGGGGTTTCGGGGCTACAGTGGGGGTTGCTGGTTGCCGATCGCTGGCCTGTGGCATCGTTGGACTGTAGTAGAGGCTGCATTGGGATTGGGTCCCGCCGGGTCCTGCGGGACCCAACGCAAATCTCGCAGGAGCGAGCGGTTTGAGCTCTCCTGCGGGCGGGAGCGGGCGGCCAAAAAAACCAATGCGGGATCGGGATGTAGCCTAGCGACAAGACAAGGTAAAAAAAAAAAAAGGTCTTTACAAAACAAAGACGAAGCAAGGCAAGTCCGATATTTGGAGAAACTGCGTTTAGTGTCTGTAGCGCATCTTGGAAGAGAGACGGGCAGGACTGCAGTCGGTCAGCAACATTCTCTTCCTCCACAGCAATATAATGGCAAGCGATTCATTTGTTAAATTAACTTGTTTCGTTCGATATTTATTAGTGTTTGAGCCACTCACAGCCTACTCTCGTTGCTATAACCTCAATCACATAATTGATGCGGTGCGAAAGGCGAAAAAGCGTGCGATGATGACAATGACGGATTTGCATCTAACTTTCAGTCAGGTGGCCTATGAACTGTCAATTATCCATCAAGCTCCACAATGATCATGTTAACCTTAAATCAGATTTGTCAAGGACTTTTCTCTTGCGGGACGGGAGAAGACACTAAAACAATGCATCTCTATTATTGTGCGGGCGTGAATTCTCAAAGTTTTGCGGGAGCGGGCGGGAGCGTATATATACACTGCGGGAGCGGGTGGGAGTGGAACACAGACGTTGCGGGTGCGGGCAGTAATGGTCAGAAATGCAGTGGGAGTGGGATGAAACAAACTGTCCCGCTCAGGGCTCTAGAGTCTAGACTGTAGCCCAGCGTCCAGCAGAAGGAGAACTCACCCCATCCCACGGCGCTGACCTTGAGCAGGTATCTGCGGACGTAGATGTTGAAGACCCGGACCAGCAGCAGGTAGAGGTGGAAGCCCTCCAGGGCCAACCAGGCCAGGGTGGCCAGCAGAGACCAGTGCAGGAACAGACCCAGACCTCTGCAGACCAGGCCGTCCCCCGTCCCAAACGGCAGCCACAACCAGAGGTTGCACAGCAGGAAGGTGAGGTGGAGGCAGAGCAGCGCCGCCGACAGCTGCATGTGGAGGCCGGTGGCCTTCTCCGGACGCCGGCGGCTGGGAAACGGAAGGATCGTTAGTAGAGCTGAAACGATTCCTCGAATAATTCGAGTAATTCGATTACAAAAAATGATAGAGGAATTTTTTCTCTGCCTCTTGGAATCGTTTAATTTCGCCAGCTCAAAGCAGGTATTTCACCCGGACTATGTTTAATGCGGCACAACGCGCTGACGCCGCCCACGTAAAGGTAGAGGAAAGAGGCGGCGGATATGTTTGGTTTTAACTAAAAGAAAAGGCAGAAAATGTCAAAAGTGTGGGAGCATTTCAAGCTGGACACCAAGGCAACACTGTTGCATGTATCACTGTAAGACAGTGCTAGCATAGCCAGCGCTAGATACCACAACAGTACGTCCTCAATGCTGCAGCATCTCTACCCAACACCCTGTTTACTCCGAGAGTGGAGGACCGTCACCCGAGACAAATTAAGTTAACGTAGCGCTAATTAATGAGATTAACGTTTGTTTATTTGTTTATTTGATTGGATCCCCATTAGCAGCTGCACAGCAGCTACTAATGCTGTACTAATAATATTAATATACTAATAACGTTACGGTACCTTGCTAACATAACGTTAGCCCTGTGGAGGGCTAGGTTTCTATTAATTATGACGACTGTCGATGCGACAAAATCTTATCAAGACTTTAACTTAAAACTTAACTAGAACTTAAAATTTGCTTGACACAAATGAAAGTTCAATTGAAACAAGTGGGAAAAACACCTAACCTTTTAAGTGATGTGTGTTATCAGGTGTAATGGCATTTTTAGGTTAGAAATAAGAACATTTCTTGGTAAGATCCTTAGTTTTTTGAGTGAAGGCAGTGAATATGGTCAACTGGTGTAAGTTCAGGGTTTTTAAATGCACAGCCATGAACCTACTGTATTAATTTAGTCTTAGTAATGTCAATTAACATCTAACATCTTATGTATATTTATAATTGCTCTTTAACTAAACAAAAATATTTTTTATCCGATTACTCGATTAATCAATGGAATTTTCAGTAGAATACTGGATTACTAAAATATTCGATAGCTGCAGCCCTAATCGTTATTACTGTCCTGTTACTGGGATGTTTTTGATCCTATCAGCCCAATTCTGGCACCGTTGCTGTTGCCAAACAAACCTCACGCCTCCATACGCCTGACATTAGCCACCGATTTAGCCACCTGTCTCTTCTGGAGGCCCAACTGGATTGTTTTGCTTAGTCAGTTTTGAGGTGACGTTGGTCTGAGTTCTGAACTGATCTTTCCAAGCTCACATGGGCGTACGAACGTAAGTCCGGCCCGCTATCTGGGTCCTGCGGTCGACTCTTGAGAAACACGATGGGGCATTTGGGAAGTTACTGAAAATTGAGACTCATTTCCTGTTTGCTGTGGTTTTGACTGTGTTGTTTGTGCATCATGAGCAGATGTGGCTCAGAATAAACCTCAATCATCCCTCATGGTCATGGGCTCCACAATCTTTCTATCTTAAGTAGTGTAGGCCCAGTCACGTCATCTTCAAAACATCGGTATTGGCCAAAAAAAATATCTGTACATACCTGGTTATTAATGTTTTTAGTATATACAAATTATTAAATCGTTTTATAATTGTATTTAACAACTGTATTTAACAATACAGACAGTTGATGTGTGTTTATTATAAGATATTGCTTTTGGGCGGCTGGAAGTGACGTTTGTGCTGGAGAGTGAAAGAAGCGTGGCTAACAGAAAGCTAACAACAGCTAGGCTACGCTCAGATAAACGGAGACAATGTCTGAAAGTTTTAAAAAGAAAGAAAAGCTGTCGTAGAAAAGTGACTGTAGTGTAAATTATTATCCGTCACTCGTTAATCATCTTTTGGTCACTTTATTGACTCTCGGTGACGACACAACACGGGGATGAAGGACTGCTATTTTGCGGGCTGGTGTTACGGTCTAAGGGGTCCCTCTCTGAACAACCACACTTGGTTCCTACGCTGGTGTTACGGTCTAAAGGGTCCGTCTCTGAACAACCACACTTGATTCCTACGCTGGTGTTACGGTCTAAAGGGTCCCTCTCTGAACAACCACACTTGGTTCCTACGCTGGTGTTACGGTCTAAAGGGTCCCTCTCTGAACAACCACACTTGGAGCCTACGCTGGTGTTACGGTCTAAAGGGTCCCTCTCTGAACAACCACACTTGGTTCCTACGCTGGTGTTACGGTCTAAAGGGTCCGTCTCTGAACAACCACACTTGATTCCTACGCTGGTGTTACGGTCTAAAGGGTCCCTCTCTGAACAACCACACTTGGTTCCTACGCTGGTGTTACGGTCTAAAGGGTCCCTCTCTGAACAACCACACTTGGAGCCTACGCTGGTGTTACGGTCTAAAGGGTCCCTCTCTGAACAACCACACTTGGTTCCTACGCTGGTGTTACGGTCCAAAGGGTCCGTCTCTGAACAACCACACTTGGTTCCTACACTGGTGTTACGGTCCAAAGGGTCCGTCTCTGAACAACCACACTTGGTTCCTACGCTCTGCGTAACATCATTACAACACAGTGACAGAAAACTATAACAGCCGCGATGAAAAGCTGCTGCTATTCACTTCATGCTGTTGAGAATTCTGCACTAAGGTTAAGCCTAAATGGGTTTTAATTTTCTTATTGATCGTGAGTTTGACTGAATGTCATTCAACTTTTGAACCTAGTAAGTAAACTACCTCTTTTGAAGTGATGCAAATTCATGTTTCTACATTTTGTGGCACCAGTGCTGATAAGCTTTGTTTTGATCCAACAATGCAGTCAGTGAAAAGAAATACTGTTTTTTTTTTGTTTTTTTGTTTTTACTTAATTCATTGCCAAAATGTATCTGATCGGGAAAAAGTATCAGAATTGTATCAGGAGCCAAAAAAAGTGATCGGATCGGGAAAAATCGGGATACTCAAACTCAAGTGACTGGGATCGGATCGGGAGCTAAAACATCCTAATCGGGACAACCCTAATCTTAATTAGTTTGTATCTTCCAGATTACTGTAATGTTTTATTAGCAGGATGTCCAAGTGATTCTCTGATCCAACATGCAGCAACATGAATGCTGACAGGAACCAGCAGGAGAGACCACGTCTCTCCAACGTTAGCCTCCCTCCATTGGTCCATAGTAAACCCAGGATGTCACGTTTTAAACCATTTCCCGTATACAGGCACGTTTGCCCTGTTCTAGTTAGATAAAAAGATGTCAAGTAAACACACTTTATGTTATCTATCACTGAAAATCTCTGTAGCAGAGACGTGAAACTGTGATGACGCCTTTATTTTCCGCACTATGCTACAGACATGTTAAGATGATGTGGTGAAGAGGATAAAACTCACTGCAGACTGATGTAGATGAACAAGCTCATGAATGCGAAGAGGACGGAAAGCGCTGACCCGATGTAGGTGATGTAGTTAAGGTTCCTGGCGTTGGTTTCATCCACCGATATGTCCGGGTTCTGGAAAAGAGGAAGATATCATCTCTCTGAACTCACATTCAGGCGCCTTGTATCTAACTTGTGTATTGGTGCATTTTAATAAATAAAAAAATAAATAAATGAGCAAACTGCACAGCTTCCAGCAGGACGGGCGTATTATTGGTCGGACTATTGTTTTCCACCAAACCGGTTCCAGGCCTGGTTCTGGTTCACAACTGGTTCAACTTGGAACCAGCTGAGAACCGGTTTGTTTTTCCACAGCTTGGTGCTAAGAGGAGCCACGTCAGTTACGTCTCTATAAACGTCAGTTACGTCTCTGCGTTTGCGTGAAAGTTGCAGCAACAACCAGGTATCTGCTCTAATAGGACTTGGTCCACATACTTCCTCCGTGGACACATCTCTAAGAGACAGGTTGTCTCCTCCTCAGACCCATGATGCTTTGCTGCATCCACATTCATTCTTATTTGAAAATGTCTCCGTCTCCCAGTCTTGCTGTTGCCGTTGGTCTTAATAACTCCGGCCCCTCCGTTGACGTAAGCGGTTCTTTCCTCTAGACCAGCAAAGAGTTGGTGCTACCTTGGAACCGGTTCTTCTGGCCCGGAGACGTTTTTTTTGTTAGTGGAAACAGAAAGCCCGGTTCCAAACTCAGCACTGGCCCAAAACCAGAACTAGCCTGGAACCGGTTTGGTGGAAAAGGGGTATGACTGTGACCACGGTAACAGGACGGCCGGGGAGTTTTTTAGGGAAATGCATCCACATGTCACCATTCACAGCTCAGTCAGTGCGTTTACATGGTGTGGCAGGGTGGAGGAGCTGCAGCCACTCAGGCTGATTAGGGCACAGGTGGGCCCAATCAGCCTCTCCACTCTGCCAGCCTTCATAAGACACTCAGAATGAAGAAGCTGCTGCGTGAGGTGCTTGTGCACTGGGTGATCTGCTGTTGGTGAAAAAGCCGAAATAAAGGTTCTGCACGAAAACTCCGGTGTCTCTCCATCCTTCGGGCGGGCCCCGTAGCATCCACCCTGCTACACATGGGAAGTTTAATTCCTCTTTAATTCAGAATTAAAATTTAATCCAATTTAAAATGAGTAAAAATTACCATGTAAACACCTAATTCCGAATGAAAATGGCCATTCTGAATTAAACTTAATTCCGAAGTAAGTGGCTGGTTTATTCTGATTATAAATCCGAATAGAATAATTCCGCTATCATGTTTACACTCATTCCACTTTCTTTCTGCACTGCTCGTTCCCTCGTCCGTCTGTCTCCATGACGCTTATATTCCACGCTGAGCTTGTTTTCCAAACAAAGTTTCAAGATGGCAGCACGCAGTAAACGCTGGTCAAGAGCAGAGACCATTTATTTAATAAATAGCTTGGAGGACCTGGAAATAATTAAAAGAACAGATGGCAGGAAAAATCATAATTGTGAGCTTTTCAAAGTTGTAGCGGCTAAGTTAGTTTTTCTTCCGGTAGACGTAACTTCCGGTCCGCCCCCCTATCCAATCAGAACCTTCCCAACCCCCAGACCTTAAGAGGAATTGGATAAATCCGATCAAACGTGTTTTCCATGTAAACCTCAATTCAGAATTACTATTTCCATGTAAACTTGAAGGAAAATAGTTTAATTCTGAATTATTTAATTCGGAATAATTAATTCAGAATTAAAAAACATCATGTAACCGTGGCCAGTGTGGAGCTTTTGTTGGTGGAGAAGCTGTAGCAGCTCTTTGCTCGCGGGCCGCCGTGGTCAGAAACTCCCGCTAACAAACGCGCGGCAGACGGACGTTGTGATTTACCACCAGCACGGCGAAGAAGCTCAGGTGGTCGCAGCTGCATATGAAGCTGTCCCCGGTGTTGGTGGTGTTGCAGCCGTCGGTGCTCCACCCATCTGAAACACAAACAATCAGCAAGTTCGCCTTCAAACTCCGACTCCGACAAACGTCTCTGAGCTACGATGTCGTCCACCTGCTTCGTTCTCGTTCTCCGGCTCCTTCCAGAACACACAAGTCCCGTTCTGAACCTGAAACATTAGTGACATGAAGTATTATTGATCCATTTGCCAAAACTAACAGTATTATTATTATTATTACGGCCCGAGCACTGACAGTGTGAAGGCCCTATTGTATCTGTAGGAATTGTTGTTTTTCTCGTTTTTCTCGTTTTTCTTCCGACGGAAGGAGGGCCTCTTTTTGCCCCCCTAAACTTGCCCCAAAAGTCACCAAATTTTGCACTAAGCCAGGCCTGGCGAAAAATTTGATATTTAATGGTTTGCATTAATGGGGGTGGCCTAATGGCTCAACAGCGCCCCCTAGAAAACTTTGTGTCTCAAGCCCCACAATACGGTTTGACGCACATGCAAGAAAATCGGTACAGACCTGTATCATGTCGCAACTAAAAGAAAAGTGTCTTGGCGCCATGGCCGAAATCGAACAGGAAGTCGGCCATTTTGACTTAATCGTGTAATTTTGGCGCAATTTATGCCATTTCTTCGGCCGCTTCTTTGCCCGAGCCGTAACGTGCACCCAGGTGTGTTATACATCAAAATGTGCGTCTTGATCCTGCGACGATGGGCATTACTTTACTCTTTCAAAAGCGTTACCATGGCGACGCTAGATGCCAAAAAGCGCACCCCCCTTCATCTGATTGGTCCATATTTGATAGTTCCTACTTTCTGCCATTACTTTTGAATGGTTTGACATAAAGAGTCGTGGGTGGTGTCATCAGACTCGGTTTTGAGTCCTTGAACATAATTGGTGCAAATTAGCCGCGCCCCTTCTTCTGATTGGTTGATATGTGATAGTTCCTACTTTCTGCCATTACTTTTAAATGGTTTGACATAAAGACTCGTGGGTGGTATCATCGGACTTAGTTTTGAGTCCTTGACCTTTGTTGGTAAAAATTGCACGCGCGAGGGCACGTTCATCACTGCTTGCATCTTTAATTATTGATTATTGTTGTAAGTGTGGCTCCGTCTAATGTTTGGTAAAAGCACACTTAGCTATAGTTCCCGAACATGTAGCTGACGCGTACTTCAAATAAAACGTCACAGTCCGTGTTCTTCTTTCAAACGTTTAGTGAAAAACCTTTCTTTCAATTACAAAAACAAAAACTGAGCGATTATATGACAAATAATATTCTTGTGCTAGCACGGTCAAAACAAGCGTGCTGTCTCGGTTACATAGCTTCACAATAAAACAATACATCACGTGATTATATATATATATATATATATATATATATATATGTAACCAATGAGAAAGCTGCAGTTATTGTTAATATTAAGCAAGCACATTCCGAACTGACATTAAACTGCGTATTAATCAACATACACTTAAATCAAATATTGCAAAATCAAAATTATTAATCACTTTGTTTATAAGACGAATGGCTCTAACGTTATTTTACCGTTGGATTCTTTTTGAAGATTAGCTTGATGGGTGGAGAGATGTTTCTGAGCGGGATGATTCCTGCCTTCACCGCCAGGACCAGCTCACCCAGCACGACACCCTGGGGCCCCTGTGGAGGGAGGAAGATCCTACTTCCTTTGCGTGGGGGGCGAGGGCGAGTCTGCAGGACCATTAATTAACCATTAATAATTTAATTAGGATCCCCATTAGCTACAGCACGACTGCAGCTATCCTTCCTGGGATCCGCCAACATTTTAAAATAATACAGCACTAAACATAACATAATAAAAGCAAACCAAATACATTTCCACTAAATAATACAGAAGGGTATTAGGGCCATGCAAAAGAAAAAATATTTGAGAGGGGAAGATTTTTTTTATTGTGAACTTCGAGAAAAAAGTCGAAATGTCGAGATTAATGTTGAAATACAATTTCAAGAATAAAGTCGAAATTTCATGAATAAAGTCGAAATTTCGCCTTTTTTCTCAACATTTCAACTTTATTCACGAAATTTTGACTATTTTCTCGAAGTGCATAATGAAAAAAAAATCTTCCTCCTCTAAAATATTTTTTTTTTTCTCCTGCCTGGCCCTGACACTCTTCCGTAAGATAAAGAGAATATCAAATTAAAAATACTTAAACTTACTTAGAAAAAACAAAATGAAGACAGCGAAATGAGAACATAACACCAAACAAAACAAAAACACTGCAGTTAAGATTCATCTGAGGTCGTCAAAAAGTCTGAAAAGCAGTATTTCATTTAATTTGTAGTCTAGAAATTCACAACTGATCTAATACAGAAAAAAAGAAAGAAAAACATACATTCAACAACCGTCATAACCAACTATGTTTCAATTTCCAGCATTTCAGACAATCAGTCTCAGGAAGCTGGTTGTTAAATGATCTCTACTTCAATGTTCTATAATTGTTACTTATACTGATTCAAAAGATAGGGTTAATAATTTGAATGTCCTTATGCTGTTTGTTTGTGTGACGGGGTTAGTGACGGTTTCAGACTCCATATCAAACAGCAGGGACCACGAAATAGGCAAATTCATGCAAATAGCTGGAAGGGGAAGTTGGTGCGGATGTTTATGAAAGCTTCAGCTGTTTTTTACTCTTTCTTTTTTCTTTTTGACTAATATTCTTATTGACTTTTTCAGTTACAGTACAAAGGCACAAAACAGAACAAGGCACATTAATACGTACAAATAGGCACTTGAAGATATGCCAAATGTAGAGATTTAAGTGGTATATTTTTACTGTTGTGGTAACTGACTGATTCTCATCGTGGCGCTTAGGGAAAAGAAAAGGAGCTAATGATAGACCAACATGTACAAACACTGATGGAAACACATTGTGTACTTATATAACGCTCCCACCATCCAAAATGTGACCAGTGACCTTATTAGAAATAAACAAGAAATTGCATAAAAGAGCCCCAAATCTTCTCAAATGTGTTATATTTCCCTTTAACACCATATATCTAAGTTTCTCTAAAGCAGGGGTCTGCAACCTTTATTATCAAAAGAGCCATTTTGCCCCCACTTCTACAAATAATATTATCGGGAGCCGCAAAAGATAACAGAGATTTTAAAATTTTGATCTTTTATTTATTTTAGCTGTTACAACCCCTAAATATAACAACAGAAGTGCAGTGTGCATTTGTAAGCGTACTTTGAAATGAATTAAACTGTGGATTGCAGGCCTATTTCAGTCTATATTTGTGTAAAAGTAAAATAAAAACTACTCCACTTTAATATAAATAAAAAAATTTGCTACAGCTTAGCAGCTTTAAAAATAAATATAGAAATATAGAAATTAAAAATAGTTCTTTTAAAATTAGATGGTATCAACTCAAACTCCAAGATAACTGCCCAACAAAATAAACTAATAATATGACTAAAAATGAATTCAGAAATATAATTTATTAATCAAAAAATAAGAAAAATCCAAGGCACTCTTCTTCAAATATAAAAAGCCTTTATTTGAAATGGCTATTTCATGTAGAAGATTTTAAAAAGTGGGTTACAGTTGGCTGTAACCCACTTTTTTCTTTTTTGACATCCTTTTTCCCACCAAAGAGCACCTTCGTCACATGATTTAGATGAACCTTCTGAGCACTCTGGACTTTCTTTTTTGTTTATGATTTATTTATGTTTAAGGCCAGGGGGAGCCGCTACAATGAGGATGAAGAGCCACATGCGGCTCCGGAGCCGCAGGTTGCCGATCCCTGCTCTAAAGCAAGGCATTGCAGTAAAACCCTCAACCCAACTCTGCCTACTTGGTCTGGGAATAGATTTCCATGACGGTGCAATTTCATGTTTAGCTTCTCTAGAAGACAAAATACCACCATGTTCTTCCTGCTCTTGTTCAAAGTGCAGCGTTTTCCCTCTCTCTGACCTTGAAGTAAGTGCTGTTGATGACCGAGGTGACCAGCACCACCTCCTCCGAGGACCCGGAGCCCCGGCTCCTCTGCAGGGCCGACGACGGGATGTGGACGGCATGTTGCTGCGTCGGGCTGACGTTGGCCTGGAATCACACAAGACGAGCCGTGAAGTTCCACTATAAACTTATTTCATGTTCTTCCCTGTCATTACAAATACACTTGTAAAACTAGATGTAAGAAGTTTTTGTTGTAGTTATATTGTAATCCACAGTGGTTAAGACCAAGGAAGAGATAACAGATTAACAAACTTGCAGAAAAATCTTTCAATGAATATTTATCAAAGTCAGCAACTGCCCCTACTGGCCACACAGAGACGCAACAGATAAAAGGTCAAAGAGCTGCACAGTTGCAGCAGGGTTGTTTCCATCATCCTATTGTCAGCCTGGCAAGTTTCTACCCATCTATAGTTTTTAATCTGAAATGGGAGCAAATTCAGCTGACCTCCTCCGATGTGTTCACCCTCATGAGCAGGAACCCTGTCGAGCGAGACCGACTCGGCGTGCAGTTTACAATCCTGTCTTCATAGCACCTGCCAACAAAAGTTGCACATGAGTCCAAGAACCAAGACATTAAATACTTCTGTAATACTGTATTTGACCCAGTCTTTGTACGTTTTGACCGTATAGAAACGTAATTCTTGCCATTGTAAGAATGAAATGTATACCTGCTGTACTCTGCTGCCCTTACTTTTTAACAACTTTCTATTATTTTACCTCTTTTATTATCATTTTATTTGTTATTTACTGTTTAATTGTGTCTTGCCGCTTTTAATGTTGATGTAAAGCACTTTGAATTACCTTGTGTTGAATTGTGCTGTTCAAATAAACTTGCCTTAGGTAATATCAGCAGTGTTGGTCAAGTTACTTTGAAAAAGTAATTAGTTACTGATTACTAATTACTGAACCAAAAAAGTAATCCTGTTACTTTACTGATTACTTATTTTCAAAAGTAATTAGTTACATTACTAGTTACTTTGTGGGTACCCTACGCCGTACCCTACGGCGTATGGTCTGCGTCGATTTAACGCGGAACCATAAATCAGGCTTGACTTTGCGCCGCTCATACGTTAGAATGAGCGGCGCAAAGTCATGAGATATTTTCACAAAACAAATAGTGCATTTAGTAACACGGTAACGCAGCCTTCTTTCAGAAAAGTAAAGGTAATTTAATTACTGTTTTTGCAATTGTAATCCCTTACTTTACTTGTTACTTGAAAAAAGTAATCGGATTACAGTAACGGATTACAGTGATGGGCAGTAAGTTACTGCCCATCACTGAATATCAGGAAACACTGCTATGCAGATGATAGTCAATTATACTTATCTATGAAGCCAGATTACTTGAATCAACTAAATAAACTTCAAGCTTGCCTCAAGGATGTAAAGACTTGGATGAGCTGTAATTTTTTATTACTGAACTCAGACCAGACTGACATGATTGTGGTCGGCCCAGAACAACATAGAAAGACATGACCAAGCGGTTGTTGCTATTTAGAGTCTCTTTAGAGACACAAGGACGTACAGCACGCAAACCAACGTTTATAACCTCAGTTTATAACCTCAGTTCAGCTCTTAACTGTGGTTTCTAACAAGGCAAACGCTCTTATGAGCCATGATATATATTTAAAATGTTTACATACGGAAGTCAGAAGGGTGCAGCAACCACATTAAAGGGAAAGTTCGGTTTTTTACAACCTGGACCTTATTTCTGGCATTTTTTATGGTCGTATACTCACCCAGGCAAGTTTGGTGTCATTTGGAGTCCTTCGGAAGATATTAGGATTTTTTTTGCGAGACCGCTTCTCCATATAACGGTAGTGAACGGGGCACAGACGGACACAGACGTTGCAGCGTCTAAATAACACATGATTGCCGCGAAACTCTTCATTTCTTTTATGAATCACTAGATCTGCTTCCAGGACCCGTTGTCTTCATCCAGGGCTTTGTGTGTATTAAATAAATCCATTTGTAAACAAGACCTCTGACCTGCGTGACGTCATCTCTGTGCGCGCATCCCAGACAGCGCTCCGTGTACAGCTGGAGTTCGCTACTGTTAGTTTACCGTTAGTTATTTGAAACATGTCTGAATATTTGTCAGATTCTGATGTTGTGGACGACGACTTTGAGTATGATGGACGTCCTTACCGTTTTGAGCCAGAGTATTCATTATTCATTAATTACATTCATTAATGCTTCATAAGTACTTTGTACATAAGTACATTATGTAATTTGAAAACAACACATGGTTTAACTAAACACTAAGCAGAGGTTTACTAACACTGACTTAGGGCTGCAGCTATCGAATATTTTAGTAATCGAGTATTCTACTGAAAATTCCATCGATTAATCGAGTAATCGGATAAAACATATATTTGTTTAGTTAAAGAGCAATTATAAATATACATAAAATGTTAGATGTTAATTGACATCAAGACTAAATTATATAATACAGTATACATATATAATACATGGCTGTGCATTCAAAAACCCTGAACTTACACCAGTTGACCAAATGAACTGCCTTCACTCAAAAAACTAAGGATCTTACCAAGAAATGTTCTTATTTCTAACCTAAAAATTTCCATTACACCTGATATCAGACATAACTTAAAATGTTAGGTGTTTTCCCACGTGTTTCAATTGAACTTTCATTTGTGTCAAGCACATTTTAAATTCTAGGTAAGTTTTAAGTTAGAGTTTGGCAGTGTTCAAAATATAATTATGAGACCTGCTGTATTGGAGCACATTAGGCACCAGTGCTGCTTGTTTTATCCATGAATGACTACAGAGATAAAATGAAATGAAAATTACCCATTTAGCTTTATTACGTTTTTATTTTTCTGACATTTTCTGCCTTTTCTTTTAGTTAAAACTGTAGCGGGAACAGAGATTTATATACCGGGTAAAGGCTGATTTATGGTTCCGCGTTACAACAACGCAGAATGGTGCGCGTCGCTGCGTACCCTACGCCGTAGGCTACGGCGTAGCCGTGGAGAGCCTGCACGTCAGCGCAGCACCGCCATCCGGACCGGCGCTCTCCGCCCTCGCCGGAGAGCGGCGTAGGCTCTGCGTCGATTTAACGCGGAACAATAATTTTGGCTTTAGAGGGGGAACATAGGAGAACGGACCAAAAGAATATAGCGTGGATTAAAAATAAAAGTTAAGCACTGAACTACATTAGTCTCCCGTCTGGGCCATTGCAGACTGCCTGAGCATGGCATGTTACAAAACAAACCCCTAGTAAGGTCATCTTATGGGATATTTGGCAAATCTGGGAACTAAATCGTTACCAAGAAATCTCTTCACCAATGTGTTTCTAAAGGTGTCTAATAACATGTCCTAAAAAGTTGAAATTCAACTCCTGGGGGAAAATTTGTAAAAAACTGCACAAAGTTGGGATACCAATAACCAATTTTCGAAAATTTGAAAATGCTTAATTTGGCCTTAAATAACTTGTGGGGGATCAAACTAGGGGTTTTTCAATATTCTGAGTTCATTGCAAGTATTTATTTTTCACTACAACCATTCCTTAGTGGAAAAACGGCCACACCCACTTTCCCAGGTCATCGTTCATCCCGGCAATGCCCCCCACTCACACATAGCATATGTAAAAAAAGAAAAAAAGATAATAGTTTATTCTTTATTGTTTGACATGATGAATAGACCAAGTCAGTGTTTAGTGATGGTTGCTGTAGTTGTTTTTGCATTCAACGTGAGGACGTTTTGAGTTAACATTAGGACCAAACATGCTGGATCCATTTGCATCCCTTTTCTTTGTTGATCATGGACATAATATACTGCTTTTACCTGGATTCTGGACATCTTTGCAGCTGCAGGCCATCATCAGTATGCCAAAGGTGCATGGCTGTACTGTCAACTGATGAAGGAACTGGAAACTTTGCCTGGTTACAAAGAGACCATTGAACGTTTCACTGCCCATGGGAACCATGTTGTCTGGTATTCCAGCGACGATTGGTCTGGCACCTGCATTGAGCAGACCTTAAAAGGTATAGTCTGTGATGTTGGAGAGCTAGCAAGATTTGAAAGTGGCACCTCCTCTAAGCCCCACCCCCTCCTCCACCTCCCGTCAGCGCTCCATCCAAAGCCACGCCCCCACAAACTTTGGGGAACGCGCATTTGCAGGAGTCCAGTTTTCCAGGACATTTTGGACAGCACATTTTCAACAAAACTACCCCATGTCTCATTCACCTGTAAGCGAGGCCGGTTTTAGGGGGGGGCAGGGGGGGGCTGTGCCCACCCAAACGTGCGTCCTGCCCACCCAATCAAAGTTATGGGGATCCTTTATTTTTTTGTAATTTTATTTTTTTATAAATATAAAAAAAATATCACAGAATATCTGTACCGTTTCTGATTGGGTGGGCACTGCGCATCATTTTTAGACAACAATGAACGCATACCGCAAAAGTTGTGTCTCGGCGGAGGGACCCGACGTCCCAGCAAAATGAGCACAACAGAGAAGTGTTCAGAACAGCACACAGAGCACACACTGAAGGCTGATTTATGGTTCCGCGTTACACCAATGCAGAATGGTGCGCGTCGCCGCGTACCCTATGCCGTAGGCTACGGCGTACCCTACGGCATAGCCGTGGCTCCAGAGCCTGTACAGCACCGCAGCGCACCGCCACCCGCACCGGCGCTCTCCGCCCTCACCGGGATGGAGACGCCTCCATCCCTACTGGGGGTCGGGCAGACCCCCAGTAGCGGACAACCTGCACCGCAGAATCGCACTTTGGCTTTCTTTTTTTAGCCTTTTTAGCAGGGCGAGCCGTTACATCGACGTGACCACCCGACCGCGAGCCGGCGGTGAAGCCGGGAGCGGCGGGGGCCCTCAGGCCGCGGTTGCCAGTCGGTCTGGAGCAGCGGGGGGGGGGGGGGGGTCACACTAGGACACTCTGAGCCGAGGAGGACCCATGGGAAGTGGACACGGGGGGCTGGAGGCAGGCTGGAAGCAGAGTGCGCGCATGGGACAGAGGGGGGTGTGGGCGGGACTTAAAATGAAGGCATCTGATTGTTTTTTTCCCCCCTGCCACTCTTCTGGTCCTCTGACCAATCCGTACCATTCGGTGTGCAAAAAACAGATTGGTCAGAGTTTTTACAGGATTAAAGCTGTCAGAGAGGTCTGATTTTTTCTATCCTTTTTCTGAACACATTATTCACTGGCTACTCTCAGGATGGAAGGACCATTTCACCCAGTAGAACAATACATTTTTTTGAATACGATTACAGACTATACCTTTTAATGAAGGCGGCCAAATCAGAAGGTGGACCTAGCAGAGGGAGGATGAGAAGCAGTGATTCTGGCTACAAGTGCTGGGTGCTCACACTCAGCCACTTCTCTAATATCAACAAGCATATGGAGGAAAGTGTAAACCAACATGCTCCACTCTACATAGACCTTGGGAAAACCCAGATGAAGCGTGATGCAGAGGCAGTTAAACTTCCCCTCCAATGGTTTGAGGAGAACAACCCATTTGACCACGGACGCGACAAAGAGATGCTTGTATCTTTGTCTACAGGATTCACAAGCACAGCAGATGACCCAGTCATGGTGGGTGGCTTCTTTACATGGTGAAGTGGGAACAAGGTCAGACTTGGTAGGAGATTGCCAACAGTTACCTAAGCTACCTGCAGCATCTTGGCCGTAACTGTCAAAAGATCATTGTGGTCTTTGATGGCTATAACAGATCGCCAAAAGATCATGACCACATCCGACGTACCAAGAAAACATGCTGTGATCTCCACATTCGACCGGATCTGATACACTGGACAGCAAGAGCAAAGTTCTTGGACAACAGCCATAATAAGAGTGAGCTCATTCACCTCCTCTCTTCAACATTCCAGAAGCTTAGCATCACCGTTGTGCAGAGTGACAATGATGCTGACACTTTAATTGTGAGAGAGGCATTGGCTACTGCTACAGATGGCTCGGTTGAGGTCAGTAACATTTGTGTGTACATGCAAAGTATATTACTTTCATTAGCTATGACTATGAGTTATGCAGCGTCCGCAGTTATGCGGTCGGTGTACCGGACCATCATGGTGAAGAAGGAGCTGAGTCGAAAGGCGAAGCTCTCGATTTACCGGTCGATCTGCGCACCTACCCTCACCTATGGTCATGAACTTTGGGTAGTGACCGAAAGGACAAGATCGCGGATACAAGCGGCCGAGATGAGTTTCCTCCACAGGGTGGCTGGACGCTCCCTTAGAGATGAGTTTCCTCCCTTAGAGATGAGTTTCCTCCGCAGGGTGGCTGGATGCTCCCTTAGAGATGAGTTTCCTCCGCAGGGTGGCTGGATGCTCCCTTAGAGATGAGTTTCCTCCGCAGGGTGGCTGGACGCTCCCTTAGAGATGAGTTTCCTCCGCAGGGTGGCTGGACGCTCCCTTAGAGATGAGTTTCCTCCGCAGGGTGGCTGGACGCTCCCTTAGAGATGAGTTTTCATCCTTATAGATGAGTTTCCTCCCTTAGAGATGAGTTTCCTCCGCAGGGCGGCTGGACGCTCCCTTAGAGATGAGTTTCCTCCCTTAGAGATGAGTTTCCTCCCTTAGAGATGAGTTTCCTCCCTTAGAGATGAGTTTCCTCCCTTAGAGATGAGTTTCCTCCGCAGGGTGGCTGGACGCTCCCTTAGAGATAGGGTGAGGAGTTCGGTCACCCGGGAGGAGCTCGGAGTCGAGCCGCTGCTCCTTCACATTGAGAGGAGTCAGCTGAGGTGGCTTGGGCATCTGTACCGGATCCTCCTGGACGCCTCCCTAGGGAGGTGTTCCAGGCATGTCCCCCTCCCTAGGGAGGTGTTCCAGGCATGTCCCTCCTCCCTAGGGAGGAGTTCCAGGCATGTCCCTCTCCCTGGGAAGGAGTTCCAGGCATGTCCCTCCAGGAGGAGACCCTGGGGAAGACCCAGGACACGCTGGAGACACTATGTCTCTCGGCTGGCCTGGGAACGCCTCGGACTCCCATTGGAAGAGCTGGAGGAAGAAGAGCTGGAGGAAGTGTCTGGGGTAAAGGAAGTCTGGGCATCTCTGTTGAGACTGCTGCCCCCGCGACCTAGGAACGGATAAGCGGCGGACGATGGATGGATAGCTATGACTACTTTAAAAGTGATGGCATTGATGAGGAATACTCAGACATTGACTCATAAAGCATTCCACAAGGGGGATAATTGTTTGCTCTGACTAATGTGAAACGAATTGTAATAAATGCAATCTTATGTAAATGCAAAAAAATGGTGTGGCAGTTTTTCCACTAAGGAATGGTTGTAGTGAAAAACAAATGCTATAAATGAACTCAGAATCCTAAAAAACCCCTAGTTTGACCCCTCACAAGTTAATTAAGGCCAAATTAAGCATTTTCGATTTTTCAAAAATCGGTTATTGGTACCCTGACTTTGTGCAGTTTTTTATGAGGTTTCCCCCAGGAGTTGAATTTCAACTTTTTAGGACATGTTATTAGACACCTTTAGAAACACATTGGTGAAGAGATTTCTTGGTAACGATTTAGTTCCCAGATTTTCAGACACTTCCCTTACTACCCCTTTAACGTGCGCAGCGCATGGATGAATGGCGCAGCGTCAGGGCGTTGTGTCGCATTAAATGTGGTCCGGGCGTAATACGAGGATTTGAGCTGGTGAAATTAAACGAAAAAAAATAATAAATAAATAAATTTAACGATTCCTCGAGGCAGAGAAAATTCCTCAATCATTTTTTGTAATCGAATTACTCGAATTATTCGAGGAATCGTTTCAGCCCTACACTGACTAGAGGTTTATTAAACACTGACTAGAGGTTTATTAAACACTGACTAGAGGTTTACTAACACTAACTAGAGGTTTACTGGACACTGACTAGAGGTTTACTAACACTAACTAGAGGTTTACTAACACTAACTAGAGGTTTACTAACACTAACTAGAGGTTTACTGGACACTGACTAGAGGTTTACTAACACTAACTAGAGGTTTATTAAACACTGACTAGAGGTTTACTAACACTAACTAGAGGTTTACTGGACACTGACTAGAGGTTTACTGAACACTAACTAGAGGTTTACTAACACTAACTAGAGGTTTACTGACACTAACTAGAGGTTTACTAAACACTAACTAGAGGTTTAATAAACACTAACTAGAGGTTTAATAAACACTAACTAGAGGTTTACTAAACACTAACTAGAGGTTTAATAAACACTAACTAGAGGTTTAATAAACACTAACTAGAGGTTTATTAAACACTAACTAGAGGTTTAATAAACACTAACTAGAGGTTTATTAAACACTAACTAGAGGTTTATTAAACACTAACTAGAGGTTTACTAAACACTAACTAGAGGTTTAATAAACACTAACTAGAGGTTTAATAAACACTAACTAGAGGTTTAATAAACACTAACTAGAGGTTTAATAAACACTAACTAGAGGTTTAATAAACACTAACTAGAGGTTTACTAAACACTAACTAGAGGTTTAATAAACACTAACTAGAGGTTTAATAAACACTAACTAGAGGTTTATTAAACACTAACTAGAGGTTTACTAAACACTAACTAGAGGCATGTACAATATAACGTTATAATGTTTACATACGGAAGTCAGAAGTGTGGAACCCACCTGTTTTCCATCTGCCCTGATTGTTCACACCTGTGTCTCGTTACCCTCTTGTGTATATCTGGTCTTGTCTTTCCCTTGCTCCTTGTGGTTCCGTACTGTTTCCTTCCTCCATGTGTCCTGCCAAGTTTTCCGTTTTTGCTCCAGTGTTTTTTGTTAATCCTGCTCTGCAGCGTTTATGGTTCTTGCCTTTTTTTAAATAAACCCTTTTTGCTGAACTCCTGCCTCTCACTCTCCTGCATCTGGGTCCTCATCCAACCACTCCATGACAACAAGATATATTTGAAAAACAAAACAAGCAAACTGATGATCAGATAAACAGAGTTTGGTTATCGATTCCTGGATGTCGGTTACCTGGTCCACGGTGAAAGAGTCTGATTGTAACAGTCCCTGAAGACCGACCCACAGCTATCTGGAGGAGGAAATATCAGAAACACATTTTAACCCCAGCTGGAGACAGAGTCCAGAAATGACAGTTGGTTGGATGTGAGAGCAGTGATGGCGGTATTTGTTTTTGTTTTATTTAGGATCCCCATTAGCATTAGCAACAGCATTAGCTATTCTTCCTGGGGTCCGACATACACACAACACACAAATTAAACTTAATACATAACAGACACACATTATACATGACAAACAAAACTATAATAGACACAACTCCCTTAGTCACACACAACACAGAGGATAAAACTAAATCACCATCATTCTCAGACATAAATACATAGAAATGAAATCAAATAAAACACCTTCATAAACAATACCTGCCTGAAATGACCTTATCTTAGAATTCTTGATCACTTTTCACCTTTATTGTGAAAGGGTTTGCACTACCTGTAATTCTATTCAAACTTCATTCTGTTCCATTCCAAATGTCAAATCATAATTCATTACATTTTAAAGGATATTGTTTCAACTGAATATTAAACCAATCCTTGCTACCTACATGAGAAATATGAACTGGTATAGAGTTCCAGCCAACCAAAGTTCTCTGTATCAAACCTATTCTCACCCTCGGTAGTAGGAACCTCCTTTCTGATGTAATTCTACTGTAACCATGGTGATAAAATGATAGTATAATCTGTCATACAGTTGTTTCGGAGATCGAGTCACCAGTATATTCCTCAGAAAATTTAAGAAAGTATACGTAGAGCTTTGTCTTCTAGATAACCAGCCTGGATTAAACATGCTCACTTGTTTTCGCGGAGACGGCAGGTCTGTAGACGGAGAAGCAGCTGATCAGGAGAATAATCCACATCGTGTCTGACGGTCCTGACTGATCTCTGCTGAATGAGGCGACGTGAAAGTTTCACATCTGTTTTGATCACATGTTGCAGCAATAAGGAAGTGATGCTGACGAGAATGAGGTAGTGATTATTAGTTTTTTTTGCTCTCATTTTCCTCCAGATTTTCCACTGAAGAGGGAAGAAGAGAAGAAATAACAGCAGAATAGTTTATATTACTGCCAGATTTGTTTATTCTATATAAAAAAATAAAAGGATTATAGCTTAAAATTGAAAAAACAATACTTTTCTGTTCAGAGAGTTCAGAGAGAAAAAAGAGGAAGTTTCTTCATTTTCTTTCGTCTTTATGCAAGAACAAAACCCTGGAAACAGTTGAGTGAAGCGATGGTGAAAAGTGCTGGTGATTCAACTCACAGTGGAAATGAAACTCCCTTTTCACTGGAACTAAAGAAACATTTCAGTTACTTGTAAATGTTGTTCATTATTGTAAATCCAACCATAAATGTAGATTTTAATAGTCGGCGTGAGGTTCCCGGTACAGAGTTTGCATGACTGTCAGTGTGGTGAGGGTCTCGTCTGGAACGATGACATAAGTGTTTCCACTGTTTCTCGGTTTCTCAGATGACGTAAAAGAATGATAAAGAAACGTCAGGGAAGACTCACCCACCATGCAGCGTTACTAGGGTTATGAAAACGTCCATTTGTTTCTGGCATGAAGATGCACAAAGGGGACTAAATGTCAAAGCTCTTACAAGTGATGTATGGAAGCATCTGGATCTCTAAATGTAATGTTCACTGCTTAGTTCGGTTTCTTACAGAATCAAAAGAGAGGAGCAGAGAAATTCAATTTTACTTATATAGATATACCACTGGCTCCAACTCATATTCAAATGTATCCACTTTAGTTATCCATCTTACTTAAAACAATATTTGATTCCATATACATGTTCATATTCTCTCAGAAACACTCAGCAACCCTTCTTTTTCGTTCCTTTGACATTTAAAGAAATTGGCAGACGTGCTTTTAAATTCAAAGCCCCATCAGACTGGAACAACCTTAAAAAATTTAATTAATTACCTCTCTTTAAAAACTCACTATTCTCCAACCTCAATAAACCATGTAGTTGCCTCTAGTGGTATTGCCTTCTCATTTTCTTTTTATTTATTTATTTTATATATAATGTATCTATTTTTTTTATATATTGTATAATAATGATGATGATAATGACTATTATTATGGGCATGCCAAGTAGTGGCATGACCATATTGCAATCGTCCAGAATGGCCCAAAAGTCAATGTTGCTAGCATTTTGCTAACAAGCTAAAGTCTCAAAAGTCCCACAGTGCACCAGCGGGTGTACAGCATGACCCCGCTCTGATGTGGAAAAAAAAAATCCCCAAAAAATACAACACGGCCCGAAAAACCTGAAAAATGAAGGCGATATATTAGTATACAGAAAGGTTTCCCTTTTTTAGTGCCACGGCTGCGCCACGTGGCACTCCTCCTCCATTGAGATGCGCAAGCTCAATGGAGGAGGAGTGCCTCGTGCGCAGCACGAGGCACTCATACTATTGCTCAGGCTTCTTTATTTATTTATTCTTCCGTATAAACTTCGGCGCGTAACTAGTCCCACAGCTTTGAGAAAACGCGAAAAGTAAAAACGTAGAAACGTGCGCCTTAATCGGGAATCGATGGGTATGACTTTTATTAGCGATTGGCGTGCACGTTTTTGCGCAACGTGCACAAACGTGCGCTTTTTGCCCCATCCGGAACGCATTGCGTGAACTTTGGGGCCTCACCACTCGCACACCGTTACTCGAAAAATTATGAACCGATTTAGAAAGTTGTAGGCCCTGAATTTAACTACAGTCCTGTGGATTTTCAGAACGATGGCACGAATAGTTTTTGCACGAAGTGCAAAAACATTTCCAAATTTCCAAACTAATGGGGAACTGTTTTCCCATGCATTTCAATGGCGCCATGCAAAGCGGATGGGAAAATGTTGAGAAAAAAAAGACAAAATTCACCTTTTTTCTGAGTCACGTATCTTTCCCATACTTGCACGTAGAAACGTCATTCAAACTTCAAAACGGAGGAAAACTTCTCTTCTCTCTCTAAACCCCGGACTGTTTTTTCCTAAAATGTACACTTTTCAAGATATGAGCCCTCAAGCGAGGTCTGGAAATCACTTTTTTTCAAATCTAGAGCACGGGAGTCAGTTTGCTAGAGTGTAGTTAGACTGAAAAAAAAACATGATTTCTTATTTGTAACTCGAGGTCACGGCCAAACCGTAAAAGGTAGACAGATCATTTTTGGTCAGAATATAGACATAGGTGTTGTGATTTATAAAATGTGACTTTGACAGGCGTGGTGTGCACAAAATTTTAACGGTGGAGCCAACAGACACGCCAATTCCTGTCTGTCTCTTCATTGACTCCCATGTTAAATGAAGTTTTCTTAAAAAAAATCTCATTTTTGTTTTCGAATTGCCGTTACTAACACATTTTAAGGAATATCTGAATAAAATTAAGATTGTCAGAATCTTCCGGGTTCTGTCTCTCTCACGATGTCTTTGTTTTTCTGATAGGAGCTACAGTTTGATTACAAGGTGAAGTTATTTGAGGCTTGTCAAATCCAAAAAACTAGCTGAGTCATTCCAATACAATATACACTACCATACTTCCGGGTCATGTGACCCAGAACTGGTCACATGACACATCAATGCAGACTTCATAATACTTTACCTTGGATAATGGAGGAATCTGAACCCTGACCTTACATGATCCCCATTTTATTTTTATAGGATGTTAGTGTTATTATGGGATGGCAGGTGTTTTTATAGGATGTTAGTGTTATTATGGGATGGCAGGTGTTTTTTTAAGGTTTTTAGCGTTATTATGGGATAGCAGGTGTTTTTATAGGATGTTAGTGTTATTATGGGATGGTAGGTGTTTATTATGGGATGGTAGTGTTATTGGTGTTAGCGGTCCCGTTAGCGGTTCTGTTAGCGGTCCAGTTAGCGATCCCGTTAGCGGTCCAGTTAGCGACCCCGTTAGCGGTCCCGTTAGCAATCCCGTTAGCGGTCCCGTTAGCGGTTGTTAGCGATCCCGTTAGCGATCCCGTTAGCGGCTCAGTTAGCGATCCCGTTAGCGGTTCGGTTAGCGGTCCCGTTAGCGGTTCAGTTAGCGATCCCGTTAGCGATCCCGTTAGCGATCCCGTTAGCGGTCCAGTTAGCGACCCCGTTAGCGGTCCCGTTAGCAATCCCATTAGCGGTCCCGTTAGCGGTTCCGTTAGCGGTTGTTAGCGATCCCGTTAGCGGTCCTGTTAGCGGTTCTGTTAGCGGTTCTGTTAGCGGTCCCGTTAGCGGTCCCGTTAGCGGTTGTTAGCGGTCCCGTTAGCGACCCCATTAGCGGCTCGGTTAGCGGTCCCATTAGCGATCCCGTTAGCGATCCCGTTAGCGATCCCGTTAGCGGTCCCGTTAGCGATCCCGTTAGCGATCCCATTAGCGGTCCCATTAGCGGTCTCGTTAGCGGTTCCGTTAGCGGTTGTTAGCGGCTCGGTTAGCGATTCCGTTAGCGGCTCGGTTAGCGATCCCATTAGTGGTCCCATTAGCGGTCCCCTTAGCGGTTCCGTTAGCGGTTGTTAGCGGCTCGGTTAGCGATTCCGTTAGCGGCTCGGTTAGCGATCCCGTTAGCGGTCCCGTTAGCGATCCCGTTAGCGGTCCCGTTAGCGGTCCCGTTAGCGGTTCCGTTAGCGATCCCATTAGCGGTCCCATTAGCGGTCCCGTTAGCGGTTCCGTTAGCGGTTGTTAGCGGCTCGGTTAGCGATTCCGTTAGCGGCTCGGTTAGCGGTCCCGTTAGCGGTCCCATTAGCGGTTCAGTTAGCGATCCTGTTAGAGGTTCCGTTAGCGGTTCTGTTAGCTATCCCGTTAGCGGTCC
Source organism: Cololabis saira (assembly GCF_033807715.1). Lineage (NCBI taxonomy): Eukaryota > Metazoa > Chordata > Actinopteri > Beloniformes > Belonidae > Cololabis > Cololabis saira. The sequence goes on along the minus strand of NC_084588.1, from coordinate 46,791,082 downwards.
CGTTAGCGGTCTTGTTAGCGGTTCTATTAGCCTATTACATATTTTCTGTAATAACTTTTGAATGGTTTGACATAGAGAGTCATGGGTGGTGTCATTGGAATCTGTATCGAGTCCTTGACCTTCATGGGTGCAAATAAGCCCCGTGATCATCCGGCAGTAGTCCGTGGCACTTCAAAATTTCCCGGGAATTTTGTCTAGTTATTCCATATTCTTCCGTAAAAACTTCGGCGCGTAACTTGTCCCGCAGCTTTGAGAAAACGCGAAAAGTAAAAACGTAGAAACGTGCGCCTTAATCGGGAATCGATGGGTATGACTTTTATTAGCGATTGGCGTGCACGTTTTTGCGCAACGTGCACAAACGTGCGCTTTTTGCCCCATCCGGAACGCATTGCGTGAACTTTGGGGCCTCACCACTCGCACACCGTTACTCGAAAAATTCTGAACCGATTTAGAAAGTTGTAGGCCCTGAATTTAACTACAGTCCTGTGGATTTTCAGAACGATGGCACGAATAGTTTTTGCACGAAGTGCAAAAACATTTCCAAATTTCCAAACTAATGGGGAAGATTTTCCCATGCATTTCAATGGTGCCATTATAAGCGGATGGGAAAATGTTGAGAAAAAAAAGACAAAATTCACCTTTTTTCCGAGTCACGTATCTTTCTCATACTTGGACGTAGAAACGTCATTCAAACTTCAAAACGGAGGAAAACTTCTCTTCTCTCTCCAAACCCCGGACTGTTTTTTCCTAAAATGTACACTTTTCAAGATATGAGCCCTCAAGCGAGGACTGGAAATCACTTTTTTTCAAATCTAGAGCACGGGAGTCAGTTTGCTAGAGTGTAGTTACACTGAAAAAAAAACATGATTTCTTATTTGTAACTCGAGGTCACGGCCAAACCGTAAAAGGTAGACAGATAATTTTTGGTCAGAATATAGACATAGGTTTTGTGATTCATAAAATGTGACTTTGACAGGCGTGGTGTGCACAAAATTTTAACGGGGGAGCCAACAGACACGCCAGTTCCTGTCTCTCTCTTCATTGACTCCCATGTTAAATGAAGTTTTCTTAAAAAAAATCTCATTTTTGTTTTCGAATTGCTGTTACTAACACATTTTAAGGAATATCTGTATGAAAATAACATTTAGATAATCTGGTAGGTTCTCCGTTTCTCAAAATGTTTTCGTTTTTCTGCTAAGAGCTACGGTTTGAGCGCAAAGTGGAGTGATTTCAGGTTTGTCACAACCGAAAATCCAGCTGAGTCATTCCCGCTCCCTCTGTATCAGGTTCTTGTTGCCCCTAGCAACCACAGCTCAGCTGTACTGATTAGACTGACCCAGAACTGGTCACATGACAGACTTCATGTAATATAACCTGGAAAATGGAGAAATGGAAGAAATCTGAACCCTGACCTTTTAACCTTAGATGAACACACACACACACACACACACACACGATAGGTGTTATTATGGGATGTCAGGTGTTTTTATAGGATGTTAGTGTTATTATGGGATGGCAGGTGTTTTTATAGGATGTTAGTGTTATTATGGGATGGCAGTTGTTTTTATAGGATGTTAGTGTTATTATGGGATGGCAGGTGTTTTTATAGGATGTTAGTGTTATTATGGGATGTTAGTGTTATTATGGGATGGTAGGTGTTTATTATGGGATGGTAGTGTTATTGGTGTTAGCGGTCCCGTTAGTGGTTCTGTTAGCGGTCCTGTTAGCGATCCCGTTAGCGGTCCCGTTAGCGGTCCAGTTAGCGATCCCGTTAGCGGTCCAGTTAGCGACCCCGTTAGCGGTCCCGTTAGCAATCCCGTTAGCAGTTGTTAGCGATCCCGTTAGCGATCCCGTTAGCGGCTCGGTTAGCGATCCCGTTAGCGGCTCGGTTAGCGGTCCCGTTAGCGGTTCAGTTAGCGATTCCGTTAGCGATCCCGTTAGCGGTCCCGTTAGCGATCCCGTTAGCGGTCCAGTTAGCGACCCTGTTAGCGGTCCCGTTAGCAATCCCATTAGCGGTCCCGTTAGCGGTTCCGCTAGCGGTTGTTAGCGATCCCGTTAGCGGTCCCGTTAGCGGTCCCGTTAGCGGTCCCGTTAGCGGTTCCGTTAGCGGTTGTTAGCGGTCCCGTTAGCGACCCCATTAGCGGCTCGGTTAGCGGTCCCATTAGCGATCCCGTTAGCGATCCCGTTAGCGGTCCCGTTAGCGGTCCCGTTAGCGGTTCCGTTAGCGATCCCATTAGCGGTCCCATTAGCGGTCCCATTAGCGGTCCCGTTAGCGGTTCCGTTAGCGGTTGTTAGCGGCTCGGTTAGCGATTCCGTTAGCGGCTCGGTTAGCGATCCCGTTAGTGATCCCGTTAGCGGTCCCGTTAGCGGTCCCGTTAGCGATCCCATTAGCGGTCCCATTAGCGGTCCCATTAGCGGTCCCGTTAGCGGTTCCGTTAGTGGTTGTTAGCGGCTCGGTTAGCGATTCCGTTAGCGGCTCGGTTAGCGGTCCCGTTAGCGGTCCCGTTAGCGATCCCTTTAGCGATCCCGTTAGCGGTTCAGTTAGCAATCCCGTTAGCGGTCCCGTTAGCGGTTCTGTTAGGGGTTGTTAGCTGTCCCGTTAGCGGTCCCGTTAGCGGTCCCGTTATCGGTTCCGTTAGCGATCCCATTAGCGGTCCCGTTAGCGGTCCCGTTAGCGGTCCCGTTAGCGATCCTGTTAGCGGCCCTGTTAGCAGTCCCGTTAGCGATCCCGTTAGCGGTCCCGTTAGCGGTTCTTTTAGCGGTTGTTAGCGGCTCGGTTAGCGATCCCGTTAGCGGCTCGGTTAGCGGCTCGGTTAGCGGCCCCGTTAGCGGTCGCGTTAGCGATCCCGTTAGCGATCCCGTTAGCGGTTCAGTTAGCGATCCCGTTAGCGGTTCCGTTAGCGGTTCTGTTAGCTGTCCCGTTAGCGGTCCCGTTAGCGGTTTTGTTAGCGGTTCTATTAGCCTATTACATATTTTCTGCAATAACTTTTGAATGGTTTGACATAGAGAGTCATGGATGATGTCATATTAATCAGTATTGAGTCCTTTATACCCATTTTATGGGTGCAAATAAGCCCGGCGATCATCCGGCAGTAGTCCGTGGCACTTCAAAATTTCCCGGGAATTTTGTCTAGTTTATTATTATTATTCCGCACTTTTTTTCGTCCGTTAATACGGCCCGAACCGCAACGTGCACCCATGCATGGCATACATCGTTGGATGCGTCTCCATCGTGATTCGATGGGTATTACTTTTCTCAGTAATAGGGGTTACCGTGGCAACGCTAGTTGCCAAAAAGCAAAAAAAAAGGCGAAAATTCCCACGCTTATTGCTCGGCCGAACTTTATCGTAGAGACATCGTTCAAACTTTGAAACACTCGGCCCGATAGTCTTTAAAGGACCATACAACTTCATCATTCTAGTTATTACGGTTTTTGCGATATTTAACTTTCAATTAAAAAAAAAAATCCCTTTTATTTTGGACGTTTGTTGCTAGGCAACGGTTTATCGTACAGACATCATTACAACATTGACAAACCCGGGACGCTTTGTACTGCAACATATTTTAGTCTCGTCAAGCTTGCTATTACGGTTTTTGAGGTATTCCACTTTGTTCATTTTGATGCTAACGGAATTTCGGACGCTTGTTGCGCGACAACACAATATCGTAGAGACTTTAATTTAACGTTAAAAGACTCGGGTTGCTGTGGACTACAACATACTAAGGTCTCATTACGCTGTCGTTTACAGCTTTTGAGATATTGAAGCCTAATTGTCCCATTCTATCCTATGGAGCTTGTTACCATGGCAACAAAAACCTATGCATTTGTATGGGGGAGCATGTGAATAAAACATCTGTTAATGCTGCCCAGACCGGAACGTGCACCCATGCATGGCATACATCGTTGGATGCGTCTCGATCGTGCCTCGATGGGCATTACTTTTCTCAGTCGAAAGTGTTACCGTTGCAACGCTAGATGCCAAAAAGAAAAAAAAAAGGCAAAAATTCTAACGTTTATTGCTCGGCCAGACTTTATCGTAGAGACATCGTTCAAACTTTCAAACACTCGGCCCGATTGGCTCTAACGGACCGTACAAGCTCATTATGCTAATTATTACACTTTTTGCGATAATGACCTTTCATTTTTTTCTTTATTTCCGTTTGACTTTGGACGCTTGTTGCTAGGCAACAGATTATCATAGAGACATCCTACAAATGTTCCCTGACTCGGCACGCTGTGGACTTCAACATATTCAAATTTCATGAAGCTGTTATTTAAGGAAATTTTATGTAAAAATCCATGCCAAATGGCCCCATTCATTCGGATGGGTTTTTTTACCACGGTGAAACAAAAACGTATCCATTAATGTAGCCTGAACCGCAACGTGCACCCATGCATGGCATACATCGTTAGATGCATCTCCATGTTGCCTCGATGGGCATTACTTTTTTCAGTCAAAAGTGTCACCGTGGGGGGCGATAGACGCCAAAAAGCGCACGCCTTTAATAACTATTGGGAGCACAGGAATTAATGCAATACAACTGTAAACACCTCAAACTGACATAGAACCACCACGAACACAACCACTACAGCCCTAAACCAAAGCAGCGAGAGGGGTCGAATGGGCCGTAAGGCATGCCCATATCAAAATTTCATGAAATTTTCTAGTTATTATTATTCTTATTCCGCACTTTTTTTCGTCCGTTAATGCGGCCCGAACCGCAACGTGCACCCATGCATGCCATACATCGTTGGATGCGTCTCCATTTTGCCTCGATGGGCATTACTTTTCTCCGTAATAGGGGTTACCGTGGCAACGCTAGTTGCCAAAAAGCAAAAAAAAAGGCGAAAATTCCCACGCTTATTGCTCGGCCGAACTTTATCGTAGAGACATCGTTCAAACTTTCAAACACTCGGCCCGATAGTCACTAAAGGACCATAAAACTTCATCATGCTAGTTTTTACGGTTTTTGCGATATTTAACTTTCAATTTAAAAAAAAAATCACTTTTATTTTGGACGCTTGTTGCTAGGCAACGGTTTATCGTACAGACATCATTACAACATTGACAAACCCGGGACGCTTTGTACTGCAACATATTTTAGTCTCGTCATGCTTGCTATTATGGTTTTTGAGATATTCCACATTGTTAATTTTGATGCTAACGGAACTTCGGATGCTTGTTGCGCGGCAACGCGGTTTCGTAGAGACTTGGTTCCAACGTTAAAAGACTCAGCTTGATGTGGACTACAACATACTGAGGTCTCATTACGCTGTCGTTTACAGCTTTTGAGATATTGAAGCCAAATTGTCCCATTCTATCCTATGGGGCTTGTTACCATGGCAACAAAAACCAATGCATTTGTATGGGAAACCATGTGAATAAACAATCTGTTAATGCTGCCCGAACCGGAACGTGCACCCATGCATGGCATATATCGTTGGATGCGTCTCCATCGTGCCTTAATGTGCATTACTTTTTTCAGTCAAAAGTGTTACCGTGGCAACGCTAGATGCCAAAAAGCAAAAAAAAAGGCGAAAATTCAGACGCTTATTGCTCGGCCGGACTTTATCGTAGAGACATCGTTCAAACTTTCAAACACTCGGCCTGATTGGCACATACGGACCCTACAACCTCATTATGCCAATTTTTAAAGTTTTTGCGATATTGACCTTTTTTTTTTTTTTTTAATTTCCGTTTGACTTTGGATGCTTGTTGCTAGGTAACAGGTTATCGTAGAGACATCGTACAAATGTTTCCCGACTCGGCACGCTGTGGACTTCAACATACTCAAATTTCATGAAGCTGGGATTTAAGGAAATTTTATGTCAAAATCCAGGCCAAAAGGCCCCATTCATTCGGATGGGATTTTGTACCATGGTGAAAAAAAAAACCTATCCGTTAACGTAGCCTGAACCGGAAAATGCACCCATGCATGGCGTACATCGTTAGATGCGTCTCCATCTTGCCTCGATGGGCATTACTATTCTCAGTCAAAAGCGTTACCGTGGCAACGCTAGATGCCAAAAAGAGCGCCCCATTAATAACTATTGGGAGCACAGGAATGAATGAAATACAAGCGTAAAAACACCTCAAACTGACATAGAACCCCCCCCGAACACAAACACTACAGCCCCAAACCAAAGCGGCGAGAGGGGACGAATGGGCGGTAGGGCATGCCCATATCAAAATTTCCAGAAATTTTCTAGTTAATATTGTTGTTCTTGTTGTTATTACTGTGTTATATGCAGTGTTTACTTGTGCAGGTTTGTGTGTGAGAGCCTTATGTATTATTGTAACCTTGCGGATGAGCCGATACACAGGGGCTTCAATTAAGAGGCCAAGATGGTCAGCGTGAGTCAATCTGCCATTTATTCTACAATGGATAAAACTCTAAAATACCACAGTCAATGAAGGAAAAGAAGATAGACAGACATCACGGCTGGGGAGCCAACCACTCACTGCCTAGGACACTGGGAGTAAAGTAAATATCAGAAATATCAAAGAAAATTAAAGCTGCAAGCAGCGATGAACGGGCCCTCGCACTCACGGCCACCGCCCCCATAAGCATATCAGAAATGACACCACCCACGACTTCCTATGTCAAACCATTCAAAAGATATAGCAGAAAAAAGGGACAGCCAATCAGAAGAAGGGGCGGGGCTAATTCAGGCCAATGAAGGTCAAGGACTCCATAAAGAATCTGATGATACCACCCACGACTCTCTATGTCAAACCATTCAAAAGTTATAGCAGAAAATCGGGACAACCAATCCGAAGAAGGGGCGGGGCTAATTTTCACCAATTATGGTCAAGGACTCAATACCGAGTCCCATGACACCACCCACGACTCTTTATGTCAAACCTTTCAAAAGTTATGGCAGAGAAAAGTATTCTAGGGGGCGCTGTTGAGCCGTTAGGCCACGCCCATTAATGCAAACCATGAAATATCAAATTTATCGCCAGGCCTGGCTTGCATGCAAAATTTGGTGACTTTTGGAGAACTATCAAATATGGACCAATCAGATGAAGGGGGGCACGCTTTTTGGCGTCTAGCGTCGCCACGGTAACACTTTTGAAAGAGAAAAGTAATGCGCGTAGTCGCAAGATGAAGACGCACATTTTGATGTATAACACACCTGGTTGCACGTTACGGTTCGGGCCGTATTAATTGCCGAAAGAATGGCATAAATTGCACCAAAATTACACAATTAATTCAAAATGGCCGACTTCCTGTTCGGTTTTGGCCATGGCGCCAAGAGACTTTGGTTTAAGTTGCGACATGATACAGGTGTGTACCGATTTTCGTGCATGTACGTCAAACCGTATTGTGGGGCTTGAGGCACAAAGTTTTCCGGGGGGCGCTGTTGAGCCATTTTGCCACGCCCATTAATACAAACCATGAAATATCAAATTTATCGCCAGGCCTGCCTTGCATGCAAAATTTGGTGACTTTTGGGGAACTATCAAATATGGACCAATCAGATGAAGGGGGGCGCGCTTTTTGGCATCTAGTGTCGCCACAGTAACACTTTTGAAAGAGAAAAGTAATGCGCGTAGTCGCAGGATGGAGACGCACATTTTGATGTATAACACACCTGGGTGCACGTTACGGTTCGGGCCGTATTAATTCTTGAAGGAATGGCTCATATTGCTCCAAAATTACGCGATTAATTCAGAATGTTCAAAATGGCCGACTTCCTGTTCGGTTTCGGCCATGGCGCCAAGAGACTTTTCTTTAAGTTGCAACATGATACAGGTGTGTACCGATTTTCGTGCATGTACGTCAAACCGTATTGTGGGGCTTGAGGCACAAAGTTTTCCGGGGGGCGCTGTTGAGCCATTTTGCCACGCCCATTAATGTAAACCATTAAATATCAAATTTTTCGCCAGGCCTGACTTACATGCAAAATTTGGTGACTTTTTAGGCACGTTTAGGGGGGCAAAAAGGCCCTCCTTTCGTCAGAAGAAAAAAGAAAAAAGAAAGAAAGAAAAATTCCTACAGATACAATAGGGCCTTCGCACTGAAGGTGCTCGGGCCCTAATAAGTATAAACCTAACACATCAAATGAAAACACCACACTAAATAAAAGTGCCACCACAAACCATATCACCATCTAAGTGAACTCCCAGCACCTCGACCACACGGTGAATGGAGGACACCGCCAGCCGCAACACTAGGCGCGATATGTCAGCCCCAGTCTGCCCCAGGGCAGCTGTGGCTACAAACGTAGCTACCACCACCAGTGAGAATGTGTATGAATGAATAATGATCTCTGTAACGCGCTCTGGGTGCCTTTAAGGGCGCTATATAAATCCAAGTTATTATTATTAAAGTAAAATAAACGGCAGTCAGTGCTATGCCTCTACATTTTAAAACAGTGAAAGTTTCAGTCCACGGGGCAGAGAGTCAAGAACACAGCCAACTCACACAAAGGACACAAAGAGAGTGACACCCTGCGTCACACCTGCTATTAAATTAGAGTTCCTGTGTTCCTCTGCGGTCTCTCGGCTGACCTACTGCTACATTATGTAGGTTGTATGTGACTGTTTTGTACTGTGTTGTTTGTTTTATGTTGGACCCCCTCAAAAACGAGATGATTCATCTCAAGGGGCTATCCGTTAATAAAATGGATAACATATAGCGCTTAATAGAACAGAAGTTGTCTCCAGGATCTTTCCAGAGACCCAGAACATAAACCCCTGCGAAATTACTGCAGGTCAGCATTCAGCTCCTGAAGCTCTGGCCTGCAAACCTACACAGAAGAGACCAGCACAACAAACTACAATCTGCTGTTTAAACCACAAATCCTGATCAAAATAACTACAAGGTTTCTCACGGTTGTACTGGAGGCCATCGCAACTCCATCTAGTCCCTTCCTGAGATGATAATAACCTCTGTTTTATCAGAATTTTGAAGTAAAAGTTAGTAAAGCTCCAGTCCTTGAGATATGCCTGAAGTTTATCTAAATGTTCTGTGTTATCTTTATAGACAAATACAGCTGCGTATCATCAGCATAGCGATGAACATTGATCTCTGCTGCACATTTACTGAAACGTATCTGATGTAGATATGTTTAGACGTTCTTAGTACGCAATGTGTGGTTTGTTCCAACAATCATCCCAGTGGTCTTCGACACATTCAAAATAAGTTTATTGCTATTAATCCAATCCATAACTAATTTAATTTCCTCTCTTAAATTTGTATTTAAATCACTAATTGTTTCTTCTGATAAATAAATTGTACTGTCATCCGCATACAATGCCATGAGTGCTTTATTTAATACCAAGGGGAAATCATTAGTAAAAATAGAAAATAAAAGAGGCCCAAGGCAACTTCCTTGAGGTACTCCATGTTTAACATACATTATATTTGATTCACTTCCATTAAAATAAACCAATTAATTGCTGTCTCTCGCTCAAATAACTATTAATTGTTAACAATGCAGAAGAAGAAAAACCATAACGTTTTAGTTTTTCTAATATTAACTCATGATCAAGTATATCAAACGCTGCAGAAAAATCAAGAAAAATAGCTCTAATAATTTTCTTTTGTTTGAGATTATTATACCAGTCGTCCACCATCTGAGTTAAGGCTGTTGCTGTGGAGTATTTTTCCCTGTATGCGTGCTGGAAATCAGTAAATAAATCATTCTTTGAAAAATAAAACTGAATTTGTTCAAACACAATTCTCTCCATTATTTTACTCAAAATAGGTAATAAACTTATTGGTCTACTGTTAGACTCAGAAAACTGCAACTTTTTATTTTTTGGTATAGGTATAATCTTTGCAATTTTCCATCCCTGTGGCCATTTATTTTTTGTAAAACATAAATTAATTATATGTGTAATCACTGAAGCCACAATAGAAACAATAGGCTTGAGAAGTCTTCCATCAAGAAAATCAACTCCAGGTGGTTTATTTTTGCAAGTCATTAACATTAACTCCACTTTTGATGCAGTAACATTTTTAAAATTAAAAATACAATCTTTATGCTCCATTATCTGAGTTACTAATCTAACCGCTTGGTCAGTGTTATTATGCTGTACAGTTCTCTTAAGTTTCTCTATTTTACTTATAAAATAATGATTTAAATGATTTGCAATGTCTTTAGGTTTAGTGAAAAACTCCCCTCCAGTTTCTAAATAAGATGGTGTATACTTAGCATTGCCTTTAATTAAATAACTTAAGGTGCTCCATAATCTTTTACTATCGTGTTTAATTTCATGAATAATATTACCATAGTACTTTTTTTTCTTTCTCTTATTTAGTTTAGTAACAAAATTTCTTAATTTACAATAAACTTGCCAATCTGACTTAATACACGATGATAAAGCTATCTGTTTTGCCTGATCTCTTTCAATCATGTATTCTTTCAATTCTTTGTCCAACCATGGAGAGTTGATGGCTCTAACTGTTGATTTTCTCACAGGTGCGTGCTTATCTATAACATTCGTTAAAGTTTCATTAAAAACCTGAAAGGCAGCCTCAGGATCATCAAGCAGCAGAATATCCGTTAACCTAGCATTTACAATATCTCTCACATATTTTTCTTGATCAAAATTTTTAAATAATCTCTTTTTAATTATCTTAAAACCTTACTTTGGTACTTTTGTTTTCCTAACAATTGCGATTAAATTATGATCAGTGCATCCTATAGGCATCGATATAGCTTTCGAGCATACGTCTGGAGTGTTCAAATAGAGATGATCAATACATGTCGCCACTTGCTTGCCATTCTTATTAAAACTAATTCTTGTTGGTTTATCCATTGCTTGAAATAATCCAGAAGCTGCACATGTATCTATTAATTTCCTTCTCATTGGACACGACAAAGACCTCCAGTCTACATTCATATCGGCCATAAAATAGATTTCATCATTAGTACTACAAACAGAATCTAACATATCACACAATTTATCTAAATATTCCTGGTTAGCACTGGGTGGTCTGTAACCACATCCAATAAGTATAGGTTTGAGATGTTTTAAATGCACTTGCAACCAAATAACTTCAATGTCTGATTGCATTAAATCATTCCTTATTTTAGCAGGCAGATGGCTCTGCACATAAATACAGACTCCACCTCCATAAGCATTTCTATCTTTTCTATAAATATTAAACCCATCTACCATTACGGATGTGTCCTCAAAAGTAGAGTCTAAATGTGTCTCTGACACCGCTAAAATATGGAAATTATTCAACATTAATATGTCTCCCACTTCATTTAATTTGTTCCTAATACTACATATATTTATGTGGGCCATTTTCAGGCCTTTCTTTGGTAATTTAAGTAACATCAAACATTTCATTCAATTTTATACTGTTAGATTCACGTAAGGAGCCACACGAAAAACACTTAACTCATTGTTTTACTTTGAGCTGCTTAAAAAAACAAGGAATCTTAAGTTAGTCTTTACAAGTGTAAAGTTGGGGACTACATTGTGCTTGTATTTATGAAGGAATGTTACATTCAGGGCAAAAGCTTTTTTTTTCGTGGAAAGTTGAATAAACATTGGCATAAAGCAGCATATTTGCCCTTTCTCATGTTGTTAACAGTATTAAAAACATTTAAAAAATACCTAAAGGTAATTTAGAACAGCAAAAAAACAACATGCGATTAATCGCGATAAAAAAAAAGTAATGGTTTGACAGCCCTCGTAGCAACTCATCATCCGTGTCATCAGTGCATCATCAGCATGGAGTAAAAATAACAGAAACTGCAGGAAACAATGCAGCGAGCTGCCTGCTTGCACGCAAGTGAGCTGCAGTCACAAAGTTTCAGACGCGCGTGGTTGACAATTGTTGGTTGATCTAACTGGCACAGGAAGTGACATCATGCTCTGGTGGCTACAAGCCCACATGTGGTTGCCAAGCAACGCAGTGCTCGGTTCTCTCATTGCCCCCGCACGTCTGATCCGTCAAAAACTGCTTTCAAAGAGGTAGTTGTGTAAAAGAGAGGCTTTTCTCACAGTTATTCTGCTCCTCACCAGTGGAACAAACTTCCTGTAGACCCGAGGTCTGCTCCAACTGTCAGCTCCTTTAAATCAGGATAAAAACATTACTGTTTCATTAAATACTCACCTGCTGGACTCTACTGCCTACGGAAGAGAATCAAACATATTTGAGAGGGGAAGATTTTTTTTTATTGTGAACTTCGAGAAAAATGTTGAAATTTCGAGAAAAAAGTCGAAATGTCAAGATTAATGTTGGAATACAATTTCAAGAATAAAGTCAAAATTTCGCCTTTTTTTTCAACATTTCAACTTTTTTCTCAACATTTCAACTATTTTCTCAAAATTGTACTTCAACATTAACCTCACCATTTCGACTTTTTTCTCGACATTTCTGTCAGGGTTTGACATTTCCCCCAGTTTGTGTTTTCAGTTCTGCTCCTCCTGTGTTCCATCTGCCCTGATTGTTCACACCTGTGTCTCGTTATTCCCTGGGTATATCTGGTCGTGTCCTGTCCTGTCCTGTCAGGGTTTTGCTCTTTGCTCTCGTGTTTTGGTTAATCCTGCTCTGCAGCGTTTTTGGTTCTTGTTTTGTTAAATAAATCCTCCTTTTTTGCAACTCCTGCCTCCTGCTCTCCTGCGTTTGGGTCCTCAACAAACCACACCTGTGACAGATTCAACTTTTTTCTCAACATTTTGACTTTTTTCTCAAAATTGTACTTTTTTTCTCGACATTTCGACTTTTTTCTCAACATTTCGACTTTTTTCTCGAAGTGCATAATGAAAAAAAAATCTTCCTCTAAAATATTGTTTTTATTTTTCTCCTGCCTGGCCCTAATACTCTTCTGTAACTGCCCTTATTTTGTAACAACTTGTGCTTTTTATTATTTTACCTCTTTTCTTATCATTTTATTTCAATTTAATTTTTATTTAAGCGTATACTTAAATTAAATACTTATGATCTTTGAAAACAGCGCAGAGTTATGGATAAGCCCCGAATGCAGGCATTGTGACGTAGAATTGTTCAATTGGTTAATTCACCGTAACAATTGTTACAGATTACTTTTGTAATACTGTATTTGACCCGGTCTTTGTACATTTTGACCGTATAAAAACGTAATTCTTGCCATTGTAAGAATGAGATGAACCTGCTCTACTGCCCTTACTTTTTAACAACTTGTGCTTTTTATTATTTTACCTCTTTTCTTATTTTATTTTGTTTTATTTGTTATTTACTGTTTAATTGTGTCTTGCCGCTTTTAAAGCAGCACTATGTAACTTTTCCACCTTAATATAATATTTCCAGAGTCATTGTGATGGTACATCAACTTCCAACAGGTTTAATGAACCTCTGTCATGGTCTGAGGGGTCTGTATCTCCTTCACTGGCACTATGTAACTTTGAGGTGCATGGTAGGAATCCTGCCGCACTAAAAAACTACACATTTTTACGGCTTTGACTGCTTTACGGCATACGTCACTTCCCCCTCCTTCCCGATTCGCAGTCGAGACGAAAGCTGGGCGGGACGTGGAGCGCAGAGCTCAGGAGAACTGGTGGTGAGCTAAACGCGGAGCTGTTATGGCCGAAGCAGCGAAAAATCAGAAGAAAATAAAAGTTTTATCGGAGGAGGCGAAAAAAGAAAGCGGGAGAGCCAAGAATATTGGCCCGGCATTCACTCGCTGGCGTGAGCTGAAAGACGAGGAGGGATGTCCGACCGATACTGATTTATGGAGATAAAACAAGAGACAGAATTGTTCAGTGTTGTGCATGAACGCGTTCATTTCTGTGAGAACGTTGAACTGAACGCAACATATTTACAAATAAAGAACTTGAACTTGTTCATTCTGCAGATCATGAACTGGAATTTGAACTGTTCAGATTATGTGAGTTTCAGCTTCACTGTTTAGGTCCAATTATTACGGAATAATCCTTCTCATTTCACCAGCAGGCGGCAAACATTTAAAATACTGGACGAGCCCGGTGCAGTCTTTACGAATGAAGGCTGATTTATGGTTCCGCGTTACACCAACGCGCCGCGTACCCTACGCCGTAGGCTACGCCGTCGATTTAACGCGGAACCATAATTCCGGCTTGACAGGTGAAGAGAGACGTTGCAGACGCAGCGTCAGCGAGCCGTCAGATGATGATCCGCTTATCATTATCTGCGGGAATTTTACACATCGTCTCCCAAAGAGTCCGACGGTAGAAATCCAACCTTTCTGTGCAAATTATGTCCACCTGCGCTGAGAAAACAAGTCCGAGCGTCTGCTTCGTCAACTTCACATTTGAAACGTCATGTGGAGTTAAAGCATCTGTCCAGTGGGAGGAAATATCCGCGAGTCCTTAACAATCAAAAAAGTTCCCAGAAAGACCATGAAGACCCAACAGCCCCGAACGACCCCAGTCCCTCTGCTGCACCTTCAGGGGGTTGATTTGAAAGTCCGTCCCGTTTTATTTCATTCAAAATCAAAACAAATGCACGCGACAGAGTTTTCCAGCAGTTCCGCGCTGGTGCTCATGGGAAATGTAGTGGTCTTTCTGGTAAAGCACTACCGCTTTTGTCCAAAGGAGCCGCCAAAAGCTGAAAGTTACATTGTGCTGCTTTAATGTTGATGTAAAGCACCTTGGATTACCTTGTGTTGAATTGTGCTACACAAATAAACTTAAAGTTTGGTTAAGAAATTCAGGGAAATGAACAAACTTTCTAATGTTCAGGAACTTGGCGGTAAGTTTAGGCTACTAAACTAAGAACTGCACTATTTCACATACGTGTGGCTTCAAGTACGAAATGTAGAAATAAACCGCAGCGAGTTAAAGCCTCTTGATCTCTTATCTCTTGATCTTTCTGTAAAAGCATTTAGAGGAAATGTTTGTATGATCTCACAGTTTAAACTTTTAAACTGTTTCCTAACCTTTATCAGAATCAGAATCAGAATCAGCTTTATTGAGTCAGTTTAGAAAACTGTTTTTGACTTCGGATACACCGGCGGCGCACGATGGAATTGTGCGCCTGTTTTCCAAGGGTAACACTGGGATAGGGGGGGGAGGAGAAAAAAGTACATCTTCACATTGAATATCATACAATACACAATATCAAGTTGCAAAAAAAAACAGTTTTGTGATCTGTTGCGTAAGAAAACCAGAAAGTGTTTCAGAATGAAACCGAGGGACGTTTGAAGACGTCCTAACTTCCTCTGGCTGCTGATCACAACTTCACCTTTTGCACTTCGGATTAGGTGCTACGTCACGTCAGTTTTAGGTACTTTTACTTTTTACTATGACGACAAAACTGAATCTAATCTAATCTAAACTGATCTAATCTGATCTGATCTGATCAAACCTAGCAAGGAGACAGTTTTCAGATCTAAATATGAAACACTTGGACTAAGTTCATGTCCGAGTCAGTATTATTTATTTATTTATTTATTTATTATTTAGCCACTATTTGTAGACCTTATTTAAGTTTAATTACTCTTCGGCTGAAATTTGACAGGTTTTGACATTTATTAGCAGTAAAACTTCCCTAAACATGTTTTTTTAGCCTGAAATGTAATGACTTTTTCTACATAACGTCAAAACACTCAAAAAAGGAAAAGATCTTAAATTTTGGTGCTACAAGAATGTTTCGGGTCAAGTTGACCCGTTAAACCATGTTCGGTTTTCACACCATCACGAAAACCTTTCAGGAACCTTCTTCCTGTGTTGACCAACTTTTTATTTTTTTTTAAATTTTTTATTCTTTATTTCATTCATTAAAAGAAAAACAAAACAGTTCAATGTAATAACATCAAATCTCTTTCCTTGAATTAAAGGGAACAGAAAGAAGACTAAGCTTATTTTATCTGTCCCTTTTTCCTAAGAAATCCAATTTCAATTAATGTAATAATAAAAAACACAAAAAAATTACAAATTACACAATTTAAAAAAAACACTTTCCAATAAACGTAATTAAAAAAAAACAACAAACAATTCGGCTTGATGGTAACCAGGGCCGGCCCAAGCCTCCACGGGGCCCTAAGGGGCCCTCTATTACTACCAATTATATTGATTATTGATCATTCACACACCCACTATAAACTTATTTCATGTGAATGAATAAATGAATGAATGAATGAATGAATGAATGAATGAATGAATGAATGAATGAATGAATGAATGAATGAATGGTCTTTATTTCGGTCTTAAGCCTTGTACAAGTTAAGCCATTTTTACAAAACAAAAAATGAAAAAGTAAAATAAGCATTTCTTTTGCCGAAAAGGTGCAGCTGAAGCCGAAGCTTCTACCCTTTTTATCTGGTGATCAACTTAAACATGAAACATTAGCATTAATCCGTGGAAACAAACAATGCATAAAGAAGAAAAAAATAAATAAGACAAAATATAAAATTGATGTTTCACATTCTAGAATGTTTTTGATAATATACTTTATAGTTATAGTGTTTTATATTTATTTACAATATTTTCTTTAAACATTTCCTTGAACTTGTAGATAGAACTGCACATTTTTAGGTCGTTGTCACAACTATTCCATATTTCTCTAGCCTTAATTGATGTCCAACTCTTTGTAATATTTGTTCTTGCTGTCGTCATCTCAAACATGAGTTTCCAGTGTAGGCCGAGTAAAAGAAACAAAATAATCAAATAGATCATTTATAAACCATTTACTTTAAACACCTTATCTACCGGTACTTTATTTTTGGTTTGAAATAAACTGCAACAGCGATGTGCAACAACAAAATACTACAAAAACTAGAACTATAATTAAAATCACTCAACTTAGATAAACAGTACCTGATCAATATGTTTTCCCTATAAGAATAAATTTGAATGTACAAAGACATAATTAAATAGAATAAACAAATTAAATAAAACAAATACTTAAATAATGATGTAAATGAACAGAGGTACCAGAATCTTTTCCTGAATGGTTTATATGACTTTTCCGGTCACAGTCAATCAAAGATATAAGGACAACTATTGTGCAAAAAAACAAACAAAAAAAAGAAATCACACATACACGAAGAAAAGAGCGCTGAAAGTTCACGACTGCTTCACAAGCCGGAACCGGAAATGCGTTGCTGTTACGTGCCACATACTGTATATAGGGTTCTCTGTGTCTCTGCATTTCTCTTCCACCTTCTCCTCCCCTTTCTACCCCTAATTCTCTGCAGGTCTGAGGTCCAATACCAGCAGGCATTAACCACCCATCTCTCATTGGCCAGCCTCTGATTCCCTGTCTCTCATTGGCCAGCCTCTATACAGGTAAGACAGGCTCCCCTATACAGGTAAGACGGGGGCCCTTATACAGGCATCACGTACTATAGGTAGAATCTATGTTAAGTCACACTAGGTAAGGGATGGTTGCCACTACTGTATTTAACTAGTTAGTGTAGTTAGGCAGGCTTTTCTTTTCTTATTAGACAGTAAGACAGAACTGTGTTTTTTCCTTAGCTGCTTAATTTGTTATTTTGGCAACATCCGCGTCCCCTGGCAGTGGTATACTTTTGTTTTGGTACTTTGTTACCCTTGTAAATATTGTAAATATCTTGCTGAAAAGGCAGTAAAAACGAGCACACCCTTTAAAAACCCTGTGTTGGCTCAGTTATTTGCCTCTTTAAATGCTTGGGATCCCTTTGTCTTAAATGTCATGCTATGTGACCCTTGATTTCAACTCCTGTACATGGCCTAACAAGGGGTTTCGTAACAGTTGCTACCAAGCCAACCAATCACAGCCCTCTCGGTCTGCGTTGGGTCTGCAACCTCTTGACGCGTAGTTACAATTTGTGGGCGGTGCTTCAGGCACGGCTTGGCCTGCTCCATGGGGTGCGCGACGCGGCACAACCTGCGGCGTAGGCTCGGCGTCGATTTGTTGCAGAACCATAATCCAGCCTTTATTCTCGATATTTCAACTTTTTTCTCGAAATTGTATTATAACATGATTCTCAACATTTCGTCTTTTTTCTCGAAATTGTATTATAACATGATTCTCAACATTTCGTCTTTTTTCTCGAAATTGTATTTCAACATGATTCTCGACATTTCGACTTTATTCTTGAAAATATATTTCAACATAAATTTCAACATTTTGACTTTTTTCTCGAAGTGAACAATAAAAAAAAAATCTTCCCCTCTCAAATACTTTTTCTCCTGCATGGCCCTAATACTCTTCCGTATCATATTGATCAACACAACGAAGGCTAAAAACAGCCAAACAGCCACTAGAAGAAGGAATTTGATGACCTGCATCATCAGGGATGAGTGGACAGGGAGATGCAGGGAGATGCATCACTCGGAGGCCCATATGGGCCTGTTGTACCATAGCGCCCCCCGCTGGACGCACAGTGACCTGCAATAAATAATTAAAAAACCCAGTTCAGGTTATTTAACTCTGTTTTATTTGTATAGTGCCGTTTGACAACAAAAGTATTCTCAAGACAGTGAAAGAAAAACACGTTCAGTTTTGTCCAGTTAAGTAAAATCCAACTGTATTGAGTTAATCCGTTGAATTCAAACAGAGTCCAGATTTAATCATATAAAGCTCTTTCATTACAGCGGCTTAGCGAATTAAACTGACAGACTTAATCGAATCTTCACTTTAGTGGAACTTCCTGTCCTGGACAAGCTAGGGGTGAGAAAACCAGCTAAAACCAGTAAACTAAACTTGTAGAGGTCTGAAGGATCTCCTGTAGCATCTTGTAGTGATCCTTCTTAATTTAATTAACTCGTTGGGCACCACCTTTGATTACAAAGGAACAATAAATTGTATTTATCAATCTCTCATCTGAAAGCAGGTTCTAATCTGGATTGGTTTGAGTAAATTAAATAAACAACACGATGGATCAATTCAAGGAACATTTATTACAAGTTCAAATAAACAGACAGATAAATGCGATTACATATATATATATATATATATATATATATATATATATATATATATATATATATATATATATGTACATATGGAGGAGAACACGGGATCTTTAGACGAACATCAGAGAAGAAAAGAGAGGAAATGAAGATGAGAGAGAGTATAGATTTCTTGACCAAAAATCAGATATCAAATACAGGTATATAAACATGACTAAAATAAATCTGCCAACTAACCAAAAATTGATGATTAACTTTAAAGAAAAATGAATTTAGTGCCTCCTGGTGGCAACAGGAAGTGACTCGCTCAACGTTTCGATCTGTCTGTTCTGACATGACGGTCAAACCTGGTCAAATCCTTAAGAGGTTGAAGAAGCAAATCACGAGATAAACCTTCAAGCAACACGTCAAGTTTCATGGATTTATGAATAACGGAACCTGCGTCATTCAACCTGAAACAGGAAGTGGATGGTTTTTCCACACATGTAAGAAAGAAATAAATAAAATAAATAAAACATCCCCCGTTTGTCTTTCAGAGGGCAGATTCAAGGATCAGATTCACAAAAGCAATATTATCTACACTGCAACATAAGGCCTAATAAGAACTTCATCACTCTTTATTCTTGAAAATATTAAATTGCAACCGATGATCATATTTATGTCATCCTTTGTCCAATCAACTTCAAACTGTTTTGATTATTTTTTAACCATTATACATAGGGATGGGAATTGATAAGATTTTTCCAGTTCCGATTCCATTTTTGATTCTGTTTAACGATTCGATTCTTTATCGATTCTCTTATCGATTCTCATTTGGAAAAAAGGAGAACAAACAGGTCGATTAACATCAACTTTGTTTTATATCTTTGAACAAAAAAGAGGTCAACAGTGAGGTCTTAAGAGGCTCCCAGCCTTGGGCTCCTCCATGGTGAGGACTTTTTCTTGAGCCTGGCCATTCCTGCCATAACGCAGCGTTACTGTGAGTTAATGATCTTGACTAAAACTTGGCCTTCGACACATGTTTCAGCTCAGATTTCTCTCTTCAACCGCATACCAAGCAGGGATCAAGTGGTTAGATAAGGTTAGATAAGGATAAGGTTAGATAGGTTCAAATCCAGGTAATTGGGTCCTGGTGGGGCTGATCTCCGCAATTTGAAGCCTTGTATAATAATTGTAAAAATCTGGGTTATTTTCTTGGAGGATCTGGTCATATCAGACAGTGAGGGTTCGTCACCGCATCGGTAGTACGACCTTTTCTCTGCTGTGCGTCCCGTCACCGTCTCCATCACCAAGCCTTTCCCAAATCAAACTCGGCCTGGATCATTTCTCGTGTCCTCTGCTTTTTCCCACATCCAAGTAATGATCTGACATGCTGACATGTTTTCTGCATTTAACACCGCATTTACGCCCCTCACTCCACGCTGTTCGCTGTGTGATTGCGTCATCTAAACACGCCGTTATTAATCGTTCGGTTTTTTCCCCACTTATTCCACCGAACACCGAAAGTGTTTTTTTGCTATTTTTCGGCCAAACAATTTCAGTTACCGATTCCATCACTCGCTAAATCATTCGGCTATTAAATTTAAGTGTATCCTTATGAATTTGTTTGGAATGTGTATTTAGGTACTGTGTTCCTTCTAGGAATTATATCATCCAGTGTTTGTATAGACTGTTTTTTAATTAATTTATTGGTATCAGCAGTTTTTTAATGCAACAAATTGCAGATTTTTGCACAAAGCTGCCAACTTTCTTTCCGTGTTCTATTGAATGTGTTAGTTATGTGTTTGTTATGTGTGTGTTTGGGCGCGAGCTGCCAAATCAAATTGCCATTCAAGGGATTAATAAAGTTGTCTTGAATCTTGAATCACTAATGGGAATGAGTGAAACATCTGGTTAGAGGAAAACATGCAACTTTGACATTCTCTGATTTAGCCTACAATTTAACACATTCACCTGATGGGTGAATGGGTGCAAGCCTTTCACCACAAACTTAATCACTGCTCGGTGAGATTCATCTATTCTGGCCTGGGTCATAACTCTTCCCTGCCTTGATGAAAGGAGAAGCTTCTGCAGCCTCTGAGCCAGTCACGCTACGTCTCCAGTCATGGTCATCTAAATGTAATGCATGAGAAGGGATTCATTTAACATTAGTAGTTAGTAATAGCAGGTTTGTTAGTTACCTGCAGTATAACAACAGCAGAGGACTGGCTAACGTTGTCGCTGCTGCAGGTTGAGAAGATTCACTCCAGGACTCAGAACAGATCAAACACGCGACATTCATTAAAAGTTATTGCATGCTGTATATGCAAATGCTTTTACATGTTGTTAGTGTTTCTTTCTGTTGTTGAAATGTTCACATTGCAAGTAGGGTTGCAACCTTCCAGACATGAAAATAAAGGACGCCCACCACAGCTCCATGTGCCTGACTCCCGAGGGATGGAGTGATATATTTTAGTTTGTGCTAGTGGTCAGTAAAGGGGTGGTCAAGAAAGCATTTCGTCATACTTAAAGCTTTTAAGTGCTTTATTAACAATGGACATTGCTGTAAATGTTTAAATAAATAGGCGAAAGAAACTGAACTAGCCTGTGCTTTTGTAAAACTGAAAAACATGCATACATTATATGCATATAAAGTGCTGTTAATTACACACAATGAGGAAATACGCACACAACTTAGTTATTGCACAATCAAATAAGAATGAAATCTATGTGTGCAACATTGAACATTTCAGATATAAACTAAACACATTTAACACTTAATGGAACTTGTGCATAACTTTTCTAGTTGTTGGAGTTCTCTTTGTGAACCCTGAGGACAATTTTACTTTAAGAGGGGAAAAAATGGAAACACTTGTAAACTTGTTTCTCTGCTTATTCATGTGTCCCAAATAAAATAAAAATATTAAAAAAGAATAAGAAAATAAACTGCAAAGCATTCCTCTTTCCATCAGTCTTAACCAGATTGTCATGGCCTCATCAGTAACTGAGTGTTTCTTTTATCTGTATGTAGACCAGATTTGAACAGTCTCCAGCTTTCTCTCTCTTTCTCACTGTTTTACTTTTTTTTCCAAGTGTACTTCTTGTTGCTCCTTGCAGCACTGAGTAACTCTTTGTCTGTCAAAACACTGTTGTAAAACTCTGAACAGGACAGCTCAAAGTTGAGAGTGATGAGGAGCTCACTCCTCATGAGCTCCACGGAGCACCTGTTCCTGCTGTCACTCCATTTGTTGGCCATTCTGGAAAAGATCCTTTCCACATATCCAGTGGATGCTGGGATGCTCAGGATGTGGCGGATGATTGACAGCATGTTAGGCAGGTTAGCCACCCACCTGGCAGCCACACCTTTGGACCTCCATTCATCTTCAGCATCTTCTTTGAGCCTCTTCAGAATGGGATTTGCTGTTGAGCATTCATCATAAAGTTCATCCATGCTGACGTTATGAATGAGGTTGAGCTTACTAATCATCCTCTCAATATCATTAAAGGTCAAGATGCCAATGGTGCAGAGAGAGAGGTTGCAGTGAGAACAGCCAGTCGTCCTTTGAAAAGTTGAACCATTTCTCAACATATGAGAGTGCTGTGTTAAGAAATGCAGTGAAATCTGCCCGTGCTGTGTTTGCATCATGTGGGAGCAGGTGCTGCAGCTTCACTTTAGTTAAGTAGACATAGAACTGGTCATCTCGTCTCTGGGTGAGTTTTTGCTTGAAGTTATCCATGATAGAATACAATTCAACACAGGTGGTTGCATCACTCTCCATCTTCTTTACAACTTCCTCAAAGAGAGAGAGGATGTTATTGCAGAACAGAAGGTAAACTCCACAATGTCTCCACCTTCCTCATTTGAGTCTTCACTGAGCTTCAACAATGCTCCAAGCTGTTTGGGACACTCGTCCCCCAGGCTCATGAAGGAAGACTTTAGTGCAGTCCAGGTTTGCAGTAGCCGGGCGATGGCTGGATTAAGGGAGAGCCACCTGGTTGTGACATGTCGGAGAATTTCCTGGAACTCAACATGACAAAATGTACAAAAGTCTTTGAGTGATTCTCTTCGTTTGGCAGATGTAGATAAGAAGCCATAGACCTTCAGCACAACATTTTCCACATCTACAGTGAGCTGGTCTAGACCAGGGGTCGGCAACCCACGGCTCCAGAGCCGCATGTGGCTCTTTAGCGCCGCCCTAGTGGCTCCTGGAGCTTTTAAAAAAATGTTTGACATTTTTTTCTTATTTTGTTCTTATTTTTTTCCTTTTTTCTTTTTTTTTTCTTCTTTTCTTCTCCTTTTTTTCCTTTTTTTCTTCCTTTTTCCTTTCCTTTTTAATCTCGCCATTTCAACTTTTTTCTCGAAATTTTGACTTTTTTCTCAACATTTTGACTTTTTTCTCGAGATTGTACTTCAACATTAATCTCGACATTTCAACTTTTTTTTTCGAAATTTTGACTTTTCTCGACATTTCAAATTTTTTCTCAAAGTGCATAATGGAAAAAAAAATCTTCCCTCAGTTCTAACTAATATAGATACATGCAGCATGTGTTGCTTTCATTCTAAGGCTGATACAAGACTTTTCATTTTTTGCGGCTCCAGACATATTTGCTTTTTGTGTTTTCGGTCCAATATGGCTCTTTCAACATTTTGGGTTGCCGATAGCTGGTGTAGAGCGTATTTCACTATGTTGTGCATGATGTGAGCATGGCAGTTTCCTTGCAGCAGATCTTTTTGCTTCTTCTTCAGGTTGGTGAAGACAGAGTTGTGAATTCCATAATTTACATTTGTATTGTCTGCACTAAATGCTGTCACCTGATCTAATGATAGGCCAAATTTATCAAGGGATTGTTCTATTACAGCTACAATACCAGTAGCTGACTCATCTGCATTCTCCATGAAATCCAGCATTTTGTTGGTGTAGCGACCATTTGCTTATCAAACAGCCACTGCCTGGGCTGTGCTTACCGTTCAGTATGACACGTGCAAATACAAGCCTTTTCCAAAGTTCCAATGTAACTTTATTGATTTGATTTGATTTATTCACACTCACACATGTGAATTGGTCTCCTGGAGAAGCTATCAAAAGTTTATGGTAGGAGCCAATGAACATAAATACAGTAGACATGAATACATACATACACTTGCACTTATATACACACTAAACAATACAACATGCACTTTACACTAGACTACCACTTACATTACAACATATCACATTACAAACACTTAACATGAAACATTTTGTGATCCCAAAGTGTACAATATATATGAGCTTAACAATTGTTTCTTTAATTGGCGTTTGAATATGGAGATGGAGATTCAACTCGTTCCAAATCTGTGTTTCCCCGACACACAACACTCATACTTGTTCCCACAAGTTTACGTTGTTTTCCTATAATAAGATGTTTATGTCTCGTATTGTGGGTGTGCTGGGGAAGGGAGATTGGGATGAGTTTAGTTAATCTGGGATTCAAACCTGAGACCACCTGATATATTATACAAGCATTATGGGAGTAGTTCTATTCTTTCAGGCCAAGAATACCATAGTGGGCAAACAGATGGCGAGTTGGTGAATTAAATTCAGTCCAGGAGATGGCACGGATATTTTTTTTCTGTAAAACTTGACTGGGATAAGTATTACACCAAATAATATTGCAGTAATTTAAATGAGGTTCAAACAAGGTTTTATAAAGAGTGAGAAGGGCAGAATGTGGAAGCAGGTGTCTCAGTTTGAAAAACAGACCGACATAGGCTATTTAGAAAGTTTTTCCACAAGGTGATCTATATGACATTTAAAATTTAGACAGTCATCAATGAGGACCCCAAGGAGTATTATATTGTGATATTCCTTACAATGTTCAACCAGGTATTGCCACTTGTCACCTTTGTAAACATAAAATAAAGAGACAAATATCCACCTGCTATTTTCCTGTCGTTCCATTCCACACAGCCACCTGTGTGTGATTACACCTTGATTAAATAGACCATGCTTAATTGATGGTATCACTACTCCCCCTAGTGGACGGAAGGCTGACCAAACACAACATAAACACATGGTACAATAACACAAAATGGCTCTTACAGTTGGTGACTCCACATTCTGGGCTGAAGAACTGGACAGCAAGGGGAAACATCTTCCTGTTCCCTTTATTTGATGCATCTGTCTGTATGGAGAATGGGAGGGGTTTATCTGATATTAAGGCCTTGAGAACATCACCCACTGCCTTAGGAGCAATGACGTCTTTAACCAGTGTCTCTGACTTTGTTCTCCCTAAACTCATTTTCTTTACTAGTTTAGAATCAGTTAAAATCTTCTGATTGAGTTTGTGTGCACAGTCAGCACTATTGTAACTGAGGTTGTGTTTGACTGTGTGGTTCACCTGTGTCACCTCAGCGCTAGGTAACCTAGAGAGGATCTCTAGGAGGGTTCTCCTGCACAGCAGTCTCTGAGCCGGGCTTGTAGACAGGCCTTGAGTAGGTGTGTTGCGATGATCCAACATAGCCAAGTACGGGTCCTGTCCTGCTGCTTTAGCTTTCTGCATCAGTCGTTTTGCCGTTTTCACCGCAGACTCGGCCTTCCCGTTGCTCTGTGGGTATCCAGGAGACGACGTTTTGTGCTCGAACTCCCACAGATGACTGAAACGCCAAAACTCTTCCGAAGAATATTGGGGGCCGTTATCAGAAAAAACAAGATACGGAATCCCATTATGGAAAAAGTGCGCCTTCAGCTTCCTTATAACAGTGCTTGACTTTGTATCAGGAAGGTAGTCAACTTTCCAAAATTTGGAATAGTAGTCAACTGTAATGAGATAGTTCGGTAACACTTTACTTGAATGTGTTGTCATAAGACTGTCATGATGCTGTCATAATCATGACATGACACCTTTCATGACACATTATGAATGCTTATGACAGTCGTCATTAAGTGTCATTCGGTAAATGATGTCACTTTTAATGCCAAGTTGACATTGTTTTAGATTAAAAGTGACATAATTTACCAAATGACACTTAATGACACTTACTGACGACTGTCATAAGCATTCATAATGTGTCATGAAAGATGTTATGTCATGATTATGACAGCATCATGACAGTCTTATGACAACACATTCAAGTAAAGTGTTACCGATAGTTCTTATTGTCAAAGGTAAACAAGTCCGTACCAACTTTGGTCCATGGTCTACCTTGTACTTCATTAGCATGTAGTGTCTCTTTTTGTTGTTTCGGGTCAACTGATCTGCAAATGTCACACTTCATTATGAATATCTTTATGTGTTCATTCATTCCCGGCCAGTAGACACATTCTCTGGCACGCCTGAGGCATGCTTCCACCCCCAGGTGAGAGGAGTGAATCCGCTATGTGATGTCCCTTTGCAGTGAGTTTGGGATGACTGCTCTCTCACCTCTGAAGATGATGCCATCCTGTACACTCAGTTCCTCCTGAAACGAGTAGTAGTGCATCCATTGGTGTGTCTTTCTTATGTTTGGGCCATCCATTCTGAATGGTTTTTCTCAATGTCTGTAGCGTTACATCATTTTGTGTAGCAGAACGGATTGTGCTCAGTCTCTCTTCAGATATAGGTAAGTACGCCACCATGTTGACCGTCTCAATTTCAGCTTCCGCTGTGCCTGTCGATGAGCTCTCTGACAAGTATGCTCTGCTCAGTGTGTCTGCAAGCAACATGTCACGACCTGGGACATAAATAACATCAAAATAAGTATATTAGTAGTAGTAGTAGTAGTAGTAGTAGTGTTTATTTCGAATATGAATCATATTAAAAAAAAAAAGAAATAAGACAATCGTCTTAACATGAGACATAACATACAGTTAGTACATACACAGTGAGTACATATTCGAAAGAGAGTGAGAAGAAGTAAAACTTATAAACTCTCACCCCCTCTCCTTAAATATGACTAGCTAATATATGCAATGTGTGCAACATAACATTATGCAAACATAATATTGCCTATACACAATAATTACACACACACACATACACACACGTACACACACACACACACACCAGTACCTACATACATGTATACATAGGGACACATACTGCATATAGGACAAAAGGAAAAAAAGACAATAAAAACATTGTAAAAACACAAACTACTGACCAGTGTAAGAAAATAAGGAAAAAAATAAATAAATAAAAAATAAAGACTGTATTATTGCACCCAAACATTTTGCTCATCCCTGTACCTCTGAAAAATAATATCTTTGTATTTTATTTTAAACTGTTTAATATTTGGACATTGCTTTAATTCCATTGAAAACTTGTTCCATAGCCTCACCCCGCTGACTGAAACACAAAAACCTTTCCTGTTTGTGCGTATTAATGTGACATTAAAATTACTTTTGCCCCTTAAATCATATCTTCCCTCATGAATACTAAATAATTTCTGTATATTTGTTGGTAACAGATCATTTTTTGCTTTGAACATTATTTGCGCTGTTTGATAGCCCACAATATCCGTAAATTTGAGTATTTTGGACTTTAGGAATAATGGGTTTGTGTGTTCCTTGTAGTCAGCATTGTGGATTATTCTTATTGCTCTTTTTTGCATAATGGTTAATGGCTGTAGAGATGTTTTGTAATTGTTGCCCCAGATTTCTGCACAGTATTGAAAATATGGTGAGACCAGGGAACAATAAAGAATGTGGAGTGATTTCTGATCTAAGACCTTTTTAACTTTATTTATAATGGCAATTGTTCTTGAGACTTTACTTTGTACATGTTTGATGTGCGATTTCCAATTGATTTTATCATCTATGATTACTCCCAAAAATTTAATTTCATTAACTCTTTCTATTTCAACTCCATCTATTTTTATTATTACCTGAGTATTTAATGTATAATTGCCAAACAACATTATTTTAGTCTTACTCAAATTTAATGATAATCTGTTTCTGTCAAACCATTCTTTCAGTTTGTTCATTTCTATGGTAATATCCTCTTGTAGCTTTTGTAAATTATCCCCGGAACAAAACATATTTGTGTCGTCTGCAAATAACACAAAATGCAATATCTTAGAGATCTGACATATATCATTAATGTACAAAATAAAAAATTTAGGGCCCAAAACTGACCCCTGGGATACCCCACATGCAATGTCCAAACATGGAGAAACACAGTCACCCAATTTCACAAACTGCTGTCTCCTGCTTAAATAACTTTTCACCCAATCCAACACTATTCCCCTGATGCCATATTTTTCCAGTTTCTTGATTAGTATTTCATGATTGATCGTATCGAAAGCCTTTTTTAAATCAATGAATATCCCAACGGCATACTGTTTGCGATCTATTGCATTTGTTCATTCTTCTATTGCCTCTATTAGTGCCAATGATGTAGATCTGTTTGGTCGCACTAAGAAAACCCAGCGGTCCCTGAACGCACCAGCGGAAGCTGACGTCACCGTTGCCGACCCCCCTAGAAACTGCTAATTCAATTTTAAATTCAATTCACACTTTATTAATGACAGAAGAGGTCCTGATTTCTGCTGCATATTGACATGGTATTTAAACCTGATAAACATGAGGTTTATCTTTGACTGTGATCAGTTTGTAAAGGTTGTGTTTGTGATCAGTTTATAATCGTTGATGTTTGTGCTTCAGGCTGAATCTGAAGTGGAGGTAACTCTGCAAAGAATCCAGAGCCAGGAAGGAGTGGAGGGCGTTATCGTGTTCAGCAAGGACGGTAAAACACTCATTTACTTGTTTTAATTTATGTATTTTATGCCGAGTCTCGGGGACGTTTAACGGGTTTAAACGTTTAACGGGAGCACCGGTGTTTCAGGGGTTGCCATGACGACCAGCGAGCGGGGTTTCCCGGGGGGGGGTTTCAGGGGTCTGCTTTAAGGATATGCAGTTGTAAAAATTATATTGCACATGTTAAATAAATAAAAAATCACGATAACACACCTACTGTAATGGAATACAGAAATCTAAGTCTTTATAAACCCACTTAGAAATATATTTTGGTCATTTTAAAATAAATAAATAAAAAAGTTATTTATCAGGATAAAAACTTAAAAACGTATTATTATATCATTATTCAACATTTAATCATACAACTACTCCGACAGGTTGTTAAAGGAAAAATGTTAAAAAATGTTGCTCTCATATTAAAAGAGACATTTTTCAGAAATATTTTTATGTCCTTGCAATTATTTTTTGTGCGTATTTTATACATTGGTGACACAAAAGGAAGGTGACAAAAACAAAGTACAGGGTAAATCAAAGAGAAATGTATCAAAAAAAACATAATTAATGTTAATTTTTTTAAATAAAAAAATTTTAACAAACCACTTTACTCTTTTGCTGCTAGTACGTATGGGTCGGGGGGTCTGACTGGTCCGGCTGGTCTTAGACACAAGTAGGGGGGGGCTCCAAGGAAAAAAGGTTGGGAACCACTGCTCTATGGGCCCCACAACGCGGAAGTAAACCCGGAAGTCAGGAAATATTTTGGCGTATGCGCCAGGCGAACAACTTACATTGAAATGAACGGCGGCCATTTTCCTGTCCGGTATCCAGGTTAAATAATACATCCATGGGGTCAGTCATGTTTCCCGGGGGGGGTTCAATAATACACTAAAAAACAATATATTGTCTCCATTGGAAAAGCACGTCTGGAGACAATTGTCGACAATGGAATTCATTGTCGACGAATCGTTGCAGCCCTAATCCGAAGGTCTTCGTTGTTTTATTTCAGTTCCTAAATCCAGACAGAACTAAGAGCTAAATGTCCTGTTTGGATCAAGCTGCCCACGCGTGATGTTCAGGAACCTTCTAAACTGGACTAGCGGTAACGTGACTCGTGTTTTCCCAGGAATCCCCATCAGGTCGACTCTGGACAACCCCAGCACGGTCGAGTACGTCGGGCTGGTCGAGCAGCTGGTGATCACGGCCAAGAAGACGGTGTTGGAGCTCGACCCCACCAGCGACCTCACCTTCCTGCGCCTGCGGACCAAGAAGAACGAGATCATGGTCGCTCCAGGTGAGGGTTCACTTCCTCCAGGTGAGGGTTCACTTCCTCCAGGTGAGGGTTCACTTCCTCCAGGTGAGGGTTCACTTCCTCCAGGTGAGGGTTCACTTCCTCCAGGTGAGGGTTCACTTCCTCCAGGTGAGGGTTCACTTCCTCCAGGTGAGGGTTCACTTCCTTCAGGTGAGGGTTCACTTCATAGACATATATAAAGGCTAGATGACTCGTCCGCGCTGCTGCCAATGCAGAGCGACGTCGTCACGCGGCGGCCATCTTGCCACAGGAGAGCTCGCTCACTTTAACATTGTGTTTAATGGTGCCTGTACTGCTTAATCAACCTTAACTTGCTCAACTTTCAACCGGTTTTCTAACAGTTTGGTTTGTTATGAACGTCAGAGAGTTATGACACTGCATACTTGTGAATAATTATAAACATTGAAAAACGTACTTTTATATGAAAATAACCAGAAACAGATAGCTATGACATGGTATTTATATTAAATCAATATTTCTATAGTATTCTTAGTAATATTTATATTTACATTATAACATATATACATATATATTATTACCATATAACACACATATATATATATATATATATATATATATATTAGAGCTGGGTATCATCACTGACCTCCCGATACGATACGATTCCGATACACTAGGTCCCAAGACGATACGATTTCCGATACGATACGATTCGATACGATATCGATATTCTGGTTACAATAAGGGAATAACATGATCCTTCCACGCGCCACGTCCGGCCAGAGAAACCCCACCCTGCCTGGTGAAGAGAAGCAGCCTGCTCACTCCTCAAGTAAGGAGGAGACTTGAGCTCGGTGCAGGGCCTCCCGGGGTTGGTAGATGGAGCAATGCCCAGGACTGACTTAGGTAGGAGCACTGGGTGATAAAATGGGGGAAAAAAATCGGGATTAAAAAAAAAAAAAAAAAAAAAAATTTTTTTTTTTTTTTTTTTTAAATCGATACTTGGATTTATGTATCGATAATTGTTCCTACACATGCATATCGATAAAATATCGATATATCGATATTTTTAACCCACCCCTAATATATATATATATATATATATATGTATTTATATGACATTATAACATGTTTATATATTATTACATTATGATGTATTTATATCATGACATTATAACATCTGTGTATATATATATATATATATATACATGTTATATGGTAATAATATATATATGTATATATGTTATAATGTAAATATAAATGTTACTAAGAATACTATAGAAATGTTGATTTAATATAAATACCATGTCATAGCTATTTGTTTCTGGTTATTTTCATATAAAAGTACGTTTTTCAATGTTTATAGTTATTCACAAGTATGCAGTGTCATAACTACATCTCTGACGTTCATAACAAACCAAACTGTTAGAAAACCGGTTGAAAATTGAGCAAGTTAAGGTTGTTTAAGCAGTACATGCACCATTAAACACAATGTTAAAGTGAGCGAGCTCTCCTGTGGCAAGATGGCCGCCGTGTGACGACGTCGCAGCAGCGCGGACGAGTCATCTAGCCTTTATATATGTCTATGGTTCACTTCCGTTCAGGTGAGGGTTCACTTCCTTCAGGTGAGGGTTTACTTCCTTCAGGTGAGGGTTCACTTCCTTCAGGTGAGGGTTCACTTCCTTCAGGTGAGGGTTCACTTCCTTCAGGTGAGGGTTCACTTCCTTCAGGTGAGGGTTCACTTCCTCCAGGTGAGGGTTCACTTCCTGCAGGTGAGGGTTCACATTCCTCCAGGTGAGGGTTCACTTCCTGCAGGGAGTCCACTACGGCGCTCTTCATTTCCCAATCCCACATATCGTGGACCGTCACAGTCTAGTAAAGCCTGATTTAAGGTTCTGCGTTAAACCAACGCAGAACCGACACCGTTGCCGCAACGCCGTCATGAACCCCTCGGACTTCTCCGTCACTCCATTTCTCCGCGGTGCAACACCCCCCCAGAGCGCTAGTTGATACTTTGTTTAGCTTCTGGCTTTTCCGGTCACAGTGAATCAAAGAGATAAGGACAACTATTGTGCAAAAAAACAAAACAACCCAAAAAAAATAAATCACACACACACGAAGAAAAGAGCGCTGAAAGTTCACGACCGGAAATACGTTGCTACCAAGTGAACCAATCACAGCCCTCTCGGTCTGCGTTGGATCGTAGTTACATTTTTTTGGGAGGTGCTAGCAGGCTACGGCGTAGCTACAGAGAGCCTAGCGTAGCCGCTAACCCACGGCGTAGCTACGGATAGCCTCCCGCATAGCCGTGTAGCCTACGGCGTAGCTACGGAGAGCCTAGCGTAGCCGCTACAGTGTAGCTACGGAGAGCCTAGCGTAGCCGCTACAGTGTAGCTACGGAGAGCCTAGCGTAGCCGCTAACCTACGGCCAGAGACGTTCAATAAACGAGACAGCCCACTACGGTTCGGTTTCCTGTATCTGTGTTACGTGACTGCCATGCCCCTTTAGGAAACAGGAAGTAGGTCCTGAGTCTATTGAGTCCTATGGGAAAAGTGAACGTGAGCACAGATTATTACCAATTCCTTCGCCCCATAGTAACATAAGTAAATATGGGACACATTTTTCAAAAGCCACAAACCTTCTGAACATTCTGACACCAAAATGGTAATTTTCAGACCGACAGATTAGGAGAAAATTAACTTTGTTTGAGACCTGTCTCTGTCTGAGCAACGCACTCTCGCGAGATTTGGCTCTCATCGTTTCCCCGGCGTAGCTATGGAGAGCCTAGCGTAGCCGCTACGGCGTAGGTTTAACGCAGAACCAGAATTCAGGGAATGATAATGTTGTTGAAATGTAACGAGGGGTCGAGTCGAGTGTTTTCATCAGGACCAAAGCTCAACATCTCCGACACCGAAAAGATCTGCAAATGTTTAGCAACGAAACACTGAATGTTATTTTCTAGTGTTTGAATGTTATTTTCTAGTGTTTGAAGGTTATTTTCTAGTGTTTGAAGGTTATTATCTAGTGTTTGTCTGAAAGTTATTATCTAGTGTTTGTCTGGTTGAAAGCATCTCCATAGACAGTTGTTGTTTCGCTGGTGTTTCCTTATCGAGTTGCTTGACTGTCGTGTGTGCAGAAAGCATTTCTTCAGGGTGTTGACGCTGGAGATGACGCTCATATTGCTCGTGTTTCCTTTTGCGTTTGGGACACGTGTCAAGCGACGTTTACAGACCAAGTTCTGTTAACTGTTTTCACGCCATCGTCGTCGTATTCAACAGCCAAACTGAAATGAAGCCACACCGGAGATTTGAACGAAGCCGGTGCTTCTTCAAACTTCTGTCTCTCAACTCCCCGCTGGAGCTCGCCGTGACTCCAACACTCCAACACACAAACACACTCAGTGGATTGTGAAGCATTAATGCAAAATTAATGGCAAAACTAAAAATCCGCGGCACACAAGGGCGTATTGAACCGTGGAGGAAGAACCGAACGGTTGGGTTTTACACCGAGAACCGTTGCATCCCTAGTGTCACGGTCACATGACGTCCCTGTATTCCTAATCGTGTCTCCGTCTCCTCCTCCACAGATAAAGACTACATCATGATCGTCATCCAGAAATTCTCCACCTGAAAACCAGCCGCTGGAGACGCTCCCATCCTCACTCTTTCTGGTTAAATGAAATGAAAGTTCTTGTTAAATGAAGATAAAAGTTCTAAAGTTGTTTGTTGTTTAAGAAGACGAGGACGGTACAGAACCAGATGTTCTTCTTCCTTGTTTTATCATTCCACAGCTCTGTTCTGAGTTGGTTTTATTTATTGTTTACCAGCTGACTTCACTACAAATACTCTTCTGTTTGTCTACTTTTGCTGGAAGATATTAAAA
Organism: Cololabis saira; assembly: GCF_033807715.1. NCBI lineage: Eukaryota > Metazoa > Chordata > Actinopteri > Beloniformes > Belonidae > Cololabis > Cololabis saira. The sequence continues at coordinate 46,757,412 of NC_084588.1, read as the reverse complement.
GATGAAAACGCTCTTTGTTGTTTTGTGTCAGATATTTAGAAGTTTAACGATACTTTGCTTCATTTTAGATTAAAGGAGTTTGGCTTTGATTTATCTCAGATTTAGAGAAACAAGATGGCCGCTTGGGAACCGAACGCCGACCTTCCAACCAAGAAAGTTCCTCTACTGACCACTAGGATCTTTCCAATTTACGAAAAAAAACTAAATCAGACAACTTTTGATCTTTTTCATGACTTCGTAAATCTAGACTTTATTTGGCCTCTTGTTCTCCAGCTAAATGTCTTTTTTCCCAGACTCTGGTTGCGTCTCTGAAGATGCAGCTCCGTCTCTTTCTTCCTTCACTCCCTCTCCTGGGACCGATGCAGTACCGCTCCGTCACCAGCAGGTGTCAGCGAGTGAACACCAGTTACTGGGAGGGAGAATGATGGTCAGGGCTGAAACAGCTCAGTTCCTTCATGACCCGGTTCTCCAGTCTGGACTCCCAGGATCCTGATGACCTTTGACCTCTCTTTGTCCAGCTGTCATTTCAACTTCTGCCCCGTCTAGCATTGCCACCTTTCAGAAATAGAAATAAGGGACGCTCCGATTTCAGCAGCTCAGGCGCCAAAAAAGAGGGACATCCCCAAAACTTCTAAACTGCGTAGAAATGTATTTACTTTATATGAAAAAACAAAATGCTTAAATATACAAGACAATTGGGACATAGAACGATTAAGTGCAGTAAAGTACAACACTATACAATGACATAACTTAACACAATGATCCTAAACTGCTTCACACCAAACCTAGTGGATTATGAGATTACGGTAATCATCTTAAATAAACCTGATGGTAACAGCAGATATTCTGATACTAACAGCAGATATTCTGATGGTAACGGCAGATATTCTGATGGTAACAGGAGATATTCTGATACTAACAGCAGATATTCTGATGGTAACGGCAGATATTCTGATGGTAACAGCAGATATTCTGATACTAACAGCACATATTCTGATGGTAACAGCACATATTATGATGGTAACAGCAGATATTCTGATGGTAACAGCAGATATTCTGATGGTAACAGCAGATATTCTGATGGTAACAGCAGATATTCTGATACTAACAGCAGATATTCTGATACTAACAGCAGATATTCTGATACTAACAGCAGATATTCTGATACTAACAGCAGATATTCTGATGGTAACAGCAGATATTCTGATACTAACAGCAGATATTCTGATACTAACAGCAGATATTCTGATACTAACAGCAGATATTCTGATACTAACAGCAGATATTCTGATGGTAACGGCAGATATTCTGATGGTAACGGCAGATATTCTGATGGTAACGGCAGATATTCTGATGGTAACAGCACATATTATGATGGTAACAGCAGATATTCTGATACTAACAGCAGATATTCTGATACTAACAGCAGATATTCTGATGCTTGACTGACTTCACTGAACCTTTCATGTGCTGAAAAATGTAGTTGCCATAATTAAACCTTGTCTAAAATATTATTTAAAAATGATCTTAATCAAAGCAAATGATGACTGTTCCAGGCATGTATGATGGAATACTTTTTGGATCAAATCAGCACTATTTTACAGTCGGAATTAAACATGTTTTTTCAGCAGAAACTGTTAAAATGCACATGGTGTCTGTTTCACAAAGTGGTTTATGCTGAGCCTGAACTCAGGGAAACACAAAGCGACATTTCTTCAACCCGGGCAAGACGGCTCAGTTGAGTCTGTTTCAGAAAGTGAGCTCACTCATACTTGGAGTCTGTTACTGACTCTGTGAAGAAAACCTGCTCAAAAGTAGCATTTGTTCAACAGACCCCAAGTTTCTTTCTGTCTCCTCTCCTTAATGAAGCTGAACACCAGTTTACATTGAATACTTAATCGGTGTTAAAGAGAACATTGTTAACAAGAGCAAATCCTGGCTGTTGCAGGAAACCTTGAGAGATACTTTTCATGAAGTTTGAAGTCAGAATTAAATTTGTGTTTGCAGAAAAATGGTTAATAATCTATACCACATGTTTACTGTGGGTTGATTGTTTTCTTCTGTTGTACATTACTTTGGATCAAAGTGTCTGCTAAATGTGATCAGAGCACTGGGAGCAACAGAGCTTTGTCAAAATGAATTGCTGATTTAAGCCTCTAACAAAACAAAACACTGCTTTTGCATCTAATACTTGCATATTTTGCAATACATCTTTAAGTACTGATCCAATAGAAGTGGAAGTTAATGAATGGATGAGTGGAGGTGGCTTGACATGACTGTAGTGAATTGGTGCGTACAAGTAAAACTTAAATGAAGTGAAAACAAGTCGGTGGTCGTGTGGCCGAGCGGTCCAAGGTGCTGGATTTAGGCTCTAGTCTCTGGAAGTGTGGGTTCAAATCCCACCACTGCCATCAAGGCTTCAAACCTGATAAATGAGTTATCAGTGACATCTAGTGTCCAAATTTGTGCAGTGTTTTAGAGTCATTTGTTACATGTACTAAATGATATAAAAACTGGTTAGTTAGACACACTATCCTGACACACTAAGGTCAATCAAATGCCAGTGTCCCCACATAATGTGTGTGTATAAAATAAGACCAAAATAATATTAAAAATGAAAATCTGATATAGATCCAAGAGAGATATTTTTTGGACATAAATGTTTTTCATCTTGAAACCTGGAGTTAATGTAGAAGTTAATTACTTCCCAAATTCTCCCCAAATGGACAAATAATTGTTAGATATTGAATGAAATGTCTACCATTTCCATGTGTCAAAAAATTAGTCCACAGTGGCATCTACCGCTCAAATGGAGCCAGAGACGATTAAAATGTTTGTGAAAACACACTTTAAAATACACACAAAAACGACACGATTAAACAAGTGAATGAATATAGTTAGTTATATATAATAGTATATAATAATGTAATGTATATAATAGTTAGTTTGCACGTGATAATTTTTTGTGTAAAACCAACCACATCAAGTTAAATCTGCATTTGTGTGTGTGTATATATATTTAACCTAAACTGAATACTAGTATAGACTAATATAGTATGGACTAATAGACTAAATAAATTAAAATCTCAATCCAAAGCAAGTAAAACATAAAAATCAAACATACATCCGGACAAGTGGAAATGTTTTGCAGAAACAAATGCTTGCATTATTTCAACCTACAGTCAATTCAGAAGTTACTAACGATCCTTAGACACTGAATTAAACGTTTCCAATGTCCCATGTGGCAATAAATGAGTTATCAGTGACATCTAGTGTCCAAATTTGTGCAGTGTTTTAGAGTCACCAAACGTTCATTAATATCCATCCCTCGCTGCTTCCTCCAATTCAGAGTCCTAAAGATCTGCTGGACCCGTACAGCTCAAACAAGATGCAGGGACACATCTGAACAAACAAACTCACTGAAGTAATCACGTTTCAACTACAGTATGCCTCTCCCTTGATGGAGGGATCGCCACAGTAGAATTGGAGACACGAGCATCAACCAAGCTGCATGAGCAGCATGTCTTGACAGTCATTCCTCTTATTAAATTTAGAATAATCAATTAACCTGACATGCATGTTTTTGGACTGCAGGAAGTAGACCAGAGTGTCTGGAGAAATCCTACACAAGTACAGAGATCATTGGAACGCCACACTGAAAGACTTCTGCAGGGAGTTGAAGCAGAAACCTTCTTGCTGTGAGACAGTGCTAATCACTACAGTAAGCCTCGTGATCATTATTCACTTTAAAATGCATGCAGATCTCTTCTGAACTTGTCAGGTGGAGTACAAAACAACAACAACAATTTCACAAAGGATCCCGGTTTCATCTTTTCACTCATTTAACTTTGGACACAATTTGTTTTCAAGTTCTTACTTTTAAGGTCAGCAAAGAAAAGCAGTCAAAACCCCTGCAGTCCGATCACTTTCACCTGCAGTGTTTTGTTATTAAAGTCTAACTTTCATGCAAAACCCCAACAATTTTACTCTGCCACATTTAATGGATACATATGACTTTTTCAGTGAGAGACACATCGTCATCATCTAATCCAGTAAGACTGTTGGTAGCAGCATGGTTTTAATACACCTTAAACACAAATTGAAGCCTCAACTTAACCAGCAGTCAAATACTTTAGCTCTTTTATGTGACCTGGATTTTCTGATTTAGCTTTTCCCCTCAAAGAAAGAGGTAACCATACAAAATATTTGTTAAATTGCTGTATGGTTTGTGTTATTTTGCAGACTATTCTTTATGGTATTTTTTAAATTACTGTCTCAAACCTAAATCCATGCTTAACATCTCTAACTAATTAGTTTTTATTTTTAAATTACAAGCTCAAATTGAAAAATAGTAGTTGTATAAACAACGTACAACAAGAATAAAGGAAACTATTTTACTTTACGATATCAAGTGTCTGTGCAAAAGTGTTTTAGCTCCTTTTATCACAGCTCATAAGAGTTAAGAAAGATGGTGTTGATGATGTCACTAATTACACCGGTCCATCTGTTAGAGGGTTAATTATCCCATAACGACATGGTAGACAGCAGTTCCAGGGACACTGACAAAATGTTTAAAATTATTTAAAAAATTGAATAAAGTGGATCAAAATTATGAGTTTTATTGAACAACATGTGAAGAACAACGAAGAAATATAAAAAGTATTTTAATGTTGTGTCCTTTAACCACTTTTTACATTCACAGACGTTAGTGGAGCAGCATGAGGGACAATTATTATTATAAGATAAGATTATAAGACGACCCTCTTTTTCAAGACTGAAGTTTGAAAAAAGACTTTTTGATCACCAAATTCAATTTTTATACAGAAAATAATTACAGTACATCTGAAACAAATGATTATAACAACATATTGGAGAGAAAAAGCATGTTATTTTGCCTGATTCAAATCATCATGTTGAAGTTTGCATCATAACTTCTCCTCAGCTGCTGGTTAACCTGCCGATCTTCCACCCACTTTTCTCCAGATTGGAGAAACGTAGTTTCTCCATTTTCTGTTATCTTTTCTCTTATTTTCTTCTCTTTTCTTTCTTACTGCTATTTTTTATTTTTCTCCTTCGTGACAGGAGTTCGCTTTAAAGATATCTGCCGCCATCTAGCGTTGTGAATGGGTATAATGTCTGGACCCCGAATGGAAGACAACTCCCACTTTTTCAGTCTGATTTCAATGCAGAAAACACCGTCTTATATTACCGAACGAAAGAAACTGGTGGAAATCCATGTCTGGAGACTCGTCGTCACTCGTGTGTGTAAATGTTTGGTCATTTATACCAGAACCTCAGACTTTAATTATCTGTGTTCATGATGATTGTGTGACTTTGACGGGAACAACAACATTACTTTTATAGTGATTTTGACCAATAATGTGGTGGCCCCTGGGGGGCGTGGCCACTGGCGGGGAGCGTGGCCACGGGGGGCGTGGCCACGGGTGCCCGACCAATATGGATGGGAATTGATAAGATCTTTACGATTCCAATTCTATTTTCGTTTCTGCTTAACAATTCGGTTCGTTATCGATTCCCATATCGATTTCTCATTTGAAAAAAAAGACAATAATGAGGCAAATGGCGCTAATATGATAGGCAGTGTTCGTTAGTTAATTAGCAATTAAGCAATAGAGCAAGGATGAAGCTTATCAATAACAGATTTGTGGTAAATACATGGGAAGTTCATTACATTAAGCAGAACTAATAAATGTCTTGTTATTAAACCGTCTCTGCAGGTAGAAACGTTTGCACAGGTTCATAAATCTGCTACGATGACAATTAAAACACTTATTAACATTAACAATGGAAACACAGCTGATGTGAAAGATGATGCTTAATGTAACTATGCAACATTGTTCTGCACCAGAGACGCCCCTGGACTCTGCACGGCGCAGCAGGACCTGGACCTGGACCAGAACCTGAAAAACCAGTTCTGCCGTCACCAAAGTCCGGCTCCAGCTCCAGCTAGCAGGAGCTAACGGAGTTACGGGTCCAACGGCCCGGAAACAAACACCCCCAACCCTCGGGGGAATCACGGCAGCTTGCTGCAGTTCTGCACCACCCAGGTGGTGGCGTTGGTGTCGAGCTTCAGCAGGTCCAGCAGCCACTCCTCCTTCTGGGCCCCTTCCATGAACTCAGACAAGGAGATCTCACCTGGGGAGGAACAGACCGGGTTAGAGAAGAACCTGGTGGTCCAGGAGGACCTGCAGGTCTGGATCTGGACCCTAGTGGACCTGCAGGTCTGGATCTGGACCCTAGTGGTCTGGATCTGGACCCTAGTGGTCTGTAGAGGACCTGCAGGTCTGGATCTGGACCCTAGTGGTCTGTAGAGGACCTGCAGGTCTGGATCTGGACCCTAGTGGTCTGTAGAGGACCTGCAGGTCTGGATCTGGACCCTAGTGGTCTGTAGAGGACCTGCAGGTCTGGATCTGGACCTGGTGGTCCGTAGAGGACCTGCAGGTCTGGATCTGGACCCTAGTGGTCTGTAGAGGACCTGCAGGTCTGGATCTGGACCCTAGTGGTCTGTAGAGGACCTGCAGGTCTGGATCTGGACCTGGTGGTCTGGATCTGAGCCTGGTGGTCTCACCGTCGTCGTTCTGGTCCACCAGTTCAAAGATGCGGTCACAGATCTGCGACGGCGTCGTGCTGATGTCGTCCGACTGGGCCTTGATTTTGTAGATAATCTGCAGGAGAAACAGATAATATTAAGCACAAAACATTTGATCTGTTGAGTTTTCTGCAGAATCCTCTTTTTTTTAATTTTTAAATATCTTTCAAGTGGCATTTGAGGATTTAAATTCGTAAGGAAAGGACTGTATGAATATAATAAATGAATCTAATGGTTATGAATGTAGTAACGTATTTTGAATAATTTCTGATGATGTTTCTATATATATATATATATATATATATATATATATATATATATATATATATATATATATATATATATATATATAGGTAGTAGGTAGTAGGTGGACTCACCGCTGACGAGTGAGAGGAGAAACTATCTAAACTAGAACAGAACCGTGAGACCTGAACCGACATTTGAAGCCGCTTATCCGCTTATATATTACGTATACGTATATATATATATATATATATCTACATATATATATATATATATATATATATATATATATATATATATATATATATATATATATATATATATATATATATATATATATATATATACATATTTATATATATATATATATATATATATATATATATATATATATATATATATATATATATATATATATATATATAATGTATGGCGGTTGCATAAGTGGTTGCATAAGCGGCTTCAACTGTGGGTTCGGGTCTCACGGTTCTGTTCTAGTTTCTATAGTTTCTCCTCTCACTCGTCCACCTACTTATCCTCGTTAGAGAGTGATCTCTGAGATTAACGAGCTAATCAGGCTCTGGCTCTGCAGCTGCGACCGATTCACCCGAGAGAGATCTAGAGGGGATCTGTGTTATGAAACCGGGTAACGTTGGGGTTCTGACCCGTCAGCCTTCACTCCCCCTCACCCGTATGATCTGCTTGACCTCCTGCCGGTCCAGCTTGCCGTTCCCGTCCTTGTCGTACATCTTAAACGACCACTTGAGCCGGTCCTCCATGTTCCCCCGCAGGATCAGGTGCAGCGCCGCCACGTACTCCAGGAAGTCCAGCGTGTTGTCCTGCAGACGGATCACAGTTACCGTCAGGGAGAACATTCAACAGCTGTGGGAGCAGGATAGTGGGGGGAGATCAACAGCTGTGTAAATGCAAAATACTAACAAAAGGCCAGATAGCTGAGAGAAAGGAATTAGAAGAGGGGGATATAGAAGATGTAGATGCAGATGAAAATGCTACATCTCTTTTGTAATGTAGGCCTTCCTCTAAGAGAACTAGCACTTATGGGAATGATCTGATCTGTCAGGATTCCTGTGTTTTGTGTTACTAGCTTCCAATGATGTGTCAGGTCCGACCCATTCCCACATAACAGAAGTCAAACAACATGTTGCCTCAGACTCGACTGTCCAGCTGCTGCACGTTGACTCTCCTGATCAGCAGACGACGGCGAACTTAACCACCCGCCTCAGTTCTTACCCGGTTGGTGTCGAAGGACCTGAAGATGTTCTCCAGGAAGACGGACTCCTCCAGCGAGCTGCTCTGCACCCCGAAGATCCTCTTGAACTCGTGCAGGTGCAGCGCTCCGCTGGGACACTCCTTCAGGAACACGAAGCACAGGTCCTGGATCTGGGCCAGGTCCATCTCCTCGGTGCGGCTCTCGCCCTGCCCCATGGCTGCTCGGCTCGCTCGGGTCGCTCGGGTCGATTGGCTCGGCTCCGGTCGATCGGATCGATCAGATGGGATCAGAACCTGCGGTGGTTCCCTCAAAGCTGGAGGTGGAAGATGTTCAGGTCGGAGCTGGAGGTGGAGGAGGTTGATTGATTGATTGATTGATTGATTGAAATATTTATTTCGAGCATATTAATTATAAACACAAGGAAAAAAAAACATTGCACTAAACATCAGAAAAAGAATACAAATAAACAGTCATTAAACAAAGTCAAAAGGAAATAAAACTTCATGCTCGAAAAGGAGTGGGAGGAAGTATAAAGATAAATAAATAATTATGAGGTCCTACCCCTTGTTTCTATTTCAATTTTAATAAAAATAAAAAAATAGATAATAGCAAGCTTTACTTTATCAAAAATACCTATAATTACATTATAAAATATTACAGCACCTCATTGCAATATTATACCTGAGCATTCTAAATAAATGATATACCAGAGCAATTATAAATAATAAACATATACAACATATATATATATATACACATATATACACATCTTATCATAAACAATATAATCATTATTATATATACCATTTTATATACGTACATTATGATGACGGAGGATGTTCAGATGTTCAGATCAGAACCCGGTGGTTTTCTCTCGGAGCTGCAGGTGGAGGATGTTCAGATGTTCAGATCAGAACCCGGGGGTTTCTCTCGGAGCTGCAGGTGGAGGATGTTCAGATGTTCAGATCAGAACCCGGGGGTTTCTCTCGGAGCTGCAGGTGGAGGATGTTCAGATGTTCAGATCAGAACCCGGGGGTTTCTCTCGGAGCTGCAGGTGGAGGATGTTCAGATGTTCAGATCAGAACCAGGTGGTTTCTCTCGGAGCTGCAGGTGGAGGATGTTTCAGGCAGCAGCTCCTCCGGTCCGACTGAGCAGCTCTGCTCCACTTCCCAGAGCCTGGAACAGATTAATCCCGTTAACCGGCTTAACCCTTACACAAAGATCTTACCTCACACCTCAGTAAAGAATCACACGCAGAGCAGAAATCTAATGACCACAATGCATCTGAGCTAAACTGAGCATCTCTTGATCCCATCAGATAATGGGTTTGGATGTTACCTCTTTTCTTATCATTTTATTTCATTTTATTTGTTATTTAAGCGTAGTTACTCTTAAATTAAATACTTATGATTTTTGAAAACCGTACAAAGTTATGGATAAGCCCTGACTGCTTTTAATGTTGATGTAAAGCACTTTGAATTACCTTGTGTTGAATTGTGCTGCACAGATAAACTTGCCTTGCCTTGCCTAGATTTAAGGACTATGATCAATTTAGGGATAACTCTAAAACTCTAAAAGTGTCAGTTATTCAGTAATTTATTCTGTAGCTTTTCTCAGCCAGACCTCAAGAAAATATTCATCCTATACTTTGTAATCTTGGTTTTTAAGAAAAGCGTGTAGTTTCAAAGTATGTATCGAATAATTTCAAACTAAACAGATTTATGTTTCTCTCATTTGGAGGTGTTAAGAGTAATATAAAGTCTCCCAGCCTTTCTACTGCTGCCACCAAACTAGTAATTCAATTTGGTTCATTTATTAGGCACAGATATACAGAGATAGTAAACACAGTCCAGTTCAATCAAATGATACAACTAGCTTTTGTGGTTTTGGTCTATTAGAGTCTTGTTCTGGTTTAATCTTCATTTAAAATGTTCTTCTTGCTTTTATTTTATTTTCTGTTTTCCTTCTGTGTATGATTCCTTGTATGATCTCAGTTTTTAGTCATCACACAATGCTGATTTAGTAAAGTCGTATTTGACTGCATAAAACCGTCAGTCATTTGTATCCACAACAACAGTAAATGTGACAAAACTGATGTCGGAAAGGCCAAGCAGCAGGAACCAATACATTTAATACATATCCATGTATTCCAGATTCCAGGCAGTCCCCCACTTCAAATGATTTCCCTCCAAATATTAAAAGTTATGGATTTATTTAGAATCATGTTCTTCTTTCCAAATATATTTGAACCAATATGAAAAATGGAGCCATTTTCCTTAAAATGCCTAAATTCCAAAATGGTAAATATCTTTGTGAAACCGTTTAAAGTCAAACTGACAGGCATTTTTATTTCAAACCCGTTGTGTGGATTACAGAGACAAAAGCTATCAAACATTTCTGGACCTAACTACGCTCGTTCTTGTTTGTGCCACATGGCCATGTTTCAGATATATATCCAGTATAGGATCAATTACCATCGTGACTTACGTAACAACGTAACGAGGAGATATTAATTTGTCGGTCAATGATCTCCAGGTCGTGGCTCGGTCACAGCAGAGTTGATGCAGGGACCAAACCAACAGTGCAGGGAAAGTGATTGGACGGCTGCCCGGACTTAAGGAGCCAGAAGAAGACGCTTGGAGCTAAAAGAGTCCCGGATCCCAGTAATGACCTGAAGCCGAGCAAACAACATCCCAGAATAGTCGTGCAGCTCTGGCCGGAGTAACCGTCCACCACTGCTGAACTCTGACTCATGGAAACCAGACGCTGGTTGGGGATTGGGGTTCAACACAATCATTAGAAACCAACTAATGAAACTGGTTCCTCTAGAAAAGATGTAAATAACGTTTCCATGGTGACGGTTAAACTACGGTGTCCTGTGATGAACATCTCAGGTCTTCAGTCAGTCTGACTGTTTAAAGGGTTAAATGTCTGGTATCATGATCAACCCATCCATCCATCCATCCATCCATCCATCCATCCATCCATCCATCCATCCATCCATCCATCATCCATCCATCCATCCATCCATCATCCATCATCCATCCATCCATCCATCCATCCATCCATCCATCCATCCAATTCAATTCAATTTTATTTATATAGCGTCTAATACAACAGATGTTGTCTCTAGACGCTTTCCAGAGATCCAGAACATGAACATAAATATAAACATAAACCCCCGAGCAATTATTACATAAACAATGGCAGGTAAAAACTCCCATAGTGGGAGAAAAGCCTTAAGCCAAACAGTGGCAAGGAAAAACTCCCCTTTAGGAGGGAAGAAACCTTGAGCAGGACCAGGCTCATAAGGGGGGACCCTCCTGCCGAGGGCCAGACTGGTGGGTCAGGGACATCAACAGCACAGCAGGCAGGTGGAAGCAGCAGCGGGATGATCAGAGGGGAGGGGGGGTTGTCAGCAGTACACAGCAGACATCCACGTAGGCAGGTGGAAGCAGCAACGGGATGACCGGGGATGGGACGGGGGGACCGGGACCGCAGGCCAGAACGCAGCTCCCGAGGCTCCGGCCTGCAAACATGCACAAAAGAGAAAAAAGGGGGACCGGCACAAGAAACTACAGGGACGATGGACAAAAATGATAGCTATGAGATATTTATAATAAATAAAAATGGAAATGGAGAAGAGAGAAAGGGAAAAGGAGAGGAGAAGAAGGATGAGAGGCACCGCCCAGCGGATCATGTCGGTGCCCCCCTGCAGCATAAGCCTATAGCAGCATATCTACCGCGAAGCTATATTTATACATACATAAATAAATAAATAGACCTAGATGGAGGACGGGAAATCATGTCCTATTTAGGGCATTAATAGCTGAGGGGACAAAACTACATTTATACCTTTTAGTTTTGCACAAACACATTTTAAACCTCCGGCCAGAAGGAGATACTGGAATTGGCCGTATAGTGGATGAGATGTATCATCTGAGATGGATCAGCTAGTCTCTGTAGCTGCCCATTAAAGAGGAGAGAAGTTGAGTTATGGCTCTCGAATTAGCTCCAATTAGCTCCAATTAGCTCACTGGCCACCTCACAATCTGATCAAGCTAGGATCTCTTGCTGTTGCTTTTGCACCGTCTGTAGCTGTTTCAGTAAGAAAACCACGGCAGTAATCCACCCTGCAGGAAATTGGAGCCTGGACAAGTTTGTCAGGGTCACGTCTTGACCTTTGCTCCAGTTTTAAAATGGTACAAAGCTCATTTAGTCATTAGCTTTAGCGGATGAGGCTGAGATCCCGGCCTGGAGACGGACGGAGGTGTGGGGGCCTCTGGTGGTCGGAGGAGGTACTACCGGGGGCGGAACCAAGACCACGTCCCGGTTTCTGAAGGCTCTCATCGGCTCATCCCTGATCCGACTGTGCGCTATGCTTAGATCGCTGACACGGGAGCCGTTAAGTAACCGCTGAGAGCTCAGCGGTGCCAGCGGACCAGCGGTTCAGCTGGCAGGTCGGCCCTAGATCACATGTTCCCCGGCAGCCTTTCATTGGATCAGGGTTCGGGCCAGGACCACGCTGACGCCGGGACGCTTTTAGTCCCCTAATCCCACGCCGGGGGCCTCAGGTCTGCAGTGGGAGACCAGTCTTCAGCAGCCGACCGGAGAGGACATGCAGGGACGGAGATGAGGACTCGGTTGTTGGGCTCGTCTCGGGTCACGTTTCCATGACGACCATGCAGCCATGCGGCGGCTGCATCCCCTGGACGTGGATACTTTTCCCCTGAAGCGATGGGTCAGACGCAGGCCGGCAGCGGCCAGGAGGTGAGTCTCCAGAACATCCAGGATCTCTACCGTAAGTTCGCCGACGAGTGTCCGAGCGGAGACCTGCACCTGCACGAGTTCAGGAGGATCTTCGGAGTCAACAGCAGCTCGTCGGAGGAGGAACTGGCCTACGTGGAGACCGTGTTCCGCTCCTTCGACGTTAACAAGGTAACCGCTCACCTACGTACCCACTCAGTTTTGGGGGACGGATAATCGCAGTAGCTGAGCTTTGATTCAGTCTCAGGGACCTGCAATGGTTGCTGTTTGTGTCTCTCATGTCCGCAGTTAAAAAAAAATAAATAAATAAATAAAAAAAAATAAATAAATAAAAAAAAAAATATATATATATATATATATATAAATACAATAAATATATATGATATATATTATATATTAAAAATGGATATATATATGCCTTAGGTTTTTACCGACATGGTATTAACCAGTAATATATATGCAGACAAAAAAAAAAAAAAAAAAACAAGGTAACTGCAGGGTGTGTGTGTGTGTGTGTGTGTGTGTGTGTGTGTGTGTGTGTGTGTGTGTGTGTGTGTGTGTGTGTGTGTGTGTGTGGACGAGTAGAGGAGTAGAGTAGAGTAGAAGAGTATTAGGGCCAGGCAGGATAAAAATATATATATATTTTTTTTCATTATGCACTTCGAGAAAAAGTTGAAATCTCAAGGAAAAAGCCGAAATGTCGAGATTAATGTTGAAGTACAATTTCGAGAAAAAGTCAAAATGTTGAGAAAAAAGGCAAAATTTCAAGTCCACAATTAAAAATCTTCCCCTCTCAAATACTTTTTCTCCTGCATGGCCCTGATACTCTCCCGTATGTTTCACACAAATACAAGGATGAAGAAAAAAGATATACAAAAAAAAACAGAACAAAAGATTCACATAAGGAAAATATATATAAAAAAAAGAACAAAACAAGAAAAAAATATGTGTGAGTGGTTAGGCTTATATGAAAACCACACCCAAACAATATACTAAAGTTAAAATATTAACGAATATAAAAATCACGATTACATATTAAATGCACAAACTCAACATTTCCTGTAAAGGAAAAAGTGAAAAAATTAAAATCGGGGGTCCTATTATTCTAAATCAAATGATTTAGAGAGCAGAGCATTCTTAAGTTTCTTTTTGTACCTGGACAGTGACAAAGATAAATCAATTAAATGTACATAATTGTTCCACATGATAACTGCACGGTATTTAATAGAAAACTGATGTTTTATACGATGGAAGATTAAGTTTCTTAACCTGTCGGGTTGAATAACTATGAACTTGAGAGTTATTAACAAAATAGTATCTAAAACCAAGAGGTAAATCATCTCTTATGATTCACTTTAAAGACAAACGTACAGATTTGAAGAATGTTGACGTCATCGATAGTCAATCATTGCAATTTAAAGAAGAGAGGTGCAATTGAAACATCAGCTTTGGGAAAAGTTGCTAATCTAACAAAACGTTTCTGCAACAATAATATTTTCTGCAAATAAGATGGAAAGGTACTTGCCCACACAATATTACAGTATGTTAAATATGGATAAATCAAAGTATAATATAATGTAAGGAAAGGATATCTACCACTGTTGAAGTCAACCGGAGCCAGAAACCGTATTTGGAACAATTTCAGACCTATTTTTCCTCATTCAGTTAGTTTATTGCTTCTCTTGGACGGCTGCACTGGAATTAATTTCCCTTTAGGGGTAAATAAAGTTTATTGAATTAAATTAATTCTGTTTGTTCCTCAGGACGGGAAGATCGACTTCATGGAGTACGTGGCGGCGGTGAACCTGGTCCTCCGAGGGAAGCTGGAGGACAAACTCAAATGGTCCTTTAAGGTTTATGACAGAGATGGAAACGGCTCCCTGAACAGGCAGGAGGTGCGACTCGTTGTCAAGGTGAGTAAGAGTACAAAAAGTTTATTTATTTATTAGTTTATTTATTAGTATCCCCATCAGCCATCCCTCCGTTGTGGGAGTAACAGCTATTCTTCCTGGGCTCCTCAAACAGGACACAACTATATACATAATAAAAACATACAGAATAACAATAAAGTATAGAATTATACATGGTAGTAACACGGAAAAAACTACAATATTAAAAGAATTTACCACAGTGTCGACTACTAATTACAGTTGGAAAAGATTGTTAAAACCTGTTTTCACACCAACTCTAGGCTTATGAAACCAAAAAACAACAAAAACAAAAGCTTGCCAAGAAACCAAGAAGTCAGATATTAGTCAGATATTATACACACACCTTTCTAAAATCATCTTTTTCAGTTTGTTTTTAAAACTACTTCTGCTTTTTTAGTAATAAGAGCTCGGGTGGAAGCTCTGCAGCAGCTCTAGCTGTTCTGCTAAGTGTGTTAGTTCTCGGCAGAGGTAATGGGTAGGTCTGTGTTGAAAAAATCAATTTTCCCGATTCTAAATCGATTGTCATATTAATTCCTAAAAAACGATTCGTATGTCTAAAGATGGATTTTTTTTTCATTATTACTTTTTCGCCCGGTGAACTTTAATCCCAGTAGTCATTTAATTCAAACATGCGCTGTTGAGCTGTTGCAATTTATTTCTTTTTTTGCACTTTAAATGGATATTGAAAGGCATATTTGAGTTATTTATTTCTTAGTTATTTATTTCATACAAATAACTTTTGGAATTTTTTTGTTTTTGCCCAAAAAAAGGAATGTTTTGTTGGACACGAGAATAACAGGTGCCATGTTTTTGCCTTTAAATATGTTTAAAGGTATGAAAACATGAATGTTTTCAGTTATAATTGAATAAATTGTCTATATTTCATTGCTTTATATACTTTCTTGGGGTCCAGTAGAACCAGTGCTGTCTCTGTACTAGGATGCATTCTGAACCGTGACTGAAAAACTTATATATATATATATATTCAAATTCTATACAAATGGTCTGACTGCAATGACCTTTTCCAGAATTTTAAATACAAATGGAAGGTTGGAAATTGTTCTATAATTAGCTAAAATGTCTGAGTCAAGGAAGCTCATAAAGTCTTCACAACTGAGAACTTCAGGAATCAACAGAGTTGTGACTCTGTCAGCCTGGCTACAGCGCTGAACAGAAAATGTGGGTTATTATCTTCTATCCGCGATGAATAATAAGCTGTTCTGGCTTTTCTTTCATCTCCTTTGGAGATTAATAACCTATTTTTTAATTGAAATTAAGTTGAATTCTGACATCAGCATGGCCTTCTTTGTTTGTTTTTTTCCAATCTGTTTAGATTATCAATAAGATCCGAAAGCTGGATGATCCAAGCAGGGTCCAGGAGAACATTGACGTGATATGTGACCGGATATTTGAACTGGTGGACAAGAACAAAGACAGTAAGTTCACTGTTTTAGCCAAATATAAAAAGAAATGAATCCAGTGTCAACACAGATCTTCCAGTTTGATGTAAAATACACGTTAGAAGTAGCCTACTTAGCCGCTATAAGCCGCTATTAGCCGCTATTGTTAGCCGATACTTACTTTGTTTTTTCTTGATTTTCTTCACTGCATTTGTTTCCAAGCTGCAGCTGTAAAACCATTACTGATCTCTTTCCCTATTGCCATGGTGTTAACACATATGTTTGGGTTGGTTTGGGTTGGTCTCGGTTAGTTTGGGTTAGTTTGGGTTGAGTTGGTTTGGGTTGTTTTGGGTTGGTCTGGGTTGGTCTGGGTTGGTCTGGGTTGGTTTGGGTTGGTTCGGGTTGGTTTGGGTTGGTTTGGGTTAGTTTGGGTTGGTTTGGGTTGGTTTGGGTTTGTTTGGGTTGGTCTGGGTTGGTTTGGGTTGGTTTGGGTTGGTTTGGGTTGGTTTGGGTTGGTCTGGGTTGGTTTGGGTTGGTTTGGGTTGGTTTGGGTTTGTCTGGGTTGGTCTGGGTTGGTCTGGGTTGGGTTGGTTTGGGTTGGTTTGGGTTGGTCTGGGTTGGTTTGGGTTGGTTTGGGTTGGTTTGGGTTTGTTTGGGTTGGTCTGGGTTGGTTTTGGTTGGTTTGGGTTGGTTTGGGTTGGTTTGGGTTGGTCTGGGTTGGTTTGGGTTGGTCTGGGTTGGTCTGGGTTGGGTTGGTCTGGGTTGGTTTGGGTTGGTCTGGGTTGGTCTGGGTTGGTTTGGGTTGGGTCGGTTTGTGTTGGTTTTGGTTGGTTTGGGTTGGTCTGGGTTGGTCTGGGTTGGGTTGGTCTGGGTTGGTCTGGGTTGGTCTGGGTTGGTTTGGGTTGGTCTGGGTTGGTTTGGGTTGGTCTGAGTTGGTTTGGGTTGGTCTGGGTTGGTTTGGGTTGGTCTGGGTTGGTTGGTTGGTTTTTAGGAAGTCACTGTGATCTATCATAAATCAAAGTTGTTGTTTATTTCCTCTAAACTTTCCGTCCTTGTCAACCTTTAGGTCAGATTTCCTTGGAGGAGTTCATGGAAGGTGCAGAGAAGGACCCCTGGGTGATGGACCAGCTCAAACTGGACATCCGGCCCTCAGACTGGTTCCTCAAACGTCTCTGAGCTGGCGGTGAAGAACCAGGTTTACACCCGGACTCAGATCCTAGATTCACGAGGGAAAGCGGACAGGACTCTTACCTCAATCATTGAACAATGTTTTTCTTTTTATCCGTATATTTATTTACATCTATATAAAACTATTCATACAATATGGTCAGAGACTCCTTCAGACCACCAAGGGAGATCCTTCAGACCACCAAGGGAGATCCTTCAGACCTCTACAGGAAATCCTTCAGACCTCTACCGGAGATCCTTCAGACCTCTACCGGAGATCCTTCAGACCTCTACAGGAGATCCTTCAGACCTCTACCGGAGATCCTTCAGACCTCTACAGGAGATCCTTCAGACCTCTACAGGAGATCCCTCAGACCTCTACAGGAGATCCTTCAGACCTCTACAGGAGATCCTTCAGACCTCTACAGGAGATCCTTCAGACCTCTACAGGAGATCCTTCAGACCTCTACGGGAGATCCCTCAGACCTCTATGGGAGATCCTTCAGACCTCTATGGGAGATCCCTCAGACCTCTATGGGAGATCCTTCAGACCTCTATGGGAGATCCCTCAGACCTCTACAGGAGATCCTTCAGACCTCTACAGGAGACCCTTCAGATCTGTACAGGAGATCATTCAGACCTCTACCGGAGATGATTCAGACCTCTATGGGAGATCCTTCAGACCACCACAAGGAGTGATCCAGGATTTCGATTGCGACAGTGATGGACAGAGTCTGGAGATGTTGCAGAGGTGGAAGAAGGCAGACCGGGTGATGTTTCGAATGTGAGGTGCAAATGAGAGGGTGCTGTCCAGGATGACGCAGAGGCTTTTGACTTGGGGGGAGAAGGGTACCAGGAATCCGTCAATGAAGATGGTGGAACTGGGGTGTGTTGAGATTTGGTGAGTGTGGATTTGGAGGCGATGAGAAGAGCCTCAGTTTTGTTGCCGTTGAGCTTCAGGAAGTTCCTGCTCATCCAGATCCAGATGTCTTGGAGGTGATGAGGGAGGTGGGAACGATGGTGGCGGTGGGTTTGGAGGAGATGTAGACCTGTGTGTCATCGGCATAGCAATGAAAATGGATCCCATAATGACGGAGGATTGTGCCAAGGGGGAGGTAGATGATGAAGAGGAGTGGACCCAAGACTGACCCCTGGGGGACACCCAGCGAAACCCCCGAACACCCAGACTTGTGGTCCCTTATTTGTACAAACTGTTGGCAAACTGTTGGAGATCCTTCAGATCTCTACAGGAGACCCTTCAGGTATCAACAGCTATAAACTTCTTCAATGAATCTCGGAACAGACTTAAATCATGAAAACAACTGCAATCCTTTATTTCCTGTGTTGTATTTAAAATGGTATTTTTGAATTTGAATTGAATATATATTTATTGAAATAAAATCAAAAGATGAGGAAATGATTATCTCTAGTCACCTTCTGACCTTCTGACTTTTGCATTAATTTGGTTGTTTCACACATTTATCCAACATACTAGTGATTTCCATACATTATAACATTATAAAAGGGAGGAGAGGAGCTGAGGGGGCCGACAGTCTGGATGACAACCCAGATACTCCTGTGGTCAGTGATTAGTCTGTACTTGTTCCTGATTGGGCGGCCGAGATTAATTAAAAAGTAAACTCCATTAAACCTAATTAGATAGTACTGGTTTTGGCTGCTTGGGCAGCTTGGTGCCAGAAGGACCAACAACCACGTCGGCTGACTTGCAACAAATGCTGGTTGAAGGAGGGAGGAGCCAGGCTGGTGACCAGCATTTATTTATTTAGTTATTTATTTATGACTGATACCCATTTGTCCTCACTGCAGTGAAGAATATTCTTTCTGGGGTCCAACATTGCACACATAAAACAATAAAATACAATCCTTACAATTATAACATAACTAAATCTAAACAAAAATGATCCGAGATGTGATGGAATTCAACCCTTAAATTGTTAAAAAACCAGCCAGAACCAAACAACAAAAAATTTTACACACTCAGAATTTCAGAATAAACCAAGAATTTCAGAATAATATAGAATAGAGAAATGGACCTAGGCACCTCCTTTGGGGGACGCCACATTGAGAGGTTAACATATCTGAAAGGCTGCCATTAAACATTAAATTACACATTGTTGTCTATTAACCAAATAACTGTTCATAAATTTAATAGCTTGTGCTTTAAAATTAAATGCCAAAAGTTTCTTGAGTAGTAATTCATGATCAATTATATCAAATGCAGCACTAAAATCCAAAAGCACAGCACCAACCATAGAGATAGCATTAGGGGGAGGAGCCAGGCTGGTGGCTCCTCCCCCAAATGTATGTTCCTGACAAATGTGGTGCCTTTTAAACTAAAATAATATAAAATAAACAGGCTTTCTAACGCTATAAGATTTATTTCCAAGAAGCATCTTTACAACAAAGAAATAATCTACCAAACACTAATTTCCTTACTTTTTGGGCTTCATTCTCGTCACCTAAAAACCTTCCTTTTAAACTGAACTAAGCATTTTAAACCCATAAGTAAAAGACGAGCACTTTGATTTCTGAGTGAGACGAACACGGAGGACAGTTTGGGATTATAGCTAAAAGTGAGAAGCGTCACAAAGCCGGGTCGTCCAGTTAACAATGTCTTAATGATGGCTGAGAATTTCTTCATTTAACGTCGTAATCTGGCTGGATCAGCAGCTTATCAGTGATCACATCAACACCCCGGCTAGCTGGGAGCTCGGCTTCCTGGACCATCTTGGAGCTTTGACCGCAGGGGCTTACCCCGACTTACTGCCTTACTGCATAAACACGTCATTTAGACGCTCGCCAAGAGCTTAGGGACGAATTAGCCAGTGTTTCTGGAGTAAATGGGTGTTATGCTGCTGGGAAATGAGATCTAGAGGCTGAAGTCAAAAGACGATATGTGAAGGGTCAGAGAGAGTGGAACAGAGATCTTTAAAAAAACTAAATTCAGGACAAAATTAATGGAACGTTGTGTTTCTGTAAATGGTATCAGTTTATGGAACAATCTGGATACAGAAACCAAAGAATGCAAATCAAACATTACATTTAAAAGAATAATAAAAGCCAGTTTGATGAAGAAATATCATGATAATTGTTAAGTTAGGTGGGTTTTCTTTTTTTTCTCTCTCTCTTTTTAGCACCATTGTCATATTTTTTTTCTTTGAATCAAAAAAGAATACGACTGTGTGTTTGACGACAGACATTTTGTGTTATTTTATAACTTTGTTGTAGTTTTGGTTTTTTTGTAATTGTTTTTTTTATTATTACATTAAGGTACATTTTATTTATTAGGAAAAAGGGAAAGATAAAATAAGCCTAGTCTTCTTTCTGTTCCCTTTCATTAAAGGAAAGAGATTTGTTGTAATTATATTGAACTGTTTTGTTTTTCTTATAATGAAGAAAAGGATGATGATGACGTGTGCTGAGCGCCACTAGAGGAAGAAACTAAATCTAAACAAAAATGATCTGAGATGTAATGCAATTCAACCCTTAAATTGTTGAAACCAGCCAGAACCAAACAACAAAAAATATTCAATTTTACACACTCAGAATTTCAGAATAAACCAACTACCATATTTTCTGGACTATAAGCCTCTACTTTTTTCATGTTTTCAACCATGCAGCTTATACAAAGGTGCGGCTATTCTGTGGATTTTTCTTCTACTGCTCGGTGCGCTCTAACCAGAATTAGAATCAAAACTAAGACAAAATAAATGCAAAGAAGAATACGCTACTTCTTCTTTAGCAGATAGAAGTTGGTAGAAGCAGATTTCAAACAGATGAATAGATAAATAAATACAGTTTATTTTCTCTTGGTTCTGTCCCGTTTTAATCAGCAAAGTTGCTGCCGTGTTAAAAGACACTGTTAGGAAAGGATCTATTTAGGTACAAACATGTACATCATTTACAGTTCAAAATTGTTCTGTACATGTAGTAAATATCTAATCTAACAACATAAATATCTGCGGCTTGCATATCTTTTTTTTTTAATAGAGCGGATGCGGCTTGTATGCAGGTGCGGCTTGTATATCCTTTTTTAATTATTCTTTTTAAAAATAGAGCGGTGCGGCTTATATGCAGGTGCGGCTTATAGTCCAGAAAATACGGTAACTAAAACTGACTTCCTTGCTAAGTTCTGCTTTTCCTAATTTATTTCTGAATCTAGCTTTATTGTTTATCATGGTTAAATGTTGTGGAAGCTTATTCCAGTATGTTACTATGACTATGTTATGTAGCATTGCTACGTCAGACCCTGCAGGAGACACAGGTGGAGCCTTCAGCATCACCTGGACTCCTGCCTACCTGGTCGTGATTCAGAGCCAGAGGCTTCTCCAGGTCCACCCGCCCCCTGAACTGAACTCTTGCCTCCTTTAACTCTGTCACGGCCCAGAGTCTTAACAGGGTTACAGTCGGGTTACACACCGATTATCTGGTAGGAGCAGGTTGGTGGGGGGGCGGACGGGGAGCAGGTTTTGGCAGGGGGGAAAAGCATGTAGGAGATCCTTCAGACCTCTACAGGAGACCTTACAGGAGACCCTTTCCCTCTCGCACCTATAAATCTCCTCTCCTCTACTCAGCGCGACTCGACTCGCCTCCACTTGCCTCGTCCTCGTTTGTTTTAAACACCCAGATCAGAAGTAGTAGGTTCATTCTAATAACTATTCTTGGCATTATCATGATATATTGTTTCATAGTGTATTATTATATTAAGTTATGAAATCTCATGGGATGTTAAACTATAGTATTATTATATTGTTATATATTATAATATGGTGATATCATTTTGTTATATGTTATAATATTATAAAAATTATTATGTTATATTAGGATTTTACTATATTATTATGCTATTATAGTATTACGTATATTTATATTATATCGTGCTACATCACTCTATATGATAATTATTTATTTGTTTAGTTATTTATTCTCGAATTAATATTCTTAATTCATTTATCGACTTTCATCATATTATTTATTATTATTATTTATAAAAAATGAGAGAGAGAGAAACTTCAAGCGGCGACTCCTTATAATGTTTTTAGTTTGTCTCGGCTGCTGAAAGGTCCGTTGGTATCTGAGCAGCTATGCAGTGACAGAGGTCCTGGTAGATCTGGTCGTTCCTTATCGCCCGTCTACATCCTTTTTTTAATTGTCTCCTCAGCACCAGGTTTATGAACATCTGCACCTCAGAGTTGGATCACCAAACACACTTCTGCTGCAGTTGCCTGTTGAATAAAATGAAGAAGCTCTTTCTCTGATTTCTGCCTCCTGATTCAATCGTCTGAACGGCCTCCCGACCAATCAGTGGCGTGTATTGTGACGACGTCAGATCCAGGGCCGACTCAGCCACTTAGAACCTCGGCAGAATAGATACAGAAAAAGTATCTACTCCACAAGCCTCCACCCGTAGTGGAGAAGCGCAAAACCCGGGTGAGGCGAGTCGAGGCGGGCTGAGTAGGTACTGGTGGAGAAGCGCCATATGAGTCTCTGAAGAGTCTGAAATCACAAAAACTACTGCAACAATTAATTTCCCTTCATTCTAGAAATATACGTACGGAAAACAAGAATGTTGTGAAATTAACTAAGCTTTTCTGCGTCTAATCCGAACCTCTCCTGGTGGCAGATCAAGTCTCTCGACCCGTTCAGCCTCCACAGGGTGATGTCATGTCCACGTTCAAGTTAGAGCCCTTTCCTGGTCTTTTATTTTGAAAATCCACCAGATTTCCATCATCATGTCTGAGACGAAAGCAGATCAGAGTGTTTGGAGTCGGGTTTTCTGCTGATTACAGGATGCCAGTGGACTTCCCCATGAATTGTGTAAAGAAATACTAATTAAAACTGCATTTTAACTCATAAATGAACTGGTTTCTGGAGCTGATTTACAATCACGACCGGTAAATATCCAAATAAACACCCGAGACCCGAAGAAGCAGAAAGAAAATGTATTTTAGTCGAGCCACTTTTTTGGTTCGTCCCTCTCACACCTGGAATGCAACACCAAGCAGGAGACGTGAACTTCCCACTCCGACCTTTTTCACCAAACATTTTAAATCCTGGCTATTGGAGGAACAACACTGTTATCACAACCAGGCTTACAGGGAAAGTTCGTTTTTTTACAACCTGGACCTTATTTCTGGCATTTTTTATGGTCGTATACTCACCCAGAGGTGTTTGGTGTCATTTGGAGTCCTTCGGAAGATATTAGGGGTTTTTTTGCGAGCCACTTCTCCATATAACGATAGCGGATGGGGCACAGCGGGACACAGACGATGCAGCGTCTAAATAACACATGATTGCCGCGAAACTCGTTCATTTCTTTTATGAATCACTAGATCTGCTTCCAGGACCTGTTGTCTACATCCGGGGCTGTGTGTGTAACAAATAAATCAGTTTGTAAACAAGACCTCTGAACTCATGACGTCATCTCTGTGCACGCATCGCAGACACAGCTCTGTGTACAGCTGGAGTTCGCTACTGTTAGTTTACTGATAGTTATTTGAAACATGTCTGAATATTTGTCAAATTCTGAGGTTGTGGACGACGACTTTGAATATGATGGACGTCCTTACCGTTTTGAGCGTCATGAGTTCAGAGGTCTTGTTTACAAACTGATTTATTTGTTACACACACAGCCCCGGATGTAGACAACAGGTCCTGGAAGCAGATCTAGTGATTCATAAAAGAAATGAAGAGTTTCGCGGCAATCATGTGTTATTTAGACGCTGCATCGTCTGTGTCCCGCGGTGCCCCATCCGCTACCATTATATGGAGAAGTGGCTCGCAAAAAACTCCTAATATCTTCCGAAGGACTCCAAATGACACCAAACTTGCCTGGGTGAGTATACGACCATAAAAAATGCCAGAAATAAGGTCCAGGTTGTAAAAAACCGAACTTTCCCTTTAAACTGTAGTTTGTCTTAATGTTAATTAGAGCCCGAGCACTTACAGTCCGAAGGCCCTATTGGATCTGTAGGAGATGTTCTCGTTCTCGTTGTTTTTCTCGTTTATCCTCCGACGAAAGGAGGCCTTTTTTCCCCCTAAACGTGCCCCAAAAGTCACCAAATTTTGCATGCAAGCCAGGCCTGGTGAAAAATTTGATATTTCATGGTTTGCATTAATGGGCGTGGCAAAATGGCTCAACAGCGCCCCCTTGAAAACTTTGTGCCTCAAGCCCCATAATACGGTTTGACGTACATGCACGAAAATCGGTACACACCTGTATCATGTCGCAACTTAAAGAAAAGTCTCTTGGCGCCATGGCTGAAACGAACAGGAAGTCGGCCATTTTGAATTAATCGTGTAATTTTGGCGCAATTTATGCCATTCCTTCGGCCGTTAATGCGGCCCGACCCATAACGTGCACCCAGGTGTGTTGTACATCAAAATTTGCATCTCCATCCTGCGACGACGCGCATTACTTTTCTCTTTCAAAAGTGTTACCATGGCGATGATAGACACCAAAAAGCGCGCCCACCCTTCATCTGATTGGTCCATATTTAATAGTTCCTACTTTCTGCCATAACTTTTGAATGATTTGACATAAAGACTCGGGGGTGGTGTCATCGGACTCTGTTTTGAGTCCTTGAACATAATTGGTGCAAATTAGCCCTGCCCCTTCTTCTAATTGGTGGATATTTGATAGTTCCTATTTTCTGCAATAACTTTTGAATGGTTTGACATAAAGAGTCATGGTGTTGTCATCGGACTTAGTTTTGAGTACTTGACTTTTATTGGTGAAAATTGCATGCGCGAGGGCCCGTTCATCGCTGCTTGCAGCTTTAATTATGTGTTTTAATTCATACGTACCGGGGCAATGTGCAATGCAACACGCACTTTGTATTTCACACAACTTGGATCCTCGCAGTACCATAATATTACTATCGCTGGTATTTCATTATTGTAACGTGCATTTTTGGCTCAAGTCACTTTAGATACAATCCATGCTGCTTTTAAGAATGATTGGTTGAAAATATGGGTAAAAGGTTTTACAATAGTATCAATTATATTTTTGACTAAGGTCATGTCTATATTTGTATAGTGAGTTGATTTTGTATTTTTCAGATAGTTAACAATTTTCAATATTTTTTGTTCATTAATGTAAGCAATGAAGATGGAGTGTGGATTCTGATCAAAGAGACCTTCGTCTAAGCCAGGGGTCGGCAACCCAAAATGTTGAAAGAGCCATATTGGACCAAAAAAAACTAAAACAAATATGTCTGGAGCCGCAAAAAATGAAAGGTCTTGTATAAGCCTTAGAATGAAGACAACACCTGCTGCATGTATCTATATTAGTTATATTGGCCTACTATCAAAATGACCAAGTTGGTTTCAAATACATAAGAGTTCACATACCTGCATAAAAGCGCAGCTCAATATCGATCACATCACATGACTCAGCACAATAATTGAGCAGCTGGCGCTGAATTTATGTCCTTGATTTGCTGATCAGTGATGTTGCGGCCATTTTAATGGCCCTTTCCTTCACTGTCTTAGCCACCTTGCCCCGTGTGAATGTGTATGAATGTTTGGTGGTGGTCGGAGGGGCCGTTTGGTGCGATATGGCAGCCATGCTTCTGTCAGTCTGCAGGGCAGCTGTGGCTACGAAGAACGTAGCTACTACCACCGGTGAGAATGTGTATGAATGAATAATGATCTCTGTAAAGCGCTCTGGGTGCTATATAAAACCAAGTCATTATTATTATTTTGTAATGACGGAGAATAGATAGATTTGATTTGATTTAAAACAGCTTTTTAATAGACAACAGTAAAGCAGGAACAGGTGAGATGGGTCTGGTGGCTTCGGCGTCTCACTGCTCGGCTCCCATAAGTCCAGAATCCAGAATCTTCTTCTTGGTCATCTGCATCTTTAAGGACGACTTGTATTCTTTCAAAAAGGAGTTTTTCTTCTGGATGTTTATCTTGATCTGAAAAAGACAGAATGTGACGTCGACCACCTCGTATACATCAGATCTGCGTTTACATGCAGTCAAAATGTGACGGGTTATTCGGGTTATTGCTATTATTCCGGTTCCTGAAACATTGGGAATAATCTGTTTACATGGGTGAGCAAACAGGGTTATCCCTGTTTACATGGTGATTAATCATTTGGGATATCTGGATCAAACCAGCAACACACGGAGAACGTCATGACGCAATTCCCCTCATTTCTGCTTCTTCTTCCTGTATCCAAATCCAAAACAACAACAACAATAACAGCAGCACGGTGGATAATCAACAGCCCAGTAGAAGTCGCCGTTTTCAGCGTCTTCCAGCGGAGCTTGATCTGGTCTGGTGTTCCTACAAATCCTGCCTCACGCCACTTTTGGCTCACCTTTTTATAAATCTGGCTATCCCGGTACTTTCTACCGTCTACAAATGCAGAAATGTTCATATCTTTCATTAAATTTATGAAGTGATTAGTCTCCTCCTGGTCTTGGTTTCTCCGTGTTTATAAGGCCACGTTCAGACTGCCAGCCAATATCCGATTTTTAGCCCATCCAGATTGAAACTGGATGACTCTTTTGAAGTCTGAACAGTCCCAAACCGCATGAGATCCGATTTTTGCAAACCAGATCGAAACCACCTCTGGGAGGTAGTTTCATATCGCATTCATATCGCATTGCGTGCGTGTCAGTCTGAACAGCTCCAAACACTCAGATCGGATATGACTGTCCCAGACGCTCCAAACCACCCGCCCATTTCCAGTTGTGGAGCTACTCATCCTTTCACAGAGAGCATGTACAATCTCTGATGTCACGTCAAAAACTATTATTTGTAGTTTGAGTGTTGCAAATTCACATTACAAATCATGTTTTAAAAGCAGAAAAAAAAACGCATTTCCACGTACGGTGCGCGTCGCCGTACCCTACGCCGTAGGCTCTGCGTTGGTGTAACGCGGAACCATAAATCAGCCTTCAGTCGCGCTGTGAGCCTGAACCTGCAGCCCGTCAGCTCATCAGGAGGAGAGTTTAAAGAGCGGGGCTGCCAGTTGTTCATTGCTGGTTCGTTTTGTTAACTCTGAGCTTTGTTGGTTGGTTTGTTAGTTTGCTGGTGGTTTTGTTCTGAACACTTTTCTCTGTTTCTCATTTTGCTGGGACGTCAGGTCCCTCCGCCGAGACACAACTTTTGCGGTATGCGTTCATTGTTATGTCTAAAAATGATGCGCAGTGCCGACACAATCAGAAACGGTACAGATATTTTGGGATTTTTTTATATATATAAAAAAATAAAATTATAAAAAAATAAAGGATCCCCCTAACCTTTGATCGGGTGGGCAGGACGCACGTATTGTTATTGTTTTTGATGTCGCAATTACATGACTTCACACAATACACGCGCTGGGTGACGCCTCCACTCCGACGCCGTTGCTACGGGTTGCTTCGGGTTTTTAAAAACCGGAATATGAGCAAATTCCAGGTTTCAAAGGGGTTATTGGTGTTTACATGGCCGTGCAAAACAGGGTTATTGACTGCATGTAAACGTAGTCAGTGACACCGTGTCCTAACTGCACTGCACCAATAGAAAATAAAGCAATGGAACTGATTTTGTCGCTGACGCTCGCTCACATGCAGTTATTAGGACACGATGTTAGGGACGAACCTCCTCCAGCTGCTCCTCCGTCTTGTGGAAGTACGGCCCGTCCACGTCCACCACCCCTCCCACCTGCTCGTACAGGTTTAGGGTGGCCAGCTTGATCTGGCCCAGCTCCAGCATCTTCCTGGCCGCTGTCTCCTGGACGTGGTTCCACTGCTTCTCCTGCAGGGGGAGACAGAGCAGCTGAAGGAGAGGCTGAGCCAATATATATATATAAACGCAGAACAGAGCTGAGCGTAGGGAGAAGAGACATGTAATCTGATCGCGCAATCAGTGGGTTTACATGGGAAGTTTAATTCCTCTTTAATTCAGAATTCAAATTAAATCCGATTTAAATTGAATTAAATTAAAGATTACCATGTAAACCTAATTCCGAATGAAAATGGCCATTCCGAATTAAACTTAATTCCAAAGTAAGTGGCTGGTTTATTCCGATATTAAATCCAAATAGAATAATTCCGCGATCATGTATAGGCTGCGTCCGAAATTGCATACTTCCACCCTAATGAGTAGCAAAAACAGCATGAGATTTTTCATTGTGTCCGAAACATTAGTTCGTACTCAATAGTATGTACTATCCATACTCATTCTGGAGAAATGTATTAGTGTGGATTGATGGACACTAGCTAAGCCGAAACTTCCCACAATACAATGCAGCGGCATTTGGTTGCTAAGTGACACGTATAATATTAAGTATAATAATATTATTATATAATATTAATATTATAATATCCGTTTATAATAATATTATATAATGTAATTTTGTTTGGGCCAGGATAAACGGGAAAGAGCGGAGCGGTGCTGCTACTGCTGCTGTTACACGTCACTTCCTCCCAACGGCAGGAAGTGTCGTTTATTTGACTCATACAGCCAAACTACTGTATCTATACTTACAGTACAATTGTTACTATTAATAAAGGTTGTCAAGTTAAATGGCATGTCGTTATATGGTCGCACCTATAAAAAATAATTTTTCGCTTAAGGCCCCAATTGGGTCAGGGGCTGACCGGGCCACTGATGGAGGACGACTGGTACCCAGATCTGAGTGTCAGCGCTGGCCTCCTCCAGCTCCCCCTGCAGCTGGAAGACCTGGTTGTTCCTCTGCAGGCAGAACAGCTCGTGGTCCTCCTCCATCTTCAGCAGCTTCCTCCTCTTCTGGATCAGCTGCTCCTGCGCTCTGCTCTCCTTCTGGTACAGCTGGTCTTGGAAGTGCAGCAGGTTCTCGAAGCAGCCGGTCAGCTCGTCCACGTCCTGGAACTGCAGCACAGCTGGAATCAACGCCATGGTCGTGCATGTAAAACTCAACTTAAATTAAAGCTGCAAGCAGCGATAAACGGGCCCTCGCGCGGCTGGCCAACTTCCTGTTCGGTTTCGGCCATGGCGCCAAGAGACTTTTCTTTAAGTTGTGCAATCATACAGGTGTGTACCGATTTTCTTGCATGTACGTCAAACCGTATTGTGGGGCTTGAGGCACAAAGTTTTCTAGGGGGCGGCGTTGAGCCGTTAGGCCACGCCCATTAATGCAAAACATTAAATACCACATTGCTTGGTGCAAAATTTGGTGACTTTTGGGGCACGTTTAGGGGGGAAAAAGGCCCTCCTTTCGTCAGAACAATAAAAACGAAAAAAAAATTCCTACAGATACAATAGGGCCTTCGCACTGTCAGTGCTCGGGCACTAATTAAGAAAACAAAAACAGCATGTAGGAACAAACATCCAAACCCATTGTGTATCAGTGATGGGAGTTAATCTATGGAACAACTGCAAAGATGAAATGAAGATATTATGATCATACTAATCCATTATTTTTAAATTCTCATATTCTGAAGTTTAGAGACTTTGTTTATTATAGAACAATGCAAATCATGTTTAAAGCAAAAAAATAAAAGCAGTCAAGTACAATTTCGAGAAAAAAGTTGAAATGTTGAGAAAAAAGGGGAAATTTCGACTTTATTCACAAAATTGTATTTCAACATTAATCTGGCCCCCCCAGGAGTCTCACCTTGGTCATGGGGAGCGCCTGCTCCAGGAAGTCCTTGAACCTGCTGCATCTCTTCACCTGCCGCTGCAGCTGCTGCCTCCTCCCATGCAGCTGGTCCAGCTCCGCCCTCAGCGTCTCCATGGCAACCGTCGTCTCCTGTAGCTGCTGCTCAGCCTCCCGCTCCGCCGCCTGCAGTTCCTCATCATCCTTCTGGTGCTGGACAGAAACCAGGGACAGAAACCAGGGCCTTAGATTCCCTCGGTTCACCAGAAACAGAGGTGTCAAGTAACGAAGTACAAATACTTCGTTACCTTACTTAAGTAGAAATTTTGGTTATCTATACTTCACTGGAGTAATTACTTTTTTTACTTTTACTGCTTACATTTTCACGCAATTATCTGTACTTTTTACTCCTTACATTTTAAAAACTATCCAGTTAAATTGCTCCATTCGGATAGAGTGAATTTGGTTGTGGTTGTTTCAGATGTTCTTGTCCAGTTTTGTTCTTACATCCGTTGCCCTCAGATTCCTGCAACTAAACTTGGATGTACATTCCAATAAAGGTTAGGATAAAAGATAAAATGCATCTGAAGTTTGACTTTTTGCACCATTACAATACTTATAGGCAACTAGTCATCATATCTTCTGCTCTGAAACACATGTTAATGCTCAATAGTACACATATGGTTCTTTAATATATTTGCATTATACAAAGATGCATTCATTTTCAATGGCTTTTGTCCTTAATGGCTTTTTACATTACCCCTTACATTACATTTACTTTTATACTTAAAGTAGTTTTGAAACCAGTACTTTTATACTTTTACTTGAGTAAAAAACATGAGTTGATACTTCAACTTCTACAGGAGTATTTTTAAACTCTAGTATCTATACTTCTACCTGAGTAATGAATGTGAATACTGAAGACACCTCTGACCAGAAACCAGGGACAGAAACCAGGGCCTTAGATTCCCGCGGTTCACCGCCGGTTCACCGCCGGTTCACCGCCGGTTCACCGCCGGTTCACCGCCGGTTCACCGCCGGTTCACCGCCGGTTCACCACTGCAGCCGGTCCTGGAGGTCGTGTGTTCGGTCGTACCTGAACGAATTGATCAAAGATCAGCTCCCGCTTCTTCTCTATGTTCTTCTGCAGCTCCTCGATGTTTCGCTGCAAACTCTCCGACACCTGATTAAAAACACGGAAACAGAAACACTGAATCACAGAATATCTCTATCTATCTATCTATCTATCTATCTATCTATCTATCTATCTATCTATCTATCTATCTATCTATCTATCTATCTATCTATCTATCTATCTATCTATCTATCTATCTATCTATCTATCTATCTATCTATCTATCTATCTATCTATCTATCTATCTATCTATCTATCTATCTATCTATCTATCCCCACTTCTTCCTTTTCAATGTCACAGGCCATATCAGGACATTAAATTAATACATAAATAAATAAAAATCAGATCTTTACCAAGTAAATGAATGACATTAAAAATAAGGAAAATGCCATAATAAAAAACAAAACATCGAGAGCAATTAATTAAATAATTAAATAAATGAATTTCTTTATCGTCCTCCAAACTGACGCTGCAGCTGTTTTAAACAATGTTCAGGTGTTTAAGTTATTTAAGCTTACCATTTAAGTATTTAAAAAAAAAGGTATATCTATATACCTAATATATCTAAACAGTAACCGCAAGATATCGCGAGACTTGGTAAAAATCTCGAGCCAAGTAAATCCCCGCACCTGTTTGCGCTCCTCGTACGTGATATCAGCTTTCTCAACTTGTTTTTCTTTCTCGAAGAGTTCTAACTGGCGAGTAAAGAAGTCTCTGTCCGTCATCCCGCAGGGCCGGAAACCCCTGGAAACAGAAAACGGAGTTACGGGCAGAAAACGCTCAGATTTTACCTTCAGAAAGGCTCTGAAACCGCGAGGACTGTAAAACTCACTCTAAAACTTACTCTAAAACCGGCCTGCTCGTTAGTCTGGAAAACATGGTCCTGGATGGAAGTTCACACCAACTTAACAAAGTAAAACCGGAGTCACTTTAAGTTTCAAGCGTCGGTTGCAAAGCAACGGCAGCGCCGGCGCGTCTCCTCGTTTCCATGGCAACCGGCTCCTCGCTTTTAAAGGACCAGTTTCACAAAACATCGTATCCCTGACAACAGAATAACAAAATAAATGCAAAAAATGCTTAACATATTCCTAACGTTATTCGGAAGTTGAGACACTTCGAAAGCAGAAATTTAACGACTATATTTGTATTTATTTTATTTGTATTTATTTTATTTTATTTTATTTATTTTATTTATTTTATTTATTTTATTTATTTTATTTATTTTCATCCATCCATTATCTTTCCCGCTTTATCCCTTGCGGGGTCACGGGGGTCTGCTGGAGCCTATCCCAGCTCATTTTAGGTGAGAGGCAGGGGTTACACCCTGGACAGGTCACCAGTCCATCACAGGGCCACATATAGACACACAAACCATGCTCACAATCACACTCACGCTCACACCTACGGGCAATTTAGAATCATCAATTAACCTAATATGCATGTTTTTGGACTGTGGGAGGAAGCCGGAGTACCCGGAGAGAACCCACGCAAGCACGGGGAGAACATGCAAACTCCACACAGAAAGGCCCCTGCCGGGCCTGGGAGTCGAACCGGGGACCTTCTTGCTGTGAGGCAACAGTGCTAACCACTAAGCCACCGTGCTGCCATTTTTTATTTTATTTATTTTATTTATTTTATTTATTTTATTTATTTTATTTTATATTATTTTTGTATTTTATTTTATTATATTTTATTTGTTTTATTTTATTTTATTTTTATTTATTTTTATATATATTTTTTTTCTTTGATTCGTTTTCCACCAAACACTCGTATTTAGAAAAAAGGCAAAATATGCCATAATAGACGACTTATAACAAAATAAATGCAAAACCACTTAAAGTATTCCTTACCTATTCCTGCAGTTGAGATTTAAATAAAAAACTTCGAAATCGGAAATTCATCAATATTATATTCTTGCTATTTTATTCTTCTCTGATTCGTTTTCCACCAAACACTCGTAATATCGTTTAGAAAAAAAGGGCAAAACTTATAATAATAGACCCCTTACTATTTTTATCGCACCATGGCGGGTCAATCCACAACCGTTAACCTTTACAAAAAGTATTTTATTTATTATTTCGACTGGTTTCCGGGTTTCCTCCGTCCTGTCATCAGGACGGTACTGCGCATGCGCGAGCTCTTCCCCAGCTGTCTGTTGACAAACGTGACCGAGCTCCAGTTTCGTCTTCAGGTCAAACAAAATGCAACTTTACGGACTTTTCTCGACAGAGCGGCCCGTGGCGTGAGAACCTGCACGAACCTGCGACCCAGGTGAGAACTTATAGGTGGTGTTTGGGGGGCAGAGAGGTTTGTGAGGGCACGGAGAGCAGCTCGGAGCTAAAGAGGTAGCAGCAGCTGCTTTAGCTGCATGATCGGCTGAATGGAGCTCAAACATGCAGGAGTAACAGAAACTGTAATAACTAAACTCAGCCTTCCTACGGGGGCTTGAAATCCTTGAAAGTGCTTGAATTTCAATGTTGTGTTTTCAAGGCCTAAAAAGTGCTTGAATTTTAGTTTAAGTGCTTGAAGCAGTGAACTTTCTAAACCAATAAGCTCCTCATACTGTGCAATATTCTATATTCTCTATCCATTATGTGCAATATTCTATATTCTCTAACCATTATGTGCAATATTCTATATTCTCTATCCATTATGTGCAATATTCTTTACTCATCTATGTGCAATATTCTTCCATCCATTCAAGTGCAATATTCTTCCACCCATTCATGTGCATTATTATTCTCTCATTCACTCATTTTTATAGTGTATATATATTTATGTTTCCTGTTTTCTCATTTTGTTTTTTACACAGTCTTTGTTTACATAGTCTTTGCATGTGTGCACTTTTACGGCTGCCTAATCTAATCGTACCAGTATAATGATAATAAAGGCTTTCTATTCTATTCTATTCTGAAAGTACTTGAAATTATAACTCTGTCTTTCACAAAATTGCAATCAGACTGTATAGTTTAGTTATTACAAGGAGAAATAAAATCAGTAAGATGAAACATAACCTTTTTTATGCTTTACTTCATTTCATTATTTTCCTGTTTAGTGGATTTTGCATTCATACTTGCACAAACACAAACTCAGCCTACGCTGCTGGAAACACTCCAAACATTGTAGTGACGCTACCAAATGTTCACCTATCATAACCCAACACAATACATTGTATATGAGCTTTCAAATTTTAACATTTCACACCTTGAATGCCTTGAAGGCCAATAATATTAATATCTTTTTAGTTTTTATGAAGGACATGGTCAAATGTAATAATTAAAATGAAACCGGAGAATTTGGCATCTCAAATGTTTCTGTTTCAGGTTTATTTAGAGACTGAGACATAAAAGGATTTCGAGTACAACTTAATATTTTCCAGAGGTAGAAACAGAAATAGAAGCTTTCTCCAGACAAAGCTGGAAGTGTATTACAAGGAGAAATAAAATTAGTAAGATGAAACCCAACTAGATGTTTACAGCACGATACAATGTACATAATTGTGATAAAAAGCGGAAAAAATAATTGAGCATATATATTCCTGTAGATATTTTAACCCAGCGATAAGGTGCTTGAAGATTTTGAAAATGACCCTTGAAAAGTGCTTGAATTTGACCTCAAAATGTGTAGGAACCCTGAACTAGGGTCGCCACCCGTCTTTACGTTAATTGGGAATAAAAAGTTGCGTTCCGTATTGAACCAATACGGACATATATCATGCTCTTATTTATTGATGTCATAATATACATTCAATAATTCAACTAAAAAAGGAAAAACTAATACATTACAGTCTCATTACATGCAAAGCAAGATATGTTAAACCTTTATTAATGATAAATTATTTTGATTAAAAAATTAAAAAGAAAATATAAATAATACTATAATAATAATTATAATTGTTTTAAATTTATTTTTATTTTTTATTTATTTATTTATTTATTTTTTAAATTCTTTTTATTAATAATACATGTATATTAATTTATAATTTATATCATAAATTAAATTAAAATTTACACAATTTTTTTTATTTTATTTACACCATATTCTAATTTTCCGACCTTCACCTGTAGGTTATATTCTAAATCTGGGCTGATGTGGACATATTAGCATAGGAGGCTAGTTCAGTTGCTAGTATGGTTGTCTGTACAGTCGTGCAAGTTCAATGCAATTAAAGCACTTTGGACTTTAAATCAAAGCATTTTGTTTTTTCATATAAAATAAATACATTTCTATGCAGTTTAGAAGTTTTGGGGATGTCCCTTTTTTTTTTATGCCTGAGCTGCTGAAATCGGGGAATCCGTTATTTCTATTTCTGAAAGGTGGCAGCCCTAGCTGCTCACTGTCACTGTTGTTTTTAAGTCTTCTGTATTGTGGTTGTTGTTGTCTTTTATATCGTGTATGTTGTTGTCTTTTATATCGTGTATGTTGTATGTATAATTTTATGGTACTATGGTCCTCTTCTCGAGATGTGTCTCTAATAAAGTGTGAATTGAATTGAATTGTCAGACTGACGTATCTGTTTAATGTTGGCGCTTTGGTCTGTTCTTCTCCTCTTATAGTGTCTAAGTTCATGTCAGGGCTGTATCAGGCTTTGAGACTTGACTCAGTTAGACGGTCGTGTGTACTAATTGTTTTTCTTGTTTACTGATTAATCAGTGACGTTTCAGTGATGTTTCAGTGTTTCATGGATGTTTCAGTGTTTCGTGTTTCATGGATGTTTCAGTGTTTCAGTGTTTCATGGATGTTTCAGGGATGTTTCATTGTTTCTGGGGTGTCTAGGGGTGATTCGGTGTTTCATGGATGTTTCAGTGTTTCAGTCGTTTTTCGGTGGTATTTCAGTTTTTCAGTGGGTCGCTGGTGTTACAGTGTTTCAGTGTTTCAGTCATGTTTCAGTGTTTCAGTCATGTTTCAGTGTTTCAGTCATGTTTCAGTGTTTCAGTCATGTTTCAGTGAGTCACTGGTGTTTCAGTGTTTCGGTGTTTCGGTGAGGGATCCAGGAAAAGCCACGGTGGAATCCGGAGCCTGGAAGTTGTTCCGGTAGCGTGAGAAAACCGGTCTGACCTGAATGTTTCTCCCGCATCACGTGACGCTCCAGCGCCCTGGATGAATGTGGCTGATCCGGCAGCCGGGCGGGTCAAACCGGGGCCGGGCCCAGGCCGGGCCTCTGGAGCCTCGTGATTCAGTACCAGGTCCAGACCTGCCAGATCCGGCAGGCTGGGCTCCTCTGGAATCCACTGTAGACCCGGAACTAAAACATTATCAGTCCCTGCTGATAATGTTTAACTCTCAGCCTGGCTCTTATCCCGGCGTCACATGACTGACTGGGCATCTTTTCCTGGTCACATGACTGCCTGGGTGTGTCTTTACTTCGTCAGGCTGCTCCATGAAATGGCTGAAAACCTTCACTGTTTCAGTCAGTTATCTGATTAGATGCATATAAAGACTCCACCTGGCCAAAATGCAAAAACGTTACACCCATTTTGTTGCTTAAGCTTTTATAGCATTTATAGTTTCCACTGGCTCAAGGTCCAGACGTTTTCTGTCATACAGGGCTGCATTCATGTTTGTCAAGGTCTGTTGCTGAAGCATGAAGGGTCTGCAGAGATGACTCAGTCAGGCGGGTCTGAGCTGCACCAGAACCTGTACTATTTTATTTTATACTAATTCTACTTTTAGGGGACCTTAAAGGGGACCTATTATGGCATCTAATACCTATTTTAAACAGGCCTTGAATGTCTTAAAAAAAACAAGCTTTTGATTGTTTTTGCTAAATAAATGAGAAATTCAGCCTCTGAGCCATGTCTTTATCTTCCCATTCTCTAACCTCATTATCTATGCGGGATTCTGAGTGGGTGGGGCTATGATAATGAGGCTCTGTGCGGATTGGCTGCCTGAATGACGCGATACACCGCTACGAAAAAATGGCGGAAGCTCCGGCCAGCGGAGTTAGTTGTTGTTGTTCCGGCCAGAGTTAGTTGTGGGCGTGGTTTCACGCATCGCTCCCATCATTATGTAACGTCAGGAGCAGAATCTTATTGGCTCGTAGATCCACATCACACTGGACGGCTCATCCGGGCGGCTGTACAGACACTGAAGAATTTGGTTGCTTTCCTCCTTCTCTGAGTTGGCAGGCTGAGGGGAGACCACTTTATATATGTTAAAGCAAGAGAAAACCTGCTTTTCAGAATGTATTGAAGGAAAACACCACTCCGTGCTGCTTTAATTTCGTTCCTTTGTGCCAGATGTATAAATACCAGCAAGACTAAAACATTCCTGACCTGGAGCAGCAGAGGAGATGAGGAGCTGCAGGAAGGATTGTTCTCAAACTTGATCGTAATCATTAAACATGGTTTCAGGTTTATGGATCCGCTCAAAACAACGGGTCCAAGTCTTGTTTGGAGCCGTGTCATAAACCTGGATCAACATTATAAAAGCCGGCTCACACACCGGTGAGGGTTCAGACACCAGCTGTTGTTTTCCAATTCAATTCAATTCAATTCAATTCAATAAAATTAAATTCAATTTTATTTATATAGCGTCTATTACAACAGAAGAGTCTCTAGGCGCTTTCCAGAGATCCAGAAGGGTCTCCACAACCCTTATTATTGGTGCTGGCAATAGGAAGACACTGGTTCTCCAAGATGACACTGACCCGTGTCCTTTGAGCACCGGTATTAACGAGTTCACTGCAGGGAGTTGCACCGTTGGAGGAGATGTAACGAGTAGCTTCCTCGTATGTCCAGTAACGAACTAGGCAATAAACCTTATTCTGATTCAGATTGTGATTCTGAGGTGCAACACCAGCTCATGACTGTTCATGTCAAAACTCCTGGTTGCTGTGGACGAGTTGAAACATCTTACACCCTTTACATGGCATTCAAACAAATATAACCATTCTAGATGGTTATTGGAACTTATTCCAAGACTTTTGTACTTTTTGGAAATATCGCTGGTACCTTGCCCGGATAAACCGGAGGGTGGTGTCAGGAAGGGCATCCAACATTTAAAGAAATATATATTAATAAGTTGGAAAAGTGATGATTCAAAGATGTATTTTTGGTTAGTTAATTGTGTTAAATTGAACTTTTGTTTCTTTTGTTGTTTGACTTTTTATTTATTTATTTTCTTCACGTTTATGAACTGAACTATATAACAAGCGTCTTTGAGATCTTTTAGAAGCGCTATATACATAAAATTGATTATGATTATTATTATTATGTAGGTCAAATAAAGTTACCAAATATCTGAATTTAGCTGGGAAACATTTAAGCAGATGACTTTCAAATGAAATATTTATAGATCCTGAATAATAAATCGTGTGTGTGTGTGTGTGTGTGTGTGTGTGTGTGTGTGTGTGTGTGTGTGTGTGTGTGTGTGTGTGTGTGTGTGTGTGTGTGTGTGTGTGTGTGTGTGTGTGTGTGTGTGTGTGTGTGTGTGTGTGTGTGTGTGTGTGTGTGTGTGTGTGTGTGTGTGTGTGTGTGTGTTAGGTGACAGCAGTCATGCTGAAATGGTTCTCCGGCGAGGAGGGGGAGCCCGGTCCCGGAGTAAGTACCCGCCTCCTTGGCTTTCATTTTTTCTTTAACAATATCTTTATTGATTTTTTTATTCACACACACACACACAGGATATTATTATTATAAAGGACATTTTACAACAACTTTTGATTTAACAGTCTTAACCCCTCCCATCCAAACCCACATCCATCTCCCTTTGTATCTCTCTTCTTATAAGATCCAAAAACAAAGTAGCATTTGACAGTATTGTAAGTACAGTCCAACGGTACCTCTAGCAAATTAAAGATATACCAAACAAAACTTACACATAAACAGAAAGCCTCCTTATCTTTCATTCCTCACGTTGGTGGAGAAACCGCGTTTATCAGGCTGATCTGGCGTTCATCGTCCAGAGATAATATCTAGAGATGCACCATATTGAAATTATGACGATATCTGATATTTTCAGGGTAACATCTGTCGATACCAATTCCGATACATATCCTTGAATAATGTTTGATGTTTTTTTTATCTGTGTTGTATTTATTTCCAAGGGACTGCAGATGCAAATTAGCCTACGGCTAACTCTGGTGCGATGCATCAAATGTTTAAATTTATGTTTTTAATTGCACATGGTCCCTCTCAAATAAAATCTAAGTAAGTAAGATGCTTATATTTGTATTTTTCATATTAAAGTAGCACCGGCTAGGTGGGTTATAACAGGGCTCTAGGTGTAAAACCAGACGGAGGAATCAGCATCTTCCACTAATAAAAATGGTTGATTATCCAAAGCAATAAACTCCATCACTTTAGCCTTTAATGCCTTTACCTTCAAGTTGTAAGTAACTCTCCAACAGACGACTGTGTTGAAGTGGGGGAGGGGGGTTCACTGCATCAGTCTTGCAGGATGTTTTATGTGATTATAAATCCAGACTTTTACTGAAACTGAAATTAAACCTAAATGTTCAGACACTTGTACCGGGGTGTCGGCCATCATGTGTGCAGCGTTGATTACTTACAGCCTGTCCTAACTGCACGCGAGCGGCCGACTATCGCGTCGCACTGCGTGACATCGGACGCTGTCTGTCCTACTGAAAGCGTTATGGGCCCCCAGGTTATTTTGATTGACAGCTGAAACTCGCCTTTTATTCACCGCACGACCCGCCCGTGCGCTCCTGAAAGAAACTCCTAAAGATCTCTTAAAAGAGTAAAGAGACGAGTAAAAGATGGGTGAGTACTTGTTATCTTCCCACGTTTGTACTTTCTAAACAGAAAACAAGCTTGATATTGTGATATTTAAAGGAGCTTGAGGCAGGATTGAGGCAGGATTTATGAAAAAAATTCGTATACGTTTTAAGTTTTCTAGTAATAATGTCAGATGAAGCGTTCCAAACCAAAAAGAATGAGCCCTCTAGCGTATCTCTCCGTTGCCTTGAACAGGCTGTGTGCTGCAAAATGTGCTGCAGTGCTGGGGCCGAATTTCAAATGACGCTGCATGCGCGTTCTCCTGTGCCGGCTTCGCTGTTGGCTGCAGTACCCCCGACGGCCGTCGTGGTGAAGGGTGGCGCTATAGAGTCTCATTTCTTAAAAGGAGCCTCAAGCTCCTTTAAATGTTCTTCTATTTTCTTCCTGTCACTCGCGTTGAAAGCCGGTCATGGATGAGGAACGGCTGATCCTGTTAGTTGAAATGAGAAGTTATCTCTATGATTCCTCCTCATTTCACTACAAGAGCCTCAATAAAGTGGCAGAAAGAAATATTATCTTATTATCTTATTCCATTATCTTATTCTTATTTCTTATAATTATGTTTCTTTACCGGAAATTACATACAATGTAGCCAACAGCAAGTCGGTTAAAACTTCCAAACTTCCAGTTCTCTGTCCATCTCCCTCCAGCAGCTGCCACTTTATTGAGGTTTTTGTAGATAAATGAGGAGGTATCATAGAGATAACTTCTCTATTTAACTAACTGGATCAGTCGTTCCTCATCCGTGACCGTTTCCTACAGCGCTTTCAACCGGCTTTCAACGTGAGCGACAGGAAGAAAATGGAAGCAGGACGTCCGACAAATGTTCAGCTCAAAACGGCGCGACGCAGCCAGTTAATACAGTCCAATAGAAAATAAAGCAATGGAATTGATTTTGTCGCTGACGCTCACTCGCATCGCATGCAGGTATGACAGGCTGTTACGTTCACACAGCGTTTACCGAGCATCATTTCTGATCCGCGGAGGCCCAGCATGCTTTGCAGCTCCACATCCAGATACACTGGAATTAGTCCAACTTAACATGGTTCAGCTGGGCCCTCCGTCCAGCAGGGGGCACCGCAGCCTAGAAGACCTTGAATTAAAGCTCCCGTCTGTGCTCAGGGCCCCGGTCCCCCCTCCGGCCCCCCCGGGGACGGACAGGTCGCCGTGGAGGAGATGGAGGAGAGACTGATCCAAACGGAGCAGCTGGTCAACCAGCTGAAGGACATGATCCGGGAGAAGGAGGCAGCTCTCCGGTCCAGGGACGAGCAGATCAAGGTGAGCAGCGTGACTGACAGGTGGTTGATGGGTGATTGACAGGAGAACAGTGTGGATGTATGACATCAGGGTCAAATTAAACCACAATCAAGTCTGTGTGGCCAGGTTGGGCAAGTTTCAGCCTAATTGGGCTGAAAAATATAAATCTGGGCTGCTTTTCATGGTTTTTACTAAATATTTAGGAAAAATTATTAACAAAAACGTTTCCATTATGTCAGAGAAAAGTAGAAACTTACACAATAAACTCACTGATATTTTATTTGCTTTAATCTACTTGTAGTCTTTGTTTGGAGCCTGGATTTTTGGGGGGGTGTCTTTAGTGGTCTTGAAATGTATTACGCATTTAATAATTGACGGTTTTATCATAGAGAATGTTTGATTCGGGCGGATTTTATTATTTTGGTGGGAACCTGTCAGATCTGGCAACCTCGACCTCAGCGCTGGATTTCTTAGTCTTTTTTTAGTCTTAAATTTAGTTTGAAAATGGTTTTAAATCTACCTTGGTCAGACCTGTAGACACCGTGTAAATGTTTTTTTAAACTGAATTAAGATTTTTGCCAAACAAGAGCAATACTTGTATTCGGTGACCTTTGACCTGACGGAAACTCTGCTCACTTCATGTAGCAAGAATGTTTAATTAAAACTACTTTAAACATCTGGATGCTTACCAGTCCTGTAAAGATCTGCTCAGTGATGAGCAAATCACACCAGGATCAAGTAAATGATTAAACCATCAGGTCAAAGTGCTAAACACGGGAATGTGAGTCACACATCTACATAAAATGGTTAGTAAAATGGGAAGTGGCATCTCTGTCGTTAGAATATGCAGGACATATTTATCACTAAAGTCAACTAAATTAATAAAACAAGCTTTAATCTTGTGGACTCTTGACTGCTGCCCAGTGCTCTGGTCAAACGCCACAGCAGACATGATCAATAAACTCTAAAAAGCAAAATAGAGCAGCTCGCTTGGTCCTGGGTTGTGATTTTAGAACAAGTGTATTTAAAATGCATAGAAATCTCAGCTGGTTAATGGTAAGAGAAAGACTACTTTATTCTTTACTAATATTTGTAACAAATGTATCCATATCAAAAACTATACAAAAACATTATGTTACAGTTCAGAAAATCATAGCTATAGCACAAGATGTGCTCTCAGAGGGAACTTTACTGCCAAAAATAAAGAGCAACTCTGGTAAAAGAACGGTGATTTACAGAGCTACGTCTGCATGGAAACCACTTCCACTCCCTCTCTTTAAACTATTAACATAAAATAATTCAAATTAGTAGTAAAGAAACATCTCGAATAGATAAATATAAAACTTATTTAATTATTATTCAATAAATAAAGTAGATAGTATATGGGTATGTGTTTATATAGATGTATGTATGTATGTATGTATGTATGTATGTATGTATGTATGTATGTATGTATGTATGTATGTATGTATGTATGTATGTATGTATGTATGTATGTATGTATGTATGTATGTATGTATGTATGTATATATATATTTATAAAATGGTTATTGGTGCAAACTATGATAACTATAAAATGTATGAATTTGTTGATGTTATAAAATGTATGAATATGCATTATTTTTATTTATATCTACATGTTAAATGGAATTACTTTTTTCTTTATTTTCTGTTTTTCCTTTCTTTTTTTTTTACATGCTACCTCTTTAGGTTTGCTTTTAATTGTTTGTTGTAATGTTCTGTGTATTATGTGTCGGACCCCAGGAAGAATAGCTGCAGTTTTACTCTAGCTGATGGGGATCAGAATAAAACTATAAACTATAAACACAGGAGCATGTGGCTCCTCCCACTTTGGTCTGCTGGCTCCGCCCCCTTGCAGATGTGCATGATGTGGTCATGTGATCTAATAAAAGCCTTGAACATGGTCTCACCTGTGTCTCAGGTGGAGAAGGAGGCGGCCGAGGCCCGGATGTCCAAGCTGCGTCTGCAGAACAAGGCCAAGGTGACGTCGCTGACGACGCAGCTGGAGACGCTGAGGAGGCAGACGGGAGAAACTAGCAGCCCCAAACACGGAAAGAAGGTCTGAGCGCGCTCAGTACAGAGGGGGGGGGGGGGCTGTCACTCATCATGATCTCTAGTGTTGTTGTTGTCAGCCTGTTTTATTTTTAGTCCAGTCTTTGGGTCCAGCTATCATTTTAGTTTTTATTAGTTTTAGTCACGTTCATTCTCCTTTTAGTCGTGTCAAGTTTCAGTCGACTAAAAGCATTTTAGTCTTATTTTAGTCAGAATTGTCCGTTTTACAATTTTCAAACAAGGTTATCTTATTATTATTATTATTATTATTATTATTATTATTGTTATATTATTGTTACTAGGGATGCCCCGATACCATTTTTTTTTCACACCGAGTACGACTACGAGTATTTTAATTTGTGTACTCGCCGGTACCGAGTACCGATCCGATACTTCTACCACAAAAATAACTAGGCTGAAAATGCAATGAAAAATGCAATGAATTGGAAGACAGGTTTTATTTGCAACAGAAATTCAATTTTAAACAAAACTCGGCCGGCTTTTCTCCGCGCTTTAGTCTCATAGCAGGTACATCAACTGCGCATGTGCGGTGCTTCACCTGAAGCCGTCCGTGTGAAACAACATAAACAATCAAATAGAATTTAAAAAACAGGCTAAATTAAATGATGTTACACACTCTTGTACAGTAGATGGCGGTATGCACCTTAAAGTTGGTTGCGATCCGCCAATAAAACAGAGAAGAAGAAGAAGAACATAAACAATCCCATTGCTACATTCCGGTTAGCCGCTAGTCGGCGTGGTGAGGAGAAGAGAGTGATACCCGTGAGTGAGACTGACAGCGCTGTTTCAGGCAAGATAGCGACAATTAATGCAAGCGAGACGTCAGCAGTGTGGACATATTTCACAATAAGGGACGACGACAGAAGCAAGACAGACCGCGGGCTGTCGGCGCGGCTAACCTGCTAACGCGGCTAACCGGAATGTAACAATGGGATTGTTTATGTGGTACGGTGAGTTACGTG
Source organism: Cololabis saira (assembly GCF_033807715.1). Classification (NCBI taxonomy): domain Eukaryota; kingdom Metazoa; phylum Chordata; class Actinopteri; order Beloniformes; family Belonidae; genus Cololabis; species Cololabis saira. Next base: position 46,713,281 of record NC_084588.1, on the reverse strand, counting down.
GTGTTTAATAAAGTTTCCTGTGAGTAAGGGTTATACTCAACCGTCCAGTTTGTATAATTAAGGAAGAACAAACTGAAACACGGAACAGCTGGCTGAGCAGCAGCAGCTCTGTGGCTGCTGCTGCTCAGCCAGGTTGCACATTCACCCGGGGAGCCGTGGGGCGGCTCAACGTCTCCCCCTAGTGGCGCTAACCAGTAACTACAACAACAATGAAGTATCGGTGCGTGGTATCGGAGAATTTTTGCGAGTACGAGTATATGAGAGCAGTATCGGCCCCCGATACCAGTATCGGTATCGGGGCATCCCTAATTGTTACCTTATAGACTCAAGATTACATTCATTCCAGATACAGAAGACTTTACAACAAGAGTTTACAACACGTTTATTTTTCTGCATTTCTCCCCGTCTCTTTCTTTTTCAACGACACATTGGGTTTTCTTTTCCACGTCTATGTAGGAAAGTGTATCCAAAGTCTAAAGACTAAACTGGTTTAAAGACTAAACCAGAGGAAACTACTGAAAACATGGAGATTAAAGATCTTTGTTATAACATTTCTTCTGGTTTTGGTCAACAAAAATGAAGACACATTTTAGCAGAGTTTTTATTTTGTATTATATATTTAATTATCGTTATCGTCACATGACCAGCATTTTCGTTGCGTCTCGTTTTCCTCAGGTGATAAAGGTTTGTTGATGACGAAATTTAGTCATTATTTTCATTGACGAAAGCGACTTTAGCTGTCACTCATCTGTCTCCTTCAGGGGTCGGTGGAGGGGGGGAGCGAACAGGCCAACCGGGGGAAGATCGTCCTGCTGAAGAAGAAGGTGGAGGAGCTGGAACATCAGCTGTCTCAGAAAGACGGGGAGCTGGAGACCGAGGTGACGTAGTTTCCTTCACCGGCCCCCGAGGAGCCGGAGGGAAAAGCTTTAACCCCCCCGTCTCTTCCAGAGGGACGAGCTGGCATCCCAGCGGCGGCGAGGGGAGGACATGGACGCCCTGCTGGCGGAGAAGGAGGCCGTCATCATCCAACTGCAGCAGGGATTGGCTGGAGCTGGCCCCGCCCCCGCTGCTCAGCCCCCGCCCCCACAGGTGAGTCATGGACTACGTTTCCATGCAGTCAATAACCCTTTTCTAACCGGAATATGAGCAATAACCCGCACGGCCATGTAAACACCAATAACCCCTTTGGATAACCGGAATTTGCTCATATTCCGGTTTTTAAAAACCCAAATATGACCCTTGGGTTACTCCTTTTTTCTAACCCGAATATTTGCTCATGTATAGCCTAACGGGATTTCCCCATCAGAAGGAACAGAAATGTGTTTTCTGCACATATTATTTTCGCAACACGGAGAAACGCAAGACCAGGAGGAGACTAATCACTTCATAAATGTAATGAAAGATATGAACATTTCTGCATTTGTAGACGGTAGAAAGTACCGGGATAGCCAGATTTACAAAAAGGTGAGCAAAAAGTGGCGCGAAGCAGGATTTGTAGGAACACCAGACCAGATCAAGCTCCGCTGGAAGATGCTGAAAAAGGCGACTTTTACTGGGCTGTTGATTATCCACCGTGCTGCTGTTGTTGTTGTTGTTGTTTTGGATTTGGATACAGGAAGAAGAAGCAGAAATGAGGGGAATTGCGTCATGACGTTCTCCGTGCGTCGCTGGTTTGATCCAGATTTCCCCAATGATTAATCACCATGTTTACAGGGATAACCCTGTTAGCTCACCCATGTAAACAGAATATTCCCAATGTTTCAGTAACCGGAATATTGACCATAACCCCAATTTTGACTGCATGGAAACATAGTCACTGTCAGGTGATGAGGTCAGGGCTGAGAACAGGGTCTCACCTGTGCCGTTCCCCCCTGTGCCGTTCCCCCCTGTGCCGTTCCCCCCAGGAGGACGTGGTGCAGCAGCAGCTGCTGCAGAGTCTCAACAGGAAGGTGGAGGAGGCGGAGGAGCGTTACAGCCTCCTGCAGGAGCAGGCCAGTGGCCTGCAGGGGGCGCTGGCCGCCGCCACGCAGCAGTACGAGCAGAAGGAGGCCATGTACGAGCAGAACGTACGTATGAGACTCACTCACCACAATTCAATTCAATTTAAATCAGAATCAGATCAGAATCAGAATCAGCTTTATTGGCCAAGTTTGAACACGTCAGACAGGGAATTTGAATCTGCTTATTTCGCTCATTGAACCCAGATTTAAATATTAGCAAGCAGTAAATAGACAAATGACAACTCTTATTAACATATATACAATAAAAAATTCTTTCTTTCTTTCTTTCTTTCTTTCTTTCTTTCTTTCTTTCTTTCTTTCTTTCTTTCTTTCTTTCTTTCTTTCTTTCTTTCTTTCTTTCTTTCTTTCTTTCTTTCTTTCTTTCTTTCTTTCTTTCTTTCTTTCTTTCTTTCTTCTCTTTCTTTCTTTCTTTCTTTCTTTCTTTCTTTCTTTCTTTCTTTCTTTCAAAGAAAACAAAACAGTTCAACATAGCATGTAAAGAGAGAAGAGAATTGGACCCAGAACAGAACCTTGTGGAATGCCATTCATGACTTTTTTGTGTAGGGCAGATTTATTGTTAGTGTGTACAAACTGAAATGGGTCTGATTCAGTCTCCCGGTGATGGTTCCAGATCCAGACCTTCAAAGACATCCTCCTGCAGAAGGACGCCCAGCTAGCCGAGGTCCGGCAGACGCACGAGACGGAGCTGTTCAAGCTGGCGGCAAAGTCGGACGCCAGCGCCGACCTGGAGCAGGTGATGCAGGAGGCCGAGGGGTGTCGCTCCGCATTCATGCTAACTAGGGTCGCCATCCGTCCCTTGAAATACGGAATCATTACCTAATTGGGAATTAAAAGTTGCGTTCTGTATTGAACCAATACGGACATATATTACGCTCTTATTTATTGATGTCATAATCTACAGGTGAAGGTTGGAAAATTTTAATGTATTGCAAAACTTACTACAAACGTAGTAAATTCAACTAAAGGTGAAACAAATATATTATTTCCCACTACATTCAAAGTGAGATATTTCAAGCCTTTATTTGTACTTTACTTTTTGGTGAATATGGCTCACAGTTTATGAAAACCCCAAATAAAAAATCTTCATATTATGAAATCAATAAACAATTCAATCATCAAAATTATAACAAATACAGGTTTAAGACATCTTGCTTTACATGTAATGAGACTATGTAATATATTAGTTTCACTTTTTAAGTTGAATTATTGAAATAAATTAACTTTTACACCATATTCTTCACCTGTATGTATATTATACATCTGGGCCTATGTGGACATATTAGCATAGGAGCAGGGCTCCAGACTAACTTTTTTCACTAGGAGCACAGTAGCCCCTAACTGAAAATTTTTAGGGGCACAATCAGAAATTTTAGGAGCGCACATCGTTTATCGACACGCTAACCAAATTTTTACATTTCTACTACATTTCAGTGTATTAGTAATACGTATTTCATAATAGATTAATGAATTACCACAATGTGCTGTTTCAAATGCAGTGTTACATTTTATTGTGCACTTTTAAAGATGCCGCAACATAAAGTAAACTGACAGCACCATTGCTGTCATTATATATATAAAAAAACATACATTCACATGATAAAAAAGTGCTTGGTAACAAAGTGCTTAGTAACCTTTCAGCCATGAATTTAACTGTTAAACACAGTACTTAACAAATCTACAAATATTGGGGGTACTGGCCAACAACATTCCCCTACTTGTGTCTTTACTAAAACCCTGAACTTACACCAGTTGACCAAATTCACTGCCTTCACTCAAATAACTAAGGATCCTAAGAAATATTCTTATTTCTAACCTAAAAATGCCATTACACCTGATATCACACATCACTTAAAAGGTTAGGTGTTTTTCCCACGTGTTAAAATTTAACTTTCATTTGTGTCAAGCAAATTTTAAGTTCTAGTTACGTTTTAAGTTAGAGTTTTGGCAGTGTTCAAAATAAAATTATGAGACCTGCTGTATTGGAGCACATTTTCTTTTAGTTAAAACTGTAGCGGGGACAGATGTTTAGAGAAACCTATGTATGTACCGGGTGAAGGCTGATTTATGGTTCCGCGTTACAACAACGCAGAGCCTACGCCGTAGGCCCTGCGTCGATTTAAGGCGGAACCATAATTCAGGCTTTAGGGGAGCATATCGGAGAACAACCCGAAGAATATAGAGTGGATTAAAAATAAAAGTTAAGCACTGAGCTACATGTGTCTCCCGTCTGGGCCATTGCAGACTCATTGCCTGAGCAAGATGTTACTAAAACCAAACATATCCGCCGTCTCTTTCTTCTAACTTTATGTGCGCGCCGCGGCGGCAGCGCGTTGTGTCGCATTAAATATGGTCCGGGCGTAATACCTGCTTTGAGCTGGTGAAATTAAACGAAAAAAAAAATAAATAAATAAATAGATCCCCCAACTCATTCCCTTTCACACTCATTGGCCTGCAAATATGAGGGTTCATTGAGGCACCCCTTCCACGTTTAATGTGTAAAAAAATTTACTGGTCGCACGTGTGCGAGTGGACATGAAATTCAGTCGCACATACTCAAATTTTGGTCGCAAAATGCGAGCATTTGGTCGCAGTCTGGAGCCCTGTAGGAGGCTAGTTCAGTTGCTAGTATGGTTGTCTGTACAGTCATGCAAGTTCAACGCTATTAAAGCACTTTAAACTTTAAATCAAAGCATTTTGTTTTTTCCATATATAATAAATACATTTCTATGCAGTTTAGTAGTATTAGGGATTTCCCTTTTTTTGGCACCTGCGCTGCTGAAATCGGGGCATCCCTTATTTCTATTTCTGAAAGGTGGCAACCCTAATGCTAACGCTAGTTCTCCTCCGCAGCTCCTGAAGGCCCTGAAGCAGAAGCTGCATGAGAAGGAGGAGGTTCTGCTGGGAAAAACCCAGGTGATCGACGTCCTGCAGGGGGAGGTGGACGGCAGGGACCAGCAGATCAAGGTATGTGAGACGCTTCAAACCTCTGCCCTGCCGGCTGATGTCTTGTCCCTGTGGTAGACTTGTAGTTAAGACCAAGGCCACGTTTACACAGCGCCGGGTATTTACAACAACAAAACATTCCTTTTTTGGGCCAAAACAAAAAAATACCAAAACTTGTGATGTAATGATGGATCTTTAGACATACGAATCGATTATTAGGAATTAATAGAGAATCGATTTAGAATCGGAAAATCGATTTTTTTGCACTAACAAGTGTTTCCGACCCCCCAGGATCTGGCGGAGCGGCTGCGCCGGCTGCAGGTGGAGCGGGAGAGTCTGGCGTCCAGGATGGAGGCGGAGAAGCACGTGATGCGAGCGCAGCTCCGTGACCTGATGGAGAAGCAGCAGATGGAGGTGCAGCGGCTGCAGCAGCAGCACGAGGCCCGGGTGGAGCTGCTGAGGACGGAGCTGCAGCAGGAAATGCAGCAGGAGCTGGAGCAGCTGCGGGTAGCTGCGCCGTCGCTGCCGGCTAGCGCCGACGCCCCAGCCACCGATCACCCCGACCCCGCCTCCTCCCAGAGGATCGCCCAGCTGGAAGGTTTTTATCCTCAGTGATCGTCTCTGTCAAGTGTGTTTTATTAGAGCACATTAAAATACAGTTACAAATTTACAGTTTACACACATCAGTGCGCATAGAGTAAAGGTCATAGTGTACTTTTTTTGTTTTCTTAGAACATACTAAATGAAGAACGTGATATAAAATGTGGAATGCAAAATACAAAGAAAGAAAAATAGCAAAGAATAACAATATATAAATTGAAGCTGAAGCAGCGATGAACGGGCCCTCGCACCCCCCGGGTTCCCCCCACATTCCTAGGTCAATAATACTATAAAAAGTGCCTTTGCTGTTCACATAAAACTCAACTTATCATCATAAGCATATCAGAAATGACACCATCCACGACTCTCTATGTCAAACCATTCAAAAGTTATGGCAGAAAATAGGAACAATCAAATATCGACCAATCAGAAGAAGGGGCGGGGCTAATTTGCACCAATTATGGTCAAGGACTCAAAACCGAGTCCGATGACACCACCCACGACTGTATGTCAAACCATTCAAAAGTTATGGCAGAAAGTAGGAACTATCAAATATGGACAAATCAGATGAAGGGGGGTGCGCTTTTTGGCGTCTATCGTCGCCACGGTAAAGCTTTTGACTGAGAAAAGTAATGCCCATCGTTGCAGGTTGGAGACGCACATTTTGATGTATAACACACCTGGGTGTACGATACGGTTCAGGTTCAGGCCGTATTAACTGCCGAAGGAATGGCATAAATTACGCCAAAATTACATGATTAATTCAAAATGGCCGACTTCCTGTTCTGTTTCGGCCATGACTCCAAGAGACTTTTCTTTAAGTTGTGACATGATACAGGTGTGTACCGATTTTCGTGCATGTACGTCAAACCGTATTGTGGGGCTTGAGGCACAAAGTTTTCTAGGGGACGCTGTTGAGCCGTTAGGCCACGCCCATTAATGCAAACCTTTAAATATCAAATTTTTCGACAGGCCTGGCTTGGTGCAAAATTTGGTGACTTTTGGGGCAAGTTTAGGGGGGCAAAAAGGCCCTCATTTCGTTGGAAGAAAAACGAGGATAAAAACGAGAAAAACTAAAATTCCTACAGATACAATAGGGCCTTTGCACTGTAAGTGCTCGGGCCCTAATAAATGAATATATAAGAAAATAAAATAAAGGTAAAAATACATAAACAGAGATTTCAGGTTATATTCTATGTAACCTCTCCTTAGAATAATGAAGACGGTGTATGATTTTAACTGGATTAGGCGGTGCCTAGCGTTGTTAGAGCACTTATGGACGTGTTCTAAACTCTCTACTCATAGAGCATCCGGGATCTCAGTGCCCATTTCCCCCTCCCATTTTGTCCTTATTAAAGTGGAATTCACTGGATTGGTAGCTTGCAAGGTGTCATATCCATGATCGTCTCTAGTCTCTGCCTGAAGGAGGTCCAAACATTTAACATCCTGGTCTCGTGGAAGCCGGTTCATGTAAGTTATTTCTCGTTCATTTCAGCTGAAGCGAAGCAGAAGACGGAGGAAGCCGGCAGATCTGAGGCCAAGTTCCTGAAGATGAAGGCCTGGTCCAAGTCCCGCATCCGGCAGCTGGAGGACGAGCTGAAGAAGAGCCAGGTGAGACGCCCGGGTTTCCTGTCGTCTGACCAGCGTTCAGACTTAATAACGGCCGGAGCGGCTCCTTAAAAAGTCTTAACTTCCATTTTCTTAAAATAAGGCTTACATGTCTTAATTAGTCTTAAATCTCAATCCAAGGGTCTTAATTTTAAAGGGAATGTATCCAGTCATCATTAAAAAGTTTATTTCATCGTTTTGAGGAGAATCTCCTGCGGAGGTTCTAAATCTGTGTTGCCAGGTTGAGCAGGTTTCAGCTCAATTGGGCTGAAAATAAATCTGGGCTGCTTTTCCCGGTTTTTACTAAATATTTAGGAGAAATTATTTACAAAAAAGTTGCCATTATGACGTCATCATTAAAAAGTTTTATTACACTTTGAAAAGGAAAAGTTTATTTAATCGTTTTGAGGAGAAATAAACCTGTTTTCCAGTTGTTTGACGCTTTAGTCAGGGTTGCCAAGTTGAACAGGTTTCCCCCCAATTGGGCTGTGAAATCTAGGATAGATTATTAACTAAAAAGTTTCCATTATGGCAGAGAAAAGTAGACACTTGCACAAAAAACTCACTGATACTTTATTTGCTTTAATCTACTGAATTTAATTGTAGTCTTTGTTTGGAGCCTGAACTCGTTTCGGCTTCATTTGCTTATGACTTGAAATTTATTCCGCATTTAATAATTGACTGTTTTAACATAGAGAAAGTATGACTTGAGCTGTTTTTTAATTATTTCGGTGGCTTCTACATCACGTTTGGGCTGGAACCTGTCAGATCTGGCAACCTGGACCTCAGCGCTGGATTTCTTAGTCTTTTTGGTCTTAAATTTAGTTTGTAAATGGTTTTAAATGTAGCCTGTAGAACCCTGCTATAGCAGCTATGATGCTGATGATTCTGCCCCCCCACCCAGGCCGGAGCCGCCCCCCCCGACCTGACGGCCCTGCGGAGCCACATCACGGCCCTGGAGGAGGAACGGGAGGAGAACCGGTGGAGGCTGGACCAGTACGAGGACCTGAGAGCCCAGAACGGTAGGAACCGCCCGCCAGAATCTGCTGGACCAGAACCAGAACCTCCTGGACCGGGTCTCAGAAACAGGGCTGGGGATCGATTTGATTCCCATTCTTAAGATTCAGAATTGATTATCAGGATTTGATTCGATCCGATTTGATTTGATTCCGATATTGATTTGGGTTAGTGTTATTAACACTGTTTTTTCAGCTGTTGCATGAATTATATGACTGTAGTTCTGCAACATATTAATACTAGTATTATATTGAGATTAAACAGCAAGTATTGCAGCTAATGATGCTGTAAGGACCAATCAGTTCCCAGAATGCTGATAGAACTGCTTTCAGAAACATTGTGGGGCAGAATTATCAAACAGATCCAGGGAGGAAACGGAGACGGAGGAAATCGCTTTTAGTTTTTCACGCATTCCGTTTACATTTTTTTCCATTTTCGGCCTTTAATTTTTGAGGATTTGGGTTTTTAGAAATTTATGCAAATGTAACCCCAAGACAGTATATAAAGTAATTAAATATAGACAATTTATGCAATTATAACTGAAAACTTTAACGTTTACCTACTTTTAAACATATTTAAAGGCAAAAACATGACACCATTTATTCTTGTTTCCAACAAAACATTCTGTTTTGGGCATAAACAAAAAAATACCAAAAGTTGTAATGTAATGATGGAAAAAATATCAATCTTTAGACATACGAATGGATTTTTAGGAATTAATATGAGAATCGATTAAGAATCAGAAAATGATTGGTCAGAACTCTGTTTCCCCCCAGACATGCTGGAGGCCAAGCTGGTTCTGTACGAGGAGCAGCAGCGGAGCCTGCAGATGGACCTGGAGCAGTTCACCAAGCGGGCCGCCTCTCAGGTGAGGGTCTCCTCCGTAACCTTTGACCTCACACCCCGGTACCGCTGACCCGTGTCTCCCTGACCCGTGTCTCCCTGACCCGCTGACCCGTGTCCCCCCCCCAGGCCAGCGAGTCGGGCAGCGCCGACGAGGTCCAGAACCAGGTTCTGGAGTGGCAGGAGATGGTGGCGGAGGCCGTCAGCGCCAGGGACCGAGCCCGGGAGGAGAAGGCGGCCTCCGTGCTGCGGATCACCCACCTGGAGGAGGAGAGGGAGGGTAAGACGACCCGGGGCCGGGGCTGGGGCCCAGCGTAGCCTGACACCTGACCCCTGACCCCGCCCATGTGGCGCTGGTGAAGGAGGTTATGTTGGAAACTGCGTGGTTGATGTGGCGACACACCAAGGCTTTTTTATTTATTTATTTCATTAAAAGAAAAACTAAAAATTTCAATATAATTACAACAAATCTCTTTTGTTGAATGAAAGGGAACAGAAAGAACACTTAAGTTTTGCCTCGCGCTGAAACCTCGTCACCGTTACCTTGGAGCGTGACCGTCCTGCTCATCGCTAAACTGATTGTTTGATGAATTATTAGTTCATCCATTCTTAAAACTAAAAAACAGTTGAAGTTAATTGGAGAAGAAACGCTTGGAGGGAAACGGGCGCACATTTCTGGATTTGGCAGCATTGTCAGACAGGTGTGCAGATCTATTCTACATGAAGATTTGAGTTATTATTATTATTATCATCATTATTATCATCATTATTATTATGATTTATTATTATTATTATTATAATTATTATCAATAGCATTATCTTTATTATTGTCAATATTATTATTAACATTATTATTATCATTATTATTAACAATATTATTATTATTATTATTATTATTATTATCATTATTATTATTATTATGATCAATATTATGATTATTTTCATTATAATTATTATTATTAGCAATATTATTATCAGCAATATCTTTATTATTATTATTATTATCATCATCAATGTTGTTATTATTATTATCATCAATATTATTATGATCATAATTATTATGACTATTATTATTATTATTATTATTATTGTTATCAATATTATTATTATTATCACACAACCAGTACCAACACAAGCAGCAAGAGGACACGAATGGGCAGTATGGAATGTCCATATCAAAATTTCCTGAAATGTTTTGTTATTATTATTATTATTGTTAATTGTTATTGTTAATAATAATAATAATAATAATAATAATAATAATAATAATAATAATAATAATAATAATATTATTTACAATATTATACATGTGACGAGCGTCGAGCTGCTCCTAAACCCTGTAGCACTGGAAACTACCTCCATCATCAGCTCCATGGTGGGGTCGCCACGGCAACAGCAGCATCCGCCTGCAGCGGCGTCAGTTATCCATCGTTCAGGGATCAATGACGATCAATGATAGGGGTGTAACGATACACTAATCTAACGATACGGTACGATACACGATATTGAGGTCACAATAACGATACGATATTATAGCAGTATTTTTTTAACAACCTTGAATGAGGAACATATGACTGGAAAAAATTGTCTTTTATTTGAAAGACACAAAATACAAAACAATGCTGTGCGTTTGCTCTATTGTTACAGTTTGTAATGCTTTATAACTGTTTAAGTTTGAAAGAGAAAGCCAGGCCAAACATTTTCCACAAACTGAACTAAAAGTAAATGTCAGGTTTGCATTATGCATCTTCAGTTTCATACAAGTACAAATATTTTCCCACAAACTGAATAGTTTCTCTCATGTATGATTTGACTTCTTTCTTTTCCAGAAATGTAACAACTAAAATTAAATAAATAAAGAAAAGTAAATAAACAAACTATGAAAAGTCCCAAACTCCAAATGCAACCTGGCTGTTATTTATCTTCTGCCAGAGCTCAGAGCTTCACCTGCTCCAGCCTGAGGCCGTAAGGTGAACCCCGTTATCGTTTCATCCTCCCACCTTTGGGGACGACAATCTTTACATCATAAAAAACATTGATTCATGCTAACCTTAGAAGTAAAGGTTCGGAGCTTAAAACCCCCCAAGAGTCCCGTGATCGGGACCGCAAAACGTTACTAGTTTCTTCTGAGCGTAGTCAGATTTTGGTCCACGGGTCGAGGCGCGGTCGTCACGTGATCCCGCTGCACCAATAGGATGTTACTAGTCAACACAATATATTAATATTAATAACCCAATATCGCGCTACAGTTTGTCACCTCCACGACACGTATTGTGACGTTTTTGTATCGCGAAATTTCGTGGCACGATATATTGTTACACCCCTAATCAATGAGGACCGAGTCGTTACAGTTTACCAGATTCTCACCTGGTAGTTTCCTGCAGCAGCTTTCAACGTGTTGAATCCCCTCCCATGATACAGCATCCCATAATACTCTGCCACACCAGACCTGTGTTCTGTTTGATACGTTTGTCCACATGTTTCTCTGCTGTATGACTGAACATCACTTTCTTCATCCCCCCCCAACCAACGCCCCAACGCTGTCTGGGGGAGGTCGGGTTTTCCTGTGCCCCCCCCCCCCCATCCGGGGGACCTGGTGGACCTCCACCCCCCACCCAGGGGCCCTCGCCCCCCATCCGGGCCCCCTGACTCCCTCTGCCCCCCAGGGATGGGAGCAGCCTCACAGGACAGTTTCCCATCAGTTTTGTGCACTCAGGCTCCTCCAACCACCGAAGCTCCACCCACCGCACTGCTGGGAGCTGCCCACGTTCTGGTGGACCCGGGTCTGGATCTGGGTCCAGGTCTGGGTCTGGGACCAGGTCCAGGTCCGGGTCCAACTCCAGCTCCGGGCAGTGCAGCAGCGGGGGGTTTGCTGGTCTCTGTTCTCTCCCTCCTCCTCTGTTGTTGTCGGGCTACTTCCCTGTCTTCCTCCTAAAGGCTGGATTATGGTTCTGCGTTAAACCAACACAGAGCACACGCCGTTGCCGTGACGCCGTCGTGACGCCGTCGTGAACCTTCAGACTTCTCCGTCACTCCATTTCACCGCGGTGCAATACCCCCACGAGCACTAGCGGGGTGCGATCTTTTCCTGAATGGTTTATCCGACTTTTCCGGTCACAGTGAAACAAAGAGATAAGGACAACTATTGTGCAAAAAAACAAAACAAAACAAATCACACACACACGAAGAAAAGAGCGCTGAAAGTTCACGACTGCTTTACTAACCGGAACCGGAAATGCGTTTCTACCAAGCGAACCAATCACAGCCGTCTCAGTCTGCGTTGGTCTGCAACCTCTCGACGCGTAGTTACAGAGGTGCACGTCAGGCACGGCGTGGCTTGCGGCGTGGGGGGCTCATTGCATGCGCAACCTGCGGCGCACGCTCGGCCTCGATTTAACGCAGAACCATAATCCAGGCTTAATGTTTCTCCTCTTGTGTCTCTCCGAATTAACATCCCATAATACTTTATCAATCACCAATAATCGGCAGATTTAACCGAACCAGATTGATGACAGAGTCGCACCGACATGATACGCTTCCACCCGCCTCTCTCTCTCTCTCTCTCTCCTGTGCTTCACCTGTCTTACCTTAACCTGTCTGACTAACTGGGTGTTTCCATGGTAACCAGAGACGGGCTGTGATTGGCTCCTGCAGGTTCCCCCCAGGTCAGAGCAAGGACCTCTGGGTAATTCATGGGTGTCTTTCCTTTTTAACTCTTTTAACTCTACCTTAAACCAGAATGTGCTTAGTTAACCTCTGGGTAAGCCCCGCCCCCAAACACGGCTAAGCCCCGCCCCCAAACACAGGTAAGATGCTGAGCATCAGCTCCTCAGGGACCACAACACAGACGCCTGTAGCTGGGCCTCCTGTAAAACCGCGTCCAGGTTTCCAGAGACGAGGGAATCTGATTTTAATTACATCTCTGAATCCAAACGTACCCGTTGAACGTCAGCTTTGGCTCTGCTAACGTTCCCTAAATGTATTTAATCGCAGTTGTCACGCAGATAAGTGGGCCGTAGGGCTGGGGATCGAATCAAATTCAAATGTCAAGATTCGATTCCGATTCTTAAGATTCAGAATCGATTATCAGGATTCGATGTGATTTGGGTTAGTGTTATTAAAACTTTTTTTGATTCGTTGCCTGAATTGAATGAATGAATTAATTTGTTGCCGGGTGGGAGGGGGCAGAGAAGCGTGCAGTGTCCCCAGCTTTTAGTGACCCCTCTTGGAGCATTTTTTCCAAAGAAAAGTTTATTTACCGTATTTTCCGCATTATAAGGCGCACCTTCAATGAATGACGTATTTTAAAACTTTTTCCATATATAAGGCGCACCGCAAGGGTCGGCAACCCGAGGCTCCGGAGCCGCATGCGGCTCTTTCATCCTTATACTGCGGCTCCAAGTGGCTTGGGAAAATAAATTCCCCAAAAAAACAACTAAGTATTTAATTGAAGTGTATTTTATTTGTGTTAGTTCTTTAATATTTTTGTTCTAAATTGGAAGATTATTGTGATCTTGACATATTACAATAAATATGTTATTGTTTTTCGTCGCTCAAAATACGTATATATGTCTATGGTTGCGAGACCTGTTGCGGCTCAATATTGATCCATATATAAGACGCACCGGATTATAAGGCGCATGGTCAGCTTTTGAAAAAATTTAAGGCTTTTGGGTTCGCCTTATAGTGCGGAAAATACGGTAGTTCAGGAGTTTTAAAAACCAGCGCTTTGTTTACGCTGCAGCTACTCTTCGACGCCATGTTTATTGTTTGATAGTTACTCAACACGCATGTGTGAATTAAATGATGTGACTACTGGGATTAAAGTTCACCAGGTGAAAATGTAATGATGAAAAAAATCGATCTTTAGGCATACAAATAAATATGGAATTAAAATGAAAATCGATTTAGAATCGGAAAATCGATTTTTTTTTTTTCAACACAGGCCTAGTGGGCCGGTACCATCTTCCTTCAGGTTCTGATCCCTGCTGGACATATTTAGGTTTGATTGATCCAGGGAAAGGTGGTTCTTCTGGGTCTGGCAGCAGGAACCGGGGGGGGGCTGAGTCTCCATGACGACCCGGGACCACTTAGTACGCTGAGACGTCCAGAACCGGGCAGCCCTGCAGGCCCATGGCCCGGTATCTCCTCCACCACGTTCAAGCTTCCTAACCCTGTTTTACCCAAACAGACTGCTGCACCCGCCTCCTCCTCCTCCTCCTCTTCCTCACAATCAGCCTGTTGTCACAAAACCGATGGGAACGGTTAGTTCTGATGGACGTCACCCCGCTTGCTTCCCCGGTACCGGGCCCGACCCGCCTGGTGGACCAGCAGGAACCGGGACCCCCTTCTTCCCTAGCCCCCCCCCCCCCACATGTGTGAATGCTGGTTGCATGGCTTAGACCGGTGTTCTGTCGATCCATGCTACCTGCCGAGAAATGCTACTTTGCACAGTCGATTTTCAAAGTTTGATTGCCCATCATTTGCAAGATGTAAAATTGATAATATGGGATGTTGAGTATTTGATCCTTCAAAATACACGACCCATGACATGAATTGCATTACACTTTGTGAACATTATACGATAAAGAGAAAAAACAACAATTCTATGGCTTTATTTGATATTCATTCAGTCATTGGCCTTTATTTAACCAGGCAGGTCATTAAGAACATTCGTATTTACAATGATGGCCTGGCAAGCGACAAGGAAGTGGTTTAGGGAGTAAAACACAGTAAAGGAAGTGGTTTAGGGAGTAAAACACAGTAAAAGAAGTGGTTTAGGGAGTAAAAAACTGTAAAATTGTAGCTCTACAAAAGTAGAAAACCATTAGGGAGCATTTTTTGGCAAAGCAGCATAAATTGGCAGAACACCGGGTCCAGGTCCATGCAGATGCTGTAGTTTCCTTCCTGCTTCCTCCTCTTCCTCACTTCCTCCTGCTGGAGGATTCAGCTGTTTCTGCCCCCAGATCCATCCCATCATACCTCTCGTCTCTCTGTATCTCTGAGATCCGTCCTCGTCTCCCGCCATAATTCTGTCCACTTCACGTCTTTGTTCACCCCCTCATCCACAAACTCATCCTCACCCCCCAACCCCCTCCTTCCCTGTGGCACAAAACTGATTGAGGATGACTGGTTCTTTCCCGGCTGCTCCGATCCAGCTCTGGCCAGCCGGCAGCAGGAGTTGGAGGAGGAGCTGGCCCAGACCCGCGGGCTCGGCCACAACCGGGCCAAGAAGCTGGCGCCGCCGTCCCAGAGGAGCCTGCAGGTACGAGCTCGGTTCCACCGCCACCTCTAACCCTGACCACCACGGTTCCAGAGTTAACGTCAGCTCTCTTTTTTCCTTTTTCTAAGATTTTTTAGTGGCTCTAGTGGCCCTGTATTCCAGTTGCAGACAGGAAGGGGGTAGAGAGAGAGAATGGGGATGACACGCAGCAAAGGTGCACAGACCGGGATTTGAACCTGCGACCACTGCAGGAGGACTGTAGCCTCAGCCCTGAGCCGCTTGCTTAACCCACTGCACCACCCACTGGGTGATTAGATTTATTCTCAGCTTTAAGGAAGAAATGCAGCTGCTTTGTTACATCAGCTGTTGGTTTCCAGATTTAACCCACAGTTTTGGCCCAGTTTCTACCCCCAGTTTTTGTCCAAAATTTGACCCAGATTTTACCCAGATTTGACCCAGTTTTGACCCAGTTTCCGCCCAGTTTTGACCTAGTTTTGACCCAGATTTTACCCAGTTTTGACACACAGTTTTGGCCCAAATGTGACCTAGTTTCCGCCCAGATTTGACATAGTTTTGGACCAGATTTGACCCAGTTTCCGCCTAGTTTTGACCTAGTTTTGACCTAGTTTTGACCCAGTTTTAACACACAGTTTTGGCCCAAATGTGACCTAGTTTCCGCCCAGATTTGACTTAGTTTTGGACCAGATTTAACCCAGTTTTTACCCCCAGTTTTTGCCAAAATTTTACCTAGTTTCAGATTTTGCCCTGTTGGTTTCAACTAATTATTGTATTCAACAACTCTTACAATCAGCAGGTCAGTATAGCCGCCATCGTACCGCTGTAACGAAGATGTAGAGGAAACAACCACACGAGTGGGACTAGAGCAGTCAGCCGAGCGTCGGCCCGGTTCACCCGGTCGATTTACGTTAATTTAGGCTTTTATTTCATCAGCTAGTTTCCAGATGTGGTTCGACTTGGCAGTAAAATCCCCCAACGTTTAGATGTTGTGATGTGAATGTGAAGGTTATGACGGACGAAACTAAAGATAACTTCCATCATAACTTTCACTGGTTCAGTCGCCAGTCGTTTCTTCCCACCAAAACATCTGGATCCTCAACGTTTCTGGCGGCGTTTTCAACACAAATATCTGCTAAACTCTTTTCTAAGTAGCAGTTTTATCAGGAATAAGCTTTGATAGCTTGGATAAACCCAGATCTGAGCCGGCAGCAGGAGCTAGACCCCGTAGAGAGAAGTAACCGTCCGGTTCATGAACTGGAACCGTCACATCGACTCCATGAAAGGAAACTCTGGTTTTCCGTTTGCAGGAAGACTTTGAGTTTGACGGCCAGTCACCGTTCCAGGAGCCTCACAGCGCATCGGAGAGCACGACCCCGATGGAGGGAGAGAACATGGGAGGTTGGTGGCCCGAGTACACTTCCCCCGACACAGGTGTGAGACCCGCTCAGTCTACCCAGCATGCACTCTGGGAAACGCTGTTCTGGTGCCGTTGGTTCCCCTTTAACACCATGTGACCGTGTTGGACGGCTGGTTCATCTGTTTGAGTTTTAATTCATACGACCAAATCTGGGATTTATATTCTTGTTCATTGTGTTTTTCTTTACAGCAAAGATGAGCCGGGTTTTGGCCCCGTATTGACCCAGTTTTGCCCCAAATTTGCCCCAGTTTTGCCCCAAATTTGACCTAGTTTTGGACCAGATTTGACCTAGTTTTGGACCAGATTTGACATAGTTTTGGACCAGGTCTGACATAGTTTTGGCCCAGTTTTGGCACACATTTGACAGTTTTGGCCCAAATTTGACCAAGTTTTGTCCCAGATTTGACCCAATTTTGGCCCAGATTTGACATAGTTTTGGCACACATTTGACCCAGTTTTCCGTCTAGATTTGGCCCAGTTTTGTGCCCCAGTTTTTGCCCCAGTTTTGTGCCCCAGTTTTTGCCCCAGTTTTGTGACCCAGTTTTTGCCCCAGTTTTGTGACCCAGTTTTTGCCCAAATTTGACCCAGATTTAACCCAGTTTTGGCCCAGATTTGACATAGTTTTGGCTGAAATTTGACCCCAAGTTTTGGCCTGGATTTGACCCAGTTTAGGCCCAGTTGTGTCCCAGATTTGATCTTTTTGTGTTTGCGACCTCGTATCCGGGTCACATCATGGTGAACTCATCGTTTTTTTTGGTGTTTGTTTTTATAATTTGGGCACGTTAAACATTCATACGCTGCTTGGGACGTAGTTTCCTCTCCAACACGCTGGTTGACCTGCACGCGTTTGTTTGGCCTGAATGTGTGTTTGCATCAGTGTAGGTGTGAAGATGTTCTCCATCCCTGGTAAGTTTCCGTTTGCATGTTCTGGTTCTGTTTCCTCATCACCTCCATCCTGTCTGGTGGTCTGTTTACCTGCTATTAAAGGGAGGGTAAGTGATTCTACCAGACTCTCCCCCTGTCGACAGTGCAGAGCTTTCTCTGCTGAGTGGGAGGAAAACCAGCAGATATAATATATATAGCAATATAGCAACTCCAGCCAATCAGCAGCAGCTGTGTAGTAATGAGGTGGGGAGGAGAATCACTTACCCTGCCTTTAAAAACAAACTAACCATCAGGGAAGCTTAAAGGAGTATAAAACCTTACCTGCAGCATTTTATTCTCTGTTCAAGTTATGAATCTGCAAATGAACATTAGTAACTTTTTCCAGACATGTTTATTTATATATTTATCGTTTTAATCAGTTTTTAGATTACCGTATTTTCTGGACTATAAGCCTCTACTTTTTTCATAGGTTTTGAACCGTGCGGCTTATACAAAGGCTATTCTGTGGATTTTTCTTCCACCGCTCGGAGCGCTCTAAGGCCGCGTTCAGACTGCAGGCAAATATCCGATTTTTAGCCCATCCAGATTGGAACTGGATGACTCTTTTGAAGTCTGAACAGTCCCAAACCGCATGATATCCGATTTTTGCAAACCAGATCGAAACCACCTCCAGGAGGTAGTTTCATATCCGATCCATATCTCATTTGGGCAGATGCTTGTCAGTCTGAACAGTCCAAACACTCAGATCGGATATGACTGTCCCAGACGCTCCAAACCACCCGCCCATTTCCAGTTGTGGAGCTACTCATCCTTTCACAGAGAGCATGTACAATCTCTGATGTCACGTCAAAAACCATTATTTGTAGTTTGAGTGTTGCAAATTCACATTACAAATCATGTTTTAATAGCAGAAAAAAAGACCGCATTTCCACGTAGGTGCGGGTCGCCGCGTACCCTACGCCGTAGGCTCTGCGTCGGTGTAACGCGGGACCATAAATCAGCCTTCAGTCGCGCTGTGAGCCTGAACCTGCAGCCCGTCAGCCCCTCTCCTCCTAGGAGGAGAGGTTATGGAGCGGGGCTGCCAGTTATTCATTGCTGGTTCGTTTTGTTAACTCTGAGCTTTGTTGGTTGGTTTGTTAGTTTGCTGGTGGTTTTGTTCTGAACACCTTTCTCTGTTTCTGCTGGGACGTCGGGTCCCTCCGCCGATCACACTACTTTTGCTGTATGCGTTCATTTTTATGTCTAAAAATGATGCGCAGTGCCGACCCAATCAGAAACGGTACAGATATTTTGGGATTTTTTATATATAGCCTATAAAAGAAATACATGACTTCACACAATACACGCGCTGGGTGACGCCTCCGCTCCGACGTCGTTGCTACGGCAACCCGTCAGATCAGTCAATGATGTGGCCCAGTCTGAACAGAGCCATATCCGATATGGACACTTGCTAAACACAGTGTGGACAGTCAGCCCTGAAAATCGGATATGAGAAGGAATCAGATATATATCAGATTTGCCTGCAGTCTGAACACGGCCTAACCGGAATTAGAATCAAAACTAAGACAAAATAAATGCAAACAAGAATACGCTACTTCTTCTTTAGCAGATAGAAGTAGGTAGAAGCAGATTTCAAAGAGATAAATAGATAAATAAATACTGGTTATTTTCTCTTGGTTCTGTCCCGTTTTAATCAGCAAAGTTGCTGCCGTGTTAAAAGACACTGTTAGGAAAGGATCTATTTAGGTACAAACATGTACATCATTTACAGTTCAAAATTGTTGTGTACATGTAGTAAATATCTAATCTAACAACATAAATATCTGCGGCTTGCATATCTTTTTTTTTTTTTAAATAGAGCGGATACGGCTTGTATGCAGGTGCGGCTTGTATATCCTTTTTTAATAATTTTTTTTTAAATAGAGCGGGTGCGGCTTATAGTCCAGAAAATACGGTAGATTGTCCCAATATCGCGCTAGTTTGTCACCTCCACAACACGTATCTTCACGTTTTTGTATCGCAAAATTTCGTGGCACGATATATTGTTACACCCCTAGCAGTTTCTGTCTCACTTCTCCCGGACGAGACCCTGCAGAACCCGTGGTGTTTCTACTCCACTCTTCTTCATGTGCTTTGAAAACGCCAGCGTTGCTCTGAAGCAGTGGTCCCCAACCCCCGGGCCCCGGCCCGGTACCGGGCCGTGGGTCATCTGGTACCGGGCCGCACAGAGAGAAAAAATAATTTCTGTAGCATCCCCTGATGATGGATGACTCTCAGACCCCGTCCACACGTAGCCGGATATCTGCGGATATCTGCTAAACCGGAGATATTTTCCTCCGTTTTGACCTGTCATCCACACGAAAACGCAAATAAACGAAGGTTTAAAAAAACTCCGGGCAAAGTGAAGATTTTTGAAAACTCCGTTTATGTAGATGCGTGTGGACACACATAACCGGAGATTTGCGTTTTCGAACGTCACATTATGCGCCAAAACAACAACAAATCTGCTCTGACGTTTTGTTTACTACAGAAGATCCAGCATCTGTTCTCCAAGCTATTTATTAAATAAATGGTCTCTGCTCTTGACCACCACTTACTGCGTTACACCGACACAGAGGCTCCGCCGTACCCTACACCGTAGGGTACGCGGCGACGCGCACCCCAGGTGTAGGGCCCGCAGAGACGCGGAGCCCGCAGAGCCCGCAGAGCCGCGGAGCCGCGGAGGTGCAGATGATCTACAGGTTAGAATGCTTATGAAGTGGTCGAAAACGCAGATCTTCGGTTACGTGTGGATGCAAATTTTTTTATAAACGGAGGAGGGAAATATTCGTTTTTAAAAATACCCGGCTACGTGTGGACGGGGTCTCAAACTGATGGTTCACGATGTTTTTATTCCTTGGATGTAAATACACTGCAAACACACCGTAAGAGCTATAAAGGAATACAATAAAATAGAGTTAGTCTTTCTACATTCATATAAGTTTCATTTAACTTAAATACAGACCGACGCAGCTGCTAGCTCGCTCGGTGATAACAGCTACACAGGCTGATTTATGGTTCCGCGTTACACCTACGCAGGGCCTACGGCGTAGGGTGCGCGGCGACGCCGTCGATTTAACGCAGAACCATAAATCAGGCCTACCGTTAACCACAATACATGAATAACCATGACAGCCAAAGTCAATATGTACATAAATACGGCATAACATTTGCAAAGAAAACAAATCTTTATCAGAAGGTGCTTTTTGTGTCAGTTGGGCACCACTTTAGCATTCCCGACACTAGTTTAGTCTTTCAGACACACTTTCTACTGCCGTTAAACTTTTACCATTAAAGTCCGAAGCGCCGGATGTTTACAAGGTCTCGGGGAGACGCCTTCAAAATAAAAGCACTAAATATCGGTCTCCTTAATAAATAAAATAAAAGCCTGGCTTTAAATAACGTTAATGAGACATAGAAACACATTTATAGAAATACTCATATTAAAAGGTAATTTACAATTTCCATTATTTTATTTTATTTTTTCGAAAATTATGTTTTATTATTATTCATTATTATTATTACTATAGAGAAAATACCACAGTTTTTAATGCCGATCTTGTCATTTTATTTAGTTTTTATCAACTACACCTTTTAGATTGGGCCGTGAAAATATTGTCAGACATTAAACCGGTCCGCGGTTCAGAAAAGGTTGGGGACCACTGCTCTGAAGGATAAATCAGACCATAGATGTGTGACTGACTTGTTCACGCCCTGTGGTGTCTCCGGCGCTCACCTGTGTCCCCCCCCCGTTCCCCACCTGTCCCCCCCCCCCGTCCAGACGGCCTGCGGTCGGTGGTGGAGCAGCTGGAGCTGGAGAGGAACCAGCTGCAGGAGCAGATCCTGGTTCTGGAGGAGCGCTGCCAGGACCTGGAGGACCGTCTGCAGCTGCAGGCCCGGATCGAGACGCTGCAGGTACGAGCAGAACCGCCCTGGTGGCACCCCGAACCCCCCCCCAGCATCCCAGAGTAACCAAACCTTCTAACACAGGTGACGTTTGATGTAGATGAAGATGAGCAGCCGTGTGGCGTCTCTCAGGTGTGTCGGGTCTCAGGTGTGTTTGCGCCGGAGAGCAGCTCCGGCGGTGACGCTAACGGTGTGCAGTGTTTGTTTTAACCCTGAGCGTTAAAGCGTAGTGTCCCGGTGCCGTAACCGTGGTTACGGTGGACGTCTGGGTCCGTAGTAGAGAAGCAGCCGTCACCTCCAGCGGCTCCGCCGTCGTCGTGTCCGTGATGTTCCGTCAGCGACGTGAGAGCTAACTCTCTCCCCTCTGACCCTGGCAGGCCGACTCGGAGAAGCTGCAGAGCCAACTGGCCTCCGTCCGCAGCCAGCAGAGCCGCGACGCCGAGAAGCACCAGCTGCTGGTGGGCAGCCTGACGGAGCAGCTGCGGGGGTGAGTAGGTGCTGGTTCCTCCCAGGCCCGGGTCCCCCGGGTCCCCCGTCCTCAGCCCCGGGGTACGTAGTCCTGGTCCCCCCGACCCCCTAAATCTGACATGGTTTAGGCCCAGATTTGATCCAGATTTGACCCAGTGTTGACCCAAATTTGACCTAGTTTTGACCCAGTTTAGACACGATTTAACTCAGTCTTGGTCCAAATTCGTCCCATTTCTAACCCAGTTTTGACCCAGTTTTGGCCAAGATTTGACCCAGTTTTGCCAGAATTTGACCCAGTTTTGACCCAGATTGGATCCAGATTTGACCCTGTTTTGCCCCAAATTTGACCCAGTTTTGACCCAGTTTTGGCCCAAATTTGACCCAGTTTTGACCCAGTTTTGACCCAGTTTTGACCCAGTTTTGACCCAGTTTTGACCCAATTTTGACCCAGATTTGGCCCAGTTTTGACCCAATTTTGACCCAGATTTGACCCAATTTTGACCCAGATTTGTCCCAGTTTTGACCCAATTTTGACCCAGATTTGGCCCAGTTTTGACCCAATTTTGACCCAGATTTGGCCCAGTTTTGGCCCAAATTCGACCCAGTTTTGGCGCAAATTTAACCTAGTTTTGGCCCACATTTGACCCAGATTTATCCCAGTTTAGGCCAAGATTTGACCCAGTTTAGACTCTGTTTTGGCCCAGTTTAGACACAGATTTAACCCAGTTTTCACCCAAATTCGTCCCAGTTTTGACCCAAATTTGACTTAGTTTTGACCCAGTTTTTTTTCCCCGTGCCCCCCTGACTTCTGACCCCTGACCCGTTGTTTCCCCCCCCGACACGTGTCCCCCCTGACCCCTGACCCCTGCTCCTCCACCCCTGCAGGCTCACCGACACCCAGGAGTGCCTGGAGAGCTCCCTGGTGGAGAAGGAGACGACGCTGGCGGCGACGGCGCAGCAGCTGGAGCTGGTCGCCGGCCTCCGCCACGCTCTGGGACAGAAGGAGGCGGAGAACCGGGAGCTGGCGGAGCGGCTGCTGCACGCCGAGCACGACGTAAGACCTGGTACCATCAGAACCGGAGCTAAGACCTGGTACCATCAGAACCGGACCGGTTGTCAGGTCCGGGAGGCTGATGTTGTCTCTAGTGATGCACCGAATGTTCGGTAACCAGAATTGTTCAGCCGAAAATAGCAAAAAAATCACTTTCGGTGTTTGGTGGAATAAGTGGGGAAAAACCAAACGATTATTATCAATTAATAACGGCGTGTTCGATGACGCAATAAAACAGCGAAGAGCTGGATTGAGGGGGCGAGCGGTGTTAAATGCAGCAAACATGTCAGCATGTCAGATCTTTACTTGGATGTGGGGAAAAAGCAGAGAAATGATCCAGGCTGAGTTGGATTTGGGAAACCGCTGGTGATGGAGACGGTCACGGGACGCACAGCAGAGAAAAGGGCCCGTACTACCGACGCGGTGGAGAACCCTCACTGTCTATGTTTGACGAGATCCTCCAAGAAAATAACCCAGACTTTTACAATTATTATACAAGGCTTCAAATTGCGGAGATCAGTCCCGTCGCGACCCGATTAACTGGATTTGAATGGGAGAAAATGAAAAAGTATTATGAGAAAAAATACAATAAGTACAGTAAGACAAATTGTGACTGGCGGGTATTTCACTGCACATTTATTTGATTTATGCAATGGTGAAAAAATTGGCAAAATAAATGAAAAGCTGCCAAGAACCATTGTTCGGTATTATTCGGTATTCGGCCAAGTGTTTGGTTTCAGCCATCAATTTTAATTTCGGTGCATCACTAGTTGTCTCTGCCCCCCCACAGCTGGAGAACGTCACCAGGAAGTGCAGCGGCTCGGAGAAGCAGAGCTCCGACCTGAAGGTGGAGGTTAACGACCTCACGCAGAAGCTGAGCGCGCTGAAGGAGAAGGTACGTAATGACGTCTTCACGTCCTGGTGAAGCGTCGAGTCGTCGGGTCGCCGGATCATCGGTAGCAGCTAGCGTTGCCACCTTTCAGAAATAGAAATAAGCGAAAGATTTAGTGTTCGTTTTTCTGGTGAACCATAAGAAAACTAGTGGAATAGAGTCAAAGTTAATACAAGCTTTTAATATGTCAAACCTGTCTATGTAAAATTTTGACAAACAATAAAAGTCTCCAAATCTATTTTTAATCTTTATGAGCTTGAGAAAAATGAGAAAAAAATCAGACAACCAATAATAATTTGATAAGCCCAATGTGCAGAATTTCTTACTCATCAGCGGTTTCTGCTTACCTTTATTTTGACTAGTCAGTTTTGGTTTTTCTGCATGAAATTCTCCAGGGCTCCTCTCCAGGATTACACCGTCAGGAACAGCAAGATCACGTCGGGGTCACCAATTGAAAGATTTAGTGTTCGTTTGTCAGGTGAACCATAAGAAAACTAGTGGAATAGAGTCAAAGTTAATACAAGCTTTTAATATGTCAAACACAATATTTTCCGGCCTGAGGTGCACTTCTCTCAGACCACGATGGGTAGGAAAGAAATGCACCCGGTGGTCATCAGTCCAGTTGAATTTATACTAAAAAGGGGGGTGTTCTTTGCAAATGAATTTCATTGGTGGAGCCAGCTACGGGAAAGACGCCCCGAACGTGTCACTTCCATCTCCTTTGTTATTCTCTCACCTGGGGTGCCAACCCAGAACACAGATAAGACCCCCCAATGCTAAACCACCTATTTCCCCCCAATGTCTCCTCTCAACAATGGTATGTGTATTATATTTAACCTCTACATCTAATATAGTCTACCCGTAACACCAGGGGGTGGCTCCGTGTCTTGCTAAATATGAGGTTACTTTGAATATAAAAAGAAAGCCCACCAGTGTTAGAAATTCTTTGAGCTTTTAACAATTTCATGAAATCCTAACATAAGCGACACCCCAATTTCAGCAACGCGGACGCCAAGAAAAGGGAACATCCCCAAAACTTCTAAACTGCATAGAAATGTATTTATTTTATATGAAAAAACAAAACGCTTTGATTTAAAGTGCTTTAATAGCATTGAACTTGCATGACTGTACAGACAGCCAACCATATATCAACTAAAATAACCTCTGTTCCTATGCTACGTACGTCCACATCAGCCCAGATGTAGAATATAGATACAGGTGAAGGATGTGGTGTAAAAGTTAATTTATTTCAATAATTCAACTTAAAAAGTGAAACTAATATATTACATAGTCCCATTACATGCAAAGCTAGATATGTTAAACCTTTATTTGTTATAATTTTGATGATTGAATTGTTTATTGATTTCATAAAATATTCAAATTTCTTTAGATTTTTTTATTTGAGGTTTTCATAAACTGTGAGCCATAATCACCAAAATTATAACAAATAAAGGCTTGAAATATCTCACTTTGCATGTAGTGGGAAATAATATATTTGTTTCACCAAGTTGAAATACTGAAACGAATGAAGTTTTGCAATATATATATATATATATATATATATATACCTTCACCCGTATATTATTATTATTATTATTATTATTATGTATATTACCTGTATATCAATAAATAAGAGCATAATATGTGTCTGTATTGGTTCAATACGGAACGCAACTTTTAATTCCCAATTACGTAACAGTTCCGTATTTCAATGGACGGGTGGCGACGGTAGTGGCAGCGATGAACGACGACACCACGATGCAGCCCAAACTGGTCACCTGAGAAACGGGTTTATTACAGCGTCTAGGGCTGTACAATCAACCCTTTGTCAGCCTTCTGATTGGTCCCTGACCGACCAATCAGAAACATCCTAAAAGAACACTTGTAGTGTCGTGAAGGTGCAGCGTATCTTTTATCCCCAAACTGGCAGAAATAGGATCTGCACTTCCAAAACAAAGTCGGCTCGGCAGCAGCTACAACCCATAACTATGACCGCAAAAGCTTTTATTTATTTATCTTAAAATGGTTAAGTGGTGTGTAAAAGTTGTAAAAGTGACACCCGCTACTCAGAGAGAACCACAGGAATACATTTCATCACAAAACCAACGGTAAATTTGGATAAAGAAATCAAAAGATTTTGTTTTAAACTCACTCCACGGTACCTGAAATGTTCCTTTTTATTTATATCTAGTTGCTGTGGATTTTTTTTGGGACATTAATTAGAAATAAAGTGATACTTGCCCAGAATGAACAGAAATATATGTTAGTGAGTTTGAGCAGTGTCCCATTTAATTAATGTTGTGTTACATTCATTATTATTTCCATTTTTATTATGAAAGCATTAAAATTAGGGCGAAGAACGAGCAACAATTTTATTTTTATGCAAATGTTTTTAAATTAGCAGTAATGTAGCACACACATATGTTTAAATGACGCTTCAATCGAAGAAAAATTGGACTAAACTCATTGAATAATTGTGATGAATTGTGATGAATAATCGTGATGAATAATCGTGGTGATGAATATTCGTGATGAATAATTGCGATGAATAATCGCGATAATCATGATGAATAATTGCGATGAATAATCGTGATAAATAATCGCGAGAATCATGATGAATAATCGTGATGAATAATCGTGATCACAACGTTGATCAAAATAATCGCAATGAATAATTACGATGGATAATCGCGATAATCATGGTGAATAATCGTGATGAATGATTGTGATGAATAATAGCAATGAATAATCGCGAGAATCATGATGAATAATCATGATGAATAACCGCGATCAGAATATTGATCAAAATAATCGTGATGATCATTTTAACCATAGTCATGAGCGCTAACAGCGTTGTTTCTTTGGTTTCAGGCTCAGAAGCAGGAAGTTGCCTTGGCGACGCTGCAGGCGGAGCTGGATCAGACCAACGAGGAGCTGGATAAGCTAAACCAGACCCACCTGGACGAACGCGCCGGGCTCATCCATGACCTGCAGAGCTGTGAGCGGGAGATGGACGGCCTGCGGGATGCGCTGGCGGAGAAGGACAAGGAGCTGGCCGGCCTGGCGGGCAGTGCCGCCGAGTACGCCGAGCAGCTATCCGCCCTGAAGCGGGAGGCCAAGCTCAAGGAGGAGAGCCTGGTGCAGCTGGAGGACACGCTGACCAAGGCGGAGCGGGACCTGAAGGTCCTCCGAGACTCGCAGAGCTCCGACCAGCAAGGCCTCAACGGCAGGATCACTGAGCTGCTAGGGAAGCTGCAGGACGCGACGGCGGAGCTAACGGAGACCCGCGAGGACGGATGCGCTAAAGCCGCGGAGCTGCAGCGCCTGGCCAAGCAGGCCGAGGAGGACGAGAGGACCGTCCGGGAGCTCCGCAGGGACCTGCAGGAGCAGGCCGCCGACCACCGCAGCCTCGCGGCAGCGCTGAAGGAGCAGCTAGCAGCGGCGGCACAGAAGCTACAGCAGGCGGAGGGACTGGGAGCCGCTAGCGGCGAGAAGCTCCGGCAGGAACTCCGCGACAAGGAGCAGGAGATCAAGTCCGTCAAGGAACAGCACAACCAGCTCCTGGCACAAGTCGAGGCGCTAACCCGGCAGCTAGAGCAGCGGGCGCAGAGCGAGGCGGCGCTGAAGGAGCAGCTAGCTGCGGCGGCCCAGAAGCTAGAACAGGCGGAGGGACTCGGGCAGGAGCTCCACGACAAGGAGAAGGAGATCAAGTCCGTCAAGGAGCAGCACAACCAGCTCCTGGCGCAGGTCGAGGTGCTGACCCGGAGCGAGGCGGAGCTCCGGGACACCATGCACCAGAAGGCGGGCACCGTGACGTCACTGGAGGAGCAGCTAGTGGCGGAGGCCCAGAAGCTACAGCAGGCGGAGGGTCTCGGTGCTGCAAACAGCGAGGCGCTACGGCGGCAGCTCTGCGACAAAGAGCAGGAAATCAAGTCCGTCAAGGAGCAACACAACCAGCTCCTGGCGCAAGTCGAGGCGCTAACCCTGCAGCTGGAGCAGCGGGTGCAAAGTGAGGCGGCGCTGAAGGAGCAGCTAGCGGCGGCGGCCCAGAAGCTACAGCAGGCGGAGGGACTGGGAGCCGCTAGCGGCAAGAAGCTCCGACGAGAGATCCGTGACAAGGAGCAGGAGATCAAGTCCGTCAAGGAGCAGCACAACCAGCTCCTGGCACAAGTCGAGGCGCTAAACCTGCAGTTGGAGCAGCGGGCGCAGAGTGAGGCGGTGCTGAAGGAGCAGCTAGCGGCGGCGGCCCAGAAGCTAGACCAGGTCGTGAACCAGAAAGATAGCGCCGTGACGTCGCTGGAGGAGCAGCTAGCAGCGGCGGCCCAGAAGCTACAGCAGGCGGAGGGTCTCAGCGCTGCAAGCAGCGAGGCACTCCAGGGGCAGCTCCGCGACAAGGAGCAGGAGATCAAGTCCGTCAAGGAGCAACACAACCAGCTCCTGGCGCAAGTCGAGACGCTGACCCGGCAGCTGGAGCAGCGGGCGCAGAGCGAGGCGGCGCTGAAGGAGCAGCTAGCGGCGGCGGCCCAGAAACTGCAGCAGGCGGAGGGACTCGGGCGGGAGCTCTGCGACAAGGAACAGGAGATCAAGTCCGTCAAGGAGCAACACAACCAGCTCCTAGCGCAAGTGCAGGCGCTGGAGCAGAGTGAGGCGGCACTCCGTGACGCCGTAAACGAGAAGGCGGGCGCCGTGACGTCGCTGGAGGAGCAGCTAGCGGCGGCGGCGCAGAAGCTGCAGCAGGTGGAGGGACTGGGAGCCGCTAGCGGCAAGAAGCTCCGACGAGAGCTCCGTGACAAGGAGCAGGAGATCAAGTCCGTCAAAGAGCAGCACAACCAGCTGCTGGCGCAAGTCGAGGCGCTAAACCAGCAGTTGGAGCAGCGGGCGCAGAGCGAGGCGGCGCTGAAGGAGCAGCTAGCGGCGGCGGCCCAGAAGCTAGAACAGGCGGAGGGACTCGGGCAGGAGCTCCGCGACAAGGAGCAGGAGATTAAGTCCGTCAAGGAGCAACACAACCAGCTCCTGGCACAAGTCCAGGCGCTGACCCGGAGCGAGGCGGAGCTCCGGGACGTCGTGAACCAGAAAGATAGCGCCGTGACGTCGCTGGAGGAGCAGCTAGCAGCGGCGGCCCAGAAGCTACAGCAGGCGGAGGGTCTCAGCGCTGCAAGCAGCGAGGCACTCCAGGGGCAGCTCCGCGACAAGGAGCAGGAGATCAAGTCCGTCAAGGAGCAGCACAACCAGCTCCTGGCGCAAGTCGAGGCGCTAAACCTGCAGCTGGAGCAGCGGGCGCAGAGCGAGGCGGCGCTGAAGGCGCAGCTAGAGGCGACGGCCCAGAAACTGCAGCAGGCGGAGGGACTCGGGCGGGAGCTCCGCGACAAGGAGCAGGAGATCAAGTCTGTCAAGGAGCAACACAACCAGCTGCTGGCACAGGTCGAGGTGCTGACCCGGAGCGAGGCGGCACTCCGGGACGCCATGAACCAGAAGGCGGGCGCCGTGACGTCACTGGAGGAGCAGCTGGAGGCCGCCCGCAAACATCTGGAGGAGCAGCTGCGAGTCTGGGATTCCCAACACGAGGAGCTGAGCAGCAACCTGAAGAGCTCGCAGGCGGAGAAGCAGCAGCTGCAGGAGAAGCTCCGCGGCCTTGAGGACAAGGCGGCGAGGACGCTAGCTGAAGCTGCTGCTGCGGCGGAGGCCCTGCGGGCCGAGCTATCTGCCGCAGAGACGCTACACTCTGAAAACGCCACGACGATCAAGGAGCTCCGGAGGGAACGGGACGAGCTGACGGAGCGGACCGGCGAGCTGAGTCGGGTCCTGGAGCAGAACTCGCTGTCAAACTCGAAGCTGCTGCTAGCGAAGACGGAGGAGTGTGGCGGTCTGGAGCGTCTCCTTGCGGAAGGCCGGGCGGAGCTGGACCAGCTGCAGCGGGCCGCTGGCGGCGTCCATGCGGAGACGGAGGCCCGGCGGGACCAGCAGAGGCGGCTGGAGGAGACGGTGTCTCATCTCCGGGAGCAGGAGTCGAAGCTGAGAGCGGCGGCGCTGGAGAAGGAGGCGGAACTCCATCGCCTGCGCGGCGAAGCCGCCGCCCACGTCGGCACCATCTCCGAGCTCCGCGACGAGGCCCAGGCGCTGACGCAGGAGCGCCGGGTTCACAAAGAGGAGCTGGACCAAAGAAACCAGACCATCAGGTCCCTGACGGACCGCGTTGGCATCCTGGAGGAGGCAGCCCGGCGGCTGGAGGCGGAGTCGGAGGCCCGGGGGGCGGAGCTGGCCGCGCTGAACAGCCGGATCCAGGCGGCGGCGGAGGAGAACCGGCGGCTCGGCGAGGAGGCGGCGCGTCTGGCGGCGGATAACTCTGAACTGACCTCCGAGGGGAGTCGGCTCCGCCAGGGCGCCGCCGCCCTGCAGGAAACCATCAACGGCCTGCTGAAGGACAAGGAGGAGCTGCTCGCCACGGCCGGCGAGCTCAGGCGCTCCGCCGCCGCCGCGCTGCTGGGGAAGACTGACGAGTGCTCTAAGCTGTCGGAAATGCTGGAGGAGAAGGAGCGTGCGGCGGCGGAGCTGACGAGGCGCTTCGAGAGCCGCCATGACGAGCTGGAGAAGCGGAACGCGTCAGTGATGTCGCTCAGCGCTCAGCTGGGCGTCATGAACCAGAGCGCCGCCGAGATGGAGGCCGAGATCGGCCGCCTGACGGCGTCGGCGCAGGAGGCCGAGGCCCGGCGGGAGGCGGAGGTCCAGGCGCTGAGCTCGGCCCGGACGCAGCAGGAGAACCTGGTCCAGCAGCTCGGCACCAGGCTGCAGCGCTCGGTCCAGGACAACGCCGACCTGCAGGAGCGAGTATCGGAGCTCCAGGCCCGGGAGCAGCAGAGCCTGCAGCAGCAGACGGAGCTCCAGAACCGGGTCCACTTCCTGTCCGCCGAGGCCGAGACCCTCGGGGGGGCCGCGGACCGGAACCAGAGCGCCCTGGACCACCTCCGGGACCAGAACGCTGCCCGTCTGGAGGAGCTGCAGGACCTGAGGGCGCAGCTCTCCGAGGCCGAGGCCCTGAGCCGCCGCCTCCTGCAGGAGAAGGAGGAGGCGCTGGCGGCCCAGCGGGCCGGCGCCGCGGCGCTGACGGTGGAGCTGGACCGGGTCAGGGCGCAGCACTTGCAGGTGGCGGCGCAGCTGGACGCGCTGACGGAGAACCTGGAGCAGCGCGAGATGGCGCTGCATGCCATCAACGGCCAGTACGCTGCGCTGGCGGCGCGCGCCGCGCAGCTAACGGCGGAGAGGCGGAGCCTGGAGGAGCAGAACCGGAACCTGGAGGAGCAGAACCGGAGCCTGGAGGAGCAGAACCGGAGCCTGGCGGAGCAGAACCGGAGCCTCGACGTGAAGGAGGCAGCGCTGAAGCCGGAGGCGGAGCTAACACGGAGCCTGCAAGCTCAGGTTAGTGCTCGAGACCAGCAGCTCTCTCACTTGCAGGACAGCGTCCAGAACCTGGAGTCGGTCCTGCGGGACTCTGAGGACGAGTGGATCTCGGTTCTGGACCGGGAGAGGCGGGACAAGGAGGAGCTAGCGGGGCGGCTGAGCCGGGTCGAGGCCGAGCTGGCGGCCCGAGACGCCGCCGTGGCGGCGCTGGAGGAGAGACTGGTGGAGGCCCGGGAGGCCCGGGAGGCCAAGGACCAGCTGGAGAGCCCGGTTCTGGAGGAGGAGGAGGCGAGGCGGGTCCAGAACCAGCAGCAGGAGCAGCTGCTGGCGGCGCTGAGTCAGCAGCTGAAGGACCGGGACGGCGCCGTCAACCGGGTCATGGAGGCGGCTTCGGGAGAGAGGGTGAGGCTGGGCCAGCAGAACCGGGACCTGACGGACCAGAACCGGGCCCTGACGGAGCAGCTGGAGAGGTCCGAGCAGCTGAAGCTGGAGCTCCAGAAGGACGAGGAGGTTCTGCAGAACCGGGTCACCGGGCTGAGCCGGGAGAAGGAGGCGGGTCGGAGGAAGCTGCAGGCGGCGCTGCTCGCCAGGAAGGAGCTGATCCGGAGAGTCGAGGAGCTCCAGAACCAAAACCAGAACCAGGCGGAGCAGGAGGCCCGTCTGAGGGAGGAGCTCCAGAACCAGGACCAGAACCAGGACCAGGAGGCCCGGGACTCCTCCCCCAAAGGGCCGGAGCCGGACCTGGAGGCGGAGCTCGCCCACGCCGCGGCGGAGAAGCTGGTTCTGCAGAAGAAGCTAACGGCGGCGCTGCTAGCTCGCCGCGAGACCGCCAGGAAGCTGGAGGCCAAGGAGGCGGAGCTAAAGGAGCTCCGAGACTCCGCCTCCTCCAGCCTGGAGGCCAAGGAGGCGGAGCTTAGCCGTCGGCAGGATAAGAAAGCCGCGCAAAAAGCGGAATTCCAGCGCCTGGAGGCGGAGCTTCACCAGCAGCAGGACAAGAACGCCACGCAGGAGGCGGAGCTTCAAGCGAAGGAGGCGGAGCTTGAAACTGTCTCCGCGGAAGCAGGCTGTAAAAACGAGGCGCTAGCGGAGATGGAGCTGCACTCCGCGGCTCTGACATCACAGCTGGGTGACGCCCAGGCCGAAGCTCGCCACAAGGGGGAGGAGCTAGAGAAACATCAGGCCGCCGCCCAGTTGGCGAGGGAGGCGGAACTCGCCCGTGTGGCGGCGGAGAAGCTGGTTCTGCAGAAGAAGCTGCAGGCGGCGCTGCTAGCTCGCCGCGAGACGGCCAGGAAGCTGGAGGCCAAGGAGGCGGAGCTAAAGGAACTACATGACTCCGTCTCCTCCCGGCTGGAGGTGAAGGAGGCGGAGCTGGAGGCCAAGGAGGCAGAGCTAAAGGAGCTCAGAGACTCCGCTTCCTCCTACCTGAAGTCCAAGGAGGCGGAGCTGCAGGCGGTCTCCGCGGAAGCGGGTCGTAAGGATGAGGTGCTAGCAGAGATGGAACGGCACTCTGCGACTCTGACATCACAGCTGGGCGTCGCCCTGGCCGAAGCTCGCCACAAGGGGGAGGAGCTAGAGAAACATCAAAGGGAGGCGGAGCTGGTGAAGGAGGCGGAGCTAAAGGAACTACGTAACTCTGCCTCCTCCCGCCTGGAGGCCAAGGAGGCGGAGCTGCAGGCGGTCTCCGTGGAAATGGGGCGTAAAGATGAGGCGCTAGCAGAGATGGAGCGCCTCTCTGCGGCTCTGACATCACAGCTGGGCGTCGCCCAGGCCGAAGCTCGCCAAAAGGGGGAGGAGCTAGAGAAACATCAAAGGAGGGCGGAGCTGGCGAAGGAGGCGGAGCCAAGGGAGGTTCAGGATCAGCAACAAGACGAGCTGCAGCTACTACAGAAGTCCCCAGACGACACCAGAACCCGGGACCAGCAGGACCGGACCGGCCCGCTGGCCCGGAAGCTGCAGGCGGCGCTGCTCTCCAGGAAGGAGCTGCTGAAGGAGAACGCTTCCCTGAAACAGGAAGTGGAGGCGTCGTCGGCCCGGCAGACGGCCCTGCTGGAGGAGCGGGACCGGGCCGGTGCCGAGGCCCGGCGGCTGCACGGTGAGAACGGCAGCCTGGCGGCGGCGTGCAACAGCCTCAAGCTAACCATCGAGGGCATCACGCAGCAGAAGCGGGCGTTTTCTCACCAGCTGGCGTCCCTGCAGGACTCCCAGCATGCCGCGCTGCAACAGCAGGAGGAGCCGGAGCAGGCGGAGGCCCGGCGGGCCGAGATGGAGGTGCTGGAGGGGCGGGTCCGGGAGGCGGAGCGGCACCGCGGCAGGATGCTCAAGCTCGCCGAGGAAAACCAGCGGCTGGAGGCGGAGCTTAGCCGGCTGCAGAACAAGAACGCCACGCAGGAGGCGGAGCTTCAGCGACTGGAGGCGGAGCTTCACCAGCTGCAAGACCAGAATGCCCATATGGAGGCGGAGCTTCCTCGGCTGCTGGACCAGAACACCACGCAGGAGGCGGAGCTTAGCCGGCAGGAGGCGGAGCTTAGCCGGCTGCAGGACAAGAACGCCACACAGGAGGCGGAGCTTAGCCAGCAGGAAGCGGAGCTTCGCAAGCTGCAGGATAAGAACACCACGCAGGAGGCGGAGCTCCAGCGCCTTGAGGCGGAGCCTCCCCGGCTGCAGGAACAGAAACGGCAGCTGGAGGCGGAGCTTCACCAGCTGCAGGACCGGAGCGCTCTGATGGAGGCGGAGCTCCAGCGCCTGGAGGCGGAGCATCGCCGGCTACAGGACCAGAACCAGGGACTGGAAGCGGAGCTTAGTCGACTGCAGGACAAGAACGCCACGCAGGAGGCGGAGCTTAGCCGGCTGCAGGACCAGAAGCAGCGACTGGAGGACATGAACGCCGTGCAGGAGGCGGAGCTCCGCCGGCTGCAGGATTCCTTGGCGGACCTTCAGGACCAGAACCGGTCCCTCTTGGCTCGGGTCGAGGCCCAGGACACGGAGCTCCGGGCCCAGCGGGAGGAGATGGAGGAGATCCGGACCGAGCAGGAGCTGGAATCGGGCCGCAGAGACGCCGTCGTCAGAGAGCTGCAGGACGTCATCGAGCGGCGCGGCCAGGACGCCGTCGGCCTCGGAGAGACGGTCCGGATCCTGCAGGACGACAAGGCGGTGCTGCAGGAGGAGCTGGAGGGCAGCCGGGAGGCCGTCAGCGCCCTGCAGGCCCACGAGGCCCGGCTGGAGGCCCGGATCCTGGAGCTGGAGACCCAGCTCAGGGCGGCGGCGCGGCGAGGCAGCGAGGGATCCCGGAGCGCCAGGGCGGAGCTGCAGGAGCTGCTGAGGGAGAAGCAGCAGGAGGTCCGGCTGCTGCAGCAGGACTGTCTCCGGTACCAGGACCGGGTCCTGGACCTGGAGGCGGAGCTTAAGAAGTTACAAGAGGCGGGGCTTACAAAGTTACAAGAGGCGGAGCTTAAGCTGCAGGAGGCGGGGCTTACGAAGTTACAAGAGGCGGAGCTTAAGCTGCAGGAGGCGGGGCTTACGAAGTTACAAGAGGCGGAGCTTAAGCTGCAAGAGGCGGGGCTTACGAAGTTACAAGAGGCGGAGCTTAAGCTGCAGGAGGCGGGGCTTAAGAAGCTAGAGGAGGCGGGGCTTAAGAAGCTGAGCGCCGCGTCTGAGGCGGAGCAGCTCGACCCGGAGACGAGGGCGGAGCAGACCGAGCCACAAGTGCTGGAGCAGGAGAACCCGGTCCTGACCCGGGTCGGGTCCAGGGACGGCTCTCCGGACCGGGACGCGGGCGGCGGCGCCGGCGGCCCGAAGCACGAGATCCGGCAGCTGCTGCACCAGATGGACGACCTGAACTCGGAGAACGCGCTGCTGCGGGCCCAGCTGGTCCGGTACCGGCAGGACCTGAACCGGGTCCTGGCCCTGAAGGACCACCAGCTGCAGGACCTGCTGGCCCAGCAGCTGGACCGGACCCGGGACCTGGAGCGGGAGGCGGAGTCTCTGAGGGCGGAGCGCGACGCGGCGGCGCAGAAGGTTCTGGACCTGGAGAAGCAGAACCGGGCCACCGGCGCCGAGCACGAGTCCCTGCGCGGCGCCACGGCGGCGCTGCAGGACGACCGGGACCGGCTGATCCAGGACTTCAAGGTTCTGCAGGCCCGGTACGACCGGGAGCTGCGGGAGTCCCGGAACGGCGCGACTGCGGCGGAGCGGCGCCTGCAGGACGCTGGCGCCGACCTGGCGGCGCTGACGCAGGAGAGGGACGTCCTGGCCCGAAGACTGGCGGTTCTGGACCGGCCCGACCGGGTCGACGCCCAGGCCGACGCCCGGGCCGGGCTGCACCGGCTGCTGGACGAGCTAACGGCGGCGCTGGCGGGGAAGGAGCGGGAGCTAGCACTCGCCGCCGCGCAGAGCGGCGCCCACCAACGCCAGCTGGCGGCGTTCTCCGGCTCCATGGCGGCGCTGCAGGACGACCGGGACCGGCTCATGGACCTGCTGGCCGGCGCCGGGTCCGGGGGCGTGGCCGGGCCCCGGCTGGGGGCGGAGCCGGGAGGAGTGGGCGGCGCCGACCCGGTGAGTGGCGTCGGCGGCGTGGCTGTTTGCTTGAACTCCGTCTCTGTCGTGGTTGTCGTGCGAGCATGGAGGCATGATGGAGGCGGGAGTGTCGTGGTCGTGTTTCACCGCCGTCGCTTCACACGCATGTGTCTGTCGGCTGCTCGGGTTATGCTGGTTCTGCTGGCGCCGCTCGGCGCAGTTTATTTTTTTATTTATTTATTCACACTCACACATGTGAATTGGTCTCCTGGAGAAGCTATCTAAAGCTTATGGTAGGAGCCAATGAACATAAATACATTACCCTGGATTCACAGCCCGAAAGCGCCATGGGCGTCATAGGCAGCCATTCATTTTCTATGAAAGCACTGCGAGAGGCGTCGGAGGCGTCAATTTGAAGTTGAAAAATCTCAACTTTATGCAAATGAGCAGCGTTGACGCCGAGGCAGCGTCCAATCACAGACCAGGATTCCCGGAGCGAGAAGCCTCAATGCAGATTGTACTTTCATGTACCGTATTTTCCGCACTATAAGGCGCACCGCATTATAAGGTGCACCTTCAATGAATGACATATTTTAAAACTTTTTCCATATACTGTATAAGGCGCACCGCATTATAAGGCGCACTAAATATATGGTAAAATACCAACTATAGTGGCTGGGGTTGAGTTGATGTATTTACCTGATGGAGCTGCGCTACAGGAAATGCTACAAAATCCTACAGCAAATGCAAAAAAAAAACCAAGAAGAAAAGTACCGTATGTCAAACTTTATTAACAAAATAAAAACCAGCTTTGCTCCGTCTCGTCAAAGTCCCCATTATGCGAGTCAGCGTCGCTGCTATGACGATTCCTGCCGGTTTAGCGCCATTACTTCGATGACACCAACTACATTACCCACAATCCCCCTGACTACAGTAACAGAAATTACCGTAATGATCATATATAAGCCGCACTGCATTATAAGGCACACGGCCGGTTTTTGAGAAAATTAAAGGCTTTTAGGTGCGCCTTATAGTGCGGAAAATACGGTACACATAAACGTACACTCATTCACATGCGTACAGGAGCAGAGCTGTGCACTAACAAACTTATTTTATCAGGAATTCATATATTTCATCCAGCAAACTGACATTTTTGCTGATTTGACTGCCGCTTTTACCTGAACTGCTCATGTCAAACACGTAACTGATGGTTGAGGAGCTGGATGGTCCCAAGGATTTTATTTGCTACATTGATCCAACGCAAAAATAATAAAAACGCTTTTGGTGCTTTCAGTGTGAATCCAGGGTTAGACAGGAATACATACATGCACTTACACTTATATACACACTTAACAATACAACATGCACTTTATACTAGACTACCACTTACATTACAACGTATCACATTACAAAAACTTAACATGAAACATTTTGTGATCACGAAGTGTACATTTATATAAATGAGCTTAACAATTGTTTCTTTAACTGGCGTTTGAATATGGAGATGGACTGTGACTTTTTAATGCTGATCATTCAACTCGTTCCAAATCTGTGTTTCCCCGACACACAACACTCATACTTGTTCCACAAGTTTACGTTGTTTTCCTATAATAAGGTGTTTATGTCTAGTTTTGTGGGTGTGCTGGGGAACAACGGAGATTGGGATGAGTTGAGTTAATCTGGGATTCAAACCTGAGACCACCTGATATATTGTACAATAATGATGGAAGTAGTTATATTCTTTAAGGCGAAGAAAACCATAGTGGGCAAACAGGTTAGAGTAGGTGAATTAAATTCAGTCCAGGAGATAGCACGGATAATTTTTTTCTGTAAAACTAATTTTTTTAGATGACTGGGATAAGTATTACACCAAATAATATTACAGTAATTTAAATGTGGTTCAAACAAAGTTTTATAGAGAATGAGAAGGGCAGAGCGTGGAAGCAGGTGTCTCAGTTTGAAAAACAGACCAACATATTTAGAATTTTTGCACAAGGTTGATCTATATGATATTTAAAGTTTAGACAATCATCAATGAGGACACCAAGGAACTTTGTAGAGTTTACTCTCTTTATTTCTTCATTTATTTTGATCTGAAAGGCCACATTTTCCATATTTATTCGTTTTTTATTGAAACAAAATAATATACAATTTGTTTTCTTAATATTAAGAGAGAGTTCATGAAGTTCATGAATGTTGTAAAAATGATTTTTTGGAGACCTTTGAGCAATTGACCAGATCATTTATATAAATGATAAAGAGTAACGGCCCCAAAATGGAACCTTGTGGAACCCCATATTTAATGTGTCTATATTGAGATTTGTTGTCATGGATGTGAACATATTGTTGTCTCTGAGAAAGTCTGTTCTGCTCGTGTCGTTGCAGGCGTTGACGAAGCTGGCGGCCGCGGTACCGCGACCCACAATGCACCAGGACGTCCAGCGGGAGGCTGCTCTTCTCAGGTGACGGCCGCTCTCACGGTTACAGATCCTGGACCCGGGTCCGGGTCTGAGCTCTGACTGATCCGGTTTTACTGTCCCGCAGGTCCGGACCGGGGAAGGAGGACCTGCAGACCCCAACGGTACGTTCAACCTCTTACGTCCACCGGCCGATGTTGAGTCCCGAACCGCTGCCGGCCTCTAGGTGTCTAGAACTGGATCCAGACTCATGGACTACGTTTACATGCAGTCAAAATACGTGTTATTGCTAATATTCCAGTTACTGAAACATTCGGAATATTCTGTTTACATGGGTGAGCTAACAGGGTTATCCCTGTATACATGGTGATTAATCATTTGGGATATCTGGATCAGACCAGCGACGCACGGAGAACGTTATGATGCAATTCCCGTCATTTCTGCTTCTTCTTCCTGTATCCAAATCCAAAACAACAACAACAACAGCACGGCGGATAATCAACAGCCCAGCAGAAGTCGCCTTTTTCAGCGTCTTCCAGCAGAGCTTGATCTTCGCGCAACTTTTCACTCACCTTTTTGTAAATGTTGCTATCCCGGTACTTTCATCCGTCTACAAATGCCAAAATGTTCATATCTTTCATTACATTTATGAAGTGATTAGTCTCCTCCTGGTCTTGCGTTTCTCCATGTTTGTAAGAACTTCCTGGACTCAAAAGAACAAGATTCCTTGCGAAAGGAATATGCAGAAAACAAATTCCTGTTCCTTTTGATGTAAAATCCTGTTTGGCGTTTACATGACCAAATATTCGTGTTAAAAAAGGAGTAACCCAGGGGTCATATTCAGGTTTTTAAAAAACGGAATATGAGTAAATTCTGGTTATTCAAAGGGGGTATTGGTGTTTACATGGCCGTGCAAAACTGGGTTATTGCTAATATTCCGGTTAGAAAAGGGTTATTGATGCATGTAAACGTAGTCAGGGTGGACCAGGATCGGTGCAGAGGTGAATCTCCTATTCAGGGCGTCGAAAGCGGTGCTGGCGGCAGGTGTCCAGGCAAACTGATGCAGAGATGAAGTAAGGGCAGAGAGGGGGGCTGCTACCTTGCTGTAATCCCGAATAAAGCAGCGTTAAAAGTTTGCAAAGCCCCAAAAAGGTCTGCGACTGCTTCCTGGTGGTCGGTTGACGTGTCGTCGAGCCTGTCCCTTCCCAATGATGAATCCCAGGAACTCCACGGAGGAACCGTGCAAGGCGCACTTCTCACACCAGGATGTCATCAAGATAAAGAACCACAAATATGTCCAGCATATCCCCCAATACATCATTCACTAATGCCTGAAAACCTGCAGGAGCATCGGTAAGGCCGAAAGGCATGACAAGATATGAGGGGAAGAGGGGGCTCGTTCTTGAACATAATCTTATTAAGTTCCCTGTAGTGAATACACGGTCTAAGGTCTCCACCCTTCTTTTTGAAAAGAAAAACCCGGTGCCATTGAACGGCGCAGTCATACGGACGGTGGGGGGGCCAAGAACGGGCTTGGTCCTGAATAAATGCCTCTCTCAGGTCATGGTAAACAGAGGGAACTGTAGACAGATCTGGAGGAGAGGGAGTGTTAGAACGAAACTGTGATATTGAGTCTGTAGCGGCACAGAGGCATCAGGCATAGCAGGTCGTGCTACAACTGAGTATGCGCCCTGTGCCGTAATCCACATGGGAGACATGCAAATCCAATGAGGTCGGCCTAAAGCTTGAGTTATGGTTCTGCGTCAAAAAGACGCCGTGCCTACGGCGTGTGGTACGTGTCGACGCAGACCACACACCGTCACTGACGCCGTCACTGACGTGCACCTCCCGAAAATTGTAACTACGCGTCGAGGCGACGCAGACCACATGCAGACGGAGAGGGCTGTGATTGGTTTGCTTGGTAGCAACGCATTTCCGGTTTCCGGTTTGAAGCAGTCGTGAACTTTCAGCGCTCTTTTCTTCGTGTATGTGTGATTTTTTTTGTTTTGGATTTTTGCACAATAGTTGTCCTTATCTCTTTGATTCACTGTGACCGGAAAAAGTCGGATAAACCATTCAGGAAAAGATCGCTAACTAGCGGTCGCGGGGGGTACTGCACCGCAACGAAATGGAGTGACGGAGAAGTCCGAAGGGTTCACGACGGCGTCACGGTGACGGTGTGTGCTCTGCGTTGGTTTGACGCAGAACCATAACTCAGGCTTAAGATGAGAGGAGTGCCAGGGGACGGTAGCACGTGGAAACAAATCTCCTCAACATGGTTACCAGACAGAGTCATCTGGGTTCAACCAGTGCCACGAGTGGAATGTTAGCCTTTCTGTTCAATTGGTGGTCAATGAAACTCCCGTCGGCGCCAGAGTCGATGAGAATGCCGACTGAGACTTCCCCTCCCTGCCAGGAAAGATGGTCCTTAAATTTCGCAGGTGTTGGGGAACGAGTGATTCGGCTCACCTGGAATCCCCGGGTCTCCGGTGAGCCTAATCTGTTTGACAGCTTGGGACAGTCGTGGAGGTGGCGGGTTAGAAACCGTAACAGGTGCTCTAGAACTGGATCCAGACTCCGGCTCTACCGAGCTCTAGACGTGGGTCCACGGGTCCAGACTCTGGTTGACAACGGAGACGTAGAATCTGTCTGCCACATCTGGACCGGTTGACACCAGAACATCTGGACCTGTTGACACCAGAACATCTGGACCTGTTGACACCAGAACATCTGGACCGGTTGACACCAGAACATCTGGACCGGTTGACACCAGAACATCTGTCCCCCACCAGGTTCCCTCGGAGGCGGAGAGGATTCAGCTGGACCTGCAGCAGAACTTGCAGCGCTGCGTCTACGAGATCCAGCAGCGGGACCAGAACCTGCAGCAGCTCAGCACCAAGGTAGGACCCAGAACCAGGTCCAGGTAGCTCTGACCCGACCCCTGACCTCTGACCTCTAACCCCCCCCACAGCTGCAGCAGGCGGGGGAGGAGAAAGCTGCGGTTGCTGCCCAGCTGAGGGCCGTGTCCCAGACCCTGAGGGACACCCAGGACCGCGTCCACTGGCTGGAGAACCAGAACCGGGTCCAGGTGAGAGTCCCGGTCCAGGACCAGGTCCAGGTGGTCGGGGTTCTGGACTGAGGCGTCCTCTGTCCTGCGTCTGCCGTCTTACGTGTCCTTGTCCCCTAACGTCCCCCCAGTTAAGCTGGGCATACACTGTGCGATATTTTAAATCGTTTGATTCAGCCCCATCTCACACTGCACGACTAGATCGCTGAGTTCAAAAGTTCACAGCCCACGATTTATGGTCTCACACTGTACGATCGATGCTCTGATCGACCCGTCTGCTCACACTATACGATCATAATGCTCACGTCGGACCTCTGAGTACTGGAACTCGAGGCCCGTTTTGGGGCAGGGGTGGGCTGTGCCCACCCAAACGTGTGTCCTGCCCACCTGATCAAAGGTTATGGGGATCCTTTATTTTTTTATATATATAAAAAAAATTCACAGAATATCTCTACCGTTTCTGATTGGGTGGGCACTGCGCATCATTTTTAGACACAACAATGAACGCATACCGCAAACGTGTCTCGGCGGAGGGACCCGATGTCCCAGCAAAATGAGAAACAGAGAGGTGTTCAGAACAGCAGACAGAGCACACACTAAAGGCTGATTTATGGTTCCGCGTTACACCAACGCAGAGCCTACGGCGTAGGGTACGCGGCGACCCGCACCGTACGCTGCGTTGGTGTAACGCGGAACCATAAATCAGCCTTTAGCAATTTGGGCCATTCTGTGTGGCGATAAATGAAAAAAGATTAGACAACGTCGTGATTGGACAAGGAATTGACTGGGCAGACGTGGGAAATGCAGTCTTTTTTTCTGCTATTAAAACATGATTTGTAATGTGAATTTGCAACACTTTAAACTACAAATAATAGTTTTTGACGTGACATCAGAGAT
The DNA here is from genome assembly GCF_033807715.1 of Cololabis saira. Lineage (NCBI taxonomy): Eukaryota > Metazoa > Chordata > Actinopteri > Beloniformes > Belonidae > Cololabis > Cololabis saira. The sequence continues at coordinate 46,671,062 of NC_084588.1, read as the reverse complement.
TGCGCATGCTCTCTGTGAAAGGATGAGTCTAATCGGGTCGTAGCACGACCAGGATTTTAAAACACGTTTGATTTTCTTGCGAGCACACGATTTGTGATCGGGAGCTCGTCGTGAGGTGTTACTCTCTCGTCGTTACCCCACGTTTACTGCACGAGGCACGAGCAACGATTGGGTCGAAATCTGGCCCGATCCAAAAAATTGTCGCACGACTGGAAAATCGGCTCAAAACGAGCCGATGATCGCACAGTGTATGCCCGGCTTAAGTTAGTTAGTTTATTTGTCCACAAGTGGAGATTTGTCTTTTGTCTCATAAAACAAAAACAACAGTAACATGACACAGCAACAAACACTTAACATTTACACGCAAAACATCTTAGTGGCAAAGAAGGAGGAACAACAAGGGCATGTACATAAAAGACAAGTCTACCGAGACGTGCCCTCATGCAGAGCCTTAATGGCGTTGGGAATTAATGCGTTTTTAAATATGTTACGGTTAGCCTTTGGTACACGGTACCGTCTACCTGAGGGAAGTCATTTAAACTCTAAAGCTGCTGAGTGAATGAGTAGATCATTTGCTATCCTGGCAGCTTTTTTCCCAATTACTTCCTTATAAATACCACTTAAGTTTCTCTGTATCTTCCTTATTATTTTGCTAGATTCACTATTTTTTGTAGCTTGCATCTATGTTTTGTGTTGAGGTTGCCGTACCACATTGCCATGTTAAAGGTTAAGATTCCCTCTATGAGGTTCTTATAGTCTCCATAATCTGCTTGCTCAGCAGGGTCCGGACCCCCAGGTGGCCCCCGGGGCCCCCCAGGAACGGAGCACCGAGTCCATGATGAGTGAAGCTGCTGAAGCCCCCCGGCTGAGAGACAGGTGATGGGACACCCCCGCCCCCCCCATTTTTATTTCATTTCATTTCTCATTTATTTGTTATAGAGGGACAATGTACATTAATTAACATTTTAAAAATGTAAATGCACCCAATTGTAGCCAAAAGGCCCATTTCCATTGGATAGTCCCCCTGCCGGAAGGAACACAATCAATCAATCAATCAATCAATCGATTGAACCCGTAACCTCCGTCTTTGTCCCCTCAGGCTGCTGGAGGCCGAGCTGAGTCTGGCGGAGGAGAAGAACCGGAGGGAGGCGGCCGAGGAGGCGCTGCGCCTGGCGGAGGAGAACCGGCTCACCAGGTTTGATTGAAATTCTTTATTCAGTCACATCACACTACAAGCATTATCAACACAAACATTATCAAAAAATAGTGACTGAAAAGGCACAGGCAGAAACATAGTGCTTATATTAATGCCTGTCCTACATACAAACAAACAAAAGCAAAACTAAACCAGAAAAGGAGGATCAATAAGGTTTACATATATAGTAGTAAATACTTTTTTTTTAATATAAATATCAGAGAAGAACAGCAACAAACAAATAAACATTAGCATTTGTAGCTGTCAAAGATTGCTCTACAAATCTTTTTTTTATAAACCAAGAATGAGCTGCACATTTGTAAATCTAGGTTAGCGTCATTCCATAGTTTAACTCCCACACCAGATAAACGTCTGCTTTTAGTCTCTTCTAGAATTTTGTACAACAAATTTACAAACATCACGCAAATTATATTTTGACTCATGTATTGGGAAAAACTGTTGTACACAGACAGGGAATAACTTTAATTGAGCTTTATACATTATTTACATTATTTTATAATAAACCAAATCATAAAATTTCATAACATGGGATTTTATAAACAATGGATTTGTATGTTCAGTTTCCACGCTATTAATAACACGTATGGCTGGTTTTTAGAACAGGACTATAGCATTTACTGTTGTCTTATAAACTCCCACACAATACCATATATAAGGTCGTTTTAGTGAACAATAAGTTAAATGTAGTGCTTTATGATTTAATATATTTCTGGACTTATACAGGATTGCTATTAACTTTACAATGTTTCCTTTTATGTATCTAATATGTTGTTTCCATGCTAATTTACAATCAATAACAACCCCTAAGGATTTTCTATCAGATACTCTTTCAATTTCAGAATCACATTTTTAATGTAATAATATCCCCATAAATTTATTTGTGAGTCCCGGCCCTGGCCACGCCCCCCGTCTCTCCTGAACCTGGACCTGAACCTAAACCTGAACCTGAACGTCTCCCCTGAGTCTCACCTGTTTGTGTCTGCAGCTCCGGCCCGTCCAGAGACGTCCAGAGGGACATCAGCATCGACATGGAGGCCGAGGACGAGTGGGACGCCGTCAGCCTGGACCCCACGCAGCCGCTGGTGGCGCAAAAGGTTATTCTGTTGTTAAAACCTTTTTTAAAATCTGCAACCCCAGGAAAAGCCCCGGCCCTGACGACGTCTGTGTAATGTTATTATTATTATTATTATTATTATTATTATAATGTGTTTAAGCACCGTGCTGAACAGCTGGCACCAGTTCTTACTGACATTTTTAGATCTTCTTTTAACAATCATAAGATACCGAGCATTTGGAAAGCAGCACAATTGTACCTGTTAAAGTCTCACAGGCCCCAACGACTTTAGACCGATCGCCCTTACGTCGTTGAAGTGCTTTGAACGTGAAAAAGCACATTCAGTGCGTTTACATGGGAAGTTTAATTCCTCTTTAATTCAGAATTAAATTAAATCTGATTTAAAATGATGGCTTAACTTTTAAATATTTCTAGAAAACAGCCCCCCAGCTGGCTGGATATTACCACTGTCTGTCAGTACGTTTACATGCAGCAAAGAAATCAGATTTCTGATCGTATCAGATAAACATAACAGAACCCAATCACTTGTCTCAGTTTACATGCTGTTCAGAGAATCGGATAAATGTCCGTGTGAACGAGTTATCTAGGTGTTGCTACCTGATTACTAAATGTCCATATAGGTCAGAAGTAGATCGGATTGAGGTGTTTACATGCAGTTTAAAAGTCAGAACGATGTCTTATACGATCAGAAACCCGATTGAACTGCTGCATGTAAACGAGAGTGTTCTGTGTCCCTGTTTTTATGCTAATGTTTGTCAAATTTCCATGTGATGTCTTTTGCTGCAAACAAACTCCCCACTAACAAACACGTATCAATCTATGGTTCTGGTTCTGGTCCGTAGGTGAAAGGGGGCGTGGTCTCGTGCCGCCGCTGGCTCCGGGGGCGGAGCCTGTACTTCTCCAGACTGCTGACGAGCCGCGGCCGCTCCCGCTACCTGTTCCTGGCGTACCTGCTGACGCTGCACCTGCTGCTGCTGCTGTGCCTGACCGGGGCCTTGTAGCCGGCCCGGCCCGGTTCTGGCCCCCCCGGCTCTGCTGGACTCTGGTCCTGGACTCTGGTCGGGTTCGCTGCCCGTCTGTATTTATTCTCTGCTGAGACGGGTGGATGTGCAGGAAGCCATATCTGTGTTGGGCTGCTACCCAGAATGCCCTGCGGCGGCTGCTGCTGCTCGGCTCCGCCCCCTCGTCACCAGTTGCACATAATCGTAATGCTGACACTGAACTAAACTCTAAACTAAACTCTAAACTCTAAACTATGCACTGACCCGCCGGCAGCAGCATGACGCCGCAGCGCTGCCTTCCCTTTAACCTTCAAGCCAAAGTGGCGGCGCCCCCACCCCCCTAACCCCCCCCGCCGCCGCCGAGCATCATGGGAGTTTGAGGTTATTTATCGTGTCTCCAGGTGTTTGTTTGTTTCCATGACGACACATTTCCTTTTGAATGTTTTGAGTTACTCCCCAGAGATCTATTTATGACGGTGAAACTACTGACGACCGGCGGCTTTTCTGCCTCTATTTTTATGACGTAGAGAGTTCTGTGCAATACCGGGTCTGTACCGGATCAATACCGGGTCTGTACCTGGTCGATGCCTGGTCTAACTGTATACCGGGTCGGTACCGGGTCGGAGGCGGTCCTCCGCCTCAACACGAGTTAATAAAGTCTACTGATGTCCCGCTCTGTCCTGGTGGTTTATTCTCCTTCCTGTCCTGCAGTCGCCAGAATAAAACTAAAGGCTGAATTATGGTTCTGCGTCAAACCAACGCTGATCCTACGCCGTCACCGTGACGCCGTCGTGAACCTTCGGACTTCTCCATCACTCCATTTCTCCACGGTGCAGTACCCGCCGTGACCGCTAATTAGCGATCTTTTCCTGAATGGTTTATCCGACTTTTTCCGGTCACAGTAAATCAAAGAGATAAGGACAACTATTGTGCAAAAAAACAAAACAAAAAAAATCACACATACACGAAGAAAAGAGCCCTGAAAGTTCACGACTGCTTCAAACCGGAAACCGGAAATGCGTTGCTACCAAGCGAACCAATCACAGCCCTCTCTGTCTGCGTGTGGTCTGCGTCGCCTCGACGCGTAGTTACAATTTTCGGGAGGTGACGTCAGTGACGGCGTCAGTGACGGCGTGTGGTCTGCGTCGATGCGTAGCACACGCCGTAGGCACGGCGTTGTTTTGACGCAGAACCATAACTCAAGCTTAACAGGTGGCCACGCCCCCTGGTAAAAGGCCACGCCCCCTGGTGGAAGTTTCAAGTTTATTTGAAATACATTGTTGCATAACATGATTTATGACAAGAGGGCCGATCTATTGAAAAACAACAACAAAAAATAATTATAAACTTTCAAACAATGCTAAAAAAAGTTTGTTTTACTTCTGATAAAGCTTGTACTCTCGGGAGGAACGACATCTGGTGCCTTTTTGTGACTCAGGTTGTGTGAGTGTCCTGCCATCGTGTAGCGACTGCAGACTGGATCGTTGGGCTGGTCATTTATCTCAGTAGCCGGTTGAATTCCCTTCAGGTGCCTCCTCACCTCCTCTCTCCTCACCTCCTCTCTCCACCTCCTCTCTCCTCCTCCTCTCTCCTCACCTCCTCTCTCCTCACCTCCAGAGTGAAGGAGTTAGTTGGTATCCCTACGATACGACCTTCTCTGCAGACGTTCCAGTTCACCCGTTTCAAATGCTATCAGTCCACTGAATAGGAATGTGAGTAGATGGGATACCGTCTACCCGCTAGATTTTTGTCATTATTCCTTGGGTTGATAATGGCTTTCTCTTCGGGTTCAGGGTTAAGGGTGAGGGTTAGGGTTAGAATTTGGGGTTTAGGTTAAGGTTAGGTTTAGGGTGAGGGTAGGGTTAAGGTTATTTCTGAAATGTGTAGTTGAGCGTAGAATGGTGACAAAACCTTTTCTGATGTTTCGTTTTCAGTAGCAGTAGCTGGGTTAAAATACAAAGAGAACCGATTCAGCTCACCTGCAGTAGGCGTCCGCGGCGCTGCGGCTCAACTTGAGCGGAATCTCTGCGTGGAATCAAAGATCCTCTATACAGAAGATAGCGCATTACCGTTACTGCCAATGGTATGAAATGGTATCCACTTCCTGTCTCCTAAGTGGGCGTGGCCGCCCCTCTCCCCACATCGTTTTGGAACACACAACACTAAGGCCGCGTTCAGACTGCAGGCAAATATCCGATTTTTAGCCGATCCAGATTGAAACTGGATGACTCTTTTGAAGTCTGAACAGTCCCAAACCGCATGATATCCGATTTTTGCAAACCAGATGGAAACCACCTCCAGGAAGTAGTTTCATATCCGATGATTATCACATTTGGGCAGATGCGTGTCAGTCTGAACAGCTCCAAACACTCATATCGGATATGACTGTCCCAGCGATCCAAACCACCCGCCCATTTCCAGTTGTGGAGCTACTCATCCTTTCACAGAGAGCATGTACAATCTCTGATGTCACGTCAAAAACTATTATTTGTAGTTTAAGTGTTGCAAATTCACATTACAAAATGTTTTAATAGCAGAAAAAAAGACCGCATTTCCACGTAGGTGCGGGTCGCCGCGTACCCTACGCCGTAGGCTCTGCGTTGGTGTAACGCGGAACCATAAATCAGCCTTCAGTCGCGCTGTGAGCCTGAACCTGCAGCCCGTCAGCCCCTCTCCTCCTAGGAGGAGAGGTTATGGAGCGGGGCTGCCAGTTATTCATTGCTGGTTCGTTTTGTTAACTCTGAGCTTTGTTGGTTGGTTTGTTAGTTTGCTGGTGGTTTTGTTCTGTACACTTTTCTCTGTTTCTCATTTTGCTGGGACGCCGGGTCCCTCCGCCGATCACACAACTTTTGCGGTATGCGTTTATTGTTATGTCTAAAAATGATGCGCAGTGCCGACCCAATCAGATACGGTACAGATATTTTGGGATTTTTTATATATATAAAAGAAATACATGACTTCACACAATACACGCGCTGGGTGACGCCTCCGCTCCGACGTCGTTGCTACGGCAACCCGTCAGATCAGTCAGTGATGTGGCCCAGTCTGAACAGAGCCAGATCCGATTTGGACACTTGCTAAAAACAGTGTGGACAGTCAGCCCTGAAAATCGGATATGAGAAGGAATCAGATATATATCAGATTTGCCTGCAGTCTGAACGCGGCCTAAATACAGTACAACATTCTTACAAAAATACTTAAATAATAACAGTGTTATTAAGCAAAGAAGCAAGTTTTATTTTAGTTTTAAAGTTTTAAAGTTTTAAACTAAGCCAAATCTTGCGAGAGTGTGTTGGACGGACGGACGGACGGACGGACGGACGGACGGACGGACGGACGGACGGACGGACGGACGGACGGACGGACGGACGGACGGACGGACGGACGGACGGACGGACGGACGGACGGACGGACGGACGGACGGACGGACGGACGGACGGACGGACGGACGGACGGACGGACAGACAGAGTTCATTTTCTCCTAATTTGTCGGTCTGAAAATTGCCATTTTGGTGTCAGAATGTTCAGAAGGTTTGTGGCTTTTGAAAAATGGGTCCCATATTTACTTAGGTTACTATGGGGCGAAGGAATTGGTAATAATCTGTGCTCACGTTCACTTTTCCCATAGGACTCAATAGACTCAGGACCTACTTCCGGTCTCCTAAAGGGGCGTGGCAGTCACGTGACACAGATACAGGAAACCGAACCGTAGTGCGCTGTCTCGTTTATTGGACGTCTCTGGTGGAATCTCTGCGTGGATTCTCTGAAAGAGGAATCACCTCCGCAGCGGCTCTCCCTCTCAGCGGCGGAGTGATTCCTCTTGCCGTGTTTGTTGCCCTTTGACCGGTGCGGTCAAAGGGCAATGAACACAGCAAGAGGAATCACCTCCGCCGCGGCTGTTATCGCTTTAGTCAAAGGGCAACGAACACGGCAAGAGGAATCACGTCAGCCGCGGCTGTCACCGCTTTAGTCAAAGGGCAACGAACACGGCAAGAGGAATCACGTCCGCCGCGGCTGTTATCGCTTGAGTCAAAGGGCAACGAACACGGCAAGAGGAATCACGTCCGCCGCGGCTGTCACCGCTTTAGTCAAAGGGCAACGAACACGGCAAGAGGAATCACCTCCGCCGCGGCTGTTATCGCTTTAGTCAAAGGGCAACGAACACGGCAAGAGGAATCACCTCCGCCGCGGCTGTTATCGCTTTAGTCAAAGGGCAACGAACACGGCAAGAGGAATCACCTCCGCCGCGGCTGTCACTGGTGCGGCCGAAGGGCAACAAATTTGAGTTTTGAATTGAATTGAAATCTTTATTTCGAGCATAAAATAAAAACAAAAAACACTTTACACAAAACATCAGAAAAAATAATACAAATAAACAGTAATTAAACAAAATCAAAAAGAAGTAAACCTTCATGCCCGAAAGGGAGTCGGAAGAGGTAAAAACTTATGAGGTCCGACCCCTTGTTTCTATTTCAATTTTACTCTAATACAACATAGAAAAATAAAAAATATAAAATTTAAACAGCAAGCTTTACTTGATCAAAAACTATACCTATTATTACATTATTACAAATATAAAAATATTACAGCACTTCATTACAATATTATACCTGAGCATTATAAGTAATAAATGATATACCAGAGCTATTATAAATAATATATATTATATACATATACAACACACACACACACACACACACACACACACACACACACACACACACACACACATACACACATATACACATACATACATACATATCTTATCATAAACAATATACCTGAGCATTATAAGGATTATAAATATTATACCATCATTACTCTATACATATAGAATCCTAGTCCCTACAAACGCAGCAAGAGGACTCACCTCTCCACGGCTACAATTCCAGATTAAACATACTTTCAAACCTTCCAAATCAGACTTTACTAACATAAAGCACTCCCCAAATAATTTATATTTCTGATCCAAAATATGTCTAATCAACTATTATAATTATATGTGTATGTATGTATGTATGTGTATATATATATATATATATATATACATAGTAGATCATATTATTATTATTATTATTATTGTGGTAGATATTATTATTATTATCATCATTATTATTATTATTGTGGTAGATGATATTATTATTATTAATAATAATATGAATATTATTAATAATAACAATAATGATAATAATATCTACCACAATAATAATAATAATAATAATATCATCTACCACAATAATAATAATAATATCTACCACAATAATAATAATAATGATGTTAATAATAATAATAATAATAATAATAATATCATTATTATTATTGTGGTAGATATTATTATTATTATTGTTTGTCATTTTAACCAGAGCTTTGCAGAGCGGGTGAAAGATGCTTTATTGCGGAACAAAAAACAATTCTAGATGTGACTTTAGAGAGTAATGTATTAATGTGGATGTTAAAAGAGAGTGAAGTGTCAGATACCCAGATCTTTACAGGAGTTCTGATCCGTCCAGGGAGCAGGTATTGAAAGGTGATACGTGGTCGATTCCGGTTAAATATCATCACTTTGTTTTGTTGGTGTTTACGTTAAGGTGAAGGTTGGAGAAACTTTAGCCTACCATGATGTCATCGGTAGGTTCTATTAGAGAAGGCTGGGCTCTCTCTCGTCCAAACACTGACCTTTGAACTTTGGCTCAGTCTGGTGTTGAACTGGCTGCAGTTCCTCGGCTGGCCGCCAGAGGCCGCCAAAGTCCGTCTAATAATAATAACGTCCAACTTTAGAGCAGGAATATTTACAGACTGGTTCAAAAACCCGTTGTGGTCTCAGTCGGTTGCTTCAACATCCATGACAAATGTTTTACAGGGTTCCTACGGGGGCTTGAAATCTTTGAAAGTGCTTGAATTTTAATGTTGTTTTTCAAGACCTGAAAAGTGCCTGAATTTTAGTTTAAGTGCTTGAAAGTGCTTGAAATTATAACTCTGTGTCTTTCACAAAATTGGGATCAGACTGTATAGTTTAGTTATTACAAAGAGGAATAAAATCAGTAAGATGAAACCAGGGGCGGAGCAGGGGTCCCAGCATTCTTGATGGGCCCTTGTGGCCTAAACATTCCCTATAAAACATAATTGCTAAAAAAAAAAAAAAGTGCCACAGATCAGCAACTCTGACACACAACCACAGCAGCAGCAGAAACACGGTCAGAACCTTCACATGAGGTTTCAGCACCAGGGATTCACCAGTCATTATGTCAAACCTAATTATAAGCCTAATGCAGAATTTAAGATATAAGTATCAAACTGGAGATAATAATCAAATGACATCCAGTGATGTCGGATTCAATACAGCCGAGTAACAATTCAGACACGTGTTCAACCTACACGACAACAGTTTGCAATATGGGACGACATGTATTTAACACAATGACCGAGCGACACGGCGGTCAAACAGCAACAAACAATATAGGAAAGGCCATATATTCAGCATTATGACAATGTTATCAGAAATAATTTATATTATGACAGCTTACAATGATGGTTTCATCCAGCGGTGGGCGGAAAACCACAACAAAAAATATTTCCATCAAGAGGGAAAAGTAGCACATTGAACGATCCAAAATGCAAAAACTTTAATTTTAAAACGTTTTCAAATCCGAACTATTTCCGAACCATCAGCCGGTTCTTTATCGCCACAAACCTTTCCATCACTTTGCTCTTATCAACGGCGATGTCCCTCTCGATTGAGAGCAAGGTGAGGTTTGATAGTCTGGCCTCATCCATGCTGCCCGGAGATAGTTTTTAATCAACTTCAGCTGCTGAAACTCAGCAGGAGTTTCCTGCTTTAAGGCTCTGATGCGACAACTAAACTGTAAACAATAAATTGGCTAAAAGTAAACAGACAACATGCACGCGCACGTAACCGTGCATGACAGGCAGACAGACACGGGGAGAAGGGACTATTTCTTTCATTTTTATTTTTTAAACAACTTTATCCTTATGAACGCAATTGTTATATAGTCCAACTTTACTTATTTTATTCAGCACACTTTTGTTTTTTTCCTCTTCGGTGTGGCCCCCACGCAGCAGTGGGCCCCCTCTGCCCCCCCGCCTGCTCCGCTAGTGGATGAAACATAACTAGATGTTTACAGCACAATACAATGTACATAATTGTGATAAAAATCGGAAAAAATAATTATGAGTATATATATATTCCTGTAGATATTTTACCCCAGCGATAAGCTGCTTGAAGATTTTGAAAATGGGGGGCACGGTGGCGCAGCTGGTAGTGCAGCCGTCTCACAGCAAGAAGGTCCTGGGTTCGATTCCCGCCGGGGACGCTGTGGGCGCTGAAGTGCGTGTTAGTTCCCCCATGACTTCAGTGCCCACACCCTGGGTAGGGTTGGCGAAAGGATCTTTCTGTGTGGAGTTTGCATGTTCTCCCCGTGTTCCATTGGGTAGTTAATGTGAGCTACCCTCACAAAAACATGCACACAGTCCTGGGCTATACATGCCCCCTCTGGCCAACCGGGGCGCCAGATGGGGTGGGGAGGATCCGGCCGGAATAACGTGATCCTTCCACGCGCTACGTCCGGCCGGAGAATCCTCACCCTGTCTGGTGAAAAGATGCGGCCTGCCCACTCCTCAGGTTAAGGAGGAGACCTGAGCTCAGTGCAGGAACTCCCGGGGTTGGTAGAGGGAGCAATGCTCAGGACTGTTAGGTAGGAGCACTGGGTGATAAAATGGGGAAAAAACCGGGATGAAAATATTAAAAAAAAAAAAAAAAAGAAGATTTTGAAAATGACCCTTGAAAGTGCTTAAAAAGTGCTTGAATTTGACCTTGAAAAATGTGCAGGAACTCTGGTTTTTGGACCACCAGGAGACTTTAAATCCAGAATTACATTAATTTCTAATATGATTGATTGACAGTCGGCTCAGCCAATGGCTGTTAGAGCTGGAGGAGAATGAAGGTCCTGCTGGATCCAGAACCCGGTGGGGGAACTGAAGTACGGATCAGGACCCTAGAACCAGATCAGGACCCTAGAACCAGATCAGGACCCTAGAACCGTGGAGGAAGACCTGAACCCAGAGGTTTTTGATTGATTGATTGATTGATTGATTGATTGATTGATTGATTTAAATTCTTTATTCAGTCACATCACACTACAAGCATTTTCAACACAAACATCGAAAAAATAGTGACTGAAAAGGCACCGGCAGAAGCATAGTGCTTCTATTAATGCCTGTCCTACATACCAAACAAACAAACAATAGCAAAACTAAACCAGAAAAGGAGGACCAAGGTTTACATATATAGTAGTAAAGACTTTTTTTCTTATAAATATCAGAGAATAACAGCAACAAACCACAACAAATAAACATTAACATTTGTTGCTTTCAAAGATTGCTCTACAAATCTTTCTTTTGTAAACCGAAAATGAGCTGCACATTGGTAAATCTAGGTTAGATAACTCCCACACCAGATAAACGTCTCCTTTTAGTCTCTTTTCTAGAATTTTGTACAACAAATTTACAAACATCACACAAATTATATTTTGACTCTGTATCTTCTGTATTGAGAAAAACCGTTGTACACAGACAGGGAGTAACTTTAATTGAGCTTTATAATTCAATTCAATTCAATTAAATTTTATTTATATAGCGTCTAATATAACAAAAGTTGTCTCTAGACGCTTTCCAGAGACCCATACCCAGAACATGACCCCCGAGCAGTTATTACATAAACAATGGCAGGGAAAAACTCCCCTTTAGGAGGGAAGAAACCTTGAGCAGGACCAGGCTCATAAGGGGGGACCCTCCTGCCGAGGGCCAGACTGGTGGGTCAGGGACGGCAGCAGCACAGCAGGCAGGTGGAAGCAGCAACGGGATGACCGGGTGTGGGGACCGCAGGCCAGCATGCAGCTCCCGAAGCTCCGGCCCAATCATCAAAGCCCCGGTTGGGGTGCAGGGTCGGGGAAAGGTTTGAGAAGGGGCAGGGCCAGGGAGAGGAGTCTTGACGGACAAACCTCTCCCCCGCCTGCCCGGGCCGTTACCCTGCCCCTCTCACTCCCACGCTGCAGGTTCCGGTGTCCGGCAAAGGATGCTGCAACATGGACAAAAGAGAGAAAAGGGAGGAGAAGGGGGGGCCAGCACAAGAAACTACAGGAGCGACTCTGACACACTAAAGTTTACACTACCTAGAGATTTACCAACACCAGCTAGAGGTTTACTAAACACTAACTATAGGCTTTACTAAACAGAAATGTTTTAAGTTTAGTTTTAAAGGTGGAGGTGGTGTCAGCCTCCTTAACCCAGATTGGAAGTTGGTTCCATAGTAATGGTGCCTGATAGCAGAACGCCCGCCCTCCAAATCTAATCTCCAAATTTGGATCTTCTAGGAACTACGAGTAAACCTGCACTCTGAGAACGGAGAGCTCTGCCAGGAACATAAGGCACTATCAGGTCTTGTAAATAATGCGGAGCTAAGCCGTTTTGGGCTTTATACGCAAGTAATAAAATTTTAAATTGGATTCTGAATTTTACGGGTAACCAATGGAGCGACGCTAACACTGGAGAGACTTGGTCTCTCCTGCTGATTCCTGTCAGTACTCGGGCTGCTGCATTCTGGATCAGCTGGAGCCTATTCAGCAAATTACTTGGACATCCTGCTAATAACACATTACAGTAATCTAGTCTAGAAGATACAAACGCATGAACTAGTTTTTCTGCATCAATCTTTGCAATATTACGGAGATGGAAAAATGCTATTTTACAAACCTGATTGACATATGGTTTAAACGACAAATCCTGATCGAAAATAACACCAAGGTTTCTCACAGCTGCACTGGAAGCCATCGCAACACCATCTAATCCCTTCCTAAGATGCTCTGGACCAAGAATGATAACCTCTGTTTTATCTGAATTTAGAAGCAAGAAATTTCTGGACATCCAGTCCTTGATGTCCCTAAGACATGCCTGAAGTTTAACTAACGGTTCTGTTTCATCCGGCTTCATAGACAAGTAGAGCTGCGTATCATCAGCATAGCAATGAAAGTGTATGCCGTGATTCTGGATTATACTTCCCAACGGCTGCATGTATAAACTGAACAAGATTGGCCCTAGCACTGAACCCTGCGGAACACCATAACAGACCCTTGACTGTTCTGAAGAAACCTCATGTACATGAACAAACTGGAACCTGTCAGATAGATATGATTTAAACCAACGTAGAGCTGTCCCTTTAATCCCAACAACATGCTCTAACCTGTGCAGTAAAATGCCATGATCTATAGTGTCAAAAGCAGCACTGAGGTCCAGTAGAACCAATATGGACACTAGTCCCTTATCTGAGGCCATAAGAAGGTCATCGTGACTCGAACCAGTGCTGTCTCTGTGCTATGATGCATTCTGAATCCTGACTGAAAGACTTCAAACAGATAATTTTTATACAAATAGTCACATAACTGGCTTGAAACTGCCTTTTCCAGAATTTTAGATACAAATGGAAGGTTGGAAATTGGTCTATAATTAGCTAAGGTGTCTGGGTCAAGGGAAGGTTTTTTAAGTAAAGGTTTAATTACTGCGACTTTGAAAACCTGTGGGACATATCCTAAACTTAGGGATAGGTTGATTTGGTCCAGTATTGTCATACCAATAAGAGAAAAAACATTTTTGAATAGTCGAGTCGGGATGGGGTCTGACATACATGTGGTTGACTTAGCTCTATTAACGAGTGAAGTCAGCTCAGGGAGGTCTATAGGATCAAAACAGTCTAGAGACAAGTCAGAGCCTAGGGAAGTCGCTAAAGCTGAAGAAACGCCCACAACCGGCTGGTTGATTTCTTCTCTTCTTTATACATTATTTGCATTATTTTATAATAAACCAAATCATAAAATTTCATAACATGGGATTTTACAAACAATGGATTTGTATGTTCATAGTTTCCACCCTATTAATAACACGTATGGCTGGTTTTTGTAAGAGGAATATATAGGTTGACAGCTGACGCCTCACTGCCGTCGTCTGCCGGCGTCCTTGACCTGGTACGGGTCTTGGTCCTGGTCCTGGTCCTGGACTTGGTCTTGGTCTTGGTCTTGGTCCTGGTCCTGGACCTGGACCTGGACCAGGACCAGGACCAGGGACTGGTACGAGTCCTGGGTTCAGTTCTGCGGTCCTGGGTTCTGGAAGCCGTCGTCATGGCGCCCGTGACCCACTTCAGCATCACTAGAGTGAGAGAACCAGAGTAAGGAGGTGGAGGAGGAGGTGGAGGGGGGACTACTATGATGAATGTGCTTTCAGAGAACAAGGACGCCGGTAGGTGCTGCAGGCCGGGGGGGGACAGAGACGTGAACCCCCCCCCCCCCCCCCCCCCCCCCCCCCCCCCCCGACAGGTACAGCAGCAGCTGGGAGGATGCAGAGCTGCTTCTGCAGACAGGTTTTTTAAATGTATTTATTTATTTATTGTATATTTTTATTAGGAGATCAGGCAGTAGAACAGAAATCAATGACAGATTTACATTATTTCTGTACGGCAATCTACAATATATAGATATTTGACACCATAAAAATACTGAGCATCTCGATGGGTTGAGAAAAAGAAACAGTGTACCGGGTCCAGCTGGAGGTTGAATCAGTAGGTGTAGTGATGATGATGATGGTGATGATGATGATGATGATGATGGTGGTGATGATGATGATGATGAAGATGATGATGGTGGTGATGATGATGATGATGGTGATGATGATGGTGATGATGGTGATGATGATGATGATGATGGCGATGATGGTGATGATGATGATGAAGATGGTGATGATTATTATGATGGTGATGATGATGATGATGATGATGAAGATGGTGATGATTATTATGATGGTGATGATGATGATGATGATGATGATGAAGATGGTGATGATTATTATGAAGATGATGATGGTGGTGATGATGATGATGATGATGAAGGTGATGAGGATGATGGTGATGATGATGATGATGATGATGATGACGGTGATGATGATTATGATGATGATGATGATGATGATGATGGTGATGATTATGATGATGATTATGATGATGATGATGGTGATGATGGTGATGATTATGATGATGATCCTGTGAGGCAGATTTATTTAACTTTTTTATTTCTGAACAAGTTGACATCCTCCCTCAGAAGTGGGCGGAGCAACGATGGGCCACACCCACTTCCTGTCTGCATTTCCTCCTCCATGTGACGAGGTTCCGGATCCCTGGAGGCTCCGGTGTTCTGCCAATTCCTGCTACTTTGCCAAAAAATGCTACCTAATGGTTTTCTCCCTTTGTAGAGCTACAATTTTACTGTGTTTTACTCCCTAAACCACTTCCTTTACTGTGTTTTACTCCCTAAACCACTTCCTTTACTGTGTTTTACTCCCTAAACCACTTCCTTTCCCCCTAAGTGGTCCTTGTCTCTTGCCAGGCCGTCATTGTAAATAAGAATGTTCTTAATGACCTGCCTGGCTAAATAAAGGCCAATGACTGAATGAATATCAAATAAAGCTATGGAATTGTTTTTTTTTCTCTCCTCTTTATTGTATAATGTTCACAAAGTGTAATGCAATTCATGTAATGGGTCGTGTATTTTGAAGGATCAAATACTCAACATCCCATATTATCAATTTTACATCGGACAAGAAATGATTGGCAATCAAACTTTGAAAATCGACCGTGCGCAGAAACACAAAGTAGCATTTCTCGGCCGGTAGCAAGGATCGGCAGAACACCGGGTCTCTGGAGGCTCCGGGTCCCCGGCATCTGGCTGTGATGAAACCTCACCGACTAAACTTGTGACTAAAAAGAGGACATTTCAGAAGATGACTGGAAAATAATGTGTGAAAAATTTCAGAAACTGCAGATGCAAATTAGCCTAAGGCTAACTCTGGTGCATCAAATGTTTACATTTATGTTTTTAATTGCACATGGTCCCTCTCTAATAAAATTTAATTAAGCAAGTAATTAAGTAAACAAACAGCAAATACAAATCTAAAGCTGCAATATAACTGGTTAATGCAGACATAAAAACTCCTGTCAAATTACATAAATATAACAGTAATAAACCTACAATTGTTTCAAATGCAGCGAGGTTCAGGGAACGTGTGTCTGTGAACGTGACTGGAGGGAGGTAATTAATAAAACCATGTTTATCCTGTATTAATATTCCATACATTGTTATTGCTGCATCTGTAACTAGCAGATCTCAGTGTTAAACCCCAAGAACGTTAATTTATTGATTTTGCTGTATTGCAGGCAAAAAGGATTAATTGTAAGAAAACGGATGCAGCTACAATGGCTCTTGGATCAAGGTTATGGCACAATGTATGTCAACGGAGAGATTAACATATACATTAAGAATCAAACTCGGGATGTACAAAGAAATCTGGAAACCGTTATGTTATGTATAAGTTACGTGAAAGTTTAAGTCACCGTATGTGTAAGTTTTGTTTAGGTATATCTTTAATTTGCTAGAGGAACCATTGGACTGTACTTACAATACTGTCATATGTTTTGTCTAGGTAGAGAGGTGAAGGTTCAGGACACGACAAATAAAACATTTAAAGTTTAACATTTAAAGAAGCATGAGGCAGGATTGAGGCAGGATTTATGAAAAAAATTTGTATACGTTTTAAGTTTTCCAGTAATAATGTCAGATGAAGCGTTCCAAACCAAAAAGAATGAGCCCTCTAGTGTATCTCTCCGTTGCCTTGAACAGGCTGTGTGCTGCAAAATGTGCTGCAATTGTGACCGGAATTTCCCGCGCTGTCCTGCGGATGTGACGTCACATGACGCTGCATGCGCTTTCTCGGCGGCGCACGAGTAAACATTGGATACGCGTTTGAACCAAGGAGGCAGCTTCAACTTGAATTGGGACTGAAAACAGATGCTGACATGGCTCATTTCCGACTGACCAGGTAAGATAACATTGTAAGTCATATTTAGAGCTTGATTTGAACGTCGCTCCCGTGCCGGCTTCGCTGTTGGCTGCAGGAACCCCGACGGTCGTCGTAGCGCTAATGAGTTTCATTTCTTATTCTTGCCTCATGCTCCTTTAACATTTAACAGTAGCTGCCGAACAAACTGGTCCGTTACTTCACTATTATTGTTCCTCCTTATCATCATACTTGATATTCGTGGCTCCTCTCATCTGTGTTCCTCATCTTAATGGTTTATTTACGTCGTGTGAAGGAAGGAAACACAAACTCATTTATCAGCTGGTTCAGAGAGGGCAGGGGGCGGGTCCTCGGTGGGCGGGGCCCCGCCCCCTAATTACTGCCTTTCTCCCAGATTAGCTCCGAGTTTCCCCAGATCCAGATCCAAACCCCCACTGCTTCTTAGTCCTCCTTCTTCCTCCGACTGGCTTCTGTCCCAGTGGGAGTTTGGTTTTTAACAATATCTTTATAGATTTTTTATTCACACACAAGATATTATTATAACCCCCCCATGCCAACCTACATCCATTCTCTCTTTACATCTCATTTGAATTTGACTTGAAGATTTTATTTGGAACATGCATGATAAAAAAGTGTACAAACAGTGAAAAAACAGAATACATATATATATGTATATATATATATATATGTATAGCACTTCATATATTAATAGTTCACGGCAAGGCAAGGCAAATTTATTTATATAGTACAATTCAACACAAGGTAATTCAAAGTGCTTTACATTGCCCTTAAAAGCGGCAAGACATAATTAGACAGTAAATAATTCAACATAATTAGACAGTAAATAACAAATATGATTGAATAAGATGATAAGAAAAGAAGTAAAATAATAAAAAGCACAATCTGTTAAAAATAAGGGCAGTAGAATACAGCAGGTAAGTTTAATTTAAGAGTACGCTTGAGTAAACAGTAATGTTTTTAACCCTGATTTAAAGGATCTACAGTTGCAGCAGACCTCAGGTCTACAGGAAGTTTGTTCCACCGGTGAGGAGCAGAATAACTGAACGCTGCCTCACCTTGCTTGGTTCTGGTTCTGGGGAACCACAACAAACCAGATCCAGATGAACCTCAGGGGTCTGGGAGCTTCATAGGAACTAACAGATCAACCATGTATTTTGGTCCAAGACCATTCAGGTCTTTGTAGACCAGCAGTAAGATTTTAAACTCTATCCTTTGACTAACTGGAAGCCAGTGTAGTGATTTCATGACCGGTGTAATGTGGTCCAGTTTCCTGGTGTTTGTAAGGACTCTGGCGGCTCGTTCTGGATCAGCTGCAGCTGCCTGATGGATTTCTTGTTAAGGCCTGTAAAGATGCCATTGCAATAATCCAACCTACTGAAAATGAATGCATGAATACGTTTTTCCATGTCTTGTTTAGACAGAATCCCCTTAATTCTAGCAATGTTTTTCAGGTGGTAATAGGCAGATTTAGTGATAAACTTTAGATGGCTGTTGAAGTTCAGGTCTGAGTCAATAATTACACCAAGATTTCTGGCTTGATTTGTAGCTGTCAATGACATTGAGCCAAGGTGAGCGCTGATCTTTTCCCTTTCATTTTTAGGGCCAAAAATGATCACCTCTGTCTTTTCTGCATTTAGCTGGAGAAAATTCTGGCACATCCACTCATTGATTTGGTGAATAGAGTTACTCAATGAGAGTAGGGGACTGTAGTCATGTGGTGACACTGACATATAGAGTTGTGTGTCATCGGCATAAGTATGGTAGGAAATGTTGTGATGTTCCATAATCTGAGCTAGGGGTAACATATAGATGTTGAATAGAAGCGGTCCGAGAATAGACCCTTGAGGAACCTCACATGTGATCTTGGTTCTCTCAGACTCATGGTTTCCTATTGACACAAAGAAGGCCAAAGAAGGTATGCATAATTGTCAAGATTAATGTCAAGTTCCACTTAGTTGACTCCGAAAAGGACACCAGGACAACTCAGATTTCCAATTGATCAAGTTTATTTATCCAACTTTTAGGCTTGATTGGTTTACTTACCTGTCCTGATTACTATTTGAAGATCAACTAAAAAGTTGAAAGAGTTTTAACTCCACAATTAAAACATTGTATATCTAAGGAAATAGATAAAACAATACTAAAAAAGCCTTTATGAATCATATTGTAATATTTTAGCCAATATTGGATACAAAATATCACTTTTTTATAGACGTTTTTGACACAGGATTTCATAGAAAATGTGTTTCACTGTAAAAAAAAATTTAAAAAAAAGATGCTTATTATGTGTGTGTTAAAATGCCTATAAAAAAGTCATATTTTTTAACCAATATTGGACAAAATATAGCAATAGAATTAAAAAAAAAAATGTTTTTCAATTGATGTTTTATCCATTTACCTAAATATAAAATCTTGAACATTGAAGATTTTGCATATAAACTGTACATTTTGACCATTATTGTGACCATATGCATGAATTAAGTATTTGAATGTTACAGCACCTCCAATGGTCATCAGCAAAAAAATCCAAGATGAGAACACCCCTATTATTCCTCCTAGGGGTTCCTTCTAACAAAAAAATAAGGTTGTCAAACTTTACCCAGAAGCGTGAGCATAGTTATCAATCTTAGGGTTTGCCCCCTGACTATATCCAGTCCTACTCCTGAATCTGACATACATTCTTACATAATAAGACGAGTTTCAATAACTGTTCAATATAGTGATATAATACTCAATTATATGCATATATAAATATAGTCAAAATCAAAACAAATCAAGGCAAACAAAAGAAAACAAAACAAACGCCCAGCATTAAGTTGTGCTACTATGTATGTATGTACTAATAGAAGTAATTTTAATGCATAGTATTACATTATCATTACTTTACTATAATACTACAATATAATAGAGAACAATAGACAGCAATGGTATAACAATATACTTGAATAACTATATAAGAGTAGATATGCCATATATACTGGTTCATATATTTACCTCCAATTATATACATAAAAATTACTATAAATCTATATAACGACGTCTACATATAACTATAAATCAATATATATTAATAGAGATATAGATATATAAATACTGTACGTATAATACAACTCAATATATCTATATACATACCTACATATAACATATCTATATCCATAATATAAATCTATATATCTACATATATTAATAAATGTACATATCTACTGGTTTATTTGCATCTGTATTTTGAATAGAATGTTTCTTTGCATCTTTTTTTAAATGGTGACATGTATCTTTGTTTTAGCTCCATGTTCAGGCTGTTCCACAGTTTCACTCCGCAGGTCGACGTACAGAAGCTCTTGTTATAAGATCCAAAATTAGTACAAAACAACTTATGACAGTATTGTAAGTACAGTCCAATGGTTCCTCTAGCAAAGTAAAGATATATATAAACAAAACCTACACATAAGTTAACTTTCAGTTAACTTATACATAACGGTTTCCAGATTTCCTCGTACATCCCAAGTTGGTTTCTTAATGTATATGTTAATCTCTCCGTTGACATTGTGCCATAACCTTGATCCAACAGCCATTGTAGCTGCATCCGTTTTCTTACAATTAATCCTTTTTGCCTGCAATACAGCAAAATCAATAAATTAACATCCTTGGGGTTTAAAACTGAGATCTGCTGGTTACAGATGCAGCAATAACAACGTATGGAATATTCATACAGAATAAACATGGTTTTATTAATTACTTCCCTCCAGTCACATTCACAGACACACGTTCCCTGAACCTCGCTGCATTTGAAACAATTGTAGGTTTATTACAGTTATATTTATTTAATTTGACAGGAGTTTGTATGTCTGCATTAACAATTATATTGGAGTAGCTTTACATTTGTATTTGCTGTTAGCCTTAGGCTAATTTGCATCTGCAATTTCTGATATTTTTGACGCATTATTTTCCCGTCCTCTTCTGAAAAATGTCCTCTTTCAAGTCACAAGTTTAGTCAGTGAGGTTTCATCAGAGCCGGTTATTTATTGTCCCAGTGGGAGTTGATGCTTTTCTTATTCTCTAAACGTGATTTTCATCCCCTGTTC
Organism: Cololabis saira; assembly: GCF_033807715.1. Classification (NCBI taxonomy): domain Eukaryota; kingdom Metazoa; phylum Chordata; class Actinopteri; order Beloniformes; family Belonidae; genus Cololabis; species Cololabis saira. Next base: position 46,649,756 of record NC_084588.1, on the reverse strand, counting down.
TTTGGTCGGAGAAAGCTGCTGCTTTCAACGTGATTTAGAAATAAAGTTGATTTCAGCTGCGATTTGGACTAAAATCTAGACTCTTGTGGTTTGTTTAAGCTGTGAACAGAGAATAAAACCCAAGAGGGAGATAAATAGTCTCGGAGCAAGTCCTCTAGAGATCCCCCGACCCGAGAACCAACCACAACAATGATTTTTACTATCTTTAGTGTCTCCTATTAGTGAAATTGGATGTTGTGGTTTTTGATTTTGGGGGGAAATTAGTTTTTTTGGCTCCAAACCCTGAAAAGGGGCCAAACTGGGCCAGTTCCAATAGGGGAAAAGTGAGAAAAACAGCCCATAACTTGAGAATGCTCTCTCTTTTCTGCATCAAACTTGCTGAGGTGTGAACCAGGTTTCTGTACACCATCATCAAACAGTCAGAAAATGATTTACCTGAGAAAATAGCGAAATGTAGCACTGTAATCATACCTTTAGTTTAGGCGGAAATTTTACTTTTTGGTAATAAGAACATATAGGACTCCTTCACTTTTCTCTCATTTATCAGAAAAACATAAATCCCTATAAAATATAATATTAGTTGTTTGGATTATCTTTTTGAAATGTCACAATTAATATTCAACTGACTTTTTTGTTCTGCTGCAAACTGTGCTGTTTTCTGTTTAAATTGTGTTTTTATATTTTGATTGTTGTACGGCGACCTTGAGTTCCATGAAAGGCACCTAACAAATAAAATGTAATATTATTATTATTATTATTATTATTATTATTATTATTATTATGCTATTGAATACTAACCAGTGGTTTTATGGAGATATCTGGTACAGTTCTCTTGAAAGAAGATACTCTCTGAAACAGTCAAAAGGTGACAGTCGGGAATTTAATTGAATTGAAATCTTTATTTCAAGCATAAACAATGGTAAAAACAAAAAACACTTTACACAAAACATCAGAAAAAAGAATACAAATAAACAGTCATTAAACAAAATGAAAAAGAAGTAAACCTTCATGCTAGAAAGGGAGTAGGAGGAAGTAAAAACTTATGAGGTCCTACCCCTTGTTTCTATTTCAATTTTACTAGAATACAACATAGAAAAATAAAATTTGAAAAATATAACAGCAAGCTTTACTTTATCAAAAAATATACCTATTATTACATTATAAAAATATTACAGCACTTCATTACAATATTATACCTGAGCATTATAAATAATAAATTATATACCAGAGCAATTATGAATGGGAATCGGAATGATTAGGAATGAAAAGAGAAGAACTATGTGGAAATATGGGGGGAAAAAGTATATAGGGTATGTGAACAAATATATTTGGGGGGTGGGGGGGTTAGCTGCGTCCAGTTTCATTCCTCTCACTTTTGGCTCTGGATGTGTTTTCTGCAGAGCTGCTGTGTCTATATTTGCAGTAGAGATCACACACACACACACACACACACACACACACACACACACACACACACACACACACACACACACTCCCCCCCGGGTTCACCTGCCCCTCCTCCCCCCCGGGGGGGGCCGGGCTGTCGGTCTGGCCTCCCGCCACTGTTGCCATGACCAACATCCTCCTGCTGAAGCTGGTGCTGCTGTTGCCGTGGCAACGGCCGCCCTCGTCTCCGCCGTTTCCGGGACGTTTCCACGGACGAGGGGGGGGGGGGGGGCAGACAGACATACGGGTCGCTCAAAGGCCAGGTGGATGAGTCAGTCCACCTCCGGCACCGGGCCTTCAGAACCAGGTTCTGTTTGAGACAGAGACCAGAAAGAGGTCCAGACGGGTCAGAGTCGGGTTAGTGAAGGTGAGTGGAACCGTAGTGGAACTTCTTCTGGTGTCACATCACGGTATCGAGTTATTTTCCTCCTCCGGTTCCTGCCAGATGCTTCTTTCATCAAAGTTCTTGTTGGCGTCTCCCCCCATGTTGCCATATTCGGGCTCCCAGAGGACCATGGCCGGTTTACTTCAAATCAAATAGATATTTTGGCTTTTACTTCCTTACTGGCAAGACGCCACCTTCTTCTCCACTGGAAGTCGAGGCTAAGGCTCCTCTAGAACTCAGTTGCTCAACGATACCATGTTTTTTCTGAAGCTGGAAAAGATTAGATATTCACTGAAGGGTAGCTGTAACAAATTTTATAATAAGGGCTTCCCTTTCTTACATTCTTCCACTCTCTCCAGTCCCTGCCTCCTGATTGACGGATCCCCCCTCCCTCTCTTCTTTCATTCCTCTCTTTCTTCCTCCTTTTTATCTATTTATTTACTTTTCCTTTTTTTGGGTTTTTCTTTTTTGTTTTGCTTTGGGTTTTGTTTTATTCTTCCCTTTTTATTCATCTATTTTTTTATTTATACTGTGTAGCTTTAATACTTAAATATTACTTAAAATAATTTTAATTTATTTGTCATTATTTTCGTTGAATTGTCTAATGTTCTGTTCTTGATTTAAAAAAAAAACATCCTAGGAGGTAGACTGTATATCTTTTTTTTTAATTCCTGTTCTACTGTGCCTTACCCCCTAATAAAAATATTAAAACAAAAAAGTTCTTGTTGGGAGGTTTGTTTCAAGCGTGTTCTGTTTGCACCCTAACAGGGCCGTCCCAGGCCCACGTCCTCTTGGACGCTGGAATGAAGCTGCTGATTCCCAGGATCATTAAATCGTCCCTGGAGCCTCGTCTCTGGAACAGCTGCTGGAGCTCGGCCCGGAAGAGGGACACGGACCCCCGTCACGACTCCAGGACCCGGATCAGATCCACCTGGAAACTGAAGAGGAGGGACTTCAGCGTCAGTGGTGTCCTCTTGGACATGTGGAGGAGCGTCTCTGCACCGAAAACCGGAACCGACCCGCCGATCTGGACTCTCTGTGCTGGATCCTGAGGTCACATCATGTGACATCATGTGACATCATGTGACATCATCATCCCGGCTGTCAGTCAGGTACGGCATATTTGTCCGTGACCGAGTCCTGCCCCTGTGGAGGAGCGTCTCTGGTTCTACACCCCAGATATCCAGCGTTTGGACAGTTTGAGTGCACATCTGGGTCTGGAAGAACCTCTTCTCTGGTTCTACACCCCAGATATCCAGCATTTAGGTCTGGGAGAACCTCTTTTCTGGTTCTACACCCCAGATATCCAGCATTTAGGTCTGGGAGAACCTCTTCTCTGGTTCGACACCCCAGATATCCAGCGTTTAGGTCTGGGAGAACCTCTTCTCTGGTTCTACACCCTAGATATCCAGCGTTTAGGTCTGGGAGAACCTCTTCTCTGGTTCTACACCCCAGATATCCAGCGTTTAGGTCTGGGAGAACCTTTTCTCTGGTTCTACACCCCAGATATCCAGCGTTTAGGTCTGGGAGAACCTCTTCTCTGCCCGTCCTACAAGACATCATCATGCCGGCAGCAGACAGGGACGGCATATTTGTCCGTGACCGAGTCCTGCCCCTGTGGAGGAGCGTCTCTGGTTCTACACCCCAGATATCCAGCGTTTGGACAGTTTGAGTGCACATCTGGGTCTGGGAGAACCTCTTCTCTGGTTCTACACCCCAGATATCCAGCATTTAGGTCTGGGAGAACCTCTTTTCTGGTTCTACACCCCAGATATCCAGCATCTAGGTCTGGGAGAACCTCTTCTCTGGTTCTACACCCCAGATATCCAGCGTTTAGGTCTGGGAGAACCTCTTCTCTGGTTCTACACCCTAGATATCCAGCGTTTAGGTCTGGGAGAACCTCTTCTCTGGTTCTACACCCCAGATATCCAGCGTTTAGGTCTGGGAGAACCTTTTCTCTGGTTCTACACCCCAGATATCCAGCGTTTAGGTCTGGGAGAACCTCTTCTCTGCCTGTCCTACAAGACATCATCATGCCGGCAGCAGACAGGGACGGCATATTTGTCCGTGACCGAGTCCCGTCACTGTGGAGGAGCGTCTCTGATTCTACACCCCAGATATTCGGTGTTTGGACAGTTTGAGTGCACGTCTGGGTCTGGGAGCTCCTCTTCTCTGGTTCTACACCCCAGATATCCAGCATTTAGGTCTGGGAGAACCTCTTCTCTGGTTCTACACCCCAGATATCCAGTTTTTAGGTCTGGGAGAACCTCTTCTCTGGTTCTACACCCCAGATATTCGGTGTTTGGACAGTTTGAGTGCACGTCTGGGTCTGGGAGCTCCTCTTCTCTGCTCTACCCACGTGACATCATCGTGACATCATCACCTCAGCCGTTCCAGACTCAGCAGACCTCCCTCATCTCTTTGCTCCAGCAGTTTACTTTTATTTCTTTTCTTTTCTTAATAAAGTGTGTTTCAGTCGGACAACCTTAGGACTTGGCGTCTTTATTCAAACACGTTTTTACTCCTTTAATTCCATTCACATTTATAGTCTGTATGACGTCGCATATGTTCATCTTCCACCTGTGAGGTTGTTTCTGGATCGTTTTTCATTTTTTTTAAATTAAAATCCAAATTGATGTTTTTTACCTCCTGGATCTAAACTGGTCCATGCCCGTGCATCCCCTCTCTACCTGTGCCTTGGATCCCCCCCATCCCCGCCCCGCCCACCTCCACGCAGCTCCGTCTCCGCGGCAGCAGACGCGAGAGGAGCTGCTCTCACCGCGGAGCTGCGAGGATTCCTGTCCGGGAGATCGGGCTGGAAACCCCGCTCTGTCCGTCCCTGGTCCCGGACCCGGACCCTGGTCCCGGACCCCCCACCGGAGCCGCTGCAGACGCACGGAGCATGACGCGGCTGTAGGAGCAGCTCCGACTGCGGACCGTGAGGGACCCCCGGAGTCCCGGACCCTGCAGGACCTCCAGTCCAGGACCAGCAGGACCAGCAGGACCAGCAGGACCAGCAGGACCAGCTCACCGGTCCAGGTACCCGGCTTTCCCCTTTTTACCCCCCACAGCCTGGAAACAGCTGTTCCTCCGCTTCTCTGTTGTGGAAAAGTGCGTCTCTTTAAACCTGAAACGCTGAAAGCTCCAGATGTTTGTGCTGGTTCCTGGAGTTGTGCAAAACTGCTGGTGTTTGTTGCGTCCTGGGTGTTTGGAGGAATAACTGGTGACCTACTCCCTCCAGCGGGGGTCCCGGTGGGAGGAGGTCGGGTTGGTCCCGGGGGGGTGAAAGCAGTGGCGTCAATTCAGTTAAAGCTAAGGTATGGCAAGGTTACGAGTCACAGAACTTAAGTATCAATCAACACGTCCAGCAAATACTCATCACAGAAGTCTGCTATGGAGCTTATCTGTGTCAAGAAAATTGGAACTTTTTCAAATGCTGTCTCGCTGACTGCAAAAACTCAAAATCTTACCAGGAATATTTGTCTTATTTCTAGTTAAAATGTCTCATTTTTAGTCAGAAAATCTCATTACACTTAAAACAAGATTCATCACCAGAAAAATAACTTATTTGACCATTTTCACCTGTTTCAAGTAAAGTTTCACTTGAAATAAGTAGAAAAATCTGCCAGTGGGACACGATTTATCTTCTCATAACGAGCAAAAAATGTTTCCACTTATTTTAAGTGAAAATCTACTTGAAACAGGTGAAAATGGTTGTTTTTGAGTCTTGTCTTAAATGTAATGAGATTTTTTTTTACTAAAAATGTGACATTTTAACTAGAAATAAGACAAATATTCTTGTTAAGATTTTGAGTTTTTGCAGTGTAAAATAACTAGTGAAATCGATCATGTTGTTCTGATTTGCATTTGTAGTTATTCTATATGTATTAAGTAGTAGAATAATCAATACAAATAGACACAGAGTAATTCCATAAATGTATTTAAAAAACAAATATTTAAATTTTCCCTTGAAGCCAAGGTGTGGCGGCTGCCGTACCTTGCCATACCCAATTGACGCCCCTGGGTGAAAGTCTGCTGGAATAATCCACACCGGGTTTGTAGTTCCACCTTTAGGTTCCTGGTTTGAGCTGATTAACTAGGAAGCTCTGATGCGTCTCAGCTGTGTAGTTCTGACAGTAACATCAGCAGGAACCTGCAGCTGCAGGATGTTTCCAGGCGCTCGTTTAAGTAGGACAGAGATGCACTTTTGTGGCAAGGTGAGCTGTTGAGATGGAGCTGTTTTCCTTCAGCTCCAGGAGTCGGTTCAGGAAACTTCACTGTTTCTGACTCTTCACAGTCGGCCTGAAACACAACGTCTAAGGTCTGAGGCGACACTGAAACGATTGAATAACCTTATTCAATCAAAATACTGATAAGACCTTCCATGAATGTTTACTGGCATTAGATAAATATACTTTATTTATCCCAAGCTGGGAAATTGTATTATTTAATAGTTCTAAAAAAATGACCACATGTGACTGGCTGCTGAGGCGGTTCTTGTTTTGAACCTTATTGGAGTCGTTTTCACGTTGTGATGGATGTTGTGATGGATGTTGTGATAGGGGCCTTGATGGGGTCAAGTCGGTCTAATGTTCCAGAGATGTGTTCTCCTGAACCCTCCGTTGTTAAAGTGGCCTCTGTGTGATGAAGGTCATCAGCTGGGGGGGGCAGTTATCGTGTAGGCCAGGGCGTCTTGTTAATGTGGTGCAGATTGTCTGCAGACGTCTGAGACCTGGTGAAGACTGCTTCAGTCTGCTTCAGTTCACAACAAAACTAATTAAATTTAATTTAGACGGAACATATGCACACACCGGGTTTTAGCAGAAATGCTAGTTTCCACCCGCAGTCCCCACAGAAAACATAAAAACAATACAGTCAAACAATATAATCAACAAGGGAAGAAACATAAAACATACATAGTAGCAAAATAGATTTAGTAGCTGTCAAGGAGTGGTTGGATGAGGACCCAGATGCAGGAGAGCGAGAGGCAGGAGTTCAGCAAAAAGGGTTTATTTAAAAAAAAAAAAAAGGCAAGAACCAAAAACGCTGCAGAGCAGGATTAACTAAAAACACTAGAGCAAAACCTGAAAACTTGGCAGGACACATGGAGGAAGGAAACAGGACGGAACCACAAGGCGCAAGGGAGAGACAAGAACAGATATACACAAGGGGGTAACGAGACACAGGTGTGAACAATCAGGGCAGATGGAAAACAGGCGGGGGCAAAACAGAAACACAAACTGGGGGAAATGTCAACCACTGACATAACCCCCCCCTCAAGGGACAGATTCCAGATGTCCCCATGGACATATCACCCAAGGCGGGTGGAGGGGGCCTGGAGGAGGGCCCAGGCCAACTCACGGCCAACGTTCCGGGGGCCGTCCTCGGGACCGGGCAGACCGGCGAGACAGCTCGGGGGGTCGTCCACGAGGCCTAGGCTTGGGCCTTGGACGACTTGGCGTGGGGCTTGAACCTTGACTCGGCGGGGAACTTTGACTGGTCGGGGAACACAGGATACGAGGAGCCGGCTGAGGGGGAACCCGGGTCCGGGGCGCTGGCTGCGGGGGAGCCCGGGACCATCACCGGAGCAGGGGCTGATGCGTCTGGGACCACCGCCGACGATGTGCCCAAGACCACTGCCGAAACAGCAGGTAGCTGGGGCTGGCGCCGACACCGTTGTCGGCGTCGCTCCAGAGCCTGAATGCTCCTGGGCCCATCCTGAGCCAGGCGTGTTCCCCAGAAGGGAGATTCCAGCTCATCCGGGTGCTGCCAACCAGGAATAGAGAGTTCTGCCTCCCAGTACACGTAGTCCCAGAAGGCAAAACTCTCTCCCGCTGGGTCAATACTGGTGGTTCCGTTCTGTCAAGGAGTGGTTGGATGAGGACCCAGATGCAGGAGAGCGAGATGCAGGAGTTTAGCAAAAAGGGTTTATTTGAAAAAAAAAGGCAAGAACCAAAAAGGCTGCAGAGCAGGATTAACTAAAAACACTAGAGCAAAACCTGAAAACTTGGCAGGACACATGGAGGAAGGAAACAGAACGGAACCACAAGGCGCAAGGGAAAGACAAGACCAGATATACACAAGGGGGTAACGAGACACAGGTGTGAACAATCAGGGCAGATGGAAGACAGGCGGGGCAAAACAGAAACACAAACTGGGTAAAATGTCACACACTGACAGCAGCATTTAAAAGCAGTATGGATTATATCTAAAGTGACTTGAGTTTAAAGTGACATAAATGCATATTACAATAATGAAATGCCAGTGATGGTAATATTATGGTACTGAGAGGATCCAAGTTGTGTAACATACAAAGTGCTTGTTGCATTGCACATTGCCCTGTACGTACGAATGAAAACATAAAAAAAAAACAAAAAAAAAAAAAACATTAAAAACAATTAAAAAACAGATAATTAACATTAAGACACATTACACCAGTTTAAGCCTGGTTGTGATAACAGTGTTGCTCCTCCAATAGCCATGATTTAAATGTTTGGTGAAAAAGGTCAGAGTGGGAAGTTCACGTATCGTGCTTGGTGTTGCATTCCAGGTGTGAGAGGCACGAACCGACTAAAAGTGGCTCGACTAAAAGCACTTTTTCTAAAAGACTAATCAGGACAAAGAGGATGAGTCCAAACAACCAGCAGTCCTTTTCCAGTTCACAGTTGGACCTGCAGGTCTGGATCTGGACCCTAGTGGTCTGTACAGGACCTGCAGGTCTGGATCTGGACCCTAGTGGTTTGTAGAGGACCTGCAGGTCTGGATCTGGACCCTAGTGGTCTGTAGAGGACCTGCAGGTCTGGATCTGGACCCTGGTGGTCAGTAGAGGACCTGCAGGTCTGGATCTTGACCCTGGTGGTCTGTAGAGGACCTGCAGGTCTGGATCTGGACCCTAGTGGTCTGTAGAGGACCTGCAGGTCTGGATCTGGACCCTAGTGGTCTGTAGAGGACCTGCAGGTCTGGATCTGGACCCTAGTGGTCTGTAGAGGACCTGCAGGTCTGGATCTGGACCCTAGTGGTCTGTAGAGGACCTGCAGGTCTGGATCTGGACCCTAGTGGTCTGTAGAGGACCTGCAGGTCTGGATCTGGACACTAGTGGTCTGTAGAGGACCTGCAGGTCTGGATCTGGACCCTAGTGGTCTGTAGAAGACCTGCAGGTCGGGATCTGGACCCTAGTGGTCTGTAGAGGACCTGCAGGTCTGGATCTGGACCCTAGTGGTCTGTAGAGGACCTGCAGGTCTGGATCTGGACCCTAGTGGTCTGTAGAGGACCTGCAGGTCTGGATCTGGACCCTAGTGGTCTGTAGAGGACCTGCAGGTCTGGATCTGGACACTAGTGGTCTGTAGAGGACCTGCAGGTCTGGATCTTGACCCTGGTATTTGGGTCTGAGTTGACGGGAATGAGAACTACAAACCGAAAGGGTTTATTCCATATCTGTCTCTGGGACATGGGAGAAAAATGTTAGCTGCAATAATGACATCAATTATAATTGTTATGTAATATGATCCCCCTTATGAAGTATTTATGGATCAGAATTATGATTTCAGGGTGAAGAAGTCACTAAAGAGACGAGACGACATCTCCAGTTCTCTGGAGAAGGGAAGGTGAATTCCTGCTTCTAGATCCGCTAATGACCACCAGACATGAACCATATGTACGTGCAAGGCATTGTGGGACACGTAGTCCTACTACTACAAGCTGTGGCTGCAGCTCCAGCTAACGGCTATGTGGTTTAACAGGACATTCTGAGATGGTACCCCGTAACGGTGGATGTTCCATCTGCACCAGACCATAATTAACAAAGAAAAGTTTTATACCATTGGAAGCAGTACCATAATGATATCATAATATCATAATGATTCAAACATATTGATTAGAAGCTGCTCATGAGGAACCTGGAGGCTCTTCTCATTTCAGTGTGTATTACTGTGTCACTTCAGGCTTTAAAGGGTTGTAGTGTTTGTGGAGAAGTGCAGCAGTCAGACGGATATCTCAGGATGTAGCTGCTCTCTGGAGGAGAAACCATGGATGATGAGATGAGTTAGTTCTGCAGCGCAAAACCTCCCTGTCTTGCATCGTCTGTGTTGGAAACGTAAAATACTGGCCGTCAATGAAAGAAGGTTCTGATTACAAACTGGTTTAAAAAAACAGTGCTGATTCTCGTCCAAATCGCTTCACGCTGAGCTGCAAGCTGCTCCACCGACGGCTGAAGGTGCCGACTGATGAAGCAGGACACTAACTAGAGGTTTACTAAACACTAACTAGAGGTTGACTGAACACTAACTAGAGGTTTACTAAACACTAACTAGAGGTTTACTAAACACTAACTAGAGGTTTACTAAACACTAACTAGAGGTTTACTAAACACTAACTAGAGGTTTACTAACCCTAACTAGAGGTTTACTAACACTAACTAGAGGTTTATTAACACTAACTAGAGGTTTACTAGACACTAACTAGATGTTTTACTAAACACTAACTAGAGGTTTACTAACCCTAACTAGAGGTTTACTAACCCTAACTAAAGGTTTACTAAATGCTAACTAGATGTTTACTAAACACTAACTAGAGGTTTACTAAACACTAACTACAGGTTTACTAAACACTAACTAGAGTCTTTACTAAACACTAACTAGATGTTTACTAAACTCTAACTAGATGTTTACTAAACACTAACTAGAGTCTTTACTAAGCACTAACTAGAGGTTTACTAAACACTAACTAGAGGTTGACTGAACACTAACTAGAGGTTTATTAACACTAACTAGAGGTTTACTAACCCTAACAAGAGGTTTGCTAACACTAACTAGAGGTTTACTAGCTGCAGCCCATGTGTCTCCAACAGTCCTCAGCTTTACTGCTGCCGGCTTGTGCTGTCAATAAAAGAGTAGCTGACGTTGTTATTAAGTGTTTGCTTCCCTGAGTCCATTAGTTTGTAAAATGACTCATTTTATTAGCCTGACTGTAATTAGCATTAATGAATCTGTTCGGCAGCTCGGCAGCTCGGCAGCTGCTCCATTACATCTCCACCTGTTGAGTCGGTCGGCCTTGTCGTTGCTCGGCTGCTGAAACGCTTGTTATATCATATGTTTGGATACATTTCTTCACGGTCGTTATCCTCGTTTTCTTTTTGAAATAGCCGTTAGCTCCTTTACTGCAGGGAACTAAAAGTGATTGTTGAAATAATAAGATTTGGATGACGCAGTGTCTAAAAATTAAAAAAAAGGTGCAACACTGTTGGCTTGCAGCCCGCTGATATGAAGCCTCGTCCGCTAATGTACGTCTTAATAACCTGAAACGCTTCCAGAGATTCTCTGTGGGGTTACGATAGACTTTTAATCCGAGCACCAAACTGACTCGAAACTAGAATAGAGATTAAAGAGAGGAAACGGGAAACACCAGCTGGTGGCGTCGTAGCTCCGACGGTCCGGGGTAACGGGTAATGGGGTAATGGGGTAACGTGTAACGGAGTAACAGGGTGACGGGGTAACGGGTAATGGGGTAACGGAGTAACGGGACGGTTGTTGCAGGACCAGCGTCCAACATGAAAATTGCCCCCTGCCTAAGGTGAGTCTGGACGTCTGAACGCTCAGCCCCTAAATGCCCCAGAACGCCCTAGAATGCCCCAAAACGCCCCAGAACGCGCCAAGAAGTTTCCTGGGTTGACTCTCATCAGTTATAGTGACAGTGCCACTAACGAACTCCTCCGAGCTGCTGCTAATGATTGTTCTCAATGAAGATCAATGCCTCTTAATTACTACCTCTTAATTAATACCTCTTAATTGTTACAGGTTAATCTGTCCCAGGAGCCATGAAGCAGGAAACAACAACAAATAGGTGGTTCTCTTACTAAAGGTTCCAAACCCAGAAGTTTCAGTTTATAAAGATCAACCAAAGGCAGAAAAACTCTAAAACTCTAACATTTAAAAGATGACATGAAATCCTTTTTAGTTGGGATTTACCTCTCATGAACGACCAACCCATGCAGGCGTTGTTGCTTCGTTCTCTGATGATCACCACAATCGATGACTACTCAACTCTACGAGTTAATTCACTGTAAGGAAGTTATTTAAGCATCGATCGCTCTAACTAAACCTGTGGAGCCTGAATGAAGTTTTCCGTCAGAATTGGTCGTTTGATGCTGAGAGAGACAGAAAATTACACCCGTCTCAAGGTTTCCCCAAAATAATCACTAAACTGAGTGAGACCTGGGGGTGAGACCCTGGTGGTGGAGGTGAGACCCTGGTGGTGATGAGACCCTGGTGGTGGTGGTGAGACCCTGGTGGTGGTGAGACCCTGGTGGTGGTGAGACCCTGGTGGTGGTGGTGAGACCCTGGTGGTGATGAGACCCTGGTGGTGGTGGTGAGACCCTGGTGGTGGTGGTGAGACCCTGGTGGTGGTCGTGAGACCCTGGTGGTGGTGGTGAGACCCTGGTGGTGGTGGTGAGACCCTGGTGGTGGTGGTGAGACCCTGGTGGTGGTGGTGAGACCCTGGTGGTGGTGGTGAGACCCTGGTGGTGGTGGTGAGACCCTGGTGGTGATGGTGAGACCCTGGTGGTGATGAGACCCTGGTGGTGGTGAGACCCTGGTGGTGGTGGTGAGACCCTGGTGGTGGTGGTGAGACCCTGGTGGTGGAGGTGAGACCCTGGTTGTGGTGAGACCCTGGTGGTGGTGGTGAGACCCTGGTGGTGGTGATGAGACCCTGGTGGTGGAGGTGAGACCCTGGTTGTGGTGAGACCCTGGTGGTGGTGGTGAGACCCTGGTGGTGGAGATGAGACCCTGGTGGTGGTGGTGGTGAGACCCTGGTGGTGGTGGTGAGACCCTGGGGGTGGTGGTGAGACCGTAGTGATGGTGAGACCCTGGTGGTGATGGTGAGACCCTGGTGGTGATGGTGAGACCCTGTTGGTGGTGGTGAGACCCTGGTGGTGGTGGTGAGACCCTGGTGGTGATGGTGAGACCCTGGTGGTGGTGGTAAGACCCTGGTGGTGGTGATGAGACCGTAGTGATGGTGAGACCCTGGTGGTGGTGGTGAGACCCTGGTGGTGATGATGAGACCCTGGTGGTGGTGATGAGACCCTGGTGGTGGAGGTGAGACCCTGGTGGTGGTGGTGAGACCCTGGTGGTGGAGGTGAGACGCTGGTGGTGATGATGAGACCCTGGTGGTGGTGGTGAGACCCTGGTGGTGGATGTGAGACCCTGGTGGTGGAGGTGAGACCCTGGTGGTGGAGGTGAGACCCTGGTGGTGGAGGTGAGACCCTGGTGGTGATGGTGAGACCCTGGTGGTGATGGTGAGACCCTGGTGGTGATGGTGAGACCCTGGTGGTGGTGGTGGTGAGACCCTGGTGGTGGAGGTGAGACCCTGGTGGTGGAGGTGAGACCCTGGTGGTGGTGATGAGACCGTAGTGATGGTGAGACCCTGGTGGTGGTGGTGAGACCCTGGTGGTGGTGGTGGTGAGACCCTGGTGGTGGAGGTGAGACCCTGGTGGTGGAGGTGAGACCCTGGTGGTGGTGATGAGACCCTGGTGGTGGTGGTGAGACCCTGGTGGTGGTGGTGAGACCCCGGTGGAGGTGATGAGACCCTGGTGGTGGTGATGAGACCGTAGTGATGGTGAGACCCTGGTGGTGGTGGTGAGACCCTGGTGGTGGTGGTGAGACCCCGGTGGAGGTGATGAGACCCCGGTGGTGGTGATGAGACCGTAGTGATGGTGAGACCCTGGTGGTGATGGTGAGACCCTGGTGGTGGTGGTGAGACCCTGGTGGAGGTGATGAGACCCTGGTGGAGGTGATGAGACCCTGGTGGTGGTGGTGAGACCCTGGTGGTGGTGGTGAGACCCTGGGGGTGGTGGTGAGACCCTGGTGGTGGTGGTGGTGGTGAGACCCTGGTGGTGGTGATGAGACCCTGGTGGTGGTGGTGAGACCCTGGTGGTGGTGAAACCCTGGTGGTGGTTATGAGACCCTGGTGGTGGTGATGAGACCCTGGTGGAGGTGATGAGACCCTGGTGGAGGTGATGAGACCCTGGTGGTGGTGATGAGACCCTGGTGGAGGTGATGAGACCCTCGTGGTGGTGATGAGACCCTGGTGGTGGTGATGAGACCCTGGTGGAGGTGATGAGACCCTCGTGGTGATGGTGAGACCCTGGTGGTGGTGATGGTGAGACCCTGGTGGTGATGGTGAGACCCTGGTGGTGGTGGTGATGAGACCCTGGTGGTGGTGGTGATGAGACCCTGGTGGAGGTGATGAGACCCTGGTGGTGGTGGTGAGACCCTGGTGGTGATGAGACCCTGGTGGTGGTGGTGATGAGACCCTGGTGGAGGTGATGAGACCCTGGTGGTGGTGATGAGACCCTGGTGAAGGTGATGAGACCCTGAGGGTGATGGTGAGACCCTGGTGGTGGTGGTGAAACCCTGGTGAAGGTGATGAGACCCTGAGGGTGATGGTGAGACCCTGGTGGTGGTGGTGAAACCCTGGTGGTGATGGTGAGACCCTGGTGGTGGTGATGAGACCCTGGTGGTGGTGATGAGACCCTGGTGGTGGTGACATCACGGTTGTGACATCCCGGTGGTGTCATCACGGTTGTGACATCCCGGTGGTGTCATCACGGTGGCGAGGCAGCGCTGGATTGTCATGAAACCAATTGTCTCGTCCTTGGCTTCCTGCCTCAGTGGCATTTACCTAAATGTCAGGTGTGAGCACATGTGGGCGGACGGTCTCATTTACGGAGAGATGTTTAATTAGTACTTGATGGTTTTACAGATCCACCAGCTGCTGTACATCAGTGTCGCCCATCATGCTGCTGTCTGGTAAATCAAGTTCTCAGGGATATTTGGGGAACCATCTTCACCTCCAGCCTTCCTCTCCTCTGACTCAGCAGACGTGGATCGCTCTATTGTCTGATTTTATCTCCCGGAGGATGATGGAGTCTTTCTCGGGCCGATTTCTATGCTCCTTTTGTCATGTAAAGCTGTTTCTCAGTGAGACAATACCTGGACACCGCTAGCGTCTAAATCTGCAATGATATTCAAAGCCGCCACATTATTCTCCTCCTCAGCCATTCAGTATAGTTTGGAGTGTGTATCAGCGAGGGACAAATGGAAAGGTTCATACGGCCCTTCAGAAGCACTGAGCAGGACACGGGAGGCGGAGACCGCTCTGGCAGAGTCGGAGGGTTTCTTTGGAGTGACGAGGATGGACGGGATTAAAGGATTAGCACTTCAGAGGGACGGCCAGAGGTGCAGGTTCTGGAGACGGAGATAGAGAGGCCAAACTGAGACACAGGGCTGGATGGTGAACTGATTGGTAGAAGGATGCTGGAGGCGGGGCAGGCAGGCAGGTAACAGGGATGCAGGTAAAACCAATCAGGAGAGGCCAAGAGGACGACCTCTAGAGCAGTGTAAAGGGAAAGCACTCAGGTAAAGCTACGTATTTTTGAGTCTTTCTGGAACTAATTCTCAGTTGTTGCACTTTTTTATTTCATGTACTTTGCAGGAAACACCAACTGAATCTGTTAATGATGTTTTGATTGTTGCGTCAGCTTTATAATCTGGATTCAGTGATTTAATAGCTTTACTAGTGCACTGCTTGTTATACTGTATGTATATGTGTATATATATGTATGTGTGTGTGTGTGTGTGTGTGTGTGTGTGTGTGTGTGTGTGTGTGTGTGTGTGTGTGTGTGTGTATATATATATATATATATGTATATATATATATACATATATATGTATGTGTGTGTATATATATATATGTATATATATACACATATATATGTGAATATATATATATATATATATATATATATATATATATATATATATATATGTGTGTGTGTGTATATATACATATATATGTATGTATATATTTTAGTTAATGCCCAAGTTTTCATGATTTGGGTCATGGCTTTTCATGGGTCCCAAAGCCAGACTGATTGAGAACCTTTGTACCCGGTAGTCACAGAGGCTCTTCCAGAAAATTAGACTCGGCTCCGGGTTTTCTGATTGGTTGAATTCCCGGAAGCTTGCTCATGAACGTACACGGCTCCTGTATCTCCTCAGTCCTCTGGTCCTGAAGGTTGAGGTCATGGCCTCTGTGATGCAACGCTGATATTTGGACAGTGGCAACATTTGTGGATAGAAATACAGCAACATGTATTTGCCCCAGTTTTCAACCTCTGGTCACGTCTGAGAGGAACTTTGATCAGATCTCTGGGGATAAGTGGAAACTAAATAACTGATTCAAAGGCGTGCGTCCTTTCTGCCCCTGAAACAGGTAATTACAGTCCCATGAACGCATCACGCAGATCAATAGATCTAGAAAAAAAGGAGATTTACTGAAATGCATGTTTTAGGAGAATCAGGAAGAAATGGCTCTGTTTAAATAAATAATGACCCGGTTAGATTTACTGTAGTGTCACATATTCTCTGGCCGTCTGACATGAACAGCTTTACTCAGAATTTAAAACGGCGCCCAGCCAGAGAGGAAGTCAGACAAAGCTCATCAACCAGACCAATGAAAGATTCAAGGCGTCAAACGTAACTCTACATCTCATGTAGAAGGACTTTGTCCGGCACGTAGATCACAGAAAGGACTGTCTTCCCTGGGGAAGGGCGACATTAAGCTTTTATACCCTGAACTGTCTTAATAAGCTTCTTAATAAAGAAAAATGAATGACTGTCAGTGTATCCATCACCGGTGCCGCCTCCCTTCTGTCTGAACGGTATTAACACCCCGAACACCAGGAAAAACAATACTTTTATAGACTTTATGAGTCACCTAATTTTACAGGAAAGGAGGCTAATGACTGAGAACCGTGACGTCTTGGCACCAGTCAGTATTTCAGATAAGCGAGGGTATTTTTTTAGCTAATTATATGGCCGCCTGCCTAAACTGCATCAGTCTAGATGTGATGAACGAGTGAAACGGTGTTTTCAGCTTTGCTGTAGGTAGGATGCTGTTGATCTCGATGACATTACAAATGGATGCACTTGAGAGCCTTTTATTGTGAGAATTAGAAGACAGATTGGTGTTGAAGGTAAAACCACCCAGGGTCAAAAACAGATGCTTCTCTTTTATTTTTCTGGACTTAGAAGTAGAAAGATAGCTCATCAGTCCTAACGTCTCCAGTACATGGCCGTGATTTCATTTCTTAGTTTTCTTGGGCTTAGGCAGACATGCTTCCCTGGGATATCCCTTAAATAAAGAAAACAGAACTGGTCTCGGTCCAGAACGGAACACTACGATTAACTCTTTGGGAGAAAATGCATAATTTATATGTGAAAACTATCAGATATATGATGTAAAATGATCCCAGACCTGTGTACTGTTTCATGATGTACCAGTTCTGAAGGTTTGAATCGAAACATCTGAACATTAAGAGAAAGTTCTCCAGTTAAAACGTCCCAAACTGATCGGAATTGGGCTTAGGCAGAGCTTGGTCCCTGGGCCCTGGGTCCCTTAAAGAGAACAGTTGCAGAAAGAAAACAGAACTGGTCTCGGTACAGAACCCTGTGGAACACCACGATTAACTCTTTGGGAGAAAATGCATAATTTATATCTGAAAACTATCAGATATATGACGTAAAGTTACCTCAAACCTTCCCCTGCTGTGTACTGTTTCATGATGCACCAGTTCTGAAGGTTTGCATTGAAACATCGGTACATTAAGAGAAAGTTCTCCAGTTAAAGCGTCAAAAACTGATCAGTAGGCCTCAGACGGTTGAATGAAAGCATATAATATTTTGTAGACTTTGAACATTAGTTTGACGACCGAGGACTAAGAGTACGTTACAATAAAATAGGACAACCATCTGTTTTTAGTTGTCTTGGGCTTAGGCAGAACTTGGTTCCCTGGGATATCCCTTAAAGAGAACAGTTGCAGAAAGAAAACAGAACTGGTCTCAGTCCAGAACCCTGTGGAACACCACAATTAACTCTTTGGGAGAAAATGCATAAAAATATGTGAAAACTATCAGATATATGATGTAAAATGATCCCAGACATGTGTACTGTTTCATGATGCACCAGTTCTGAAGGTTTGCATTGAAACATCTGAACATTAAGAGAAAGTTCTGCAGTTAAAACGTCCCAAACTGATCAGAAGGCCTCAGACGGTTGAATGAAAGCATGTAATATTTTGTAGATCTTGAACATTTAGTTTGAAGTCCGAGGACTAAGAGTACATTACAATAAAATAGGACAACCGTGAGAGTAATTCTTGGGTGGAAAACACCAGCCGGAGGGTTCCACCCTCCAATCCCTGCAGAGCTCGGCCCGTTTCCTGCTGCGCTTTTATCTCCGCTACGCTACATGACCCGGGGGGGGCAACAGGAAGCATGTGTGTGGTTGAGGTGGCAGTGATGAATAAAGTCTTGTAGATGTCTGAGTCCAATCCTCCCATGGTAAAGGTAAGGTAACTTTATTGATACCCAAAGGTAGATTTCTTTGCAGGTAAAAAGGAGAAACTTACAACACCATACAGTACAGTGACAGAGACACGAGACAAACAGGAAAACATTGACAGACAAACAAAAACAAATGCTCCAGATTGAATAAGCAATACAATAGATACATAAATAAATAAATAAATAGACCTAGATGGAGGATGGGAAATCATGTCCTATTTAGGGCATAAATAGCTGAGGGGACAAAACTACATTTATACCTTTTAGTTTTGCACAAAGGCATTTTAAACCTCCGGCCAGAAGGAGATACTGGAATTATAGTATAGTGGATGAGATTATCATCTGAGATGGAGCTAGTTTCTGTAGCTGCCCATTAAAGAGACATTCAAAACCAAAATCCAGGACAAAATTAATGGAACGTTGTGTTTCTGTGAAAGGTATCAGTTTATGGAACAATCTGGATACAGAAGCCAAAGAATGCAAATCAAACATTACATTTAAAAGAAGAATAAAAGCCAGTTTGATGAAGAAATATCATGATAATTGTTAAGTTAGGTGGGTTTTCTTTTTTTTCTCTCTCTCTTTTTAGCACCATTGTCATATTTTTTTGTTTGACGACAGCTATTTTGTGTTATTTTATAACTTTGTTGTAGTTTTTTTTTGTTTGTTGTTTCTTTTTAAATTTCTGTTTATTGGAAAGTGTTAGTCTTTTTTAATTGCGTGATTTGTCATTTGTTTTTTATTATTAAATTAACTGAAATTAGATTTCTTAGGAAAAAGGGACAGATAAAATAAGCATAGTCTTCTTTCTGCCCAGTAGAAGTCGTTTTGTTTCTTGACCCTGTAGTTCTCCTTTTTCAGCGTCTTCCAGCGGAGCTTGATCTGGTCTGGCGTTCATACAAATCCTGCTTCGCGCAACTTTTGGCTCACCTTTTTGTAAATCTGTACTTTCTACCGTCTACAAATGCCAAAATGTTCCTATCTTTCATTACATTTATGAAGTGATTAGTCTCCTCCTGGTCTTGCGTTTTTCCATGTTTATAAGAACTTCCTGGACTCAAAAGACCAAGATTCCTTGTGAAAAGAACATGCGCAGAAAAAAAATCCTGTTCCTTCTGATGGGGAAATCCCGTTAGGCTATACATGAGCAAATATTCGGGTTAGAAAAGGAGGAACCCATGGATCATATTCGGGTTTTTAAAAAACGGAAGATGAGCAAATTTCAGTTATTCAAAGGGGTTATTGGTGTTTACATGGCCGTGCAAAACCGGGTTATTGACTGCATGGAAACGTAGTCATTCATGACAGGCAAAGTCATTTCAGGACCAGGTTAGCTCTCAGAAAGGATCTCAGCTGGAGATAACAGAAAAAGGTCTGATTGGACAAGTTGTATTTCCTCCTCAGTTGTTCAAGTGACCAGTGAGGCGGATACTCGAGCGCTTTCACGTTTGTCTGTAAATCAGTTTCTGGCTGCTGCAACAAATCAGTCTTCCTCTAGAAATCAGAGCGGATCTGTGTGAATATTAGAGGTGGAAGAGGTGAAACGAAGCACCACAACGGTGGAGAATAAAATGCGAAGCAGTATTTTCCTCTCGTAGTTCAGGAAAGGTTGACGGTTGCATAACGTAGTTATCTTTAACTGGAGTTCCCTCCGGTCTTCCTGAGCTGCTTCTGTTCTTGAAGCTGATGGTTTCTACCTCACCGTCTTCTGCATCGATCAGGACGTAATAATCAAAATAATTAAAATAATGAGACAGATTCTCTCCAGCTGGTAGAATTAAGATGTACAGGAACTCTTGACTTGGTACAATCTGGCTGCGTTTGTGTGTAAATGACAGACGATGCAGCAGCTGCTGGATCCACCTTTAACACCAGGATATGTTTCTTTTTTTTTTATTTGCATTTTTTAGAAAATAAAAGGACAACAACAGAATAAAATAAACAACAAAACACACACGCATAAAAAAAATATCAATCAAACAAAATTAAAAACATTATACATATATATCACTTTGTCAATACATATCAGATTTAATTCAGAGGATTCCTTATATACACTACATGGACAGAAGTATAGACATATTCGGAGGCAAAACATGCACAAAAATCATGTTATGGGTCATTAGGGCTGTTGTTTGCTGTTATCTCACTCATTTTTCCCATATTTCTTCAAAAATGTAAACTTAATTTCTAAGTCCCATTGTTATTTTTTCCATTCCATATATGTCATTTACAAGATCCTTTCATTTAGAATTAATTAAATTATCATCCTTTTACCAATTTCTTGTAATTTGTTTAATTAATGCTACTCTTAAAACTAAAAACAAGTGAGTATCTTTCCTCTTAATTTCTTCTGGTGTTTTTCCAAGTAATAACACCAGTGGATTTTTATCAAAAGAAACACCAACATTTTTTCCCAAAATGTTTTATCTGCTCCCCGCTTTTTCTCCAACAATTTGAAGTTAGATCACATTTGTACTTACTTTGAATTTGGGGTGTCCTAAAATATCTAATTAAAATCTTCCATGCAAAATCCTTCCAATAATTTGAATTAGTTGTTTCGTATATGTTTTTACACATTTGTTCCCAATCAACAGAAGAAATATTACAAAGAAGTTCATTCTCCCATCTATTTTTAACATTAAGATCAATTTGCTTAGCTTTATGGTCGATTTGTATTATCTTATCTTACTTAAAAACTTTTAAGGTTTCTGTGAAACATCCGGAGGATTCCGGGCAGATCCTCCTGCAACATCAGCTCTGGTGCATCCTTGAGTTCAGTCGGCCTAGTTTGATCACAAATACAATCAAGATACCTTAAACTTGAACACCATTCGAGGTTCCTCTCAAAAGTTCTATAAAGCCTGGCAACCATTTCTATCTTATTTTGAACGGGAATTTCTCTCTGCTGGTACAGGCAATTCTGGCAGTTGATTCTATCCTAATTTTATTTTAATTATACTTTAACATTTCTTTTTATTTTATTTATTTTCTTATACTTTTATTTCATTTTTATTTATTTATGTATTCTTTTTATTTATTTATTTATTATTATTATTATTATTATTATTATTATTATTTATTTTTTTTAAATTCTTTTTATTAGATGCCTCCTCTCTGATCCGGAGAAACCTCTGTGGATCGGTGGTGGTTTCCTGTCCTGAACCCCCCCACGGTTCCACCTCCATCTCCGGCTTCTTCTCCCAACAAACATTCATTTTCTTTCTTTCTTTATCCTTTATTTCATTCATTAAAAGAAAAAACAAAACATCCATCCATCCATCCATTGTCCACCGCATTATCCGAGTCCGGGTCGCGGGGGCAGCAGTCGGAGCAGGGATCCCCAGACTTCCCTCTCCCCGGACACTTCCATGACCCAGAGTTCATGACCATAGGTGAGGGTGGGAACGTAGATCGACCGGTAAATCGAGAGCTTTGCCTTTCGGCTCAGCTCCTTCTTCACCACGACGGACCGATACAATGACCGCATTACTGCAGCCGCCGCACCGATCCGCCTGTCGATCTCGCGCTCCGTTCTCCCCTCACTCGTGAACAAGACCCCAAGATACTTAAACTCCTCCACCTGAGGCAGGAACTCTCCCCCGACCTGGAGGGTGCAAGCCACCTTTTTCCGGTCGAGAACCATGGCCTCAGACTTAGAGGTGCTGGTTCTCATCCCAGCTGCTTCACACTCGGCTGCAAACCGCCCCAGTGCATGCTGAAGGTCCTGGCTCGAGGGAGCCAACAAGACCACATCATCTGCAAAAAGCAGAGATGAAATCAAGTGGCTCCCGAACCGTACCCCCTCCGGCACTTGGCTGCGCCTAGAAATTCTGTCCATAAAAATAATGAACAGGACCGGTGACAAAGGGCAGCCCTGCCGGAGTCCAACACGCACCGGGAACAGGTGAATGAATGGATGAATAATGAATGGAATAAAGAACAATCAGTCAATCAATCAATCAATCAATCAATCAATCAGTCAATCAATCAATCAATCAATCAATCAATCAATCAATCAATCAATCAATCAATCAATCAATCAATCAATCAATCAATCAATCAATCAATCAATCAATCAATCAATCAATCAATCAATCAATCAATCAATCAATCAATCAATCAATCAATCAATCAATCAATCAGTTCTTTTAAACACTCCTTAATAAACACATTGACGTCTCAGTGATGCATTTAGCAGATTATTTCCACGCATAACTACTTTACTAAATGTGCAACATCATTATTAAATGGCATTTTTTTGTATTTGAGTGAAGTTAAACGAGTTTTGATGGCGGTGTGAAGGGCCCTTTTCTTTCTGCTGCTTCTATATTGTTTTTTTTACCTTTTTAATGATTTAAAGTGGTGCGTTTGTCGGGGTTTGCTGTAGGATCCGCTGGTTTTGGCTCGTTCTCTTCGTTTCTCACAGGACTCGTCTTTCCTGTAGTCGCCTATGCTGCTCCACTTTCCTCCTCGCGTGGACCAATCACGATGCCTGAACACGACACCAAGGCCACACAACCCTGAAATCCTGCTCTGATTATAAACACATCCCAGAGAGCTCCGGAGCAGTGAGGCGGTGATATACCGTTACCATGGAAACCACCGTATCAGAGAGGATCAGGAAGCTGGTTTGGTGGATTGGTGGTTTGATGAATGTTGCAGATTCAGAACCATCCATCCATCCATCCATCCATCCATCCATCCATCCATCCATCCATCCATCCATCCATCCATCCATCCATCCATCCATCCATCCATCCATCCATCCATCCATCCATCCATCCATCCATCCATCCATCCATCCATCCATCCATCCATCCATCAGGTTGGACCTGCTGCTGTGAACTGAGGCAAAAACAGATATTTCCCCCTCTACGTTTTGAAAAATACCATCATTTCCACGAACGGGCAGTGTAACGAGAAGATAAAGTCATGCTAGCCAATCAGAATCCTGGAAAAAAACAAATGACACGAGTAACTTCCACCTCCTCAAGATGAATGAGAGTCTTTCGTTTGGAGTGACAGAGAAGTGGAGTTACTTTTAAGTGTGACTTTGGAATAAAACGGGTAAAATACAAGAAAATATTGACGGTGGCCAAACAAATTGTAAACACAGGTCGCACACATGACGCTGGTGACGTTTTCTGTCGCATAATGTGACGTTCGGAAGCCTAAATGTCCGTTTCCCTCCGTTTACAAGTAAACGTTAAGACTGGGTTTTTGCAAATTTTCAGAAATGATGGTTTTTGGTGACTTTGAGCTTCGTTTTCGTGTAAACGAACGGCCAAAACGCATGAAAACACCACCGTTCTTGCTACGTGGAAACGGGGCCTGAGAGTAGAACCTAGTCTGGGCGTAAAAACAAAGAATTGAATCTTCCACCTCACGGTTCACCTGCTGATCCCCCCGTCATGACGGTGGGGGGTGTGATGTCGTTTAGATGGGGCGACATTGCTTTATAATTGGTTACGGCACTTGAGACACTGAAGAGGAGCCTCTTACGGGGAGGGATACTACTCACCACCGATCCTCCTCCAGTCCTGCAGCGCTAACAGCTAATAGTTCAAACGTGATCCAAGCAGGATGAGAAGTGTCTCTGTCGAGTAGGAAAGGAGGAGGTGATGAGCTGCAGCCATCGACCACTAAGTGACAGGGGAGAGGCTCATGAACGGAGAGATGATGGTGCTAACCCCCCCATGGTGGGGGGCTCGGGCGAACCGGGCCTTGGAGACTCCTGCACCAAAACAAACACAATCCAAGCATATTCAAGAGCCCTGAAAGCTCAGAGAAGTGTGTCGATGACCTAATTATAGGAGCCATAAGCGAACTTGTAGGTGGTTTTTTTTTTTTTTGCTTTTTTGAGGTTTAATGGATATTTTTAATAATAATAAGAAGAATTATTAAAGCTGCAAGCAGTGATGAAAGGGCCCTCGTGCGTGCAATTTTCACCAATAAAGGTCAAGGACTCAAAACTAATTCCGATGACACCACCATGACTGTTTATGTCAAACCATTCAAAAAATATGGCATAAAATAGGATCTATCAAATATCGACCAATCAGATGAAGGGGCGGGGCTAAATTGCACCAATTATGTTCAAGAACTCAAAACCGAGTCCGATGACACCACCCACGACTCTCTATGTCAAACCATTCAAAAGTTATGGCAGAAAGTATGAACTATCAAATATGGACCAATCAGATGAAGGGGGGGCGCGCTTTTTGGCATCTATCGTCGCCACGGTAACACTTTTGACTGAGAAAAGTAATGCCCATCGTCGTATTAACTGCCGAAGGAATGGCATAAATTGCGCCAAAATTACGCAATTAATTCAAAATGGCCGACTTTCTGTTCGGTTTCGGCCATTTAAGTTTCTTTAAGTTACGACATGATACAGGTGTGTACCGATTTTCGTGTATGCATGTCAAACTGTATTGCGGGGCTTTAGGCACGAAGTTTTCTAGGGGGCGCTGTTGAGCCATTAGACCATGCCCATTAATGCAAACCATTAAATGTCAAATTTTTCGCCAGGCCTGGCTTGGTGCAAAATTTGGTGACTTTTGGGGCACGTTTAGGGGGGCAAAAAGGCCATCATTTCGTCAGAAAAAGAAAAACGAGAAGATACAATTGAGCCTTCGCACTGTCAGTGCTCAGGCCCTAATAATAATAATAATAATAGTACATTACATTTATTAAAGATGCCTTTCAGGGCACTCAAGGTCACCTTTACAGTGCACCCAACACCGATTTAAAAGAGCAAAAAAAAATTGTTGGGAGTTTGTTTTGTGTTTTGGTCACTAATATAATATAGCCCTTATATATATTATATAATAATATATTATATATAATAATATTAATAACATTTTATATAATATTTTATATAATATATAAAAATATTAATAATATATAATAATATATATTATATATATGCTTTACATCAACATTAAAAGCAGCAACACACAATTAAACAGTAAACAACAAATACAATGAAATAAAATGAAAAGAAAATATTTAAAATAATAAAAAGCACAAGTTGTTAAAAAGTAATGGCAGTAGAATACAGCTGTGTAGTGATTTCATGACTGGTGTAATATGGTCCAGGTTCCTGATCTAATAATAATGACTTGGATTTATATAGCGCCCTTCAAGGCACCCAGAGTGCTTTACAGAGATCATTATTCATTCATACACATTCTCACTGGTGGTGATAAGCTTCGTTTGTAGCCACAGCTGCCCTGGGGCAGACTGACAGAAGCGTGGCTGCCATATCGCGCCAAACGGCCCCTCCGACCACCACCAACATTCAAACACATTCACACGGGGCAAGGTGGGTAAGGTGTCTTGCCCAAGGACACTACGACAGCAAACTGGGACAGAGCTGGATTCGAACCGCCGGCCTTCCGATCATTGGACGACCCGCTCTACCACCTGAGCTACTGCCGCCCCGTCTAATGTGGTCCAGTTTCCTGGTGTAATGTGGTCCAGTTTCCTGGTGTAATGTGGTCCAGTTTCCTGGTGTAATGTGGTCCAGTTTCCTGGTGTAATATGGTCCAGTTTCCTGGTGTAATATGGTCCAGTTTCCTGGTGTAATGTGGTCCAGTTTCCTGGTGTAATGTGGTCCAGTTTCCTGGTGTAATATGGTCCAGTTTCCTGGTGTAATATGGTCCAGTTTCCTGGTGTAATATGGTCCAGGTTCCTGGTGGGATGTGGTCCAGTTTCCTGGTGTAATGTGGTCCAGTTTCCTGGTGGAATGTGGTCCAGGTTCCTGGTGGAATGTGGTCCAGGTTCCTGGTGGAATGTGGTCCAGTTTCCTGGTGGA
The DNA here is from genome assembly GCF_033807715.1 of Cololabis saira. Taxonomy (NCBI): domain Eukaryota; kingdom Metazoa; phylum Chordata; class Actinopteri; order Beloniformes; family Belonidae; genus Cololabis; species Cololabis saira. The sequence goes on along the minus strand of NC_084588.1, from coordinate 46,623,706 downwards.
ATGTGGCCCAGTTTCCTGGTGGAATGTGGTCCAGGTTCCTGGTGGAATGTGGTCCAGGTTCCTGGTGTAATGCGGTCCAGTTTCCTGGTGGAATGTGGTCCAGGTTCCTAGTGTAATGCGGTCCAGTTTCCTGGTGGAATGTGGTCCAGGTTCCTGGTGGAATGTGGTCCAGGTTCCTAGTGTAATGCGGTCCAGTTTCCTGGTGGAATGTGGTCCAGGTTCCTAGTGTAATGCGGTCCAGTTTCCTGGTGGAATGTGGTCCAGGTTCCTAGTGTAATGCGGTCCAGGTTCCTGGTGGAATGTGGTCCAGGTTCCTGGTGTAATGCGGTCCAGTTTCCTGGTGGAATGTGGTCCTGGTTCCTGGTGTAATATGGACCAGGTTCCTGGTGGAATGTGGTCCAGGTTCCTGGTGTAATATGGACCAGTTTCCTGGTATAATATGGTCCAGTTTCCTGGTGTTTGTAAGGACTCTGACGGCAGCGTTCTGAATCAGCTGCAGCTGCCTGATAGATTTCTTGTTAAGGCCTGTAAAGATGCCATTGCAATAATCCAACCTACTGTTGTTTTTCCATGTCTTGTTTAGACAGAGTCCCCTTAATTCTAGCAATGTTTTTTAGGTGGTAATATGCAGATTTAGTGATAAACTTTATGGCTGTTGAAGTTCAGGTCTGAGTCAATAATTACACCCAGATTTCTGGCTTGATTTGTAGCTGTCAATGACATGGAGCCAAGGTGAGCGCTGATCTTTTCCCTTTCATTTTTAGGGCCAAAATTGATCCCCTCTGTCTTTTCTGCATTTAGCTGGAGAAAATTCTGGCACATCCACTCATTGATTTGATGAATACAGTTACTCAATGAGAGTAGGGGACTGTAGTCATGTAGTGACACTGACATATAGAGTTGTGTGTCATCGGCATAAGTATGGTAGGAAATGTTGTGATGTTCCATAATCTGAGCTAGGGTGACAAAGGGGGGCAGGGGTGTTCTTTGGTCTCTCATCACATTTGCTGCTTAATGTTAGGACTGTATTTACTTCTGAGATTTGCTGAGCCGTGAATAAACTGTGACCTAACGCGGCAAAACATTCATATTGTAAAGGAAATGTGTGTAAATGCCATCAAGATTTCGTTGGAAACGCGAGGTCAGAGCTGCTGATCCTCGCTGCAGCTCTGACAGCTCTTGTTTTGGAGGTCGTTTTCGACAGAAACACCTGAAACGTTTGAGTAGATACAGTATTATCAGGCCCTGTTTACACGTAGAAAAAACTCCAGCCAAAGTGGAGATTTTTAAAACCTCCGTCTCCACGTTTGCTTGTAAACAGAGGGAAACGGACATTTAGGCTTCAGAACGTCACATTATGCGACGGAAACGTCACCAGCGTCATGTGTGCGACCTGTGTTTACAATTTGTTTGACCACCGTCAATATTTTCTTGTATTTTACCTGTTTTATATTCTAAAGTCACACTTAAAAGTAACTCCACTTCTCTGTCACTCCAAACGAAAGACTCTCGTTCATCTTGGAAGTAACTGGAAGTTACTCGTGTCATTTGTTGATGTTTTTTTCCAGGATTCTGATTAGCTAGCATGACTTTATCTTCTCGTTACACGACCCCCTATAGGTTTGGCTGCTCATAGCACCTTAACAGCATATTTATGCGGGTTCTTTTTTGGCAATTTTTTGGGTTAAACTACACTACACTAGTTGTTCTAAGTCCGCCTCCCTGATGTGGTTGTAGACCCACGCATCAACGGGACGGGAGTGTTTGTTTGGGCATCGAAACAGCCACACCACAAAAATATAAACGTATTATTGTTATTTAACTGACTCAGACACGGTGACGCAGCATCTGGACGTTCAGCATCCACTTCTCAGGGACGTGGAGATGCTCTGCTGCTTAATTCATGACGATGCTCTTGTGTAACAACGCAGCCTTTCTGCCCCCCCCCCCCCACCAGGATGTTGTCATCCTGCCACATCTGCATCATTTAAAAGACGGCACAAGATCTTTACCGCAATTAGTGGAGAAGCCTCCTCCTCCTCGTCCTCCTCCTCCACCTCTACTTCCTCCTCCTCCTCCTCCTCCACTTCCTCCGCCTCCACCTCCTCCACCTCCTCCTCCACTTCCTCCTCTTCCTCCTTCTCTTCCTCCTCGTCCTCCTCCTCCACTTCCACTTCCTCCTCCTCCTCCTCATCCTCCTCCTCCTCCACTTCCTCCTCCTCCTCCTCCTCCTCCTCCTCCTCCTCCTCCTCCTCCTCCTCCTCCTCCTCCTCCTCGAGTGCTGTTCTGGTACAGAAGCTCATATATTGTGTATAAATGTTGTAATTGCAGGTTAAAACCCCGGAGCGTTAATTGGTTTTACATTGCGCTGGAAGCTCGTATTTGCTGTGAGAAACTGGAAGACAGAAATAAAATCCCCGACTCTGCATGAGCCGATCAATCCAAGCCCTCGTTTGCAATTTAAAATCATCACAACCTCGAGAAAAACGCATAAAATAAACAACTCGGGGTGGAAATCGAAGTTCACCCCAGGCGGCCCCCCGGGGGGGGAAGGTGGACGGGTTGATGTGATAAATGCTGAGGTTTGAGTTATCAAGCTGCACAATCACAAAAAGCAAGTAACAAATACCGAGTTTAACTAACCTGCAGTCGTCAGGACGACCTCGTAGAGCAACGCCTGCTCTTTACGCTGTAAATATGACTTATTCCTAGGCATTGTGACGTAGAATTGTTAAATTGGTCTGATTCACTGAACGAATCGGCACAGATTACTTTTGTAATACTGTATTTGACCCGGCCTTGTACGTTTTGACCGTAGAGAAACGTAATTCTTGCCATTGTAAGAATGAGATGTACCTGCTGGATCTACTGCCCTTACTTTTAACAACTTGTGGTTCTTATTATTTGACCTCCTTTCTTATCATTGTATTTCATTGTATTTTTTATTTACTGTTTAATTGTGTCTTGCTGCTTTTAATGTTGATGTAAATCAATTACCTTGTGTTGAATTGTGCTGTACAGATAAACTTGCCTTGCCTTTACCTCCACCTGCAGTCGTCCGTGCACAAGTTTAATCTGTGGAGCGACGTCTGCTCTTTACGCTGTAAATGTGACTTATTCCTGCTCTTAATGCCCCCCCTCCTCTCCCCCCAGGGACCTGGTGAAGGTCTGGATCCTCCTGCAGAACTGGTCTGGTGAAGGTCTGGATCCTCCTGCAGAACTGGTCTGGTGAAGGTCTGGATCCTCCTGCAGAACTGGTCTGATGAAGGTCTGGATCCTCCTGCAGAACTCGTCTGGATGTCATGGCTGAAATGGTACGTAGCTCCATCACAGGCTGCAGAAGTCGGGGGTGCAGGCTGCTCCTCCTCTGGGTGGGGGGGTCCAGGATCATACCACGGGGTACAGGATTACACCGGAGCCTCGTCCTCATCCTCAATCTCCTCGTCTTCCTCGTCCTCCTCTTTCTTGTCTTCCTCCACATCTTCCTCCTCATCCTCCTCGTCTTCCTCATTCTCCTCATCCTCGTCTTCCTCCTCCTCGTCTTCGTCATTCTCCTCATCCTCGTCCTCCTCATCATCCTCCTCATCCTCTTCTTCCTCCTCCTCCTCCTCCTCCTCCTCTTCCTCCTCCTGACATAGTAACTGCCAAGGGCGTCCCCTAGAGCGGCGCCATCCCACAGATATGAGATCAGATTATTATAAAACTCAGCCACATGTTGGTTTTGTTCCAACAGAGAGAACGACTGTACAGATGCAGCGTTTGCTTCGTGAAGGCTGATGAAGGGCAGGAAAGGTCGGCAGCGGTTGTTTATTTTGTAGAGAAAGAAGATAACGGGCTGCAGATGCATGATGACGTCTGGAGGGTCCCGGTTTCTGCCCTTTGTATGTTAGAGCGGTCATGCATTAGGTCCAGGCGATGCATGAGGTCCGGGGGGTGTGTGAGATCCGGGCGATGCGTGAGGTCTGAGGTGATGCATGAGTCCACCATACCAGCAATGATGTGTGCAGTAGGTGTTACAGAAGGGTTTCAGGTGGGAGTGGGATAGGGGTGTAACAATATATCGTGCCACGAAATTTCGCGATACAAAAACGTCCCGATACGTGTTGTGGTGGTGACAAACTGTAGCGCGATATTGGGTTATTAATATGAATATATTGTGTTTACTAGTAACAACAGTCCAACCCAGCAGACACGTCAGCCCACGCATCTACAATCCTTCAACAGTAAACGACGGAGCCGATAACTAATAAAGATGGTGGCCTCAATTACGTCCGCCTTATGGATCCGCGTTAAGTCGACGCAGCCCTACGCCGTAGTTATAACTAATATAGATACATGCAGCATGGTTTGCTTTCATTCTAAGGCTTATACAAGACTTTTTCATTTTTTGCAGCTCCAGACATATTTGTTTTTTGTGTTTTCGGGCTCTTTCAACATTTTGGGTTGCCGACCCCTGATCTAGAGAGAAAAGGAGTGAGAGCCAGTCGCAGCGAGACAGAAGACATGTGAAAGACAAGAATGTGGGACACTTGGTTTAAGGAGAGGTGAAGGAGGTGCAGACGTTTCCTTGTGTGCTGCTGTTCAGAGCAATGGGGAGGGTGGAAAATGAAAACACATGATCGAGTTGCCCCCCCCCCCCCCCAATAAAATCAATCAAACAAATTGGTCAGAAAACAAGTCACATTACCTGAATTACATTAAATGGCTTCACTGCTTCCTGACCTTGAGATCTGTACTACCGATGCTGTTCTGAAGACGGATAAATGCAGAGGCATCGATCACCAGAAATGTGAGCTTTGCTGCTACAGGAGTTCATATCGGAACCTTTTCAATTATTGAACTGGAGAGATGCTTCCAGGATGCGGCTCCAAGGAGAAATACTTACTATATAATAAATACTTAGCTGATGTGGATTCGCTGTGTCTGAGGTTGCTGTTCCTTGACCCCTGCTGACCCCATTGTGTTGTTCCTTGTCCTTCATTGTGTTGTTCCTTGTCCTCCATTGTGTTGTTCCTTGATCTCCATTGTGTTGTTCCTTGATCTCCATTGTGTTGTTCCTTGACCTCCATTGTTTTGTTCCTTGACCTCCATTGTGTTGTTCCTTGATCTCCATTGGGTTGTTCCTTGACCTCCATTGTGTTGTTCCTTAACCTCGATTGGGTTGTTCCTTGACCTTCATTGGGTTGTTCCTTGACCTCCATTGCTTTGTTCCTTGACCTCCATTGGGTTGTTCCTTGACCTTCATTGGGTTGTTCCTTGACCTCCATTGCTTTGTTCCTTGACCTCCATTGGGTTGTTCCTTGACCTCCATTGTGTTGTTCCTTGATCTCCATTGTGTTGTTCCTTGATCTCTATTGGTTTGTTCCTTGACCCCAATTGTTTTGTTCCTTGACCTCCATTGTGTTGTTCCTTGACCTCCATTGGGTTGTTCCTTGATCTCCATTGGTTTGTTCCTTGACCCCAATTGTTTTGTTCCTTGACCTCCATTGTGTTGTTCCTTGACCTCCATTGTATTGTTCCTTGACCTCCATTGGGTTGTTCCTTGATCTCCATTGCTTTGTTCCTTGACCTCCATTGGCTTGTTCCTTGACCTCCATTGTGTTGTTCCTTGACCTCCATTGTGTTGTTCCTTAACCTCGATTGGGTTGTTCCTTGACCTTCATTGGGTTGTTCCTTGACCTCCATTGCTTTGTTCCTTGACCTCCATTGGGTTGTTCCTTGACCTTCATTGGGTTGTTCCTTGACCTCCATCGCTTTGTTCCTTGACCTCCATTGGGTTGTTCCTTGACCTCCATTGTGTTGTTCCTTGATCTCCATTGTGTTGTTCCTTGATCTCTATTGGTTTGTTCCTTGACCCCAATTGTTTTGTTCCTTGACCTCCATTGTGTTGTTCCTTGACCTCCATTGGGTTGTTCCTTGATCTCCATTGGTTTGTTCCTTGACCCCAATTGTTTTGTTCCTTGACCTCCATTGTGTTGTTCCTTGACCTCCATTGTATTGTTCCTTGACCTCCATTGGGTTGTTCCTTGATCTCCATTGCTTTGTTCCTTGACCTCCATTGGCTTGTTCCTTGACCTCCATTGTGTTGTTCCTTGACCTCCACTGCTTTGTTCCTTGACCTCCATTGTGTTGTTCCTTGATCTCCATTGGTTTGTTCCTTGACCCCAATTGTTTTGTTCCTTGAACTCCATTGTGTTGTTCCTTGACCTCCATTGTGTTGTTCCTTGACCCCCATCGTGTTGTTCCTTGGCCCCCATCGTGTTGTTGACCTAGCTTCAGCCAAGCTTTAGCTGGACCAAAACGCTCACATTTGCCTCGGGACTACTCTGATATTCAGGAGTTCCTGGGCGAGTTCCAATGACTGCATGGTTCCCAGGTCATGTGGTTGTAAACCATCCCCGAAACATTTCACTGTCTGACCCTGGAATAAATCTTTTTGCAGGTTTTGCAGGGTTTGGATATTTAATAATTTGGTTGAATCTTGCAGGATTTCTGCCTCCTCCTTTCCTGTTAGAGATGAAACTGAAGGGAAAATGATTCAAGTGGGGATTTAACGTGATAGAAGTATAGTGATATCCTTTCTTCATGGGTCAGTTTGGTATTTTCATCCAGCCACTCCACAAGCGTGCGATTGCCACCAGATGTAAGGTGTTGACTTCTTCCTTCATCTCATCGATCTCACGCGGCTCCATTGATCGTTCCTCCACCACTCCGCCTGCCAGCGATTGCACCTCTTTTCTCTTTTCCACTCTTCTCTCGGCAGCAGAGGCAGGGAGACGGCACTGAGAAGCATTTCTGAGCCCTTTCAAATCTCCCCCTCCATTTTCATTTAATATTTTCACATTTTCTCTGCTTTTATCTGGAACAACCGTGGTGATAAAGGACGGCTTCTTTGTGGACATAATGAGCAGCTTTTTTGCTCTTAAAAGGGATGATGTTTAGTCTGAACACAGAGAGGACATAAGTATGCTAAGCAGATGACAATGTGACTGCTTTGAGATAAAAAAGTGGGACGCGTGTGCGCCGGGATCCAATTTTTCAGCAGATGCATTATGGGCCGGGGGAACAAATCCGGCTACTGAGGAACAGCGAGAATGAGGACACAAGCTTTAGTCGGGCCAGAGTCAATAATGTGGGGAGAAAGTCAAAGTTGTGCTTTGTGAGCTTCTGGGTCATCTGGGTTCAGAGTACAGCCAACTCTCAAATGGAAGTTTCTAAATCCTGAAATGGGATGCGGCTCGGCCCGGAGACGGGACGGGGGGGACGACCTTGGAGAAGGACGATAACCTTTTCAGAGAGAAAGCTCAGATAATTTACTGCTACATTAGGCTTTTTTTTTGTGAATAAACTTTTTTATTGATTTTCCATCACTCGATCAAGCAATTCCCATGTCCATAATATGACCGTTTACAGCGATACAAAACCAAGCTGTGAACGAGAAAAGAAAAGAACACTTACACTGCAAAAACTCAAAATCTTAACAAGAATGTTTGTCTTATTTCTAGTTAAAATGTCTAATTTTTAGTAAAAAAAAAATCTCATTACACTTAAAACAAGACTCATCACTGGAAAAAACAACAATTTTCACCTGTTTCAAGTAGATTTTCACTTAAAATAAGTAGAAAAAAGTTACAAGTTATCTTCTGTCCTCTGTGAGTTCTGTTCCCAATATATTGTTCATACACCTGACAACCGCTGACCAAATGTCCTGTACCGTTTTACATCAGGCTTTTTTAAAGTTGGAGCTCTGACTTTGACACTGCCGGGTTCTGTGGGTTCAGCGCCGGGCCGTTGGTTCCTCCCGGCTGGAGGAAGATGACGGCGTTGCCATCAGACGCTGAAATGAGCCGTGTGATAGCGGAGCTGCTGTCGGCTCGCCGCTAACGAGTCTGAACTACCGGAGCTCCTGGGATCTATTTCAGAAATGACTTTCAACAAACTCCACGTAAAAAAAAAAGGAGGTGTTGACAAAGTTTGAGATGGGAAAGTTTGAGGATTCAAGATGGGGGTTAGTTACTACTAGTGCTGTCAGGCGGTTCAAACAATGTATCGAATGAATCGCATTTTAATCTCATATCTGCTAAAGGTCCCCAAATAAATTATATTTTTTAGGATATACATTTTTATATCTTTTCATACTTTCGTGTGTATTTTGTATATTTTGTAAAAATTGTTGAGCGTGTGTACGTTTGCTGCTGCACAAGTGAATTTCTCCTCTGGGGGATCAATAAAGTTTATTCTATTCTATTCTAAAGAATTCTAGGACATTGCAAAATTGCAGTGCATGACTAAGAAGAGAAGATTTTAAATCCACATTTTTATTGGTGAAGTGTGTTTCATAAGTAAAATTCAAAAGAAAAAGCTCAAACACAACTATAGCAAGCTCTCTGATACCATGATCCATAAGACACGCCCCTCACATGTAAATGAACCAATGGCTGTTGAGCATCAGTTCCTCAGGGGCCAGAACCCGGACCTGTAGCAGAGCCGGTGTTCTGCCAATTTCTGCTGCTTTGCCAAAAAATGCTACCTAATGGTTTTCTACCTTTGTAGAGCTACAATTTTGTGCATGCGCAGAACCACAAAGTAGCATTTCTCGGCAGGTAGCAAAGATTGGCAGAACACCGACACAAGGCATAAGTGAACTTAGGGGCTGCTTAGGGCCCCGGGACCACTAGGGGGCACCAAGAGTTAAAAAATAAAAATAAAAAATACAATTATTTTTTTATATGTGAGTGATAATTCATACATTATCAAAGATATAATATTGTACAAAAACACAATAATTAATATTATTAAATAAAAAATATGTTAACAGACTAGAGAAGACAACTGCTAGCATATTAGGGGTGTAACAATATATCGTGCCACGAAATGTCGCGATACAAAAACGTCATGATACGTGTCGTGGAGGTGACAAACTGTATCGCGATATTGGGTTATTAATATTAATCTATTGTGTTGACTAGTAACGCACATCCGACCGCGCAGACCAAAATCTTACTCCGCTCAGAAGAAACTAGTACCGTTTTGCTGTCCCGATCACGGGACTCTTGCAGGGTTTTGAGCTCTGAACTTTTACTTTTAAGTCTGGTGTAGAGTTAAGCCTTACCTTATTAAATTAAACCTTTTTCGGGTCGTGAGTAGGATAAACACGGGGGCAACTTCTTCCGAGTTCCAGTGTACTTTAATGTCCCTCAACAGTGTAGGATTTTAGAACATCAACACAGCACCTAGTGCCGTACTGTGGCGTATCACTCCGCCCAATCTAAAACAGACTAATCACTACAGATAAACTGACTAGTGTCATTATAGTCCCTGATTTACATCAGAATATACAGAATATATTTAGAAAATAATGAACCCTGAATTACCAAAATAACCTTATTAACAAAAATAAATATCCTCTTACACTTATAATGTGAGCATGAATCAATCTTTTCATGATGTAAAATGGTATGCATTTATTTACTTTTATTTATTTATTTAATCTTAGTTGTTAAATTTCTGGAAAGTCAAATCATACATGAGAGAAACTATTCAGTTTTTGGCTACATATTTGTACTTGTATGAAACTGAAGATGCATAATTTAAACCTGACATTGACTTTTAGTTCAGTTTGTGGAAAATGGTTGGCCTGGCTTTCTCTTTAAAACTTAAACAGTTATAAAGCATTACAAACTGTAACAATAGGGCAAACGTACAGTATTGTTTTGTATTTTGTGTCTTTCAAATAAAAGAAAATAAAAAAACATTTTTTTCCAGTCATATGTTCCTCATTCAAGGTTGTTAACAAAATACTGCTATAATATGGTATCGTTATCGTGAACTCAATATCGTGTATCGTACCGTATCGTGAGATTAGTGTATTGTTACACCCCTATAGCATATTGACTGCTGCCTCTCGGCTCCAGAGCTCCACTGGTCATGTGTTTGTACATTTGAATTTATTCTTATATGGAAAACATATTGACGAGGTTCTCTTTATCTAAGTTGATTGATTTTCATTAAAGTTCTAGCTTTTGTAGTACTTTGTTGTTGCACATTGCTGTTGCAGTTTATTTAAAACCAACAATAAAGTAGATCACGTATTTACAGTAAATGGTTTATAAATGATCTATGTGATTATTTTGTTTCTTTAAGTTGGCCTACACTGTAAAGGACACTCACTTAGTACTATATCAATTTAAATATTGTGTAAATCAACCCCAGGCCGCTCTAGCTAAATTTTGCTCCCATTTCAGATTAAAAACCATAGATGGTAAAAACCTGCCAGGCTGACAATAGGATGATGGAAACAACACTGCTGCAACTGTGACCTTTGACCTTTGACCTGTTGCTTCTCTGTGTGGCCAGTAGGGGCATCTGCCGACTTTGATCTCTCGCCCTGCACTACATGTACAGTTCATTTTATATTACAATTTTGCATAAGTGATTTTATTTATTGATTATTCTTGTTGTTTCTGTGTGTGTTGATTCTTGCTGTGTGTTATGCTGTCATGTGGAGCTGCTAAACAGATTTTCACAGCGATGTTGGAAACAATGTTTACAGTGACAATAAAGGATTCTATTCTATTCTGAGATCAATATTCATTGAAAGATTTTTCTGCAAGTTTGTGTTACGGGGTGAGGTTTTGAACCCAAATGCAGCACACGGAGCACGCGGTGGTAGTTTGTTTGGAACTTGAGGTTCCTTTTTAAGAAGGGCTGAAGGTTCTGCAGCTCCGGGTCTTAGGACCGGGACACCAGTGAAGGTCCAGACCAGCTGAACCAGCGCCGGCGAGAGCCTGAGAATCTAACGGAACCATTTAGTCGGGCGAATGAACAGAAACCATGAAGGATTTATGGTGTTTATAAAATATGAATCATCCAAGACTTCATCTGCATTTACTTGATATTTAAAGCTTTAAAGTTTAAAACCGATCATTAGTTACCGTTTAACGGGGTGGATAGGAATGGAAATTGATACGATTTTTAAGATTCCAATCCCATTTTCGATTCTGCTTAACGATTCGGTTATTTATCGATTCCCTTATTGATTCTCATTTGGGGAAAAAAGGACAACAATGAGGCAAATGGTGCTAATATGATAGGCAGTCTTTGTCAGTTAATTAGTTACCTGCAGTTTTATTATCCAAGGACTTGCTAATGTTTTTTTTTTTGTTTTTTTTGTTTTTTTTTCCTTGTCTGCACACATATTAATGATTGATACCATGACGGTAGAAACCAAAAGTATATATATGTGCATTATTACTATATTTAATATATATACATATATATACTGTACGCATACATATGCGTACACATACATAAATATACACATACAAACCCAGTGATTTTTTTTTTTTTTTTTTTGGGGGGGTGGGGGTGACGACATCCACTGCCAATCCAGGAAGCAGGAACACACGGAAACACACGTCAAGCACTGGAAATCTGCAACAAAAAACCACAAACAAAACATGAAACCGGCACGGAGCCAACCAAAACAACAACAGCAATCGACCTAAATCTTGAGATCTGATCGCAGTCTGAGCTAAGCTACCGCTACCTAACCCCAAAAACTAGAGCATGCAGGTGAACAAGCCAGTGTGTATGTCTATGTGTGTGTGTGTGTGTGTGTGTGTGTGTGTGTATGTGTATATGTGTATATATATGATCATGCGTGTGTGTGTGTGTGTGTGTGTGTGTGTGTGTGTGTGTGTGTGTGTGTGTGTGTGTGTGTGTGTGTGTGTGTGTGTGTGTGTGTGTGTGTGTGTGTGTTTGTGTGTTTGTGTGGCTGTGTATGTTTGTGTAATAAACCAAACAAAGCTCTACCTGAAGTGTATCTATAGTGGGGGAGGGGGGGGGGGAGCAACCCCGCCATCCGCGAGACCAGAGGCCGACACGGAAGAGCCCGGAACCCAGGCAATCCCCGGCCACCCGGTCCAGGCCGGACACGTGGCCAGGAGGCCCTCACCCTTCAGGCCAACGACCCCCACCCGGCAGGGGGCCAGCCTGCCCGGAGAGACAGAGCCGCCCCGGCCGCCGACGCGGCCAGGCGCACCCGCCCCCCACGAAAGTGGCCCTCCAAGACCAGAGGGGCGCCCCGCCGCAGAGGCAGCGGGGGGGACCGGAGACGGGCCCGGAGAGAGGGAACCCCCCAACAAGGCGACACCCGTGCAGGCCCGACAACGGAGGGCCCCAGACCCAGGCATCCCATTCATTCATCCATTCATCTATCCGATATCTATACTAATAATAATATGATATACTATACATAATAATAATACTAATAATACTAATAATAATAATAATAATAATAATAACAACCATCTTTGTATAATATAATATTGATAAATTATTAAGTTTTGATGTCCTGCCAATGGAGGCCCAAATCCTCCATGGCAGGACCCTTCCATACCGCATTCTCACCGACACAGACACACAATCACGCACTGTTTCCCCCTCCCCAAGGACATGCTAACGTTGCTGCCGCTGGGCTGAGAATTACTGACATTAGACTGGAGCGGATTGAAAACCTGACATTCATTGATCATTAATGCTGCTGTGTGCACTAATGTTTTTGCATGTTGGTAGTCTTTCCTCCCTTTGACGAAATATTGACTTGGCAAGTATTCCAAGTTGTCTTGTTTTCATCTTTTTTACTGAAATGTCGAGCGTTTGATCACTTGGGCGCCGTCTTTACTATTGACTGCTACTTATGCAACAAGTTTGATGACGTTGTTCGTTCCCACTGGAATCGAAAAGCGAATCGTTTGCAAAATTTCCAAACGATTCCAAGGAATTGAAACACTGGGAACCGGTTCTGAACAAGAACTGGTTCTTGATTCCCATCCCATATTTTCACAATTAAAAAATAAAAAAAAAAAAAAATTAATTACATAAAGACATAATTAATTAAAACACTTGCATACAGACAGTCTGAACTCCACCGTTTTCATCAGAGCTTTAAATTCAGTCACAGGTAGATAGGTTTATTCCAAGCATATGGTGCTGAAAACCTCAGTCAAAAGCGTTACTGTGGCGGCGCTAGACGTCAAAAAACGCGTACCCCGTTCATCCGATTGGTCCATATGTGATAGTTCCTACTTTCTGCCATAACTTTTGAATGGTTTCACATAGAGACCCGTGGGTGGTGTCATCGGACTCGGTTTTGAGTCCTTCAACATAATTGGTGCAAATTAGCCCCCCCCCCCTTCATCTGATTGGTCGATATCTGATAGTTCCTACTTTCTGCCATAACTTTTGAATGGTTTGATATAGAGAGTCGTGGGTGGTGTCATCCGCTAAATGTCCAGGCCTGAAGAATCTACATGCAAGTCATACAAGCTTCCACTGCAGCCTGAACGTGCACAATGGTGCGAGGGCCCGTTCATCGCTGCTTGCAGCTTTAATCTTTGCTTGTGTCCCTATTTCCAGTCATATCGCTGTGAGTTTTCTATCCTGGTGTTTTGATACCTTCCTTGGTCCAACATGCAGATTTTCCTTTTACAAGCTTTGCATTTTGTTTGTACTGGGACCAATTATCTCTGACCAAAGTCTGCGATAAATTACCTCCTGAAGAGGCAAGTTCATTAGCGTAGCACAATTCAACAACAAGGGGATTCAAAGCGCTCTACAGAGACATTAAAGTAGAAATAAAAAACATAATTTAAAGTTTAAACAAAAAAGAAAGAAAGAAGAACAATAGTAGTTAACTTTAATAAGTAGTTAAAATATGATCCAGTTTTGAAACTCAAGCTTAAAAGTAAAACGGAGCTCAATTGGATCTTTAATTCAGAAGCAGCTGAGAACAGGTGAGTCTCCAACCTCGTAAGTCTCGTAATTTTTGCGACTTTATTCTCATAATATTGCGACATTATTCTCATAATATTACGACTTTATTCTCGCAACATTATGACTTTATTCTTGTAATTTTACGACTTTATTCTCATAATATTATGACTTTATTCTCATAATTTCCATTTTTTTCTTGTCTTAGTTTGGCCCTAATACCCCGTCGTACTTTTGTGATCACTGCTGTTGAGAAACGAGTTCTATAATGTTTTCTGTCTATATTGTTGTACACGTTTCTTCATAACTATATACGCAGCTCGTCCTTTTACCAGAAGAACAGCCGTATTAACTAACGGCGGATGAAAGAGGAGCAGTGTTGGCATGGTGACGAGCAGGAAAGAGAAGGATGCTTTCATGGCTGTTCGGTTTACTCACTTTAGAAATAAACACCTCAGTTGGTACATGATGAAGTGGAAACACGAAGAGGCGAAGGCATCAAACTGGAATAAATGTTGCTGTGGCTTCATCATTTCGAATCAACAGTCACAGTTCTTTCTTCCAAACGGGTTCTTTAGCCTCCAGACGGAGATAAAGTCCGTTGATGGATGGTGTTAGTTATCCGTACGAATGGTGGTATTTGATCAGGTATAGTGATGGACTTCCACCGGTCCACTTCCTGTTTCCACACACACACGCACACACACACACACACACACACACACACACACACACACACACACACACACACACACACACACACACACACACACACACACACACACACACACACACTGCAGTCTGTTTTAAACTACATTTACTATTGTCAACGTAACAAACCTTATTTTTCTTTTTTTGGACCTTGGATAAATGATATCCACACTTTGGTTTAAAAAAAGAACCATAGAAGCTCCTCCGGTGTAAAACATGCAGGAACGTAATGCTGACAGTAATGGAGTACTGGAGTACTGGAGTACTGGAGTACTGGAGTACTGGCTGGAGTACTGGAGTGCTGGAGTACTGGAGTGCTGGAGTACTGGCTGGAGTACTGGAGTACTGGCTGGAGTACTGGAGTACTGGCTGGAGTACTGGAGTAATGGAGTACTGGAGTACTTGAGTACTGGAGTACTGGCTTTAGTACTGGAGTACTGGCTGGAGTACTGGCTGGAGTACTGGAGTACTGGAGTACTTGAGTACTGGAGTACTTGAGTACTGGAATACTGGCTGGTGTACTGGAGTACTGGAATACTGACTGGAGTACTGGCGCTAACAGTAATGGAGTACTGGCTGGAGTACTGGAATACTGGCTGGAGTACTGGAGTACTTGCTGGAGTACTGGAATACTGGCTGGAGTACTGGAGTAATGGAGTACTGGAGTACTGGAGTACTGGCTGGAGTACTGGAATACTGGCTGGAGTACTGGAGTACTTGCTGGAGTACTGGAATACTGGCTGGAGTACTGTTGGAAAAGATCTTGGTCTTTTTCTTAGTAAAACTTTACTGGCAGCATTTCAGATTTATTTCCGAGCTTCCTCTGACTCCCTGAGATATTGACTCCTCACTGAAAAGTTCCTCTTTTAAATGTCACTGAACAGGAATCTCACATCCTCGTCAGGACGGGACTGATATCGATGCTGATGGCTCACGTTGGAACGAGCACATCGTCCAATCCGTGTGAACGATTCCAGTGAGTTGTGATGATCTGACGCTCCGACTTTCACTTGTTTGTTTGTTTTACTGTTTGCACTCGTAAAAAGGAACATCACACAGAGGAAAAAGTTAAGAAAAGATGAGCAGGAGAGGTCATAAAAACCCGAAGGGCTTATAAGCGACTCCCCCTCCTAAAAACAAGAGAAAATAAAAAACAATAATTCACAAAACCATATAAGCACAATATATAGGCCTATACAGTATAACTGATACTTCATACTTCAGAACACAATTAAATAGCTTAGAAATATATTTGAATAATGGTGAATGAAAAACACAGATATATTAAAAATCTATCAACTTTTTTTCAGCTTTCTTTTGAATGCAGATAATGTTGAGCATGTTTTACTTAGATGTTTTAAACTGTTCAACAGAACAACACCTGGATACATAAATGAACATGTAGCAACTGCGGTTCTACAGAAGGGGATGTGAAAATCATTCCTTCTTCTTGTGGAGTATGAATGATAATAAGAATTAAACTCAAAATAATGATGAAATTGTCTGGGTAAAGTTAACGGAGAGCATATGACTTTAAACATCAGGATTCCTGTTTGATACTTATTCACATAAGTACATAGGTATAGTGAACAAAGTGAACATAAGTTCACTTGTAGCATCAGAACTGCTGCTGTTGAAGCTGCTGCGGGTAAAAACCCAGGAAATCCTCCAGATGTTTTCCTGTAAAAGCCGACGATTGAAAAGCAGGAAGGTCGTTGATGAAGCAGATGAAGAACAACTCCTCTTTCTCAGCAGCTGACTCAGATACTTGTGTATTCATGCAGATGAGTGTGTTCTGTTTATGTGGCTTTTATTAGCTCTTTTAAAGCCTCTCTAATAACTTCTGATTTGACGGATGAAAATGCCGGCTGAGGGACCTGAAACCGTGTTTGGAGCTTCGTACCGGAGCGATTCTGTCGATTCTCCAATGCCGTATGAAGCCAGTTCCGATGATGAGAGCAATTACCTCCCTTTTTTTCCTTTTTACAGTGAAACAGATTATAGTTGTTATCAGTTTTTGTCCCATCTTCATTAGCACTACATCCTCAGGTTTCTGTCTCGCAGCTTTCCTCCGAATGGCTGGTTTTAATTTGGGAAGCGGTTTTAACAGATTTTCCTGGAACCAAACAGGCCGTGAGATCAAGCTGCTGATTGCTTTCGCTAAAGAGAAGCAGCCGCTCGCGCTAACGGCTAATCTGCTCCGCCGAGTGGTGAAGCAGCCGTTCGGAGCCAAAACACAAGCCGGAGCCGCGAACGAGAGCGAGAGCCGACGGCAGAGTGATTAGTCTGTTTTTCTTATTCTTTAAAGACCACGGCGTGAATGTAGAGCGTCTCGGGAGAGACGGCAGCGGTGGGAGAATACAAACATTCAGGGGGGAAAAGGGACGACTGTCTGAAGGAGAGGATTGTGGGGGATTCAGCCGTCATCTTTGGACTGATAATCATGAAATAAACTCAAGTTTGAGCTCCGTTGAGGAGGTTCGAGCAGCACATTTATGCAGGGTTGTGATCGACGACTGCATCGTTTTAACGTAATCGCCGTATTGATTTCTGATTAGTGAATCCGGACTGTTACGAAACCCCTGGTTAGGCCATGTACAGGAGTTGAAATCAAGGGTCACATAGCATGACATTTAAAACAAAGGGATCCCAAGCATTAAAAGAGGCAAATGACTGAGTCAACACAGGGTTTTTAAAGGGTGTGCTCGTTTTTACTGTCAATCCAGCAAGATATTTACAATATTTACAAGTTTAGCAAAGTACCAAAACAAAAGTATGCCACTGCCAGGGGACGCGGATGTTGCCAAAATAACAAACTAAGCAGCTAAGGAAAAAACACAGTTCTGTCTAACTGTCTAATAAGAAAACAAAAGCCTGTCTGCCTAACTACACTAACCAGTTAAATACAGTAGTGGCAACCATCCCTTACCTAGTGTTTATTTGTTTATTTAATTGGATCCCCATTACTCTTCCTGGGGTCCACACACAACAAAACATCACATAAGACACAATAGATAACATGTCTGACAAAACATAAAAACAATAAAAACAAGTAAAGCAAACATACAAAAACAATGCAAGACATAAAAACAAACGGTATTGGCTTCAAATTAAAACAAACCAAAGTACACTAAAACTAAACATCACAATACATTAAACTATATCCCATCTAATTCATGTGTAACTAAATACTATCATCTGTAAATAGAATCTCAGGTCTTCACTATTTAAATGCACCTTTTTTATATTTTTTATATTATTTAAATTTCTTATATTCTTATATTTCTTATTGTTTGCACTATTGTTTCTTATTTGTCTTGCACTGGAGAGGTGATGCTGCTTTCAATCTCACTGTACCCAGGTACATGGACAATAAAGTATTCTATTCTAATTCCCTCAGATTTAGATAACATTTGGATTCAAATTAATGTGTTTTTTAAACAGTTTTTCTAAACTTGCCTTAGTCGGTGCTTCAATAATCATAGTTGGCAACTTATTCCACACGGAAAGAGCCCGATATATTCTAGACCTCCGGACTGCATCTGTTCTGGGTTTTGGTTTCACTAAAGAACCTCTAGTAGCCTGCCTGCTATTGTAACTATTCTGATCTCTTACATAATGTAGTTGTGAATACAGACGGTTTGGTTGTTTGCTGTAGAAGATGTTTCTGAACTTAACATAGATTCTACCTACGTGATGCCTGTATAGGGACCCCGTCTTACCTGTATAGGGGACCCCGTCTTACCTGTATAGGGGCCCCGTCTTACCTGTATAGGAGCCCCCGTCTTACCTGTATAGGGGCCCCGTCTTACCTGTATAGGAGCCCCCGTCTTACCTGTATAGGGGACCCCGTCTTACCTGTATAGGAGCCCCGTCTTACCTGTATAGGGGACCCCGTCTTACCTGTATAGGAGCCCCCGTCTTACCTGTATAGGGGCCCCGTCTTACCTGTATAGGGCCCCCGTCTTACCTGTATAGGGGCCCCGTCTTACCTGTATAGGGCCCCCGTCTTACCTGTCCCAGGCAGGGCATTTACACCAGACCAAGTAGTAGAACAACAATAACAGCAGGGTGTTGCTGCTGGACTCTGAATAAGCAGCCGTCAAGTTGGTGTGAGAGAGAGAGCCAGAGAGAACTGGCAAACAGCCCTTTTATAGGGCACAGGTGGAGATGATTGGTGGAGGGCGGAGACAGGGAATCAGGGGCTGGCCAATGAGAGACAGGGAATCAGAGGCTGGCCAATGAGAGATGGGTGGTTAATGCCTGCTGGTTATGGACATAGACATATGTAGACGCCTCATAGACTGACGCTGCCTATTGGAGCTGACGTTCAGCGCGGCCTGCGGTTTGATTGTTCATTTGAATTTATGAGTCATGAGTTGTCATTAGGCCATTATGTGAAAGTTTTTATACATGTCATTTCATTCTGTAACACATATACGTACAAGCTCCCATATAAACTGTACCAACTCAGTAATTTTTTTTAAAGGCCTGGAAAAGTAAGCATTATAAATCCAGGTCGTACTGCGGCAAAAAATTGTATTTTAAAAAACTGGAAATCCGAAAAACCCCAGCACCCAAACAGTGTATCAATGAACTTGCATCATATAGCACTCCAGAAAAAATACTGTATTCTGTTAGAAAAAAACTTTGACCTTTGACTTTGACCCTTTTTGGATTTTTTTGCCTTTATTGGACTAGCTATCTGAATCATCTACTGCATTAATGAATGTGTTTTTCAGGACTTGATTATTTACTTTATTATGCATTTGCTCCAGTATTGTTATGCATATGTGAAAAGAAGCTAAAGGATTTTGAATGATGTAATGTTCTGACCATATGAGGGAGGGAAGGGGAGAGGGGTGTGTTGTTGTATTTATTTATCTTTATTTATTTATTTTTTCTTTCTTTCTTATTAATATTATTTATGTATTTTTGTTTAATTATTGTTATGAAAAGTTAAAAAAGGGGAAAATATTTATATTTCTATTGTTATTGTAAAAAAAAATTCTCTTATTGCCCTCAATAAATATATCTATATAAAAAAATAAATAAATAAATGAATCCAGGTTATTCCAGGGTCTTATACTACCCTTTTAGGCTTGCAACTGGGGCTGGGGAGCTAAAACCCTTGAAAAAGAACTGTTTTGCAGCTTCTTGCGTGTGCTGGCACTCTCTAACTCCAGTGTAGTTAATTTAGCCTGGAGTGAGGAGACTCATCCAATATGGCAGCGACACTGGATTACGTTCCAGCATGTCATGAGGCATCTACGTATATATTTCTATAGTTATGGACCTCACATAGACATATATATGTAGACGCCCAATGGAGCTGCTGCGATACGTCAACGTCGCTGCCATATTGGATGTGGCAAAACTGCGCTGTAAACTAATACAAGTAAATGGACTTATTTTCATAAAGCGCCTTTATACAAAGAAATTTACGTTTTACGTTCATCATTCACACACGCACTAATATACTTGGGAAACAGTTAGGCACCAAATGTAATATATTTAATTTTCTGAGATGGCAAAAATAAGAACTTTATTGATCCCACATAGGAGTAATTCATGTTATATCAGCTATAGAGAACAAGGTAGTGCCGAAAAACAATATTAATGATAATAAGATGACATTGTTCATGCTCACTGGAATCGAAAAGGGAAACGTTAAAAAAATATGCAAACAATTCCAAGGAATTGAAACACTGGGAACCGGTTCTTGTTCAGAACCGGTTCTCGATTCCCATCCCTAGTCCCTGACTCACCAGAGGAGGTAAAAACCCCTCCAAAGACCCTCTGGTGTTACGGCCACATAGTTGGATAAATCCCAACTTTTCTTTTTGCAATCCAAATAAAATGAGTCACTTTTCATTTCAAAAGCTGGTTTTCAGTTAAGCTTATAAAAACAGACAGCCTTGTAATGATTTGAAATGAACCATTTTATTACAAAAGTGACAAAGTGTTTTTCTGTCAGGAAGGTCGACCCCCCCAGACGGGGGTAACGGCGTCCGTGAAAAGGCTGAAGTTTTCCTTTTGTTGGAGAACAAATCGTTTCATTGTTTTCACCCTTCAACAGTCATTCAGACTCTTTTACTTTGAAACTTTCTTTCCTGCTCTCAGATTTCTCCCGTTAAACCCTCTTTAGTTGGAGTTTTAAAGAAGTATTAATTGGGTATTAATGCAGTTTTAACGTCTGCGTCTTTTCCCCTGTCATCTGTCACGACTCATGGCAGCGTAGCAGAGAAGCACCTTCCTGCACAAACAGTCCTTTTTGCACACATAAGTTAAAATTAAATAAGTTAAAATGACCTCGGTCCAGTTTACTCTCACATCCCGACCAACACTAAAGGCTCTCACGCTGCCAACGTTTGTCTGTTAAATCTGAAAACTGCTTAAATTCTGAAGTGACCCGGTGAGCCTGAGACTTGATGAAATATCATCCAGTGACCGAAGGTTGATTCAACTCCAGAATATTCATTTACTTCCTGATTGACATTTAACTGGGATCAGTTCAGATCAGAAGCCGATCTCGCCGAGGCAGGAAGTGGCAGGAAGTGGCAGAGCCCTCGCAGACCTCCTCATCCATCTCTTCCTCTCTCCGTCTAGTCTGATCGCATCAGAATCAGGGTTTTCCTGATGTGTCACCAGGAAACGAGTTCTAATCGTTTCATCAGTTCCACCTGATTAGCGGTCCTGCGCCCGGAGACTTTTATTTTGAAGGGATGAAAAACATCTCCAACCTGGAGGTTTTGGAGAACCTTTCATCGCATGTGTCCAGTAAAGAGCGTCCCATGGTCACTAGTGTGTAGCACAGCGCACACATGCTCTACACTGGGACGGTGCATTATGGGTAGAGATGCACTGATCGATCGGCAACCGATCGGTATCTGCTGATAATGCCCCTATTGGTTTTGATCGGCGTTCTCAAAATAATAGTTCAATGCAGCCGATCTGATGACGTTTACAACAACAAACCGCTGCCAGCGATGCGTTCCCACACCTCAGACCCAGGTGACCCAGGGGGGCGTCGGCCTCGCCGGTGTTGGAGTTTTACAATGTCTGAATAGGACAACAATTTGCAGTTTGCAAAGTGTGTCCAAAAGAAATACCCCGAGGAGGAATGTTACTAAAGAATTTCAACACAACGAAGCTGATATGACATTCGAACGTTTCACAAGTCAAGGACTATATAAAGAACAGTAGCGTGCAGCAACGCCGCTAACCCACCTGTAACAGAGACCTATAAACGACAGCAGCAACAACAAGAAAAATAAAGAACTACATCGTATGGTAATGAATTCATAAGCTTTGCTCATTAGCTGCTTTCTGTTGAAGAAGACATTGGGTTTAAACGCGTCGTTCACAGCTCGGATCCACGGTTCACGCTGCTGAGTCGTAAATATTTCACTGATGAATGTCCGTCGGAGTTTTACCAGATTATATACAGTCACATCGAACCCTAACCCTCACTAACCCTAACCAGTCACTCCACAAGGGACATTTGGAGTTCTAGTGTGAAGAGTTTCACTACAAGAGTTTCATCACATGCAGCGGATTCTATCGCTAAAGCTTTAGCAAACCTTAATAATTCTTTTTTTATGGTAAGATTTATTCCTTTTTCCACGGGAAAACTAAGGTTTAGAGTTAACAACTTTTATCAACTCTAAGAGAGTGACATGTCTGCTGTTGTCTGTGTTGGTGTACTGCACGTTGTGTTGTATACATTTATTACCACAAGAAAGCTGAAGTTAATAAACTACATGAGTATAAGTCGTCTCTAGACCGTAAAATGTTGCATATTGCACATCATCCTGAAATAAAACAGTCAATTCATGATACTTTCTCATCTCCTAATTTTTATACCTAATAATTCAATGTCAGTGTTGTACATGAGACAACAATATTGACGAATTTATGGATTTCACGCTGTGATCGGTGATCGGCAGATACTGATTTTGGAGATCGGTGATCGGCCCTCAAAATCCTGATCGGTGCATCTCTAATTATGGGATGTAGGATACAGAGAACACTCAGTTGCAAACTATCCAGATGCATCTCACACCACCGGTTGTGTGGTTCCTCTCACGCTTGTGCTCGTTTGCTCGTGCAACAAGTGAACCGAGTTTGAGTGACTTCGTTTTCACAGATCTTGCTAGGACTTTCTCTGAAACACACAAATATTGTATTTATAAGGGAAGCAGGAAGCCCTTGAAGGGTTTGAGAGGATCTGCAACATCCAGGCACCGTGGATGCTTTCATGCTGTTGAATGTGGGGCGTTTGGTCTGTAATCACCGGGCGGCTTCTTCTGCAGCGTCGCTCTTCTGCATGGTTCATAGGGGTGTAACAATATATCGTGCCACGAAATTTCGCGATACAAAAACATCACGATACGTGTCGTGGAGGTGACAAACTGTATCGCGAGATTGGGTTATTAATATTAATCTATTGTGTTGACTAGTAACGCGCATCCAACCACGCGTGCCGACCGTGGCTCGACCCGCGGACCAAAATCTTACTCCGCTCAGAAGAAAATAGTACCGTTTTGCGGTCCGGATCACGGGACTCTTGCAGGGTTTTGAGCTCTGAACTTTTACTTATGTAAGACTGGTGTAGAGTTAAGACTTACCTTATTAAATTAAACCTTTTTCGGGTCGTGAGTAGGATAAACACGGGGACAACTTCTTCCGAGTTCCAGTGTACTTTAATTTCCCTCAACAGTGTAGGATTTTAGAACATCAACACAGCACCTAGTGCCGTACTGTGGCGTATCACTCCGCCCAATCTAAAACAGACTAATCACTACAGATAAACTGACTAGTGTCATTATAGTCCCTGATTTACATCAGAATATAAAGAATATATTTATAAAATAATGAACCCTGAATTACCAAAATAACCTTCTTAACAAAAATAAATCTCCTCTTACACTTATAAGGTGAGCAATCATTCAATTCAATCATTTTTATGATGTAAAATTGTATGTATTTATTTACTTTTATTTATTTTTTTATTTAATTTTAGTTGTTAAATTTCTGGAAAACAAAAAAGTCAAATCATACTTGAGAGAAACTATTCAGTTTGTGGCAAAATATTTTTACTTGTATGAAACTGAAGATGCATAAAAAACGTCACAAACTGTAAAACTGTAACAATAGGGCAAATGTACAGTATTGTTTTGTATTTTGTGTCTTTCAAATAAAAGACCATTTTTTTCCAGTCATATGTTCCTCATTCAAGGTTGTTAAAAAAATACTGCTATAATATCGTATCGTTATCGTGACCTCAATATCGTGTATCGTACTGTATCGTGAGATTAGTGTATCGTTACACCCCTAATGGTTCAGGCGCCGGAGAACGCTGCCGCTACTCTTGGGCTCAGGTTTTCCCAGGAGACGAGGTTGGCACCACAACTCGTCTATTATCTGGAAGCACTGCCGCTGAATTTAGCTCTCAGGTGTCAGACGACACAACTTTTGTTCCTTAAAACAAGTCCAACATCTGACGAATCGGGTCCAAGAAAGAATCGCTCTGAAAGTGGCTGCAGGAAAAAAAAAAACAGGTGTTTTGTGTGATTGATGCTTTTGTTTGTTTCGTCTTCGATCTTTGGGACTCCAGCTTCGGGTTAGTCTGTTTATGAAGCAGCGTTTCTCTGCATCAGACGCAGAATAAATGATTCCCCAACACAAGTTTGTAGGCTGGTTACCTGTTGACCAGAAATCAGGGTCAGGGTCAAGGTCAGTTACTGTTACTGTTATATCTGAATGTTAACTGAATATCAGATATGAAATCTTAATGTTAAATCTAAAATGAAATGTTAGATCTAAATGTTTCAGGTGAAACAAACAATTAAGCTACTATGCAAATTCACACTTCCTGTAGCCATTGCTGCCAAAATAAAAGCTCAAGCACTCCAGACTGTAATCAAGTAATGAATTAAAACCAAGTTATTGGGGGAAATGAAAACTCACATTAATGTGTCTGTTAGGTTCCTAAATCATCACAACATACATTAATAATTTAGAAAAAGACGCCAGAGACTCTGGAATGATTTTTAAGGCCTTCTGCGCAGAAGTGAAGCAAAGTCGGAGCCCTGTCGAGCAACACGGCTCTCTCTCTGTGGCTCTCGACGAAATGCTTGCTGGGTCCTTCTTTGTAGGAGGTATTTATTGAAAAACTGACAGGCGTTGGCTATGTTAAGACAACCAATGGTAGACAGTGGATGGACAATGGACAGAAACAGGAAACAGATGGTCACACACATGTGACTTTTCAGTTAAAGAGGCTTGGTATGAAGAAACAAACAGACATCCTTAAAACACAAAGGGTCAAGGGGTCAACTAAAACAGGACCCTCTGTTGGAGGTTCGAACAGATGGTTTTTAAAGACACTGGGTTATTTACAAACCAGAAGTCACCAGGCAAACCTTCATGGGGGTCTCGTGTTATCAGATGGTCCAACAAAACCTAGCTAACCTTTAAGTCAGCTTAACGTCTTGAAACAACATGAAGGGTCAATAAATGAGCCCCTTCTAGACAAACAAGAACTCTGTGAGGCTTTGCACAGATGTGTCTAAAGACACTGCTCAGCTGTTAACAAAGCCCTAAATACCTAAATACCATCAGGGAATGGCCTGCCTGTAACTTCTGTTAACAATTGTAAACTTGTGAAAAACGCAGCAGTCAACTTCTCTGAGCTTACCTAATTCTGTTACGTTCATAATGACAATTTAATTCAAAAACGTTGATTAACTTCACAGTGTCAATAATGACCTGAAATAACAAAAGTAAAGATGTTTGGAGTCATTTTATCTGGCGTGTACTTTGAGGGTTTCTTGTCCCTTTAGTTGGTTTTAATTCTTGATTTTACGAACAGCTGCTAGATTCCAGGCCGAGGATGCGAGTCCGAATCCCTTCAGTCTTCATGGAGACGCTCGTGTAGTGAACACGGCTCTCTGTTAGCATCACAGCAGCTCCGGCCCGTCTGGGTCTCGGGTGGATTAGTCTGTTTACGGTGAAGCTCCATCTGTGATTTTACGCTCCGGCTGCGACGGACTCACCTGAACACACGGCAGAAACCTCCAAACACACTCAACAAGAAGTAGAGATGCACCGATCAGGATTTTGAGAGCCGATAATCAATCACCAAAATCAGTATCTGCTGATCACCGATCACAGTGTGAAATCCATAAATTCGTCAATATTGTTGTCTCATGTACAACACGTTTTATTTCAGGATGATGTGCAATATTTCCCCCTCTAGAGACTCTTAGAGACGATTTAGACTCGGCTTACAAAGAGTAAGAGTAGTTTACTAGCTTAAGCTTTCTTGTGGTAATAAATGTGCCCCAACACAGACAACAGCAGATATTTCACTCTCTTAGAGTTGATACAAGTTGTAAACTATAAACTTTAGTTTTCCTGTGGAAAAAGGAATTAAATCTTAAAATAAAAAATTAATTATTAAGCTTTGCGATAGCTTTATCGATAGCATCCGCCGCGTGTGAGTGAAGCAAAACTCTTAGACAAAACTAGAATCCAAATGTCACTGGTGAAGCGACTGACATGACTGTCGTCCTGCGTGAGGGTTAGTGAGGGTTATTAAGTGAGGGTTAGTGGTTGGATGTGACTGTAGTTTGGTATAACTCCATTCATCAGTGAAATATTAAAGACTCAGCAGTGCGTACCGCGGATCCAAGCTGCTAACGACGCGTTTAAACCCAACGTCTTCTACAACAAACGGCTGATGATCAAGGCTTATGAATTCATCACCTTACTGTGTAGTTCTTTATTTTTCTTGCTGTCATTTATAGGTCTCTGTTACGTTCAGCGGAGTTAGCGGCGTTGCTTCTTTTCTTTCTCTGCCTTAGCGGCAGACAACTTTGGCAACTCAATATCCTCTTTCGTGTGAAAAACGTTCAAATGCCTTATCAGCTTCGTTGTGTTGAAATTCTTTTAAAACATTCCTCCTCGGGGTATTTCCTTTGCACACACTTTGCAAACTACAAATTTGTTGTCCTATTAGGACATTGTAAAACTCCCATAACAGCGACACCATTTTCAGTGTTTATGTTTTATAGAGTCTGCCACGCCCCCTTCTAGATACGGCCAAGCCTCCTTAGGACACCTGGGTCTGAGGTGTGAGAAGACAGCCCGCAACCGATAGGGGCATTATCGGCCGATACTGATCGGTTGCCGATCGATCTGTGCATCTCTATCAAGAAGTACCGAGCACCTACAGTAGTACAGTAGTTACATCATCTGTTTAGTGAGCGCTTTCTGGCGGGAGAACAAAAGTGTTCAGTCACTCGCTGAGATGAAGGTTACGGAGGGAGATGGAGGGATGAGAGAGTTACGGAGCAGAGAGAGAGGAGGGAGAGAGAGAGGGAGGAGAGAGTGATGGAACAGAGAGAGAGAGGAGGAGAGAGAGAGGAGGATGACCCATTACGCTCCATTTAGATGCTGCTCAATTTGGAGGAATTCCACTGTGTGTCGGCCTCGTTGCCGCATCCCGTCCACAGAGACGTGAGCATGAATCGGGGGGGGATGACGGATGATGAGTGATGAGTCACGGAGCCGCTGGCCTGTTTGGGCGGCGTCTCGGTTGATGACATGATTAAAAAACAGAGGACGCAGGACGACCTTTGGATCAGGTTTAGATTGAATGACGGGTCGAGGGTTCAGGTTAGTGTTGACAGCATACGTCATCAACGCTGGTGATGCTCGTTGTTCAGTGTGTTCATAGTCTGTGGTGCTGAACTCTCGCTGTCTGATCACTGAACTGGCCTTTAGAAAGGAAATGCTGATGAATAAATAAGATTCACAGTGCTGAGGTTTCACAGATATGACTAAAAGCCACACGGAGAAGGAAGAAAACTCCAGGTGGAAAAAGCTCAACTGTAACTGACCTACTGTATCAGTAAGCTCCGCCCCTCAAACACAGACGAGCCAATGGCTGTTGAGTATCAGTAGGCTCCGCCCCTCAAACACAGACGAGCCAATGGCTGTTGAGTATCAGTTCCTCAGGGACCAGAACTAGGACATCTGAAGGTTTCAGCTTCACAGAAAAACAATGAACATCCTGAACTCTCATCTGTTTATGGAGTTTATGAACAAAAATATGCTAAATATGTAGTAGGACTTGTAGTGCCTGTAGTACTGTTTCCAGTATCAGAGAAGATGGACAATGGAGTTTATTTTTATTTATTTTGTAAATACAAACTGAACAGAGTCTGTTTTGGATTAAACTGCCAACTGAACATCCAGATGATCAACAAGGATTTTTACATTTGTTCTGAGATGAATAAAAGAAACAAAGATTTTGACTCTTTAACGTTCTCTTAACTTAGTTAATCACAATCGTTACGTAGAAACTTTGGCTCTGATGAGATAGTTAACGTTAATCTGAGCTACTGTTGTTAGTTTATCTCAGATTATAGATCCACTCACCGCAAAACATAAAATTATACTTTAATCCAGCATTAGGTGGTACGGTTGTACTTTTATCTAGTGTTAGGTGGTACGGTTGTACTTGAATCTAGTATTAGGTGGTACGGTTGTACTTTAATCTAGTGTTAGGTGGTACGGTTGTACTTTAATCTAGTATTAGGTGGTACGGTTGTACTTTAATCTAGTGTTAGGTGGTACGTTGTACTTTAATCTAGTATTAGGTGGTACGGTTGTACTTTAATCTAGTGTTAGGTGGTACGGTTGTACTTTAATCTAGTATTAGGTGGTACGGTTGTACTTTTATCTAGTGTTAGGTGGTACGGTTGTACTTGAATCTAGTATTAGGTGGTACGGTTGTACTTTAATCTAGTGTTAGGTGGTATGGTTGTACTTTAATCTAGTATTAGGTGGTACGGTTGTACTTTTATCTAGTGTTAGGTGGTACGGTTGTACTTGAATCTAGTATTAGGTGGTACGGTTGTACTTTAATCTAGTGTTAGGTGGTACGATTGTACTTTAATCTAGTGTTAGGTGGTACGGTTGTACTTTAATCTAGTATTAGGTGGTACGGTTGTACTTTAATCTAGTGTTAGGTGGTACGTTGTACTTTAATCTAGTGTTAGGTGGTACGGTTGTACTTTAATCTAGCGTTAGGTGGTACTGTTGTACTTTAATCTAGAGTTAGGTGGTACGGTTGTACTTTAATCTTTCATTAGGTGGTACGGTTGTACTTTAATCTTTCATTAGGTGGTACGGTTGTACTTTAATCTTTCATTACGTGGTACGGTTGTACTTTAATATTTCATTACGTGGTACGGTTGTACTTTAATCTAGCGTTAGGTGGTACGGTTGTACTTTAATCTAGAGTTAGGTGGTACGGTTGTACTTTAATCTTTCATTAGGTGGTACGGTTGTACTTTTATCTAGTGTTAGGTGGTACGGTTGTACTTGAATCTAGTATTAGGTGGTACGGTTGTACTTTAATCTAGCGTTAGGTGGTACGGTTGTACTTTAATCTAGAGTTAGGTGGTACGGTTGTACTTTAATCTTTCATTAGGTGGTACGGTTGTACTTTAATATTTCATTAGGTGGTACGGTTGTACTTTAATCTTTCATTACGTGGTACGGTTGTACTTTAATATTTCATTAGGTGGTACGGTTGTACTTTAATCTAGTGTTAGGTGGTACGGTTGTACTTTAATCCAGCGTTAGGTGGTACGGTTGTACTTTAATCTAGTATTAGGTGGTACGGTTGTACTTGAATCTAGCGTTAGGTGGTACGGTTGTACTTTAATCTAGTATTAGGTGGTACGGTTGTACTTTAATCTAGTATTAGGTGGTACGGTTGTACTTGAATCTAGCGTTAGGTGGTACGGTTGTACTTGAATCTAGTGTTAGGTGGTACGGTTGTACTTGAATCTAGCGTTGGGTGGTACGGTTGTACTATAATTTAGCCTTAGGTGGTACAGTTGTATTTTAATCTAGTGTTAGGTGGTACGGTTGTACTTTAACAACCATCCTAACTCGTACTCCGGTCTAAACTGGGTAGATTCATGTAATTCCCACACATGCCAATATTATCATGTTTTCCTTCTGTCATTCAAACAATTTTAACAGAATTTGTTCAACGTTCCATATGAAGTAAGATTAAAAGAAAAATATGACCTTTTAATATTCTCTGCGACAAGAAATCTGGAGTTTTCTTCAGTTTTTCACCAAACGCAAAGAGGAGCATCAGATGTTTCATTCACATATTCCAGGCGGACTCTAAACGTGAATAAACACGGAGCTTAAACTCCAAATGCTCCTGTGAAAGCAGGATGTGTGATTTGGGCAGCAGAGTGAGGGGGATCAGTGAACATGGCCTCCCTGCCGTCGGGGATTAGGGGAGATGGAGATGGAGATGGAGGAGCAGCAGACGGAGCTTCCTCAGCCCAGAGACCCGTCCTCCTCCTCCGCAGCCAAATCCCTCCTGGTGGCTCCACGGTGGAGCGTTAGCGGGACCTGAACCTTGGCAGCGCTGAGCAGCTTCAGCGAGGCTTCCTGGCAGCAGGAGCAGATCCAGTGTTAGTTAGTAATGTGGCATCATATGAATCAGAATCATGTTTATTTGGCCAAGTCAGGTCAAACAAGACAGGGAATTTGACTCGGTTATTTTCACTCACTGTACAGTAAATAGGCAAATAGGCAAATGACAGCTCTTATTAACATATATACAATTAAAAAAAGTGAAAGGTGCAGTAGTATGAGGTAGATATGGTTATGGAAAGCTGCATTGTTAGAGCATATGATGTGGGTATTATTACTATTATTATTATTATTGCACACTGATTTATTACTCTGAGACTCTATGAGTGATGAGAGTTCATTAGAGCAACAGCTTGGGAGAAGAAACTATATGAATTAAAGCTGCAAGCAGCAATGAACGGGCCCTCGCCGACTTCCTGTTCAGTTTCCGCCATGGCGCCAAGAGACTTTTCTTTAAGTTGCGACATGATACAGGTGTGTACCGATTTTCGTGCATGTACGTCAAACCGTATAGTGGGGCTTGAGGCACAAAGTTTTCTAGGGGGCGCTGTTGAGCCATTAGGCCACACCCATTAATGCAAACCCTTAAATATCAAATTTTTCGCCAGGCCTGGCTTGCGTGCAAAATTTGGTGACTTTTGGGGCACGTTTAGGGGGAAGAAAAGGCCTTCATTTCGTCAAAAAAAAAGCGAGGAAAATAAAAACAACAATTCCTACAGATACAATAGGGCCTTCGCACTGTCAGTGCTCGGGCCCTAATTATTACCAGATAAATGATCTGGATCATTTTAAAGGTAATGTCGCGTTAGGAGGAGTCATGAAGGTTGGCAGCTCCCCACAACTGGGCAGGGTCCGATCAGCGAGCCTTCCGCTCATTAATCTGGGCTGGACCTTCTTTAGTCAGTTTAAACGTCCACCCACGGGTGGGCTGATGGGAGCGCTGACCGCAGGAGATCTGAGAGGGTTAATGAAGCGGCGAACCCCTCCCACCACTCAGAGGAGGGGCAGCTGAGGCTGCCGGTCACATATGGACACGTCCATGGTTGCGAGCCCATCTGAGAGCAGTGAGTCCGCAGTGAGGCGCTCTTGAATCTGGAAGGGAGCAGGAGACCTTCCATATCAACGTCGTCAACTGCAGCAGAAAAAACGCTCTCACTGTTCATAAGGACATGTTCAAGAATCACATTCTCTTCTATAAGGACTCACTCTCCACTGCAAAAGCCACCTACTATACAGAGTTAATCAGACAAGGCCATGGAAACACCCAAGCATTATTCACCCTGGTTAACAACACACTACATTCACCGGACTGTCTCCCTCCCCATTTCTACTCAGCTGACTTCTGTAATTCCATTGTGACATTTTTCAACACAAAGATCGACAGTATCCATCAGCAACCAGCCCCTCTCATTTCAGTCCCTTCACCCTTCCCAGCGTTCCAAATCCCTTTCTCCCATCCCCTTCTCCAGTTTCAAACTTCCTTCTGTTGCTGACATATCAGATCTCATCCACAAATCCAAACCATCTACCTGTCAGCTTGATCCTCTCCCTCCCTGTCTGGTCAAAGTCTCCATCCAGTCTCTGGCGCCTTTAATAACTGCTATTGTCCATTCTTCTTTTCACCTCTGGTATTGTTCCCTTATCTCTCAAATCTGCCATAGTAACCCCAATTCTCAAGAAAGCCTGGTGCCTGGTGACCCCAACAATGTCAACAACCTTTGTCCCATCTCCAATCTTCTTTTCCTCTCCAAAATCCTAAAAAAGAACTGTTGCATCTCAGGTTCATAATCACCTCTCTCTCAATAACCTCTATGAACAATTCCATTCTGGCTTTCGTCCATCTCATAGCACTGAAACAGCTCCTGTTAAGATCACCAACGACCTCCTCATGGCTGCCGACACTGGACTCATTACCATCCGGATCCTCCTCCACCTGACTGTGGCCTTTGACACAATCTCCCACCGCCTACCAATAAAATGTATTACTATTATTATTAGGGTCCAAGCACTTACAGTGCAAAGGCCCTATTGTATCAGGAATTTTTGTTTTTCTCCTTGTTTTTCTTCCGATGAAATGAGGGCCTTTTTTCCCCCCTAAACGTGCCCCAAAAGTCGAAAAACTTGATATTTAATGGTTTGCATTAATGGGCGTGGCCTAATGGCTCAACAGCGCCCCCTAGAAAACTTTGTGCCTCAAGCCCCACAATACGGTTTGACGTACATGCACGAAAATCGGTACACACCTGTATCATGTCGCAACTTAAAGAAAAGTCTCTTGGCACCATGGCCGCAACCGAACAGGAAGTTGGCCATTTTGAATTAATCGTGTAATTTTGGCGCAATCTATGCCATTTCTTCGGCCGTTTATTCGCCCGAACCGTAACGTACACCCAGGTGTGTTATACATAAAAATGTGCGTCTCGATCCTGCGACGACGCACATTACTTTTCTGAGTCAAAAGCGTTACCGTGGCGATGATAGACGCCAAAAAGCGCACCCCCCTTCATCTGATTGGTCCATATTTGATAGTTCCTACTTTCTGCCATAACTTTTGAATGGTTTGACATAAAGAGTCATGGGTGGTGTCATTGGATTTGGTTTAGAGTCCTTAACCTTGATTGGTGTAAATTGAGAGAGAGTTGTGGATGGTGTCATTTCTGATATGCTTATGATGATAAGTTGAGTTTCATGTGAACAGCAAAGGCACTTTTTATAGTATTATTGACCTAGGCCTTTTAACTGAAGGAATAATAATCAATTTGAAGGATGACTATATTGTTTTCTACTAATTATTTTTTGTAAAATGAAAATAGACTGAGTATATTTTATTGGTGGATGGATGAACCAGTTTGGACTCTGAGTCTGGGTTTGTGAGGTCTGAAGCGCTGGAGGTTCGAGGCTCCTGGAGGCTCTTCAGCCTGGAAACAGGCTGCTGGAAACAGGAAACAGGCTGCTGGAAACAGGCTGCTGGAAACAGGAAACAGGCTGCTGGAAACAGGAAACAGGCTGCTGGAAACAGGAAACAGGCAGCTGGAAACAGGAAACAGGCAGCTGGAAACAGGAAACAGGCAGCTGGAAACAGGCTGCTGGAAACAGGAAAAAGGCAGCTGGAAACAGGAAAAAGGCAGCTGGAAACAGGAAACAGGCAGCTGGAAACAGGAAACAGGCAGCTGAAAACAGAAAACAGGCTGCTGAAAACAGAAAACAGGCAGCTGGAAACAGGAAACAGGCAGCTGGAAACAGGAAACAGGCTGCTGGAAACAGAAAACAGGCAGCTGGAAACAGGAAACAGGCTGCTGGAGCGTGTCGGAGGCTTTAATGCCCCCCGGGTGAGTTGGAGCGTCGTTGTGGGCCGTTAGCCGGGCCTCAGCTCCCTCCTCACCCACGTCTGCTGGGATCCAGCCCTGCGACCGAGCAGCTGAGAGAGGGAGGAAGTCAAACATAATGTCTGTATGAACTCATCTGTGAAGCAGATATGATTCTCTCTGCCGTACATGCGTGAAGCCACGTGCACGACCTGGGAAGCTCTGCAGTTTTCCACAGTTCTGCATCCTGCAGAACCGCTGGATGTGTGAACTTCCTCCCGCTCAGAAAGGACGTTGAGGAGTAGCCAGGTTCATGTTCCAGAGGCTGGAAGTTTCTTCTTTTTCAGGTCCTGTTTCCACGTAGCAAAAACGTTGTTGTTTTCATGCGTTTTGGCCGTTCGTTTACAAGAAAATGAAGCTCAAAGTCTCCAAAAACCATCATTTCTGAAAAATCCGGCCAAGGTGGAGATTTGCAAAAACTCCGTCTTCATGTTTGCTTGTAAACGGAGGGAAACGGACATTTAGGCTTCAGAACGTCACATTATGCGACAGAAACGTTACCAGCGTTATGTGTGCGACCTGTGTTTACAATTTGTTTGACTTGTGTCATTTGTTGATGTTTTTTTCCAGGATTCTGATTGGCTAGCATGACTTTATCTTCTCGTTACACTGCCCCCTGTAGGTTTGGCTGCTCATAGCACCTTAACAGCTATTTATGCAGGTTTGTGGAAATGATGGTATTTTTCAAAATGTAGATCCGTTTTTGTAAATAGCCAGCTACATGTAAACGTGGCCTCAGTTTATATTTGTGCCGCTCCGGTTTTTCACGGCGGTCGTCTGTCAGAGCCGACGGGGATGTCATGTCAAGAGTGTTGTTTGTCCTCCGTCGTGTTGACAGAAAAACTAAGAGCAGAGAGAGAGATCTGTCCCCAGAGACGGATCTCTGTCCTCCTCTGTCAATATGTGTCGAGCTGAGATGCCTGACGACGTCTGGCGACGGTTTCATGTGGACTCTCTCTGCTGGGGGAGAATCGGGGGGTCGGGGGTCGGGGGTCGGGGCTCCTGGTCCGGCATCTACAGCCGCTCCATCTTTATTACTTTACTTTAGGATTCCTGTGTCTGAATACTTACTGAATACTTACTGAATACTTACTGCATACTTACTGAATACTTACTGAATACGTACTGCATACTTACTGAATACTTACTGCACACTTACTGGATACTTATTGGATACTTACTGGATACTTACTGAATACTTACTGCATACTTACTGAATACGTACTGCACACTTACTGAATACTTACTGCACACTCACTGGATACTTATTGGATACTTACTGGATACTTACTGAATACTTACTGGATACTTACTGGATACTTACTGGACACTTACTGCATACTTACTGCATACTTACTACATACTACTGAATACTACTGGATACTTACTGCACACTTACTGCACACTTACTGGATACTTACTGGATACTTACTGGACACTTACGGAATACTTACTGGATACTTACTGAATACTTACTGGATACTTACTGAATACTTACTGGATACTTACTTCATACTTACTGCCTACTGTTGTGCAACTCATAGGTAGCTTGGCTGTTCAGTTATCGAAGGGTTATTAATAAATATTATTCATAATTATTAATAATTAATAAAGTCGACTATTTATCAAATTGAATGACCAATATGATAAATAAAATCCTCGGGGCACCACCCTGTTCCTTAAGCAGGGAAATGATAACTTTTACAGCAGAAAATCAGTCTCAGAAATTAAGGTTTATGCCTAATACAGTAATTGAAGGGTGAGATCCGAACACTAGGCTCTGTCAAACAAATCAATTGTGACCAAAATCTGCATGAAATAACGACAACCACAATAACGACAAATCAATCAGAATTTATTTACATATAGGTGTCAAAAGATGGTAAACGGAACACCCCAATAAATCCTGATGGCACACTACGTAAACAGGGACAGAAATTATACAATGCAAAAGTTCCAGTCATCTGTGTGGGGTGTGACTAGTGTGTGTGCGTGTGTGTGTGTGTGCGTGTGCGTGTGTGTGTGTGGGTGTGTGTGTGTGTGTGTGTGTGTGTGTGAGTGTGTGTGTGTGTGTGTGTCTGCGTGCGTGTCTGCGTGCGTGTCTGCGTGTGTGTGTGTGTGTGTGTGTGTGTGTGTGTCGGTGTGTGTGTGTGTGTGTGTGTGTGTGTGTGTGTGTGTGTGTGTGTGTGTGTGTGTGTGTGGGATCTCAGACTGGCTCGGGAATTTATGACCGAGGGGAGCGTCTGTGTGTGTGTGTGTGCGTGTGGGGGGGGTTAGTACGAGAGGAAGAGAGAGAGATACCGAAGAAAAGTACAATAATAGACACTCTTAAATAATTTCTCACTACCAGAAACCCAAGACCTTCTGATCTTTCCCACACAGAAATGCCCCAATGTGAAACTAAACTTCACACGTGCGCTCTGGTCATCCAACCGGGAAATCTAGAAGGGCCTTGTTTTCGTTTGTCGAGAAGCATGTCATAACGATCCAGCAATGTGGATGCAGCCGTAGACAAATAAGAAGATAAACAAAAACACTTAAGTTAATAAACACAACTATGACGGGATCAGCAGTCCAGCTCACAGCGTAAACTAACTTTTAAAGTGTATTACTAAGTTTTCTCTGCCCAGACATCAAAAACAGCCTCTTACGTGAACCTTTGCAGTTGAAGAAAAAAAGGGGTGGTCGGTCAGCGTTCCCTGGGGAACAGCTGGGTGTTTACGCTCAGCAGGCGATCCTGATAAAGCGGCTATCACTCCCTCCTGTGTCCTTGCTGCGGATGAGGGGAAAGGCAGCTGGATGAGGGGACAGCAGCTGGGCACAGCACTTGGCTTCCTTCAACTTCGGATCGGCGTCGCGTTCACGTCGAGTCAATGCAGGGTCCCTAGTTCGGCTTTCTGGGCTCGGAACTGCGTGGGTCGCTCGTGCAGCGCTGCAAAACGGACGCTCCTTCGTTCACGAAGGAGAAAGCCGGCCCTTGGCTGGCTCCCTGGTGTTACAGAGACCTGTGGGTGAGAAGGAAGAAGCAGAAAAGAGAGAAGAGAGCGGAGAGAGGGGGGTCTCCTCTTTTATAGCTGCATACAGGAAGTTGATACCCCTTCCTGCAGCTTGGGGTCCTTGTCCAATCAAAGTGTGGTGCCTTATCACCAAGAGGGTCACATATGCAAATCCTGGTGTCCATGGGGTCTTTCCGTTCTCCAGACCACGCTGGAGGTGTCGTAAACTCACCATGAGGCAGGGATCATGAGACTTTAAGTCTTTAGGTTTACTGGTCCAAGAGAAATGTTCACCCACTCACATATGTCATGAATTCATAATCATATGGACGGTAGTCCAACATCCCCCCTTAGATTTGACGGCGGGAATGCAGGGTCTGGTTGTCAAATCTACCAACGGTGCAACAGTCCATGTGATGCAGTCCTGGTTGGCAGAGGGGCACAGTACTTAAAAGTTCAGAGGTTAGCATAGCGCTGGAGGCTTTGTCTGGGCAGAGGTGAGGCACGTCTGGGCAGACGGAAATACGCTATGCTATACGAGACTAGAGTATAAAACATAACAATAAACATAAAACATAAAACATATAGAAACGATAAGGGATTCGATTATGCAGTTCAGTGTCATTACTAGCAGAATGAGGTAGATAAAGACAAAAAGAAGGGAGGTTAGTTAGGTTACGGACCCTCGATACGTAACTGCCAAAAGCAGACCAGGCTCAGTGGGTGTTCACCACGTGTTAATCCCTTGGCAGAGCGGTGCTGAGGAAGGAAACGGGTCGGAGGGGGTCCGTCCTGTAACAGAACCAACCTCGGGTAACGGAAGAAGAAAGTCTTATTCCCTAACAATTTAATCACTCTGTGATTAATTGCTAAACCCGGAAAAACAAAACAGAACAAATGAAATAAAATTGTGAGTGTAGGCCTGAGTTTTACTTCCCTAACACTCCAAGATCCCTGCCCCCCCTATTTTTTAGGGGTGGGGGGATTTGCACTTCTGGGTCAGAAGTTGTCAGTCAGCTGCAGACGAGTCATGCAGCTCGTTCAGTGCTCTGGCCAACAGGGTATATATGGCACCCCCCCGGCCTGCTGATCTACGACGTCTGCGCCGTCTCTTGGGCTGTACCCCTTGGGCGTCAGCACCGGGGTGGAGCACCTCTCGGTCACTCTGTGCACCGTTCTCAGAATCTACGGTGGGACGTCTCTGTGTTTCCCACGCCAGCTCAGCGTACCCGCGGATTTCTCGCATGCTGAGATCTCTCATCCTGCTGCAGTGAAGAGTTACCTTACATCGCACGCTTTCATGTAGGTTATGGAGGAATAGAGACTTAAAATGACGATCATTCTCCAAACCTGGAGTGTTGCGTCCCTGGAAAAACGCAGCTCTCAGACGCCAGTAATAATCTTTGGGGGTTTCTGACTCCTGGTGCTTAATTGAAGAAGCAGCCAGAGTAGCTGAAGCCCAGTCGGTTTCAGAAAAGTACTCTTCTAGCAAAGCCTGACGGAGTGCTTCATAGCAGTCTCTGGTTTTAGCTGGAAGGGATCTTATGAAAACACGAACGCTCCTGGCTGTGGTTTTCCAAAGAAGCTTTACCTTCTCGCTAGAGGATGCATGAGGTAAATCTCGGAGGCAATCCTGAACCTCATCGAGATAATTCTCAATATTTGACCCTGAATCATCCGGGTCAAAGTGTTCTATGTCGTTGGCCAGGGACTCAAGGTCACGGAGACGCAAGCCTTGTCTATGTGGCGGGCCAGGGCCGTCTGGTCCACCAGAACATTCCTGATACAACCGGTCCCTGTGCCGAGAAGAATAATTAGTTCTTGTCTGGTGTGGAACAGGTAGGTCGGAGTGGGGGTTTGAACCACCTGACACAACTTTTTGTCCAACAGGGAAAGGTTCCCGGAAATTTGGATTTACGGCCTTCAGATTATGAGGCTGGCCGCATTTCGGACTCAGCACCTCATCTTGAACGCGCGGGGCAGTGGGCCTGAGGGTGAACGGGGGGGCACGCTTTAAGTCTGACCCCCCTTTCCTCATTTTGCACCTCGGTGGCTGCACTTTCATTTCATCCCAGGTGATAAGGTCTGGAACGGTGTCAGTAGCGTTTGGGCTACTGGCTATCCCCCTGGGCTCAGACAGGATAAGCAGGTTAACTGCTGGATCCTTTCTCTGGCCCCCTGCTGGCCGTGGGTCAGTGTGAGATTGGTCACGCCTTTCATCACACTGCTGCAAATTGTTAATGATCGGGACACTGGAGAGTTGATCTACTTTAATTTCTGATTCGAGCCTTGGCTCGCGGTTCACATGCTTGTTCTCAACCCATCGCGGCTCCATTTTCTCGGAGCTTCGAGTGGACCCGTTACAGGAGTCCAGTGACTGCTGACGAAAGTCCAGCGACTGCTGGCGGAGACTAAGCGACTGCTCATAGAGGCTTACTGCCTTCTCCCGGAGGCTAAGTGCGTGCTCACGGAGCAGCCATGACTTTTCATGGCGTTCCTCCACGTGGCTGAACTTATGTGACTGGAGCTGGGTTTTGCAACTAAGCACATCAGAGAAGAATGCTTCTCTGGAAGAATTCTTAATTAAAGAGATCAACTCCTGTGTCCTATCACCAGCGTTACGTTCATAATTATGGACGTTATTCACCTCCTCTGAGGCGCATCGACTAGTTTCTCGGATTCGTGCTTGAGCCTCTCTTAACAGGCTTTTCAAGCGTTCAATCTCTTCCTGCGCATCGCAGTGCGCCAACACTTCCCCCTCGTATTTTTGTCGCCACCTGTGTTTGTTTTCCCCCGCATGGAGTTCTGCCTTACGTTGCCATAGCAACGCCAGTTTACCCGGAACGTTGGCTACACGGGCTTTTTTATACGGTTTCTTGGCGAAGCTAGTGAGCTCTGCTATCCTCCCTTCGCAGGTCTGGAGGTCATAGTTATTTATTATGCTCAGCTCATCTCTGGGTATTTCCATAATGCGTGCAATTACTTCTTGAGTGTCGGTAAAAGTGATGCTGGGGGAAGCCTCGGCCCCCCCTTCATGGTTACCTGGGCTAGTCATCGCGCGTCTGGCCAGGGGACCCGGGACTGAAGGGAACCTGGCGAAAAGCTTCCTATTCAAACGGAACTTGCCTGATGGTCCTTCTAGTCAACCTCTGGTCACCTCTGCTGGCTCTGCGTCCAAATGCGATGAGTTTCCTGCCCTGTGCACCACACGCAGTTCACGAACCGGACACCAGTGTTTCGCTTGCGACTCTGCCAAGAGATTAACACTCAGTAATGAAGTAGATTCACGTTATCACCCAGATTAGGAGGAATGAGACAATAAATGAAGCATGAGAGACTCTGATATGTGCCT
Organism: Cololabis saira; assembly: GCF_033807715.1. NCBI lineage: Eukaryota > Metazoa > Chordata > Actinopteri > Beloniformes > Belonidae > Cololabis > Cololabis saira. The sequence goes on along the minus strand of NC_084588.1, from coordinate 46,584,032 downwards.
GAAAGCAGTTGGGTTCTTGGTTATCATAAAAGGAATCGAGATAACCTTGGAAGCAAAATAAAAATAAAAATAAAAGAATCAATAAAGTGGATTAAAATTTAAATGCCACCCAAATTAAAGATTCAATTTAACAAACACAATAGAAATTAATCCGAAAGATTAATAACTCACATGGGGTAATCCCGACAAAATTCTATTAATAGAATTTAAAGAACTTGAAGCAAAACCAACCATTAACTTCAGTGAAGCAGTAGCCTTAGCTTCAGTGAAGGTTGCAGAGGAAAATTAATCAAACAGATTAATAAAAGTAGTGATAAAAATAAACGTTCAAGTTAATAAACTTAAAGAACTTAAAGCGACCAACCCTTAGTGAAGCGAGGTTGCCATTAACAGGTTTTAAAATAACCGTAGGAATCAGATAATGAGAGGGGAAGAAAAATGGAAAAATAAAAATATTTTCTTTCCCGACCAAAATTAATGTTCTGTTATTTCATACAAATTCAGTCACAATGTCGTTATTAGAGCCCCACACGGGCGGACCATTTATGTTGTGCAACTCATAGGTAGCTTGGCTGTTCAGTTATCGAAGGGTTATTAATAAATATTATTCATAATTATTAATAATTAATAAAGTCGACTATTTATCAAATTGAATGACCAATATGATAAATAAAATCCTCGGGGCACCACCCTGTTCCTTAAGCAGGGAAATGATAACTTTTACAGCAGAAAATCAGTCTCAGAAATTAAGGTTTATGCCTAATACAGTAATTGAAGGGTGAGATCCGAACACTAGGCTCTGTCAAACAAATCAATTGTGACCAAAATCTGCATGAAATAACGACAACCACAATAACGACAAATCAATCAGAATTTATTTACATATAGGTGTCAAAAGATGGTAAACGGAACACCCCAATAAATCCTGATGGCACACTACGTAAACAGGGACAGAAATTATACAATGCAAAAGTTCCAGTCATCTGTGTGGGGTGTGACTAGTGTGTGTGTGTGTGTGTGTGTGTGCGTGTGCGTGTGCGTGTGTGTGTGTGGGTGTGTGTGTGTGTGTGTGTGTGTGTGTGAGTGTGTGTGTGTGTGTGTGTCTGCGTGCGTGTCTGCGTGCGTGTCTGCGTGCGTGTGTGTGTGTGTGTGTGGGTGTGTGTGTGTGTGTGTGTGTGTGTGTGTGTGTGTGTGTGTGTGTGTGTGTGTGTGTGTGGGATCTCAGACTGGCTCGGGAATTTATGACCGAGGGGAGCGTCTGTGTGTGTGTGTGTGTGCGTGTGGGGGGGGTTAGTACGAGAGGAAGAGAGAGAGATACCGAAGAAAAGTACAATAATAGACACTCTTAAATAATTTCTCACTACCAGAAACCCAAGACCTTCTGATCTTTCCCACACAGAAATGCCCCAATGTGAAACTAAACTTCACACGTGCGCTCTGGTCATCCAACCGGGAAATCTAGAAAGGCCTTGTTTTCGGTTGTCGAGAAGCATGTCATAACGATCCAGCAATGTGGATGCAGCCGTAGACAAATAAGAAGATAAACAAAAACACTTAAGTTAATAAACACAACTATGACGGGATCAGCAGTCCAGCTCACAGCGTAAACTAACTTTTAAAGTGTATTACTAAGTTTTCTCTGCCCAGACATCAAAAACAGCCTCTTACGTGAACCTTTGCAGTTGAAGAAAAAAAGGGGTGGTCGGTCAGCGTTCCCTGGGGAACAGCTGGGTGTTTACGCTCAGCAGGCGATCCTGATAAAGCGGCTATCACTCCCTCCTGTGTCCTTGCTGCGGATGAGGGGAAAGGCAGCTGGATGAGGGGACAGCAGCTGGGCACAGCACTTGGCTTCCTTCAACTTCGGATCGGCGTCGCGTTCACGTCGAGTCAATGCAGGGTCCCTAGTTCGGCTTTCTGGGCTCGGAACTGCGTGGGTCGCTCGTGCAGCGCTGCAAAACGGACGCTCCTTTGTTCACGAAGGAGAAAGCCGGCCCTTGGCTGGCTCCCTGGTGTTACAGAGACCTGTGGGTGAGAAGGAAGAAGCAGAAAAGAGAGAAGAGAGCGGAGAGAGGGGGGTCTCCTCTTTTATAGCTGCATACAGGAAGTTGATACCCCCTTCCTGCAGCTTGGGGTCCTTGTCCAATCAAAGTGTGGTGCCTTATCACCAAGAGGGTCACATATGCAAATCCTGGTGTCCATGGGGTCTTTCCGTTCTCCAGACCACGCTGGAGGTGTCGTAAACTCACCATGAGGCAGGGATCATGAGACTTTAAGTCTTTAGGTTTACTGGTCCAAGAGAAATGTTCACCCACTCACATATGTCATGAATTCATAATCATATGGACGGTAGTCCAACACTACTAACTGAATACAGTACTTACTGCATACTTACTGAATACTTATTTTCTGCATACTTACTGCATAATTAAAAACAACCTAACCTCCACGTCAACACGAGGTCCCTTTGAACCTGAAGTTAGCGAAGCTCCTTTGTGCCACTTTCAGTCAACTTGTCCAAACTCCAAAGCCATTTCAGAAGTTAAGTGTTCTTTCTGCTCTTGGGGTTTATGACTGTTCTGAACCTTGTGGTGAAGCATCTGTGGAGACGTAGCATCTGCTAAGACGTAGCATCTATGGAGACGTAGCATCTGCTAAAACGTAGCATCTGTGGAGACATAGCATCTGTGGAGACGTAGCATCTGCTAAGATGTAGCATCTGTGGAGACATAGCATCTGTGGAGACGTAGCATCTGCTAAGACGTAGCATCTATGGAGACGTAGCATCTGCTAAGACGTAGTATCTATGGAGACGTAGCATCTGCTAAGACGTAGCATCTATGGAGACGTAGCATCTGCTAAGACGTAGTATCTATGGAGACGTAGCATCTGCTAAGACGTAGCATCTATGGAGACGTAGCATCTGCTAAGACGTAGCATCTGTGGAGACGTAGCTGCGTCCTGGAGGGTGGTGTCCATCCGGCCGGACGTCTTATCCTCCTGATATTTCTGTGATGGATCTGTTTTGATTCTTCATCCATTTTTGTTTCCAGTGATAAATCTTAGCAACACATTTTATTTTACTAGGTCATGAAATCAGGATGAAGCTGAGCAATCGCCCCGTTGGTGATGTTTGAGACAGAAGGACAACCTTTCATTGATCATTCAGATGGACTCAAATATGTCCTGGAGAGAAATGGAGAAAGTCTAAAAATAGATCTGGGGGGTAATACGGTCAAACTGGAGGTGAGGCTTAACAGAAGCTTCGTCTCACTGTCGTCATGGTTACAGATGACAACAGCATCCAGGATCAACTCTGTGCACGGAAAGATAGAACTTCAGATCTACTATTAACTGCCATATAATCAATTTCCCCTCGTGGAAGTATTTTAAATCTAATACCTAACACTAGATTAAAGTACAACTGTACCACCTAACACTAGATTAAAGTACAACCGTACCACCTAACGCTAGATTAAAGTAGAACCGTACCACCTAACACTAGATTAAAGTACAACCGTACCACCTAACGCTAGATTAAAGTACAACCGTACCACCTAACGCTAGATTAAAGTACAACCGTACCACCTAACGCTAGATTAAAGTAGAACCGTACCACCTAACGCTAGATCAAAGTACAACCGTACCACCTAACGCTAGATTAAAGTACAACCGTACCACCTAACGCTAGATTAAAGTAGAACCGTACCACCTAACGCTAGATTAAAGTACAACCGTACCACCTAACGCTAGATTAAAGTACAACCGTACCACCTAACGCTAGATTATAGTACAACCGTACCACCTAACACTAGATTATAGTACAACCGTACCCCCTAACACTAGATTAAAGTACAACCGTACCACCTAACGCTAGATTATAGTACAACCGTACCACCTAATGCTAGAATATAGTACAACCGTACCACCTAACGCTAGATTAAAGTACAACCGTACCACCTAACGCTAGATTAAAGTACAACCGTACCACCTAACGCTAGATTAAAGTAGAACCGTACCACCTAACGCTAGATTAAAGTACAACCGTACCACCTAACGCTAGATTAAAGTACAACCGTACCACCTAACGCTAGATTATAGTACAACCGTACCACCTAACACTAGATTATAGTACATCCGTACCCCCTAACACTAGATTAAAGTACAACCGTACCACCTAACGCTAGATTATAGTACAACCGTACCACCTAATGCTAGAATATAGTACAACCGTACCACCTAATGCTAGAATATAGTACAACCGTACCACCTAACGCTAGATTATAGTACAACCGTACCACCTAACACTAGATTAAAGTACAACCGTACCACCTAACGCTAGATTAAAGTACAACTGTACCACCTAACGCTAGATTATAGTACAACCGTACCACCTAACGCTAGATTTATAGTACAACCGTACCACCTAACGCTAGATTAAAGTACAACTGTACCACCTAACGCTAGATTAAAGTACAACCGTACTACCTAACGCTAGATTATAGTACAACCGTACCACCTAATGCTAGATTAAAGTACAACTGTAGCACCTAACTAGATTAAAGTACAACCGTACCACCTAACGCTAGATTAAAGTACAACTGTACCACCTAACACTAGATTAAAGTACAACCGTACCACCTAACGCTAGATTAAAGTACAACTAGTAGGTCCTTCCTACAACTAGTAGGTCCTTCCTCCCTGCAGCTGTGAGACTACACAACCAGCACTGCTCACAGTAGACCACAAACAAAAATGTGCAATACCATTCTCTGGTATTGTAAATATCCTCTGTAATATCCATCTGTAAATATCCATCTGTTTTTCTTTTTGTATACTAGTATTTTTTTTATTTATTACTATTTTTATTCTCCTTCTTCTTCTTCTTATTATTATTGTATATACTGTCTATAGTGTTTTTCTATTATTATTATTATTGTATATACTGTTTATAGTGTTTTTCTATTATTATTATTATTGTGTGATATTGATGCCTCTTGTGTTTTGCACTATCCACTTTGCTGCTGTAATCTGGAAATTTCCCCTCTGGGGGACTATTAAAGGATTTCTTATCTTATCTTATCTTAACTGTACCACCTAACTAGTTTAAAGTACACCCGTACCACCTAACACTAGATTAAAGTACAACCGTACCACCTAACGCTAGATTAAAGTACAACCGTACCACCTAACGCTAGATTAAAGTACAACCGTACCACCTAACGCTAGATTAAAGTACAACCGTACCACCTAACGCTAGATTAAAGTACAACCGTACCACCTAACGCTAGATTAAAGTACAACCGTACTACCTAACGCTAGATTATAGTACAACCGTACCACCTAATGCTAGATTAAAGTACAACTGTAGCACCTAACTAGATTAAAGTACAACCGTACTACCTAACACTAGATTAAAGTACAACTGTACCACCTAACACTAGATTAAAGTACAACCGTACCACCTAACGCTAGATTAAAGTACAACTAGTAGGTCCTTCCTACAACTAGTAGGTCCTTCCTCCCTGCAGCTGTGAGACTACACAACCAGCACTGCTCACAGTAGACCACAAACAAAAATGTGCAATACCATTCTCTGGTATTGTAAATATCCTCTGTAATATCCATCTGTAAATATCCATCTGTTTTTCTTTTTGTATACTAGTATTTTTTTTATTTATTACTATTTTTATTCTCCTTCTTCTTATTATTATTATTATTGTATATACTGTCTATAGTGTTTTTCTATTATTATTATTATTATTGTATATACTGTTTATAGTGTTTTTCTATTATTATTATTATTGTGTGATATTGATGCCTCTTGTGTTTTGCACTATCCACTTTGCTGCTGTAATCTGGAAATTTCCCCTCTGGGGGACTATTAAAGGATTTCTTATCTTATCTTATCTTAACTGTACCACCTAACTAGTTTAAAGTACACCCGTACCACCTAACACTAGATTAAAGTACAACCGTACCACCTAACGCTAGATTAAAGTACAACCGTACCACCTAACTAGTTTAAAGTACACCCGTACTATCTAACGCTAGATTGAAGTTTGAACGTTTCTACGTAACAATTGTGATTAAATAAGTTTAGGGAGTTAAAATCATTGTTTTTTGGAACAAATGCAAACATCCTTGTTGATCTTTTGGATGTTCAGGTGGCAGTTTAATCTAAAACAGACCTTTAACTCTGTTTAGTTTGGATTTAGTAAATGGATCAACTCTTTTGTCCATCCTCTCTGATACCTGGAATCAATACTACAAGGTACTACAAGTACTTCAGGTACTACATAGTTAAAATATTTTTGTTCATAAACTCCATAAACAGATGAGAATTCAGGATGTTCAGTGTTTTTCTGTGAAGCTGAAACCTTCAGATGTCCTAGTTCTATTCCCTGAGGAACTGATACTCAACAGCCATTGGCTGGTCTGTGTTCGATTGCTCGATTGCTCTGTGTCCCAGAGAGAATGGTACATATTGTATTGAGTTTACGCATTGAACTCATGGTGTTTGAACAACAGCAGCATATTGAGCTTTAGCGGATAATTGTGCTGTAATAAACTCTAATAAGCAGTTGAAGTCGCCTGCCTGTAAATGACATGATTTAACACATTTTACAGCACAAGTGAAGTACTCGTGTTTTCTAAACGGTGTGAGGTCTCCTGAAATTAATGATAAGTGGTCCATTATCTTTCTGTATTAACGTTTCTACACGAGCGTATTCTGCCGCCAGGATTGAACCAGCAGCAGCAGAGCGTCAGATTAGCGTTGTGCAGGGCTGTGGGGGATGGAGGGATGCAGGGATGGAGGGATGGAGGGGATGCTGCTGTTAAACGAGTGGGCAGGTGAAAGCAGGCGGCGAGCAGCTGATGCAGCTGAACAATGGCCAGGGATTCTGGTGAAAACAGAGCAGTGGAAAAGAGGAGAAGAATAGAGGGAAGGCTTTGGCATGGCCGTCTGTTTGGCCGCGGTCGGCTCGTTTTTCTCTCTTTACCTTCCAGGAGACGGTCGCATCCAAAGCTCATGAGAATGAACCAGATCTCAGGATCCTGCAGGAGGAGAGACGTTTAAAGCTGAAACGGCAGTAAAAGCAACAGAGACATGATGTTTGTTAGAGGAAAGTTCTGAGTTAGAGTAAACCGATACGGTATTTAAGGTCCTCAGTGTCGTTGTTACACACCAGCCGCTGAAAAACAACACCAAAGCAGGTTGGAACGACTCAGAATGACTCGTTTAAACGGCAGTGAAGCCAGAGACCCGCTGGGTTGGCTGTTGGTCAGAGCGTCTGCAGCGTAAGACAGGGAGGCGGTCGTCCATCACTCGTCCATCAGTCGTCCATAAGTCGTCCATCAGTCTTCCATCACTCGTCCATCACTCGTCCATCACTCGTCCATCACTCGTCCATCAGTCATTCTTCAGTCGTCCATCACTCATCCACCATTTGCTCATTGATTGTCCATCAGTTATCCATCACTTGTCCATCACTTGTCCATCACTCATCCATCACTCGTCCATCACTCGTCCATCACTCGTCCATCAGTTGTCCATCACTCGTCCATCACTCGTCCATCACTCGTCCATCACTCGTCCATCAGTTGTCCCTCATTCGCTCATTGATTGTCCATCAGTTATCCATCACTTGTCCATCACTTGTCCATCACTCGTCCATCACTCGTCCATCAGTCGTCCATCAGTCGTCCATCACTCGTCCATCACTCGTCCATCAGTCATTCTTCAGTCGTCCATCAGTCTTCCATCACTCGTCCATCAGTCATCCATCGGTCGTACATCACTTGTCCATCACTCGTCCAACACTCTTCCATCAGTCGTCCATCACTCATCCATCAGTCATCCATCGGTCGTCCATCACTCGTTCATCAGTCGTCCATCACTCGTCCATCACTTGTCCATCACTCGTCCATCAGTCATTCTTCAGTCGTCCATCAGTTTTCCATCACTCGTCCATCAGTCGTCCATCGGTCGTCCATCACTCGTCCATCACTTGTCCATCAGTCATCCTTCAGTCGTCCATCATTCTTCCATCTCTCTTCCATCACTCATCCATCAGTCGTCCATCACTCGTCCATCACTCATCCACCATTCGCTCATTGATTGTCTATCAGTTATCCATCACTTGTCCATCACTTGTCCATCACTCGTCCATCACTCGTCCATCATTGACTATCCATCAGTCATCCATCACTCGTCCATCAGTCATCCATCACTCGTCCATCAGTCATCCATCAGTCGTCCATCTCTCGTCCATCACTTGTCCATCACTCGTCCATCACTCGTCCATCAGTCATCCATCACTCATCCATCACTCGTCCATCTCTCATCCATCACTCGTCCATCACTCGTCCATCACTCGTCCATCACTTGTCCATCACTTGTCCATCACTCTTCCATCACTTGTCCATCACTCGTCCATAACTCTTCCATCACTCGTCCATCACTCGTCCATCACTCGTCCATCACTTGTCCATCACTTGTCCATCACTCGTCCATCACTTGTCCATCACTTGTCCATCACTCGTCCATCACTCGTCCATCACTCGTCCATCACTCATCTATCAGTTGTCCCTCATTCGCCCATTGATTGTCCATCAGTTATCCATCACTTGTCCATCACTCGTCCACCAGTCGGTTCCAAACCAAAAAGGCTCTATGAAACCAGACTAAAGCGTAAATGTGATGTGAACATGAACTCAACAGCTGACGGTGAAAGTTCATACGCTCAGTTTTTCGCTAATAGGACAAAGGTCAATTTATCGTCAATAAGAGGCAGATATTTGCATTTCCACATTGGCTTTACTGACATCTCATCATTATTCAGCCTCCACCTCCCGCTGGAGGAGATGCTCCTCTTCTCCTCTGAAGAATGTACCTAATGTACGGACTAGCGACATGTGGAACCTCTCACCATTTCATCAGGTACAAAGAAGCCGGGCCGTGTATTTACCAGACCGTCGCCACGGTAACGAGGACACGGCCGACAGCTTCCTCATGTCATGCACGTAAACGCTGATTTTTAACTTCCTTGTCACGATGCATCAAAGTTAGATAAAAAAACATCCGTAGAAAAACCTAGTTCAAATCTTCAAATCTTTATCCTTTATTTCATTCATGTTCAATATAATTACAACAAATCTCTTTCCTTGAATGAAAGGGAACAGAAAGAAGACTAAGCTGACTTTATCTGTCCCTTTTTCCTAAGAAATCAAATTTCAATTAATGTAATAAGAAAAAAACAAAAACAAATTACGCAATTTAAAAAAAAACAACAAACAAACAAAAAAACAAACTACAAACTACAACAAAGTTATAAAATAACACAAAATAGCTGTCGTCAAACACAGATAGTTGTATTATTTTTTGATTCAAAGAAAAAAAATATGACAATGGTGCTAAAAAGAGAGAGAGGGGAAAAATAGAAAACCCACCTAACTTAACAATTATCATGATATTTCTTCATCAAACTGGCTTTTGTTATTCTTTTAAATGTAATTAAGGCCCTATTGTATCTGTAGGAGATGTTTTTTTTGTTTTTCTTCCCCCTAAACGTGCCCCAAAAGTCACCAAATTTTGCATGCAAGCCAGGCCTGGTGAAACATGTGATATTTAATGGTTTGCATTAATGGTGTGGCCTAATGGCTCAACAGCGCCCCCTAGAAAACTTTGTGCCTCAAGCCCCACAATACGGTTTGACGTACATGCACGGAAATCGGTACACACCTGTATCATGTCGCAACTTAAAGAAACGTCTCTCTCCATGACCGAAACCGAACAGGAAGTCGGCCATTTTGAATTAATCGTATAATTTTGGCGCAATTTACCCCATTTCTTCGGCGGTCTCAGTCAAAAGCGTTACCGTGGCGACTATAGACGCCAAAAAGCACGCCCCACCTTCATCTGATTGGTGCATATTTGATAGTTGCTACTTTCTGCCATAACTTTTGAATGGTTTGACATAGAGAGTGGTGTCACTGGACTTAGTTTTGAGTCCTTGACCTTTATTGGGGAAAATTGCACGCGCGAGGGCCCGTTCATCGCTGCTTGCAGCTTTAATTTTTGATTTGCATTCTTTGGCTTCTGTATCCAGATTGTTCCATAAACTGATACCTTTTACAAAAACACAACGTTCCATTAATTTTGTCCTGAATTTTGTTTTTTTTTTAAGATTTCTGTTCCTTTTAAGTTATACTGTACTTATTTTCTCTTTTTTCAACTTTTTCCTGTATAAGGTTAAACGTTTCACAGCTCTTAGATCAGAAATAAAGTAACAACATGTTGTAAACGGTAAAACGGTTGTAAAATGCAAAAATCACCTGATTAAAGCTCTGAGCTCCGCTGTGAGAGACAGCTGGTGCTCTTCTCTGCCTCTCTTCTCTTCCTCTCTTACTCCTCTCCCTCAACAGCATGTTTTCACTAAATGAAAAGCTCTTCAGCTGCCGCTCATCATCACCTTTAAGAGTCTCCAGCTCGTCACGAGCAGCTGAGTCTGAGGCGGTCGCTTCACTTTCAAACAACCCTGAAGAGCTGAATGAGCCGACGGGACGTCAGTCCTGCCAACGTGAGCCACAAAAGGGAAAATACAAAGTACATGATTTTATTATTTATTATCGCCTCGGAAATTAATTCAAAGATAAATGTATTTTGCATGAAGGTCAGCCGAAGCTCTCAGTTCCCTCGTTATAAATATGTGAACAGTGAAATAGCAGCTCCAGATCAGTAGAGGAGTTACCTTCAAACCAGCGAGCAGGAAATGTTGCAGGAAAACAACATTTATCATCCCGTCATTATCAGGAAACTGATGGATGGTTGGATGGATGGATGGTTGGATGGATGGATGGATGGATGGATGGTTGAATGGATGGATGGATGGATGGTTGGATGGATGGATGGATGGATGGATGGATGGATGGATGATGATGGATGGATGGATGGATGGTTGGATGGATGGATGGATGGATGATGATGGATGGATGGATGGTTGGATGGATGATGGATGGATGGAGGATGGATGGATGCATAAATAGATGGATGGATGGATGGATGGATGGATGGATGGATGGATGGATGGATGGATGGATGGATGGATGGATGGATGGATGGATGGATGGATGGATGGATGGATGGATAGCTAGAGTCAGAGTAGCTACAGAAAAGTATCTACCCGGCACGTTAGAGCCCTGGAGGGAAAGAACCAAACCTGGTGGAGGAGACGAGTCGGTGCTGGTGGAAAAGAGCCAATAGTCTGTCCGTTCGGACCCGGGGGACACAAGAGATTGTTTGTCTCTTGGGTGAAGGATACCAGCGGTAGGCCTGTGTTGAAAAAATAGATTTTCCGATTCTGAATCGATTCTCATATTAATTCCTAAAAATCCATTCATATGTCTAAATATCGATTCTTTTTCATCATTACATTACAACTTTTGGTATTTTTTTGTTTATGCCCAAAAAAGGAATGTTTTGTTGGACACAAGAATAACTGGTGCCATGTTTTTGCCTTTTAATATGTTTAAAGGAATGAAAACATTAAAGTTTTCAGTTATAATTACATAAATTGTCTTAGCTTCATTACTTTATATACTGTCTTGGGGTTACATTTGCAAAAAATGCTAAAAAGCCAAATTCTCAAAAATTAAAAACCGAATAAGACCAAAAATCCTTACAGCATCATTAGCTGCAATACTTGAATCTCAATATAATACTAGTATTAATATGTTGCAGAACTACAGGCATATCATTCATGCAACAGTTCAAAGTGTTTTAATAACACTAACCCAAATCAATATCGGAATTGAATTGAATCGAATTTGATCGAATCAAATCTTGATAATCGATTCTGAATCTTAAGAATCAGAATCAAATCGATTCTTGAGATTTGAATTGATCGCCAGCCCTAACCAGCGGGTGCGTCTGCGTGGTTTTCCCTCTAGTCCAGGTGTGTCACTGGGTCGATAGCCGTCTCTGTACCTGAGATCTTCTGATTCCTGGTGGATCAGAGATCAGCTTCAGGGAACTGTTTCCACCTCTCAGCAGGTGCGTTTGTTCGTATCCCAGACATCCATCTACGAGACCTCATTTTCATGTCCACAATGCCCCCCCCCCCCCCCCATCGCTGCATATAGTTCCTCATGAATATTCAGCGAACAGACGAGCCCCAGATGTGCTCGGGAGGCAGAACTGGGCCGCCAGTGTATAATTGAGGGACTCCATTAAACTTTAAAGTTGAGCGGCTTCTCGTAGCACCGCTGTTTCCCAGCAGCACGTGGGGCGGCGTGGGGCGGCGTGGGGCGGCGTGGGGCGGTGGAAGCGCCGCCGTAGCAGCTCACGTGTGAGCGGAGCCCTGCATCGCTCCATCACCTCGGCGGTGATGCTGCGTCCGGACGGCTGTTGATTGCGTTCTCCTGTCTATGGCAAGCCGTTTTATTATTTAACAGCTAGACTGGATATGTGTTGCAGATTATCCACAATTCAATTCTTCCTAGTCAAAAAGAGCATTTCAGATATCTACAATTACATTCTTCCTGTCCACAATTGTCATTTCAGATATCCACAACTTCATTTTGCCATTCATGTGTGTGGGGTTTCTAATTACAGATATCTACAATTCAGTTGCAGATATCTGCAATGTGAATTACGGATATCTGCAACTGAATTACAACTAGCTGTAATTCCAGTTTCAGATATCTACAATTTAATTCTGTATAGTGATAATTCCAGTTCAAGATATCTTTAATTCCCTTCAATTCAAGATATCTACATCGTCCTTTTTAGATATCTTAAATTAAAGGAGCATAAGGCTCCTTTTAAGAAATGAGACTCTCTAGCGCCACCCTTCGCCACGACGGCCGTTGGGGGTACTGCAGCCAACAGTGAAGCTGGCACGGGAGAACGGGGAGAACGCGCATGCAGCGTCATGTGACGTCACATCCGCCGTCCAGCGCGGGAAATTCGGAGTCCGAATTGCAGCACATTTTGCAGCACACAGCCTGTTCAAGGCAACGGAGAGATACACTAGAGGACTCATTCTTTTGGGTTTGGAACGCTTCATCTGACATTATTACTAGAAAACTTAAAACGTATACGAATTTTTTTCATAAATCCTGCCTCAATCCTGCCTCATGCTCCTTTAAGTTTTGACTAGTCAGAACAAAGTTGTAGATATCTCAAACTGGAATTACGGATAGTCATAATTTAACTGTAGATATCTATAATCAAGTTATAGATATCTTGAAATTAATCTTAATTAGAGATATTTCAAATTGGAGATATCTTTAACTTCCATTCTGCCTAGTCAAAATGTAGTTACAGATATCTTGAATTAGAGTTTTGACTAGGCGAAATGACGTTATAGATATCTTGAATGACAATTCTGACTAGTCACAATGACATTATGTCTGGTCACAATGCAGTTGTAGATATCTGCGATGTTAATTCCGGATAGTCAAACTTAGCCATTAAATGCTAAAACGGCTTGCCATACGCTCATGCTTGGCAGCGTTTACTCGGGCGTTAGCATCACTTCCCCCGGGAAGCAGAAAGCTGCGCTCCTCCCAGCATCTCGTGCAGCTCCGGGAGTCAGGAACAAACCAACACGGAACGTAATTGCAGGCGTCATCCATTATTGACGGAGCTCTGACATCCGTCCAAAGTGACTTTACACGGAGAGAGAATGCACTCGACTTCCTCTCATGTGAAAATGACGCCATTGCTGTTAAAACAAAGTGGGGAGCAGATGTGAGTAGGGTTGCCAACTCCCTGTAAAATAAATCAGGGTGACCTCATCAGCCGACCCGGTTGCCTTCACCTTTCCTGTCATGGTGAATTTTTTAGCCCCTTTTTTTGTGAGTGAAACGATTTTTGAACTGTTTGACTCGAACCAGAATTGAATTAGTTGCATATTTTTGAATGCCATGAACACATGGAAAACAAATTATTATCCAGCAATTTACTTTAATACTACGGAAGAGTATTAGGGCCAGGCAGGAGAAAAATAAAAATAATATTTTGGAGGAGGAAGATTTTTTTTTCTTTATGCACTTCGAGAAAAAAGAGAAAGAGAGACACTTTTAACTGCAGCAGCTCTGTGTGTGTGTGTGTGTGTGTGTGTGTGTGTGTGTGTGTGTGTGTGTGTGTGTGTGTGTGTGTGTGTGTGTGTGTGTGTGTGTGTGTGTGTGTGTGTGTGTGTGTGTGTGTGTGTGTGTGTTGATTAAACAGCAGGAGGTAGATTAGAAGAATCATACATTGATGATGTTGCTGCTTAGTTTGTGAGTAAATAGGTTGGAATTCATTATTTTGTAGGAAGAAACGCTAACGAGGCAATCAGAGCCTTTTGTGTGTGTGTGTGTGTGTGTGTATGTGTGTGTGTGTGCGTGTGCGTGTGCGTGTGTGTGTAAGGGGGGCGCTGTAACCCTGACACTCTTTTGTTGTCCTTGAAAACTTGGTTTGGTAAATTTATGATCCACAGAAGAAGAAGCTCGTTAAATTTCAACTTGAACCACAGACTCATGTGTTTTGACCATTCGTTTACACAAAAGAAGCTCAAAGTCACTAAAAACCATTATTTCTGAAAACTCCGGCCAAAGTGGAGATTTGCAAAAACTCTGTCTTCACGTTTGCTTGTAAACAGAGAGAAACGGACATTTAGGCTTCAGAACGTCACATTATGCGACAGAAAGTCACCAGCGTCATGACTGCAACCTGTGTTTACAATTTGTTTGGCCACCGTCAACATTTTACCTGTTTTATATTCTAACGTCTCGCTTAAAGGTAACTCCACTTCTCTGTCACTCCAAATGAAAGACTCTCGTTCATCTTGGAAGTAACTGGAAGTTACTCGTGTCATTTGTTGATGTTTTTTTCCAGGATTCTGATTGGCTAGCATGACTTTATCTTGTCGTTACACTGCCCCCTGTAGGTTTGGCTGCTCATAGCACCTTAACAGCTATTTATGCAGGTTCGTGTAAATTATAGTATTTTTCAAAACGTAGAGGGAGAAATATCCGTTTTTGTAAATACCTGGCTACGTGGAAACGTGGCCTGAAAGGTTTCTGGATCAGAGACCAGGTCCACCAGGACCAGACCAGACCAGACCAGCCCCCCTCGTCCCCCTGGCTGCAGGACCCGCGGGTCCTGCAGCTTCCCTCGGCTGTATTTATGGTTATTGTTCTGCTCGCAGCTCCACTTCCTGCCCGGCAGGATCGGTGATCCAACCGGTGATCCATCATCGGACATCAGGCTAATTAAAAAGTCCATTTTAAAGTGTCCATTAAAAATTGATTAGATGATATATTCTCCTGCTGTCATCTCCATGGCAACGCCAGCATCCCGTAACCATGGCAACGCTAGCATCCCGTAACCATGGCAACGCCAGCATTAGTAGTAGTAGTAGCAGCAGTAGCAGTAGTAGTAGTAGTGAATGAATGAATGAATGAATGAATGAATGAATGAATGAATGAATGAATGAATGAATGAATGAATGAATGATCTTTATTTCGGTCTTGTACACACCTTTTACAAAACAAAATGAAAAAGTTAAATAAACATTTATTTTGCCGAAAAGGTGCAGCTGAAGCCGTAGCTTCTACCCTTTTATCTTGTGATCAACTTAAACATGAAACAATAGCATTAATCCATGAAAACAAACAATGCATAAAGAAGACAAAAAATAAATAAGACAAAATATAAAATTGACGTTTCACATTCTAGAATGTTTTTGATAATATACTTTATAGTTATAGTGTTTTATATTTATTTACAATATTTTCTCTAGACATTTCCTTAAACTTGAAGATAGAACTGCACATTTTTAGGTCGTTGTCACAACTATTCCATATTTCTCTTGCCTTAATTGATGTCCATCTCTCTTTAATATTTGGTCTTACTGTCGTCGTCTCAAACATGAGTTTCTCCTGGGCTTTAAAGGCAAATAAAACAGATTTCTGCTCTACTATATCATGTATCGAGTATTATATTTAATAAAGAGATTATTTGTTGGTTCATAATAGTCAGATCTATTAATTATCCTTAAAGCTCTTTTCTGTAATGAGAAAATAGGGTTTATATTTGTTTTATAGGGGTCACCCCAAACCTCCACACAATAAATCATGTATGGAACTATGATTGAGCAATACATCAAAAACTGTGCTCTAGTAGGAATAGTAGTTGTAGTAGAACTTACGCACTTCAATCACTGAAGGCAGTTTCTCACCTCTGACATCCATCACTGATGCATCTCTCTCACACGCACACACACACACACACACGCACACGCACGCACACACACACACGCACACACACACACACACACACACACCGTCAGAGCTGCCCAGCCGGAGGAGAAGGGGGGGTGGAGACGGCGGACATGACAGTTATTATTCCTGTTGAAACCTCGTTTCCAGACTGAGTCGACCGACTGTCACATTTAAATCAAATGTTTTCAGATGGTTCTGGGGGGAAAGGAAGCTGCCAATCAAAGCAGCGCGGCAGCTCAGATCCTCCTGCAGAGTTTCCTCTGAACCACGTCCTCCGGACGGAGCACATACTGGACTACAATCAACTACACTCTGATTGAAAACTAGTCACTTCAGATACGGGTGTAAAGTATTTGAATTTGAAAGAAAATAAATAGTTTTATTTTCCTTCAAGGATCCATAAAACGTTGATGTTTGCAGACAGCACTTTTCAGACCTGGTTGTTCCAAACGTATTGTTAGAGTAGAGTACTCATAGTCTGGACTCGAGTACCCTGTGCTTTTTATTATTTTACCTCTTTTCTCATCATTTTATCTCATTTTATTTGTTATTTAAGCGTAAATTAAACACTTTTTGAAAACTGTGCGAATTTGTAACTGCTGGACTCTACTGCCCTTATTCTTTAACAACTTGTGCTTTCTATTATATTACCTATTTTCTTATCATTTTATTTATTATCATTTGTTATTTATGTTTTAATTGTGTCTTGCCGCTTTTAATGTTGATGTAAAGCACTTTGAATTACCTTGTGTTGAATTGTCTGGACCCGAGTCCTCTGGTATCCTGGAGGTCCATTTTTAAGTTTGGGTGTCTGGATCTTCCTCTCAGCCTGAAACCTGCTGCCCTGACATGAACACTGTCCCCCACCAGTGTGGCCGGCTGCTGTTGCCATGGTTACGGGTCCATCACATCGCTGAGGTCTGACCCCTGATCTGGTTAACAGTCGTCCTCCTGTTTGTTTGTTTGGATGTTTCAGCTCTCTGTCCTCCGGAGCCGATGGTCGGCCTCACGCCGGCAGGGAAACTGCCGGGGAAGATTAGACGCGTTAGTCTCAGCAGGACGGAGGAAACCAGCAGAAACCAGCAGAATTATGGGCTGGAATTGATGTTCACACCGACTCTGCTATTTCAGGACCTGAAGTTGTTATTTTTGTTATCAGAGATAGAAACCCGGCCGAGCCGCAGAGCTTATCCGTCATGGCCTGAGAGGCGGTCGCCATGGCGACCTGCCCCTGCTCCTCTCATCCGCAGCGGTCCAGGTATCCGGGATGATGAAGAGCACCCCGGGGTGACGGTTCCTGCATTAGTGCCCCGGACACGTCGGTCCGGCCCGCCTGAAGCGGACCGGACCGGCTCATCTTTATTAAAGGCCGAGCACTTACAGTGCGAAGGCATTGTAAGCGAAGGTATTCGTATTATTATTATTTTTCTGATGAAAGGAGGGCCTTTTTGCCCCCCTAAACGTGCCCCAAAAGTCACCAAATTTTGCACGCAAGCCAGGCCCCCTAGAAAACTTTGTGCCTCAAGCCCCACAATACGTTTTGATGTACATGCACGAAAATCGGTACACACCTGTATCATGGTGTAACTTAAAGAAAAGTCTCTTGGCGCCATGGCCGAAACCGAACAGGAAGTTGGCCATTTTGAATTAATCGTGTCATTTTGGCGCAATTTATGTAATTCCTTCGGCAGTTAATACGGCCCGAACCGTAACGTGCAACCAGATGTGTTATATATCAAAATGTGCCTCTCCATCTTGCGACAACACGCATTACTTTCTCTTTCAAAAGCGTTACCGTGGCGACGCTAGACGCCAAAAAGAGCGCCCACCCTTCATCTGATTGGTTCAGACAGAAAAAACTTTGTGCCTCAAGCCCCACAATACGGTTTGACGTACATGAACGAAAATCGGTACACATCTGTATCATGTCGCAACTTAGATAAAAGTCTCTTGGCGCCATGGCCGAAACCGAACAGGAAGTCGGCCATTTTGAACATTCTGAATAAATCGCGTAATTTTGGAGCAATTTTGGCCATTCCTTCGAGAGTTAATACGGCCCGAACCGTAACGTGCACCCAGGTGTGTTATACATCAAAATGTGCGTCTCCATCCTGTGACTACGCGCATTACTTTTCTCTTTCAAAAGCGTTACTGTGGTGATCCTAGACGCTAAAAAGCGCGCCCCTCCTTCATCTGATTGGTCCATATTTGATAGTTCCCCAAAAGTCACCAAATTTTGCATGCAAGCCAGGCCTGGCGATAAATTTGGTAATTCATGGTTTGCATTAATGGGCGTGGCAAAATGGCTCAACAGCGCCCCCTAGAAAACTTTTCTCTGCCATAACTTTTGAATGGTTTGACATAAAGAGTCGTGGGTGGTGTCATGGGACTCGGTAGAGTCCTTGACCATAATTGGTGAAAATTAACCCGGCCCCTTCTTCTGATTGGTTGTCCCTATATTCTGACTATACCTTTTGAATGGTTTGACATAGAGAGTCGTGGGTGGTGTCTTCGGACTCTGTATTGAGTCCTTGAGCTTCATTTGCCTGAATTAGCCCCGCCCCTTCTTCTGATTGGTTGTCCCTATTTTCTGCTATAACTTTTGAATGGTTTGACATAGGAAGTCACAGGCTACTTAAGAAGGTTTGAAAGAAGCCTTTTGCTGTTAAGAGCTTCATAACTGATCTGGGAAACCCGGCCAAAACCTGTAATTAGTTTAGAATATTCCCGACGGGGTTTCTGCAGCACCGTACATGAGCTACGAATGTTTTACGGTTTTAAAAACCTGGATCACTGCATTTATTAGTGAAAAATCTCTGTGTAATAGACCGGAAAAGAAATGTCCTTCTATTGTGATAAATTGATATTTTGTCATCTTTCTTTCCTTTTATTGCTCCTTCTTTCTTCATTCTGTAAAACCGGTCTTTGTTCTAAATGAAGGTTGTTTAAGATCTCCAAAAATGCTGTTTATAATCCCATCATTATCAAATGATAAATGGTTTATAATCCCATTGAACATAAATCCTTCATAAAAGCACTGCATCATTTTTTATTTTAATATTTTCCTATTTATCACCTCATTTATCCTCCAAGTGTCAGTCCTAGGCCTCGCCTCTCTGCATCCATCCATCCATCCATCCATCCATCCATCCATCCATCCATCCATCCATCCATCCATCCATCCATCCATCCATCCATCCATCCATCCATCCAGGCTTCTAGTTCACTAACGCTGGGCCTCAAACACCCCGACCTCTTCACCTGAAACCACTTCGTTTGGAGCTAAATGTGCAGATTGTTTTCTTTTTTGTAATTCAAGTTTTTATTTCTTAGTCTTTGGTGTTTGACAGTACAAAACTTTACATTGTGAGACATTTCTTATTATATACGTTACATGTAGTATCAGTGTCATAGCAAAACCACAATAAAATAAAGATACAGTGTGAATGTTGCTGTTCGTAAAGTGAGCATATTGATGGTTACATAGCTGGACATCAGATCCATACGATGGATTATAGTGCTGGATACAATCGGAGGGAGGTATTCATACTGTAGGCTCATCAACGTGATGTGGGCCCAGAACAATCACAGACTGGTGCCTTGGTCTTGTTTGTATTGTTCAACCTGTTGAGCATAAGTTCATATGAAGCTGTCTTTATCATAATATTTATCCACTCTTTCAGTTCAGGGGGTTTGGGTGTTTCCACCGTTTAAGTATTGCCCTTGGCTGAAGGGATAAGCTGTGCGACCAAAACTCAGA